>NW_028168691.1:618899-1237798 GCF_964237585.1 Gallinula chloropus
TCTCCGTCGTTGTCGTCTTTCTCCGTCGTTGTCTGCTTCCTTGTCATCTTTCTCCGTCGTTGTCGTCTTTCTCCGTCATTGTCTGCTTCGTTGTCGTCTTTCTCCGTCATTGTCGTCTTTCTCCGTCGTTGTCGTCTTTCTCCGTCGTTGTCTGCTTCGTTGTCATCTTTCTCCGTCGTTGTATGGTTCGTTGTCGTCTTTCTCCGTCGTTGTCGTATTTCTCCGACGTTGTCGTCTTTCTCCGTCGTTGTCTGCTTCGTTGTCGTCTTTCTCCGTCGTTGTAGTCTTTCTCAGTCGTTGTCGTCTTTCTCCGTCGTTGTCTGCTTCGTTGTCGTCTTTCTCCGTCGTTGTCGTCTTTCTCCGTCGTTGTCGCCTTTCTCTGTCGTTGTCGTCTTTCTCCGTCGTTGTCGTCTTTCTCCGTCGTTGTCTGCTTCGTTGTCGTCTTTCTCCGTCGTTGTAGTCTTTCTCTGTCGTTGTCTGCTTCGTTGTCGTCCTTCTCCGTCGTTGTCGTGTTTCTCCTTCGTTGTCGTCTTTCTCCGTCATTGTCTGCTTCGTTGTCGTCTTTCTCCGTCGTTGTCGTCTTTCTCCGTCGTTGTCTGCTTCCTTGTCGTCTTTCTCCGTCGTTGTCGTCTTTCTCCGTCGTTGTCTGCTTCGTTGTTGTCTTTCTCCGTCGTTGTCGTCTTTCTCCTTCGTTGTCGACTTTCTCCATCGTTGTCTGCTTCGTTGTCGTCTTTCTCCGTCGTTGTCGTCTGTCTCCGGCGTTGTTGTCTTTCTCCGTTGTTGTCTGCTTCGTTGTCGTCTTTCTCCGTCGTTGTCATCTTTCTCCGTCGTTGTCGTCTTTCTCCTTCGTTGTTGTCTTTCTCCTTCGTTGTCTCCTTCTTTGTCATCTTTCTCCGTCGTTGTCGACATTCTCCGTCGTTGTCTGCTTCGTTGTCGTCTTTCTCCGTCGTTGTCGTCTTTCTCCGTCATTGTCTGCATCGTTGTCGTCTTTCTCCGTCGTTATCGTCTTTCTCCGTCGTTGTCGTCTATCTCCGTCGTTGTCTGCGTCGTTGTCGTCTATCTCCGTAGTTGTCAGCTTCGTTGTCGTCTTTCTCCGTCGTTGTCGTATTTCTCCGTCGTTGTCGTCTTTCTACGTCGTCGTTGTCTGCTTCCTTGTCGTCTTTCTCCGTCGTTGTCGTCTTTCTCCGTCATTGTCTGCTTCGTTGTCGTCTTTCTCCGTCGTTGTCGTCTTTCTCCGTCGTTGTCGTCTTTCTCCGTCGTTGTTTGCTTCGTTGTCATCTTTCTCGGTCGTTGTCTGCTTCCTTGTCTTCTTTCTCCGTCGTTGTCATCTTTCTCCGTCGTTGTCGTCTTTCTCCGTCATTGTCTGCTTCGTTGTCGTCTATCTCCGTCGTCTGCTTCGTTGTCGTCTTTCTCCGTCGTTGTCGTCTTTCTCCGTCGTTGTCTGCTTCGTTGTCGTCTTTCTCCGTCGTTGTCGTCTTTCTCCGTCGTTGTCGTCTTTCTCAGTCGTTGTCTGCTTCGTTGTCGTCTTTCTCCGTCGTTGTCGTCTTTCTCCGTCGTTGTCTGCTTCGTTGTCGTCTTTCTCCGTCGTTGTCTGCTTCGTTCTCGTCTTTCTCCGTCGTTGTCTGCTCCATTGTCGTCTTTCTCTGTCGTTGTCGTCTTTCTCCGTCGTTGTCTTCTTCGTTGTCGTCTTTCTCCGTCGTTGTCTGCTTCGTTGTCGTCTTTCTCCGTCGTTGTCGTCTTTCTCTGTCGTTGTCGTCTTTCTCCGTCGTTGTCTGCTTCTTTGTCGTCTTTCTCCGTCGTTGTCTGCTTCGTTGTCGTCTATCTCAGTCGTTGTCTGCTTCATTGTCATCTTTCTCCGTCGTTGTCGTCTTTCTCCATCGTTGTCTGCTTCGTTGTCGTCTTTCTCCGTCGTTGTCGTCTTTCTCCGTCGTTGTCTGCTTCGTTGTCGTCTTTCTCCGTCGTTGTCTGCTTCGTTGTCTTCTTTCTCCATCGTTGTCTGCTTCGTTGTCGTCTTTCTCCGTCGTTGTCGTCTTTCTCCGTCGTTGTCGTCTTTCTCTGTCGTTGTTGTCTTTCTCCGTCGTTGTCTGCTTCGTTGTCGTCTTTCTCCGTCGTTGTCGTCTTTCTCCGTCGTTGTCTGCTTCGTTGTCGTCTTTCTCCGTCGTTGTCTTTATTCTCAGTCGTTGTCGTCTTTCTCCGTCGTTGTCTGCTTCGTTGTCGTCTTTCTCCGTCGTTGTCGTCTTTCTCCGTCGTTGTCTGCTTCGTTGTCGTCTTTCTCCGTCGTTGTCATCTTTCTCCGTCGTTGTCGTCTTTCTCCGTCATTGTCTGCTTCGTTGTTGTCTTTGTCCGTCGTTGTCTGCTTCCTTGTCGTCTTTCTCCGTCGTTTTCTGCTTCATTGTCGTCTTTCTCCGTCATTGTCTGCTTCGTTCTCGTCTTTCTCCGTCGTTGTCTGCTCCATTGTCGTCTTTCTCTGTCGTTGTCGTCTTTCTCCGTATTTGTCTGCTTTGTTGTCGTCTTTCTCCGTCGTTGTCTGCTTCGTTGTAGTCTTTCTCCGTCGTTGTCTGCTTCGTGGTCCTCTTTCCCCGTCGTTGTCTGCTTCGTGGTCGTCTTTCTCCGTCGTTGTCGTGTTTCTCCGTCGTTCTCTGCTTCGTGGTCGTCTTTCTCCGTCGTTGTCTGCTTCGTTGTCGTCTTTCTCCGTCGTTATCGTCTTTCTCCGTCGTTTTCTGCTTCGTTGTCGTCTATCTCCGTCGTTGTCTGCTTCGTTGCCATCTTTATCCGTCGTTGTCGTCTTTCTCCGTTGTTGTCTGCTTCGTTGTCGTCTTTCTCCGTCGTAGTCGTTTTTCTAAGTCGTTGTCTGCTTCGTTGTCCTCTTTCTCCGTCGTTATCGCCTTTCTCCGTCGTTGTCGTCTTTCTCCGTCGTTGTCTGCTTCGTTGTCGTCTTTCTCCGTCGTTGTCGTCTTTCTCCGTCGTTGTCTGCTTCGTTGTCGTCTTTCTCCGTCGTTATCGTCTTTCTCCGTCTTTCTCTGCTTCGATGTCTTTGTCTGCTCTGTTGTAGTATTTCTCCATCGTTGTCGTCTTTCTCCGTCGTTGTCTGCTTCGTTGTCGTCTTTCTCCGTCGTAGTCTGCTTCGTTGTCGTCTTTCTCCGTCGTTGTCGTCTTTCTCCGTCGTTGTCTGCTTCGTTGTCGTCTTTCTCCGTTGTTGTCGTATTTCGCCGTCGTTGTCTGCGTCGTTGTCTTCTTTCTCCGTCGTTGTAAGCGTCGTTGTCGTCTTTCTCCGTCGTTGTCTGCGTCGTTGTCGTCTTTCTCCGTCGTTGTCTGCTTCGTTGTCGTCTTTCTCCATCGTTGTCTGCTTCGTTGTCGTCTTTCTCTGTCGTTGTCTGCTTCGTTGTCGTCGTTCTCCGTCGTTGTCGTCTTTCTCCATCGTTGTCTGCTTCGTTGTGGTCTTTCTCCGTCGTTGTCATCTTTCTCCGTCATTGTCTGCTTCGTTGTCATCTTTCTCCGTCGTTGTCGTTATTCTCCGTCGTTGTCGTCTTTCTCTGTCGTTGTCTGCTTCGTTGTCGTCTTTCTCCGTCGTTGTCGTCTTTCTCCGTCGTTGTCTGCTTCGTTGTCCTCTTTCTCCGTCGTTGTCTGCTTCGTTGTCATCCTTCTCCGTCGTTGTCGTCTTTATCCATCGTTGTCTGCTTCGTTGTCGTCTTTCTCCGTCGTTGTCATCTTTCTCCGTCGTTGTCGTCTTTCTCCGTCGTTGTTGTCTTTCTCCGTCGTTGTCTGCTTCGTTGTCGTCTTTCTCCGTCGTTGTCATCTTTCTCCGTCGTTGTCTGCTTCGTTGTCGTCTTTCTCCGTCGTTGTCTTTCTCCGTCGTTGTCGTCTTTCTCCGTAGTTGTCGTATTTCTCCGTCGTTGTCTGCTTCGTTGTCGTCTTTCTCCGTCGTTGTCGTCTTTCTCCGTCGTTGTCTGCTTCGTTGTCGTCTTTCTCCGTCGTTGTCGTCTTTCTCCGTCGTTGTCTGCTTCTTTGTCGTCTTTCTCCGTCGTTGTCGTCTTTCTCCGTCATTGTCTGCTTCGTTGTCGTCTTTCTCCGTCATTGTCGTCTTTCTCCGTCGTTGTCGTCTTTCTCCGTCGTTGTCTGCTTCGTTGTCATCTTTCTCCGTCGTTGTATGGTTCGTTGTCGTCTTTCTCCGTCGTTGTCGTATTTCTCCGTCGTTGTCGTCTTTCTCCGTCGTTGTCTGCTTCGTTGTCGTCTTTCTCCGTCGTTGTAGTCTTTCTCAGTCGTTGTCGTCTTTCTCCGTCGTTGTCTGCTTCGTTGTCGTCTTTCTCCGTCGTTGTCGTCTTTCTCCGTCGCTATCGTCTTTCTCCGTCGTTGTCGTCTTTCTCCGTCGTTGTCGTCTTTCTCTGTCGTTGTCTGCTTCGTTGTCGTCTTTCTCCGTCGTTGTCGTCTTTCTCCATTTTTGTCTGCTTCGTTGTCGTCTTTCTCCGTCGTTGTCTACTTCGTGGTCGTCTTTCTCCGTCGTTGTCTGCTTCGTTGTCGTCTTTCTCCGTCGTTGTCGTCTTTCTCCGACGTTGTCTGCTTCGTTGTCGTCTTTCTCAGTCGTTGTCGTCTTTCTCCGTAGTTGTCTGCTTCATTGTCGTCTATCTCCGTCGTTGTCTGCTTCGTTGTCATCTTTCTCCGTAGTTGTCGTCTTTCTCCGTCGTTGTCTGGTTCGTTGTCGTCTTTCTCCGTCGTTGTCTGATTCCTTGTCGTCTTTCTCCGTCGTTGTCGTCTTTCTCCGTCGTTGTTGTCTTTCTACTTTGTTGTCGTCTTTCTCCGTCGTTGTCTGCTTCGTTGTCATCTTTCTCCGTCGTTGTCGTCTTTCTCCGTCGTTGTCGTCTTTCTCCGTCGTTGTCTGCTTCCTTGTCGTCTTTCTCCGTCGTTGTCGTCTTTCTCCGTCGTTGTCTGCTTCGTTGTCGTCTTTCTCCGTCGTTGTCGTCTTTCTCCGTCGTTGTCTACATCGTTGTTGTCTTTCTCCGTCGTTGTCGTCTTTCTACTTCGTTGTCGTCTTTCTCCGTCGTTGTCTGCTTCGTTGTCGTCTTTCTCCGTCGTTGTCGTCTTTCTCCGTCGTTGTCGTCTTTCTCCGTCATTGTCTGCTTCGTTGTCGTCTTTCTCCGTCGTTGTCTGCTTCCTTGTCGTCTTTCTCCGTCGTTGCCGTCTTTCTCCGTCGTTGTCTGCTTCGTTGTCGTCTTTCTCCGTCGTTGTCTGCATCGTTGACGTCTTTCTCCGTCTTTGTCTGCTTCGTTGTCGTCTTTGTCCGTCGTTGTCTTATTCGTTGTCGTCTTTCTCCATCGTTGTCTGCTTCGTTGTCGTCTTTCTCCGTCGTTGTAGTCTTTCTCCGTCGTTGTCGTCTTTCTCCGTCTTTGTCTGCTTCGTTGTCATCTTTCTCCGTCGTTGTCGTCTTTCTCCGTCGCTATAGTCTTTCTCCGTCGTTGTCGTCTTTCTCCGTCGTTGTCGTCTTTCTCCGTCGTTGTCTGCTTCGTTGTCGTCTTTCTCCGTCGTTGTCGTCTTTCTCCGTCGTTGTCGTCTTTCTCCGTCATTGTCTGCTTCATTGTCGTATTTCTCCGTCGTTGTCGTCTTTCTCCGTCGTTGTCTGCTTCCTTGTCGTCTTTCTCCGTCGTTGTCGTCTTTCTCCCTCATTGTCTGCTTCGTTGTCGTCTTTCTCCGTCGTTTTCGTCTTTCTCCGTCGTTGTCGTCTTTCTCCGTCGTTGTCTGCTTCGTTGTCGTCTTTCTCCGTCATTGTAGTCTTTCTCCGTCGTTGTCGTCTTTCTCCGTCGTTGTCTGCTTCTTGGTCGTCTTTCTCCGTCGTTGTCGTCTTTCTCCGTCGCTATCGTCTTTCTCCGCCGTTGTCGTCTTTCTCCGTCGTTGTCGTCTTTCTCCGTCATTGTCTGCTTCGTTGTCGTCTTTCTCCGTCGTTGTCTGCATCGTTGACGTGTTTCTCCGTCTATGTCTGCTTCGTTGTCGTCTTTGTCCGTCGTTGTCTTATTCGTTGTCGTCTTTCTCCGTCGTTGTCTGCTTCGTTGTCGTCTTTCTCCGTCGTTGTAGTCTTTCTCCGTCGTTGTCGTCTTTCTCCGTCTTTGTCTGCTTCGTTGTCATCTTTCTCCGTCGTTGTCGTCTTTCTCCGTCGCTATAGTCTTTCTCCGTCGTTGTCTGCTTCCTTGTCGTCTTTCTCCGTCGTTGTCGTCTTTCTCCGTCGTTGTCTGCTTCGTTGTCGTCTTTCTCCGTCGTTGTCGTCTTTCTCCGACGTTGTCTGCTTCGTTGTCGTCTTTCTCCGTCGTTGTCGTCTTTCTCCGTCATTGTCTGCTTCGATGTCGTCTTTCTCCGTCGTTGTCGTCTTTCTCCGTCGTTGTCGTCTTTCTCCGTCTTTGTCTGCTTCGTTGTCATCTTTCTCCGTCGTTGTCGTCTTTCTCCGTCGCTATAGTCTTTCTCCGTCGTTGTCGTCTTTCTCCGTCGTTGTCGTCTTTCTCCGTCATTGTCTGCTTCGTTGTCGTCTTTCTCCGTCGTTGTCGTCTTTCTCCGTCGTTGTCTGCTTCGTTGTCGTCTTTCTCCGTCGTTGTCTGCATCGTTGACGTGTTTCTCCGTCTATGTCTGCTTCGTTGTCGTCTTTGTCCGTTG
Organism: Gallinula chloropus; assembly: GCF_964237585.1. Classification (NCBI taxonomy): domain Eukaryota; kingdom Metazoa; phylum Chordata; class Aves; order Gruiformes; family Rallidae; genus Gallinula; species Gallinula chloropus. Next base: position 625,533 of record NW_028168691.1, read on the forward strand.
TTGTCTTATTCGTTGTCGTCTTTCTCCGTCGTTGTCTGCTTCGTTGTCGTCTTTCTCCGTCGTTGTAGTCTTTCTCAGTCTTTGTCGTCTTTCTCCGTCGTTGTCTGCTTCGTTGTCGTCTTTCTCCGTCGTTGTCGTCTTTCTACCTCATTGTCTGCTTCGTTGTCGTCTTTCTCCGTCGTTTTCGTCTTTCTCCGTCGTTGTCGTCTTTCTCCGTCGTTGTCTGCTTCGTTGTCGTCTTTCTCCGTCATTGTAGTCTTTCTCCGTCGTTGTCGTCTTTCTCCGTCGTTGTCTGCTTCGTTGTCGTCTTTCTCCGTCGTTGTCGTCTTTCTCCGTCGTTGTCTGCTTCGTTGTCGTCTTTCTCCGTCGTTGTCGTCTTTCTCCGTCGTTGTCTGCTTCCTTGTCGTCTTTCTCCGTCGTTGTCGTCTTTCTACCTCATTGTCTGCTTCGTTGTCGTCTTTCTCCGTCGTTTTCGTCTTTCTCCGTCGTTGTCGTCTTTCTCCGTCGTTGTCTGCTTCGTTGTCGTCTTTCTCCGTCGTTGTCTGCATCGTTGACGTGTTTCTCCGTCTATGTCTGCTTCGTTGTCGTCTTTGTCCGTTGTTGTCTTATTCGTTGTCGTCTTTCTCCGTCGTTGTCTGCTTCGTTGTCGTCTTTCTCCGTCGTTGTAGTCTTTCTCAGTCGTTGTCGTCTTTCTCCGTCGTTGTCTGCTTCGTTGTCGTCTTTCTCCGTCGTTGTCGTCTTTCTACCTCATTGTCTGCTTCGTTGTCGTCTTTCTCCGTCGTTTTCGTCTTTCTCCGTCGTTGTCGTCTTTCTCCGTCGTTGTCTGCTTCGTTGTTGTCTTTCTCCGTCATTGTAGTCTTTCTCCGTCGTTGTCGTCTTTCTCCGTCGTTGTCTGCTTCGTTGTCGTCTTTCTCCGTCGTTGTCGTCTTTCTCCGTCGTTGTCTGCTTCGTTGTCGTCTTTCTCCGTCGTTGTCGTCTTTCTCCGTCGTTGTCTGCTTCCTTGTCGTCTTTCTCCGTCGTTGTCGTCTTTCTACCTCATTGTCTGCTTCGTTGTCGTCTTTCTCCGTCGTTTTCGTCTTTCTCCGTCGTTGTCGTCTTTCTCCGTCGTTGTCTGCTTCGTTGTCGTCTTTCTCCGTCATTGTAGTCTTTCTCCGTCGTTGTCGTCTTTCTCCGTCGTTCTCTGCTTCGTTGTCGTCTTTCTCCGTCGTTGTCGTCTTTCTCCGTCGCTATCGTCTTTCTCCGCCGTTGTCGTCTTTCTCCGTCGTTGTCATCTTTCTCTGTCGTTGTCTGCTTCGTTGTCGTCTTTCTCCGTCGTTGTCGTCTTTCTCCATTTTTGTCTGCTTCGTTGTCGTCTTTCTCCGTCGTTGTCTGCTTCGTGGTCGTCTTTCTCCGTCGTTGTCGTCTTTCTCCGACGTTGTCTGCTTCGTTGTCGTCTTTCTCCGTCGTTGTCGTCTTTCTCCGTCGTTGTCTGCTTCGTTGTCGTCTATCTCCGTCGTTGTCTGCATCGTTGACGTGTTTCTCCGTCTATGTCTGCTTCGTTGTCGTCTTTGTCCGTCGTTGTCTTATTCGTTGTCGTCTTTCTCCGTCGTTGTCTGCTTCGTTGTCGTCTTTCTCCGTCGTTGTAGTCTTTCTCAGTCGTTGTCGTCTTTCTCCGTCGTTGTCTGCTTCGTTGTCGTCTTTCTCCGTCGTTGTCGTCTTTCTACCTCATTGTCTGCTTCGTTGTCGTCTTTCTCCGTCGTTTTCGTCTTTCTCCGTCGTTGTCGTCTTTCTCCGTCGTTGTCTGCTTCGTTGTCGTCTTTCTCCGTCATTGTAGTCTTTCTCCGTCGTTGTCGTCTTTCTCCGTCGTTGTCTGCTTCGTTGTCGTCTTTCTCCGTCGTTGTCGTCTTTCTCCGTCGTTGTCTGCTTCGTTGTCGTCTTTCTCCGTCGTTGTCGTCTTTCTCCGTCGTTGTCTGCTTCCTTGTCGTCTTTCTCCGTCGTTGTCGTCTTTCTACCTCATTGTCTGCTTCGTTGTCGTCTTTCTCCGTCGTTTTCGTCTTTCTCCGTCGTTGTAGTCTTTCTCCGTCGTTGTCTGCTTCGTTGTCGTCTTTCTCCGTCATTGTAGTCTTTCTCCGTCGTTGTCGTCTTTCTCCGTCGTTCTCTGCTTCGTTGTCGTCTTTCTCCGTCGTTGTCGTCTTTCTCCGTCGCTATCGTCTTTCTCCGCCGTTGTCGTCTTTCTCCGTCGTTGTCATCTTTCTCTGTCGTTGTCTGCTTCGTTGTCGTCTTTCTCCGTCGTTGTCGTCTTTCTCCATTTTTGTCTGCTTCGTTGTCGTCTTTCTCCGTCGTTGTCTGCTTCGTGGTCGTCTTTCTCCGTCGTTGTCGTCTTTCTCCGACGTTGTCTGCTTCGTTGTCGTCTTTCTCCGTCGTTGTCGTCTTTCTCCGTCGTTGTCTGCTTCGTTGTCGTCTATCTCCGTCGTTGTCTGCTTCGTTGTCATCTTTCTCCGTCGTTGTCGTCTTTCTCCGTCGTTGTCTGCTTCGTTGTCGTCTTTCTCAGTCGTTGTCGTCTTTCTTGGTCGTTGTCGTGTTTCTCCGTCGTTGTCTGCTTCGTTGTCGTCTTTCTCCGTCGTTGTCGTCTTCCTCCGTCGTTGTTGTCTTTCTACTTTGTTGTCGTCTTTCTCCGTCGTTGTCTGCTTCGTTGTCATCTTTCTCCGTCGTTGTCGTCTTTCTCCGTCGTTGTCGTCTTTCTCCGTCGTGGTCTGCTTCGTGGTCGTCTTTCTCCGTCGTTGTCGTCTTTCTCCGTCGTTGTCTGCTTCGTTGTCGTATTTCTCCGTCGTTGTCGTCTTTCTCCGTCATTGTCTACATCGTTGTTGTCTTTCTCCATCGTTGTCGTCTTTCTACTTCGTTGTCGTCTTTCTCCGTTTTTGTCTGCTTCGTTGTCGTCTTTCTCCGTCGTTGTCGTCTTTCTCCGTCATTGTCTGCTTCGTTGTCGTCTTTCTCCGTCGTTGTCTGCTTCTTTGTCGTCTTTCTCCGTCGTTACCGTCTTTCTCCGTCGTTGTCTGCTTCGTTGTCGTCTTTCTCCGTCGTTGTCTGCATCGTTGACGTCTTTCTCCGTCTTTGTCTGCTTCGTTGTCGTCTTTGTCCGTCGTTGTCTTATTCGTTGTCGTCTTTCTCCGTCGTTGTCTGCTTCGTTGTCGTCTTTCTCCGTCGTTGTAGTCTTTCTCCGTCGTTCTCGTCTTTCTCCGTCTTTGTCTGCTTCGTTGTCATCTTTCTCCGTCGTTGTAGTCTTTCTCCGTCGCTATAGTCTTTCTCAGTCGTTGTCGTCTTTCTCCGTCGTTGTCGTCTTTCTCCGTCGTTGTCTGCTTCGTTGTCGTCTTTCTCCGTCGTTGTCGTCTTTCTCCGTCGTTGTCTACATCGTTGTTGTCTTTCTCCGTCGTTGTCGTCTTTCTACTTCGTTGTCGTCTTTCTCCGTCGTTATATGCTTCGTTGTCGTCTTTCTCCGTCGTTGTCGTCTTTCTCCGTCGTTGTCGTCTTTCTCCGTCATTGTCTGCTTCGTTGTCGTCTTTCTCCGTCGTTGTCTGCTTCCTTGTCGTCTTGCTCCGTCGTTGCCGTCTTTCTCCGTCGTTGTCTGCTTCGTTGTCGTCTTTCTCCGTCGTTGTCTGCATCGTTGACGTCTTTCTCCGTCTTTGTCTGCTTCGTTGTTGTCTTTGTCCGTCGTTGTCTTATTCGTTGTCGTCTTTCTCCGTCGTTGTCTGCTTCGTTGTCGTCTTTCTCCGTCGTTGTAGTCTTTCTCCGTCGTTGTCGTCTTTCTCAGTCTTTGTCTGCTTCGTTGTCATCTTTATCAGTCGTTGTCGTCTTTCTCCGTCGCTATAGTCTTTCTCCGTCGTTGTCGTCTTTCTCCGTCGTTGTCGTCTTTCTCCGTCGTTGTCTGCTTCGTTGTCGTCTTTCTCCGTCGTTGTCGTCTTTCTCCGTCGTTGTCTGCTTCCTTGTCGTCTTTCTCCGTCGTTGTCGTCTTTCTCCGTCGTTGTCTGCTTCGTTGTCGTCTTTCTCCGTCGTTGTCGTCTTTCTCCGTCGTTGTCGTCTTTCTCCGTCTTTGTCTGTTTCGTTGTCATCTTTCTCCGTCGTTGTCGTCTTTCACCGTCGCTATAGTATTTCTCCGTCGTTGTCGTCTTTCTCCGTCGTTGTCGTCTTTCTCCGTCGTTGTCTGCTTCCTTGTCGTCTTTCTCCGTCGTTGTCGTCTTTCTCCGTCGTTGTCTGCTTCGTTGTCGTCTTTCTCCATCGTTGTCGTCTTTCTCCGTCGTTGTCTGCTTCCTTGTCGTCATTCTCCGTCGTTGTCGTATTTCTCCGTCATTGTCTGCTTCGTTGTCGTCTTTCTCCGTCGTTTTCGTCTTTCTCCGTCGTTGTCGTCTTTCTCCGTCGTTGTCTGCTTCGTTGTCGTCTTTCTCCGTCATTGTAGTCTTTCTCCGTCGTTGTCGTCTTTCTCCGTCGTTGTCTGCTTCGTTGTCGTCTTTCTCCGTCGTTGTCGTCTTTCTCCGTCGCTATCGTCTTTCTCCGCCGTTGTCGTCTTTCTCCGTCGTTGTCGTCTTTCTCTGTCGTTGTCTGCTTCGTTGTCGTCTTTCTCCATTTTTGTCTGCTTCGTTGTCGTCTTTCTCCGTCGTTGTCTGCTTCGTGGACGTCTTTCTCCGTCGTTGTCGTCTTTCTCCGACGTTGTCTGCTTCGTTGTCGTCTTTCTCCGTCGTTGTCTGCTTCGTTGTCATCTTTCTCCGTCGTTGTCGTCTTTCTCCGTCGTTGTCTGCTTCGTTGTCGTCTTTCTCAGTCGTTGTCGTCTTTCTTGGTCGTTGTCGTCTTTCTCCGTCGTTGTCTGCTTCGTTGTCGTCTTTCTCCGTCGTTGTCTGCTTCCTTGTCGTCTTTCTCCGTCGTTGTCGTCTTCCTCCGTCGTTGTTGTCTTTCTACTTTGTTGTCGTCTTTCTCCGTCGTTGTCTGCTTCGTTGTCATTTTTCTCCGTCGTTGTCATCTTTCTCCGTCGTTGTCGTCTTTCTCCGTCGTTTTCTGCTTCCTTGTCGTCTGTCTCCGTCGTTGTCGTCTTTCTCCGTCGTTGTCTGCTTCGTTGTCGTCTTTCTCCGTCGTTGTCGTCTTTCTCCGTCGTTGTCTACATCGTTGTTGTCTTTCTCCGTCGTTGTCGTCTTTCTACTTCGTTGTCATATATCTCCGTCGTTTTCTGCTTCGTTGTCGTCTTTCTCCGTCGTTGTCGTCTTTCTCCGTCGTTGTCGTCTTTCTCCATCATTGTCTGCTTCGTTGTCGTCTTTCTCCGTCGTTGTCTGCTTCTTTGTCGTCTTTCTCCGTCGTTGCCGTCTTTCTCCGTCGTTGTCTGCTTCGTTGTCGTCTTTCTCCGTCGTTGTCTGCATCGTTGACGTCTTTCATCGTCTTTGTCTGCTTCGTTGTCGTCTTTGTCCGTCGTTGTCTTATTCGTTGTCGTCTTTCTCCGTCGTTGTCTGCTTCGTTGTCGTCTTTCTCCGTCGTTGTAGCCTTTCTCCGTCGTTGTTGTCTTTCTCCGTCTTTGTCTGCTTCGTTGTCATCTTTCTCCATCGTTGTCGTCTTTCTCCGTCGCTATAGTCTTTCTCCGTCGTTGTCGTCTTTCTCCGTCGTTGTCGTCTTTCTCCGTCGTTGTCTGCTTCGTTGTTGTCTTTCTCCGTCGTTGTCGTCTTTCTCCGTCGTTGTCTGCTTCGTTGTCGTATTTCTCCGTCGTAGTCGTCTTTCTCCGTCGTTGTCTGCTTCCTTGTCGTCTTTCTCCGTCGTTGTCGTCTTTCTCCGTCATTGTCTGCTTCGTTGTCGTCTTTCTCCGTCGTTTTCGTCTTTCTCCGTCGTTGTCGTCTTTCTCCGTCGTTGTCTGCTTCGTTGTCGTCTTTCTCCGTCATTGTAGTCTTTCTCCGTCGTTGTCGTCTTTCTCCGTCGTTGTCTGCTTCGTTGTCGTCTTTCTCCGTCGTTGTCGTCTTTCTCCGTCGCTATCGTCTTTCTCCGCCGTTGTCATCTTTCTCCGTCGTTGTCGTCTTTCTCTGTCATTGTCTGCTTCGTTGTCCTCTTTCTCCGTCGTTGTCGTCTTTCTCCATTTTTGTCTACTTCGTTGTCGTCTTTCTCCGTCGTTGTCTGCTTCGTGGTCGTCTTTCTCCGTCGTTGTCGTCTTTCTCCGACGTTGTCTGCTTCGTTGTCGTCTTTCTCCGTCGTTGTCGTCTTTCTCCGTCGTTGTCTGCTTCGTTGTTGTCTATCTCCGTCGTTGTCTACTTCGTTGTCATCTTTCTCCGTCGTTGTCGTCTTTCTCCGTCGTTGTCTGCTTCGTTGTCATCTTTCTCAGTCGTTGTCGTCTTTCTTGGTCGTTGTCGTCTTTCTCCGTCGTTGTCTGCTTCGTTGTCGTCTTTCTCCGTCGTTGTCTGCTTCCTTGTCGTCTTTCTCCGTCGTTGTCGTCTTTCTCCGTCGTTGTCGTCTTTCTCCGTCGTTTTCTGCTTCCTTGTCGTCTTTCTCCGTCGTTGTCTGCTTCGTTGTCGTCTTTCTCCGTCGTTGTCTGCTTCGTTCTCGTCTTTCTCCGTCGTTGTCTGCTCCCTTGTCGTCTTTCTCTGTCGTTGTCGTCTTTCTCCGTCATTGTCTTCTTCGTTGTCGTCTTTCTCCGTCGTTGTCTGCTTCGTTGTCGTCTTTCTCCGTCGTTGTCGTCTTTCTCTGTCGTTGTCGTCTTTCTCCGTCGTTGTCTGCTTCTTTGTCGTCTTTCTCCGTCGTTGTCTGCTTCGTTGTCGTCTATCTCCGTCGTTGTCTGCTTCATTGTCATCTTTCTCCGTCGTTGTCGTCTTTCTCCATCGTTGTCTGCTTCGTTGTCGTCTTTCTCCGTCGTTGTCGTCTTTCTCCGTCGTTGTCTGCTTCGTTGTCGTCTTTCTCCGTCGTTGTCTGCTTCGTTGTCTTCTTTCTCCATCGTTGTCTGCTTCGTTGTCGTCTTTCTCCGTCGTTGTCGTCTTTCTCCGTCGTTGTCGTCTTTCTCCGTCGTTGTTGTCTTTCTCCGTCGTTGTCTGCTTCGTTGTCGTCTTTCTCCGTCGTTGTCGTCTTTCTCCGTCGTTGTCTGCTTCGTTGTCGTCTTTCTCCGTCGTTGTCTTTATTCTCAGTCGTTGTCGTCTTTCTCCGTCGTTGTCTGCTTCGTTGTCGTCTTTCTCCGTCGTTGTCGTCTTTCTCCGTCGTTGTCTGCTTCGTTGTCGTCTTTCTCCGTCGTTGTCATCTTTCTCCGTCGTTGTCGTCTTTCTCCGTCATTGTCTGCTTCGTTGTTGTCTTTGTCCGTCGTTGTCTGCTTCCTTGTCGTCTTTCTCCGTCGTTTTCTGCTTCATTGTCGTCTTTCTCCGTCATTGTCTGCTTCGTTCTCGTCTTTCTCCGTCGTTGTCTGCTCCATTGTCGTCTTTCTCTGTCGTTGTCGTCTTTCTCCGTATTTGTCTGCTTTGTTGTCGTCTTTCTCCGTCGTTGTCTGCTTCGTTGTAGTCTTTCTCCGTCGTTGTCTGCTTCGTGGTCCTCTTTCCCCGTCGTTGTCTGCTTCGTGGTCGTCTTTCTCCGTCGTTGTCGTGTTTCTCCGTCGTTCTCTGCTTCGTGGTCGTCTTTCTCCGTCGTTGTCTGCTTCGTTGTCGTCTTTCTCCGTCGTTATCGTCTTTCTCCGTCGTTTTCTGCTTCGTTGTCGTCTATCTCCGTCGTTGTCTGCTTCGTTGCCATCTTTATCCGTCGTTGTCGTCTTTCTCCGTTGTTGTCTGCTTCGTTGTCGTCTTTCTCCGTCGTAGTCGTTTTTCTAAGTCGTTGTCTGCTTCGTTGTCCTCTTTCTCCGTCGTTATCGCCTTTCTCCGTCGTTGTCGTCTTTCTCCGTCGTTGTCTGCTTCGTTGTCGTCTTTCTCCGTCGTTGTCGTCTTTCTCCGTCGTTGTCTGCTTCGTTGTCGTCTTTCTCCGTCGTTATCGTCTTTCTCCGTCTTTCTCTGCTTCGATGTCTTTGTCTGCTCTGTTGTAGTATTTCTCCATCGTTGTCGTCTTTCTCCGTCGTTGTCTGCTTCGTTGTCGTCTTTCTCCGTCGTTGTCGTCTTTCTCCGTCGTTGTCTGCTTCGTTGTCGTCTTTCTCCGTTGTTGTCGTATTTCGCCGTCGTTGTCTGCGTCGTTGTCTTCTTTCTCCGTCGTTGTAAGCGTCGTTGTCGTCTTTCTCCGTCGTTGTCTGCGTCGTTGTCGTCTTTCTCCGTCGTTGTCTGCTTCGTTGTCGTCTTTCTCCATCGTTGTCTGCTTCGTTGTCGTCTTTCTCTGTCGTTGTCTGCTTCGTTGTCGTCGTTCTCCGTCGTTGTCGTCTTTCTCCATCGTTGTCTGCTTCGTTGTGGTCTTTCTCCGTCGTTGTCATCTTTCTCCGTCGTTGTCTGCTTCGTTGTCATCTTTCTCCGTCGTTGTTGTCTTTCTCCGTCGTTGTCTGCTTCGTTGTCGTCTCTCTCCGTCGTTGTCGTCTTTCTCCGTCATTGTCTGCTTCGTTGTTGTCTTTCTCCGTCGTTGTCGTTATTCTCCGTCGTTGTCGTCTTTCTCTGTCGTTGTCTGCTTCGTTGTCGTCTTTCTCCGTCGCTATAGTCTTTCTCCGTCGTTGTCTGCTTCGTTGTCCTCTTTCTCCGTCGTTGTCTGCTTCGTTGTCATCCTTCTCCGTCGTTGTCGTCTTTATCCATCGTTGTCTGCTTCGTTGTCGTCTTTCTCCGTCGTTGTCATCTTTCTCCGTCGTTGTCGTCTTTCTCCGTCGTTGTTGTCTTTCTCCGTCGTTGTCTGCTTCGTTGTCGTCTTTCTCCGTCGTTGTCATCTTTCTCCGTCGTTGTCTGCTTCGTTGTCGTCTTTCTCCGTCGTTGTCGTCTTTCTCCGTCGTTGTCGTCTTTCTCCGTAGTTGTCGTCTTTCTCCGTCGTTGTCTGCTTCGTTGTCGTCTTTCTCCGACGTTGTCGTCTTTCTCCGTCGTTGTCTGCTTCGTTGTCGTCTTTCTCCGTCGTTGTCGTCTTTCTCCGTCGTTGTCTGCTTCCTTGTCGTCTTTCTCCGTCATTGTAGTCTTTCTCCGTCGTTGTCGTCTTTCTCCGTCGTTGTCTGCTTCGTTGTCGTCTTTCTCCGTCGTTGTCGTCTTTCTCCGTCGTTGTCTGCTTCGTTGTCGTCTTTCTCCGTCGTTGTCGTCTTTCTCCGTCGTTGTCTGCTTCCTTGTCGTCTTTCTCCGTCGTTGTCGTCTTTCTACCTCATTGTCTGCTTCGTTGTCGTCTTTCTCCGTCGTTTTCGTCTTTCTCCGTCGTTGTAGTCTTTCTCCGTCGTTGTCTGCTTCGTTGTCGTCTTTCTCCGTCATTGTAGTCTTTCTCCGTCGTTGTCGTCTTTCTCCGTCGTTCTCTGCTTCGTTGTCGTCTTTCTCCGTCGTTGTCGTCTTTTTCCGTCGCTATCGTCTTTCTCCGCCGTTGTCGTCTTTCTCCGTCGTTGTCATCTTTCTCTGTCGTTGTCTGCTTCGTTGTCGTCTTTCTCCGTCGTTGTCGTCTTTCTCCATTTTTGTCTGCTTCGTTGTCGTCTTTCTCCGTCGTTGTCTGCTTCGTGGTCGTCTTTCTCCGTCGTTGTCGTCTTTCTCCGACGTTGTCTGCTTCGTTGTCGTCTTTCTCCGTCGTTGTCGTCTTTCTCCGTCGTTGTCTGCTTCGTTGTCGTCTATCTCCGTCGTTGTCTGCTTCGTTGTCATCTTTCTCCGTCGTTGTCGTCTTTCTCCGTCGTTGTCTGCTTCGTTGTCGTCTTTCTCAGTCGTTGTCGTCTTTCTTGGTCGTTGTCGTGTTTCTCCGTCGTTGTCTGCTTCGTTGTCGTCTTTCTCCGTCGTTGTCTGCTTCCTTGTCGTCTTTCTCCGTCGTTGTCGTCTTCCTCCGTCGTTGTTGTCTTTCTACTTTGTTGTCGTCTTTCTCCGTCGTTGTCTGCTTCGTTGTCATCTTTCTCCGTCGTTGTCGTCTTTCTCCGTCGTTGTCGTCTTTCTCCGTCGTGGTCTGCTTCGTGGTCGTCTTTCTCCGTCGTTGTCGTCTTTCTCCGTCGTTGTCTGCTTCGTTGTCGTATTTCTCCGTCGTTGTCGTCTTTCTCCGTCATTGTCTACATCGTTGTTGTCTTTCTCCATCGTTGTCGTCTTTCTACTTCGTTGTCGTCTTTCTCCGTTTTTGTCTGCTTCGTTGTCGTCTTTCTCCGTCGTTGTCGTCTTTCTCCGTCATTGTCTGCTTCGTTGTCGTCTTTCTCCGTCGTTGTCTGCTTCTTTGTCGTCTTTCTCCGTCGTTACCGTCTTTCTCCGTCGTTGTCTGCTTCGTTGTCGTCTTTCTCCGTCGTTGTCTGCATCGTTGACGTCTTTCTCCGTCTTTGTCTGCTTCGTTGTCGTCTTTGTCCGTCGTTGTCTTATTCGTTGTCGTCTTTCTCCGTCGTTGTCTGCTTCGTTGTCGTCTTTCTCCGTCGTTGTAGTCTTTCTCCGTCGTTCTCGTCTTTCTCCGTCTTTGTCTGCTTCGTTGTCATCTTTCTCCGTCGTTGTAGTCTTTCTCCGTCGCTATAGTCTTTCTCCGTCGTTGTCGTCTTTCTCCGTCGTTGTCGTCTTTCTCCGTCGTTGTCTGCTTCGTTGTCGTCTTTCTCCGTCGTTGTCGTCTTTCTCCGTCGTTGTCTACATCGTTGTTGTCTTTCTCCGTCGTTGTCGTCTTTCTACTTCGTTGTCGTCTTTCTCCGTCGTTATATGCTTCGTTGTCGTCTTTCTCCGTCGTTGTCGTCTTTCTCCGTCGTTGTCGTCTTTCTCCGTCATTGTCTGCTTCGTTGTCGTCTTTCTCCGTCGTTGTCTGCTTCCTTGTCGTCTTGCTCCGTCGTTGCCGTCTTTCTCCGTCGTTGTCTGCTTCGTTGTCGTCTTTCTCCGTCGTTGTCTGCATCGTTGACGTCTTTCTCCGTCTTTGTCTGCTTCGTTGTTGTCTTTGTCCGTCGTTGTCTTATTCGTTGTCGTCTTTCTCCGTCGTTGTCTGCTTCGTTGTCGTCTTTCTCCGTCGTTGTAGTCTTTCTCCGTCGTTGTCGTCTTTCTCAGTCTTTGTCTGCTTCGTTGTCATCTTTATCAGTCGTTGTCGTCTTTCTCCGTCGCTATAGTCTTTCTCCGTCGTTGTCGTCTTTCTCCGTCGTTGTCGTCTTTCTCCGTCGTTGTCTGCTTCGTTGTCGTCTTTCTCCGTCGTTGTCGTCTTTCTCCGTCGTTGTCTGCTTCCTTGTCGTCTTTCTCCGTCGTTGTCGTCTTTCTCCGTCGTTGTCTGCTTCGTTGTCGTCTTTCTCCGTCGTTGTCGTCTTTCTCCGTCGTTGTCGTCTTTCTCCGTCTTTGTCTGTTTCATTGTCATCTTTCTCCGTCGTTGTCGTCTTTCACCGTCGCTATAGTATTTCTCCGTCGTTGTCGTCTTTCTCCGTCGTTGTCGTCTTTCTCCGTCGTTGTCTGCTTCCTTGTCGTCTTTCTCCGTCGTTGTCGTCTTTCTCCGTCGTTGTCTGCTTCGTTGTCGTCTTTCTCCATCGTTGTCGTCTTTCTCCGTCGTTGTCTGCTTCCTTGTCGTCATTCTCCGTCGTTGTCGTATTTCTCCGTCATTGTCTGCTTCGTTGTCGTCTTTCTCCGTCGTTTTCGTCTTTCTCCGTCGTTGTCGTCTTTCTCCGTCGTTGTCTGCTTCGTTGTCGTCTTTCTCCGTCATTGTAGTCTTTCTCCGTCGTTGTCGTCTTTCTCCGTCGTTGTCTGCTTCGTTGTCGTCTTTCTCCGTCGTTGTCGTCTTTCTCCGTCGCTATCGTCTTTCTCCGCCGTTGTCGTCTTTCTCCGTCGTTGTCGTCTTTCTCTGTCGTTGTCTGCTTCGTTGTCGTCTTTCTCCATTTTTGTCTGCTTCGTTGTCGTCTTTCTCCGTCGTTGTCTGCTTCGTGGACGTCTTTCTCCGTCGTTGTCGTCTTTCTCCGACGTTGTCTGCTTCGTTGTCGTCTTTCTCCGTCGTTGTCTGCTTCGTTGTCATCTTTCTCCGTCGTTGTCGTCTTTCTCCGTCGTTGTCTGCTTCGTTGTCGTCTTTCTCAGTCGTTGTCGTCTTTCTTGGTCGTTGTCGTCTTTCTCCGTCGTTGTCTGCTTCGTTGTCGTCTTTCTCCGTCGTTGTCTGCTTCCTTGTCGTCTTTCTCCGTCGTTGTCGTCTTCCTCCGTCGTTGTTGTCTTTCTACTTTGTTGTCGTCTTTCTCCGTCGTTGTCTGCTTCGTTGTCATTTTTCTCCGTCGTTGTCATCTTTCTCCGTCGTTGTCGTCTTTCTCCGTCGTTTTCTGCTTCCTTGTCGTCTGTCTCCGTCGTTGTCGTCTTTCTCCGTCGTTGTCTGCTTCGTTGTCGTCTTTCTCCGTCGTTGTCGTCTTTCTCCGTCGTTGTCTACATCGTTGTTGTCTTTCTCCGTCGTTGTCGTCTTTCTACTTCGTTGTCATATATCTCCGTCGTTTTCTGCTTCGTTGTCGTCTTTCTCCGTCGTTGTCGTCTTTCTCCGTCGTTGTCGTCTTTCTCCATCATTGTCTGCTTCGTTGTCGTCTTTCTCCGTCGTTGTCTGCTTCTTTGTCGTCTTTCTCCGTCGTTGCCGTCTTTCTCCGTCGTTGTCTGCTTCGTTGTCGTCTTTCTCCGTCGTTGTCTGCATCGTTGACGTCTTTCATCGTCTTTGTCTGCTTCGTTGTCGTCTTTGTCCGTCGTTGTCTTATTCGTTGTCGTCTTTCTCCGTCGTTGTCTGCTTCGTTGTCGTCTTTCTCCGTCGTTGTAGCCTTTCTCCGTCGTTGTTGTCTTTCTCCGTCTTTGTCTGCTTCGTTGTCATCTTTCTCCATCGTTGTCGTCTTTCTCCGTCGCTATAGTCTTTCTCCGTCGTTGTCGTCTTTCTCCGTCGTTGTCGTCTTTCTCCGTCGTTGTCTGCTTCGTTGTTGTCTTTCTCCGTCGTTGTCGTCTTTCTCCGTCGTTGTCTGCTTCGTTGTCGTATTTCTCCGTCGTAGTCGTCTTTCTCCGTCGTTGTCTGCTTCCTTGTCGTCTTTCTCCGTCGTTGTCGTCTTTCTCCGTCATTGTCTGCTTCGTTGTCGTCTTTCTCCGTCGTTTTCGTCTTTCTCCGTCGTTGTCGTCTTTCTCCGTCGTTGTCTGCTTCGTTGTCGTCTTTCTCCGTCATTGTAGTCTTTCTCCGTCGTTGTCGTCTTTCTCCGTCGTTGTCTGCTTCGTTGTCGTCTTTCTCCGTCGTTGTCGTCTTTCTCCGTCGCTATCGTCTTTCTCCGCCGTTGTCATCTTTCTCCGTCGTTGTCGTCTTTCTCTGTCATTGTCTGCTTCGTTGTCCTCTTTCTCCGTCGTTGTCGTCTTTCTCCATTTTTGTCTACTTCGTTGTCGTCTTTCTCCGTCGTTGTCTGCTTCGTGGTCGTCTTTCTCCGTCGTTGTCGTCTTTCTCCGACGTTGTCTGCTTCGTTGTCGTCTTTCTCCGTCGTTGTCGTCTTTCTCCGTCGTTGTCTGCTTCGTTGTTGTCTATCTCCGTCGTTGTCTACTTCGTTGTCATCTTTCTCCGTCGTTGTCGTCTTTCTCCGTCGTTGTCTGCTTCGTTGTCATCTTTCTCAGTCGTTGTCGTCTTTCTTGGTCGTTGTCGTCTTTCTCCGTCGTTGTCTGCTTCGTTGTCGTCTTTCTCCGTCGTTGTCTGCTTCCTTGTCGTCTTTCTCCGTCGTTGTCGTCTTTCTCCGTCGTTGTCGTCTTTCTCCGTCGTTGTCTGCTTCCTTGTCGTCTTTCTCCGTCGTTGTCTGCTTCGTTGTCGTCTTTCTCCGTCGTTGTCTGCTTCGTTCTCGTCTTTCTCCGTCGTTGTCTGCTCCCTTGTCGTCTTTCTCTGTCGTTGTCGTCTTTCTCCGTCATTGTCTTCTTCGTTGTCGTCTTTCTCCGTCGTTGTCTGCTTCGTTGTCGTCTTTCTCCGTCGTTGTCGTCTTTCTCTGTCGTTGTCGTCTTTCTCCGTCGTTGTCTGCTTCTTTGTCGTCTTTCTCCGTCGTTGTCTGCTTCGTTGTCGTCTATCTCCGTCGTTGTCTGCTTCATTGTCATCTTTCTCCGTCGTTGTCGTCTTTCTCCATCGTTGTCTGCTTCGTTGTCGTCTTTCTCCGTCGTTGTCGTCTTTCTCCGTCGTTGTCTGCTTCGTTGTCGTCTTTCTCCGTCGTTGTCTGCTTCGTTGTCTTCTTTCTCCATCGTTGTCTGCTTCATTGTCGTCTTTCTCCGTCGTTGTCGTCTTTCTCCGTCGTTGTCGTCTTTCTCCGTCGTTGTTGTCTTTCTCCGTCGTTGTCTGCTTCGTTGTCGTCTTTCTCCGTCGTTGTCGTCTTTCTCCGTCGTTGTCTGCTTCGTTGTCGTCTTTCTCCGTCGTTGTCTTTATTCTCAGTCGTTGTCGTCTTTCTCCGTCGTTGTCTGCTTCGTTGTCGTCTTTCTCCGTCGTTGTCGTCTTTCTCCGTCGTTGTCTGCTTCGTTGTCGTCTTTCTCCGTCGTTGTCATCTTTCTCCGTCGTTGTCGTCTTTCTCCGTCATTGTCTGCTTCGTTGTTGTCTTTGTCCGTCGTTGTCTGCTTCCTTGTCGTCTTTCTCCGTCGTTTTCTGCTTCATTGTCGTCTTTCTCCGTCATTGTCTGCTTCGTTCTCGTCTTTCTCCGTCGTTGTCTGCTCCATTGTCGTCTTTCTCTGTCGTTGTCGTCTTTCTCCGTATTTGTCTGCTTTGTTGTCGTCTTTCTCCGTCGTTGTCTGCTTCGTTGTAGTCTTTCTCCGTCGTTGTCTGCTTCGTGGTCCTCTTTCCCCGTCGTTGTCTGCTTCGTGGTCGTCTTTCTCCGTCGTTGTCGTGTTTCTCCGTCGTTCTCTGCTTCGTGGTCGTCTTTCTCCGTCGTTGTCTGCTTCGTTGTCGTCTTTCTCCGTCGTTATCGTCTTTCTCCGTCGTTTTCTGCTTCGTTGTCGTCTATCTCCGTCGTTGTCTGCTTCGTTGCCATCTTTATCCGTCGTTGTCGTCTTTCTCCGTTGTTGTCTGCTTCGTTGTCGTCTTTCTCCGTCGTAGTCGTTTTTCTAAGTCGTTGTCTGCTTCGTTGTCCTCTTTCTCCGTCGTTATCGCCTTTCTCCGTCGTTGTCGTCTTTCTCCGTCGTTGTCTGCTTCGTTGTCGTCTTTCTCCGTCGTTGTCGTCTTTCTCCGTCGTTGTCTGCTTCGTTGTCGTCTTTCTCCGTCGTTATCGTCTTTCTCCGTCTTTCTCTGCTTCGATGTCTTTGTCTGCTCTGTTGTAGTATTTCTCCATCGTTGTCGTCTTTCTCCGTCGTTGTCTGCTTCGTTGTCGTCTTTCTCCGTCGTTGTCGTCTTTCTCCGTCGTTGTCTGCTTCGTTGTCGTCTTTCTCCGTTGTTGTCGTATTTCGCCGTCGTTGTCTGCGTCGTTGTCTTCTTTCTCCGTCGTTGTAAGCGTCGTTGTCGTCTTTCTCCGTCGTTGTCTGCGTCGTTGTCGTCTTTCTCCGTCGTTGTCTGCTTCGTTGTCGTCTTTCTCCATCGTTGTCTGCTTCGTTGTCGTCTTTCTCTGTCGTTGTCTGCTTCGTTGTCGTCGTTCTCCGTCGTTGTCGTCTTTCTCCATCGTTGTCTGCTTCGTTGTGGTCTTTCTCCGTCGTTGTCATCTTTCTCCGTCGTTGTCTGCTTCGTTGTCATCTTTCTCCGTCGTTGTTGTCTTTCTCCGTCGTTGTCTGCTTCGTTGTCGTCTCTCTCCGTCGTTGTCGTCTTTCTCCGTCATTGTCTGCTTCTTTGTTGTCTTTCTCCGTCGTTGTCGTTATTCTCCGTCGTTGTCGTCTTTCTCTGTCGTTGTCTGCTTCGTTGTCGTCTTTCTCCGTCGCTATAGTCTTTCTCCGTCGTTGTCGTCTTTCTCCGTCGTTGTCGTCTTTCTCCGTCGTTGTCTGCTTCGTTGTTGTCTTTCTCCGTCGTTGTCGTCTTTCTCCGTCGTTGTCTGCTTCGTTGTCGTATTTCTCCGTCGTAGTCGTCTTTCTCCGTCGTTGTCTGCTTCCTTGTCGTCTTTCTCCGTCGTTGTCGTCTTTCTCCGTCATTGTCTGCTTCGTTGTCGTCTTTCTCCGTCGTTTTCGTCTTTCTCCGTCGTTGTCGTCTTTCTCCGTCGTTGTCTGCTTCGTTGTCGTCTTTCTCCGTCATTGTAGTCTTTCTCCGTCGTTGTCGTCTTTCTCCGTCGTTGTCTGCTTCGTTGTCGTCTTTCTCCGTCGTTGTCGTCTTTCTCCGTCGCTATCGTCTTTCTCCGCCGTTGTCATCTTTCTCCGTCGTTGTCGTCTTTCTC
Source organism: Gallinula chloropus (assembly GCF_964237585.1). Lineage (NCBI taxonomy): Eukaryota > Metazoa > Chordata > Aves > Gruiformes > Rallidae > Gallinula > Gallinula chloropus. The sequence continues at coordinate 641,815 of NW_028168691.1, forward strand.
TGTCATTGTCTGCTTCGTTGTCCTCTTTCTCCGTCGTTGTCGTCTTTCTCCATTTTTGTCTACTTCGTTGTCGTCTTTCTCCGTCGTTGTCTGCTTCGTGGTCGTCTTTCTCCGTCGTTGTCGTCTTTCTCCGACGTTGTCTGCTTCGTTGTCGTCTTTCTCCGTCGTTGTCGTCTTTCTCCGTCGTTGTCTGCTTCGTTGTTGTCTATCTCCGTCGTTGTCTGCTTCCTTGTCTTCTTTCTCCGTCGTTGTCGTCTTTCTCCGTCGTTGTCTGCTTCGTTGTCGTCTTTCTCAGTCGTTGTCGTCTTTCTTGGTCGTTGTCGTCTTTCTCCGTCGTTGTCTGCTTCGTTGTCGTCTTTCTCCGTCGTTGTCTGCTTCCTTGTCGTCTTTCTCCGTCGTTGTCGTCTTTCTCCGTCGTTGTCGTCTTTCTCCGTCGTTGTCTGCTTCCTTGTCGTCTTTCTCCGTCGTTGTCTGCTTCGTTGTCGTCTTTCTCCGTCGTTGTCTGCTTCGTTCTCGTCTTTCTCCGTCGTTGTCTGCTCCATTGTCGTCTTTCTCTGTCGTTGTCGTCTTTCTCCGTCGTTGTCTTCTTCGTTGTCGTCTTTCTCCGTCGTTGTCTGCTTCGTTGTCGTCTTTCTCCGTCGTTGTCGTCTTTCTCTGTCGTTGTCGTCTTTCTCCGTCGTTGTCTGCTTCTTTGTCGTCTTTCTCCGTCGTTGTCTGCTTCGTTGTCGTCTATCTCCGTCGTTGTCTGCTTCATTGTCATCTTTCTCCGTCGTTGTCGTCTTTCTCCATCGTTGTCTGCTTCGTTGTCGTCTTTCTCCGTCGTTGTCGTCTTTCTCCGTCGTTGTCTGCTTCGTTGTCGTCTTTCTCCGTCGTTGTCTGCTTCGTTGTCTTCTTTCTCCATCGTTGTCTGCTTCGTTGTCGTCTTTCTCCGTCGTTGTCGTCTTTCTCCGTCGTTGTCGTCTTTCTCCGTCGTTGTTGTCTTTCTCCGTCGTTGTCTGCTTCGTTGTCGTCTTTCTCCGTCGTTGTCGTCTTTCTCCGTCGTTGTCTGCTTCGTTGTCGTCTTTCTCCGTCGTTGTCTTTATTCTCAGTCGTTGTCGTCTTTCTCCGTCGTTGTCTGCTTCGTTGTCGTCTTTCTCCGTCGTTGTCGTCTTTCTCCGTCGTTGTCTGCTTCGTTGTCGTCTTTCTCCGTCGTTGTCATCTTTCTCCGTCGTTGTCGTCTTTCTCCGTCATTGTCTGCTTCGTTTTTGTCTTTGTCCGTCGTTGTCTGCTTCCTTGTCGTCTTTCTCCGTCGTTTTCTGCTTCATTGTAGTCTTTCTCCGTCATTGTCTGCTTCGTTCTCGTCTTTCTCCGTCGTTGTCTGCTCCATTGTCGTCTTTCTCTGTCGTTGTCGTCTTTCTCCGTATTTGTCTGCTTTGTTGTCGTCTTTCTCCGTTGTTGTCTGCTTCGTTGTAGTCTTTCTCCGTCGTTGTCTGCTTCGTGGTCCTCTTTCCCCGTCGTTGTCTGCTTCGTGGTCGTCTTTCTCCGTCGTTGTCGTGTTTCTCCGTCGTTCTCTGCTTCGTGGTCGTCTTTCTCCGTCGTTGTCTGCTTCGTTGTCGTCTTTCTCCGTCGTTATCGTCTTTCTCCGTCGTTTTCTGCTTCGTTGTCGTCTATCTCCGTCGTTGTCTGCTTCGTTGCCATCTTTATCCGTCGTTGTCGTCTTTCTCCGTTGTTGTCTGCTTCGTTGTCGTCTTTCTCCGTCGTAGTCGTTTTTCTAAGTCGTTGTCTGCTTCGTTGTCCTCTTTCTCCGTCGTTATCGCCTTTCTCCGTCGTTGTCGTCTTTCTCCGTCGTTGTCTGCTTCGTTGTCGTCTTTCTCCGTCGTTGTCGTCTTTCTCCGTCGTTGTCTGCTTCGTTGTCGTCTTTCTCCGTCGTTATCGTCTTTCTCCGTCTTTCTCTGCTTCGATGTCTTTGTCTGCTCTGTTGTAGTATTTCTCCATCGTTGTCGTCTTTCTCCGTCGTTGTCTGCTTCGTTGTCGTCTTTCTCCGTCGTAGTCTGCTTCGTTGTCGTCTTTCTCCGTCGTTGTCGTCTTTCTCCGTCGTTGTCTGCTTCGTTGTCGTCTTTCTCCGTTGTTGTCGTATTTCGCCGTCGTTGTCTGCGTCGTTGTCTTCTTTCTCCGTCGTTGTAAGCGTCGTTGTCGTCTTTCTCCGTCGTTGTCTGCTTCGTTGTCGTCTTTCTCCATCGTTGTCTGCTTCGTTGTCGTCTTTCTCTGTCGTTGTCTGCTTCGTTGTCGTCGTTCTCCGTCGTTGTCGTCTTTCTCCATCGTTGTCTGCTTCGTTGTGGTCTTTCTCCGTCGTTGTCATCTTTCTCCGTCGTTGTCTGCTTCGTTGTCATCTTTCTCCGTCGTTGTTGTCTTTCTCCGTCGTTGTCTGCTTCGTTGTCGTCTCTCTCCGTCGTTGTCGTCTTTCTCCGTCATTGTCTGCTTCGTTGTTGTCTTTCTCCGTCGTTGTCGTTATTCTCCGTCGTTGTCGTCTTTCTCTGTCGTTGTCTGCTTCGTTGTCGTCTTTCTCCGTCGTTGTCGTCTTTCTCCGTCGTTGTCTGCTTCGTTGTCCTCTTTCTCCGTCGTTGTCTGCTTCGTTGTCATCCTTCTCCGTCGTTGTCGTCTTTATCCATCGTTGTCTGCTTCGTTGTCGTCTTTCTCCGTCGTTGTCATCTTTCTCCGTCGTTGTCGTCTTTCTCCGTCGTTGTTGTCTTTCTCCGTCGTTGTCTGCTTCGTTGTCGTCTTTCTCCGTCGTTGTCATCTTTCTCCGTCGTTGTCTGCTTCGTTGTCGTCTTTCTCCGTCGTTGTCGTCTTTCTCCGTCGTTGTCGTCTTTCTCCGTAGTTGTCGTCTTTCTCCGTCGTTGTCTGCTTCGTTGTCGTCTTTCTCCGACGTTGTCGTCTTTCTCCGTCGTTGTCTGCTTCGTTGTCGTCTTTCTCCGTCGTTGTCGTCTTTCTCCGTCGTTGTCTGCTTCCTTGTCGTCTTTCTCCGTCGTTGTCGTCTTTCTCCGTCATTGTCTGCTTCGTTGTCGTCTTTCTCCGTCATTGTCGTCTTTCTCCGTCGTTGTCGTCTTTCTCCGTCGTTGTCTGCTTCGTTGTCATCTTTCTCCGTCGTTGTATGGTTCGTTGTCGTCTTTCTCCGTCGTTGTCGTATTTCTCCGTCGTTGTCGTCTTTCTCCGTCGTTGTCTGCTTCGTTGTCGTCTTTCTCCGTCGTTGTAGTCTTTCTCAGTCGTTGTCGTCTTTCTCCGTCGTTGTCTGCTTCGTTGTCGTCTTTCTCCGTCGTTGTCGTCTTTCTCCGTCGCTATCGTCTTTCTCCGTCGTTGTCGTCTTTCTCCGTCGTTGTCGTCTTTCTCTGTCGTTGTCTGCTTCGTTGTCGTCTTTCTCCGTCGTTGTCGTCTTTCTCCATTTTTGTCTGCTTCGTTGTCGTCTTTCTCCGTCGTTGTCTACTTCGTGGTCGTCTTTCTCCGTCGTTGTCTGCTTCGTTGTCGTCTTTCTCCGTCGTTGTCGTCTTTCTCCGACGTTGTCTGCTTCGTTGTCGTCTTTCTCCGTCGTTGTCGTCTTTCTCCGTAGTTGTCTGCTTCATTGTCGTCTATCTCCGTCGTTGTCTGCTTCGTTGTCATCTTTCTCCGTAGTTGTCGTCTTTCTCCGTCGTTGTCTGCTTCGTTGTCGTCTTTCTCAGTCGTTGTCGTCTTTCTTGGTCGTTGTCGTCTTTCTCCGTCGTTGTCTGGTTCGTTGTCGTCTTTCTCCGTCGTTGTCTGATTCCTTGTCGTCTTTCTCCGTCGTTGTCGTCTTTCTCCGTCGTTGTTGTCTTTCTACTTTGTTGTCGTCTTTCTCCGTCGTTGTCTGCTTCGTTGTCATCTTTCTCCGTCGTTGTCGTCTTTCTCCGTCGTTGTCGTCTTTCTCCGTCGTTGTCTGCTTCCTTGTCGTCTTTCTCCGTCGTTGTCGTCTTTCTCCGTCGTTGTCTGCTTCGTTGTCGTCTTTCTCCGTCGTTGTCGTCTTTCTCCGTCGTTGTCTACATCGTTGTTGTCTTTCTCCGTCGTTGTCGTCTTTCTACTTCGTTGTCGTCTTTCTCCGTCGTTGTCTGCTTCGTTGTCGTCTTTCTCCGTCGTTGTCGTCTTTCTCCGTCGTTGTCGTCTTTCTCCGTCATTGTCTGCTTCGTTGTCGTCTTTCTCCGTCGTTGTCTGCTTCCTTGTCGTCTTTCTCCGTCGTTGCCGTCTTTCTCCGTCGTTGTCTGCTTCGTTGTCGTCTTTCTCCGTCTTTGTCTGCTTCGTTGTCGTCTTTGTCCGTCGTTGTCTTATTCGTTGTCGTCTTTCTCCATCGTTGTCTGCTTCGTTGTCGTCTTTCTCCGTCGTTGTAGTCTTTCTCCGTCGTTGTCGTCTTTCTCCGTCTTTGTCTGCTTCGTTGTCATCTTTCTCCGTCGTTGTCGTCTTTCTCCGTCGCTATAGTCTTTCTCCGTCGTTGTCGTCTTTCTCCGTCGTTGTCGTCTTTCTCCGTCGTTGTCTGCTTCGTTGTCGTCTTTCTCCGTCGTTGTCGTCTTTCTCCGTCGTTGTCGTCTTTCTCCGTCGTTGTCTGCTTCATTGTCGTATTTCTCCGTCGTTGTCGTCTTTCTCCGTCGTTGTCTGCTTCCTTGTCGTCTTTCTCCGTCGTTGTCGTCTTTCTCCCTCATTGTCTGCTTCGTTGTCGTCTTTCTCCGTCGTTTTCGTCTTTCTCCGTCGTTGTCGTCTTTCTCCGTCGTTGTCTGCTTCGTTGTCGTCTTTCTCCGTCATTGTAGTCTTTCTCCGTCGTTGTCGTCTTTCTCCGTCGTTGTCTGCTTCTTGGTCGTCTTTCTCCGTCGTTGTCGTCTTTCTCCGTCGCTATCGTCTTTCTCCGCCGTTGTCGTCTTTCTCCGTCGTTGTCGTCTTTCTCCGTCGTTGTCTGCTTCGTTGTCGTCTTTCTCCGTCGTTGTCTGCATCGTTGACGTGTTTCTCCGTCTATGTCTGCTTCGTTGTCGTCTTTGTCCGTCGTTGTCTTATTCGTTGTCGTCTTTCTCCGTCGTTGTCTGCTTCGTTGTCGTCTTTCTCCGTCGTTGTAGTCTTTCTCCGTCGTTGTCGTCTTTCTCCGTCTTTGTCTGCTTCGTTGTCATCTTTCTCCGTCGTTGTCGTCTTTCTCCGTCGCTATAGTCTTTCTCCGTCGTTGTCTGCTTCCTTGTCGTCTTTCTCCGTCGTTGTCGTCTTTCTCCGTCGTTGTCTGCTTCGTTGTCGTCTTTCTCCGTCGTTGTCGTCTTTCTCCGACGTTGTCTGCTTCGTTGTCGTCTTTCTCCGTCGTTGTCGTCTTTCTCCGTCATTGTCTGCTTCGATGTCGTCTTTCTCCGTCGTTGTCGTCTTTCTCCGTCGTTGTCGTCTTTCTCCATCTTTGTCTGCTTCGTTGTCATCTTTCTCCGTCGTTGTCGTCTTTCTCCGTCGCTATAGTCTTTCTCCGTCGTTGTCGTCTTTCTCCGTCGTTGTCGTCTTTCTCCGTCATTGTCTGCTTCGTTGTCGTCTTTCTCCGTCGTTGTCGTCTTTCTCCGTCGTTGTCTGCTTCGTTGTCGTCTTTCTCCGTCGTTGTCTGCATCGTTGACGTGTTTCTCCGTCTATGTCTGCTTCGTTGTCGTCTTTGTCCGTCGTTGTCTTATTCGTTGTCGTCTTTCTCCGTCGTTGTCTGCTTCGTTGTCATCTTTCTCCGTCGTTGTAGTCTTTCTCAGTCGTTGTCGTCTTTCTCCGTCGTTGTCTGCTTCGTTGTCGTCTTTCTCCGTCGTTGTCGTCTTTCTACCTCATTGTCTGCTTCGTTGTCGTCTTTCTCCGTCGTTTTCGTCTTTCTCCGTCGTTGTCGTCTTTCTCCGTCGTTGTCTGCTTCGTTGTCGTCTTTCTCCGTCATTGTAGTCTTTCTCCGTCGTTGTCGTCTTTCTCCGTCGTTGTCTGCTTCGTCGTCGTCTTTCTCCGTCGTTGTCGTCTTTCTCCGTCGTTGTCTGCTTCGTTGTCGTCTTTCTCCGTCGTTGTCGTCTTTCTCCGTCGTTGTCTGCTTCCTTGTCGTCTTTCTCCGTCGTTGTCGTCTTTCTACCTCATTGTCTGCTTCGTTGTCGTCTTTCTCCGTCGTTTTCGTCTTTCTCCGTCGTTGTCGTCTTTCTCCGTCGTTGTCTGCTTCGTTGTCGTCTTTCTCCGTCATTGTAGTCTTTCTCCGTCGTTGTCGTCTTTCTCCGTCGTTGTCTGCTTTGTTGTCGTCTTTCTCCGTCTTTGTCGTCTTTCTCCGTCGCTATCGTCTTTCTCCGCCGTTGTCGTCTTTCTCCGTCGTTGTCATCTTTCTCTGTCGTTGTCTGCTTCGTTGTCGTCTTTCTCCGTCGTTGTCGTCTTTCTCCATTTTTGTCTGCTTCGTTGTCGTCTTTCTCCGTCGTTGTCTGCTTCGTGGTCGTCTTTCTCCGTCGTTGTCGTCTTTCTCCGACGTTGTCTGCTTCGTTGTCGTCTTTCTCCGTCGTTGTCGTCTTTCTCCGTCGTTGTCTGCTTCGTTGTCGTCTATCTCCGTCGTTGTCTGCTTCGTTGTCATCTTTCTCCGTCGTTGTCGTCTTTCTCCGTCGTTGTCTGCTTCGTTGTCGTCTTTCTCAGTCGTTGTCGTCTTTCTTGGTCGTTGTCGTGTTTCTCCGTCGTTGTCTGCTTCGTTGTCGTCTTTCTCCGTCGTTGTCTGCTTCCTTGTCGTCTTTCTCCGTCGTTGTCGTCTTCCTCCGTCGTTGTTGTCTTTCTACTTTGTTGTCGTCTTTCTCCGTCGTTGTCTGCTTCGTTGTCATCTTTCTCCGTCGTTGTCGTCTTTCTCCGTCGTTGTCGTCTTTCTCCGTCGTGGTCTGCTTCGTGGTCGTCTTTCTCCGTCGTTGTCGTCTTTCTCCGTCGTTGTCTGCTTCGTTGTCGTATTTCTCCGTCGTTGTCGTCTTTCTCCGTCATTGTCTACATCGTTGTTGTCTTTCTCCATCGTTGTCGTCTTTCTACTTCGTTGTCGTCTTTCTCCGTTTTTGTCTGCTTCGTTGTCGTCTTTCTCCGTCGTTGTCGTCTTTCTCCGTCATTGTCTGCTTCGTTGTCGTCTTTCTCCGTCGTTGTCTGCTTCTTTGTCGTCTTTCTCCGTCGTTACCGTCTTTCTCCGTCGTTGTCTGCTTCGTTGTCGTCTTTCTCCGTCGTTGTCTGCATCGTTGACGTCTTTCTCCGTCTTTGTCTGCTTCGTTGTCGTCTTTGTCCGTCGTTGTCTTATTCGTTGTCGTCTTTCTCCGTCGTTGTCTGCTTCGTTGTCGTCTTTCTCCGTCGTTGTAGTCTTTCTCCGTCGTTCTCGTCTTTCTCCGTCTTTGTCTGCTTCGTTGTCATCTTTCTCCGTCGTTGTAGTCTTTCTCCGTCGCTATAGTCTTTCTCCGTCGTTGTCGTCTTTCTCCGTCGTTGTCGTCTTTCTCCGTCGTTGTCTGCTTCGTTGTCGTCTTTCTCCGTCGTTGTCGTCTTTCTCCGTCGTTGTCTACATCGTTGTTGTCTTTCTCCGTCATTGTCGTCTTTCTACTTCGTTGTCGTCTTTCTCCATCGTTATATGCTTCGTTGTCGTCTTTCTCCGTCGTTGTCGTCTTTCTCCGTCGTTGTCGTCTTTCTCCGTCATTGTCTGCTTCGTTGTCGTCTTTCTCCGTCGTTGTCTGCTTCCTTGTCGTCTTGCTCCGTCGTTGCCGTCTTTCTCCGTCGTTGTCTGCTTCGTTGTCGTCTTTCTCCGTCGTTGTCTGCATCGTTGACGTCTTTCTCCGTCTTTGTCTGCTTCGTTGTTGTCTTTGTCCGTCGTTGTCTTATTCGTTGTCGTCTTTCTCCGTCGTTGTCTGCTTCGTTGTCGTCTTTCTCCGTCGTTGTAGTCTTTCTCCGTCGTTGTCGTCTTTCTCAGTCTTTGTCTGCTTCGTTGTCATCTTTATCAGTCGTTGTCGTCTTTCTCCGTCGCTATAGTCTTTCTCCGTCGTTGTCGTCTTTCTCCGTCGTTGTCGTCTTTCTCCGTCGTTGTCTGCTTCGTTGTCGTCTTTCTCCGTCGTTGTCGTCTTTCTCCGTCGTTGTCTGCTTCCTTGTCGTCTTTCTCCGTCGTTGTCGTCTTTCTCCGTCGTTGTCTGCTTCGTTGTCGTCTTTCTCCGTCGTTGTCGTCTTTCTCCGTCGTTGTCGTCTTTCTCCGTCTTTGTCTGTTTCGTTGTCATCTTTCTCCGTCGTTGTCGTCTTTCTCCGTCGCTATAGTATTTCTCCGTCGTTGTCGTCTTTCTCCGTCGTTGTCGTCTTTCTCCGTCGTTGTCTGCTTCGTTGTCGTCTTTCTCCGTCGTTGTCGTCTTTCTCCGTCGTTGTCTGCTTCGTTGTCGTCTTTCTCCGTCGTTGTCGTCTTTCTCCGTCGTTGTCTGCTTCGTTGTCGTCTTTCTCCGTCGTTGTCGTCTTTCTCCGTCGTTGTCTGCTTCCTTGTCGTCATTCTCCGTCGTTGTCGTATTTCTCCGTCATTGTCTGCTTCGTTGTCGTCTTTCTCCGTCGTTTTCGTCTTTCTCCGTCGTTGTCGTCTTTCTCCGTCGTTCTCTGCTTCGTTGTCGTCTTTCTCCGTCATTGTAGTCTTTCTCCGTCGTTGTCGTCTTTCTCCGTCGTTGTCTGCTTCGTTGTCGTCTTTCTCCGTCGTTGTCGTCTTTCTCCGTCGCTATCGTCTTTCTCCGCCGTTGTCGTCTTTCTCCGTCGTTGTCGTCTTTCTCTGTCGTTGTCTGCTTCGTTGTCGTCTTTCTCCATTTTTGTCTGCTTCGTTGTCGTCTTTCTCCGTCGTTGTCTGCTTCGTGGACGTCTTTCTCCGTCGTTGTCGTCTTTCTCCGACGTTGTCTGCTTCGTTGTCGTCTTTCTCCGTCGTTGTCTGCTTCGTTGTCATCTTTCTCCGTCGTTGTCGTCTTTCTCCGTCGTTGTCTGCTTCGTTGTCGTCTTTCTCAGTCGTTGTCGTCTTTCTTGGTCGTTGTCGTCTTTCTCCGTCGTTGTCTGCTTCGTTGTCGTCTTTCTCCGTCGTTGTCTGCTTCCTTGTCGTCTTTCTCCGTCGTTGTCGTCTTCCTCCGTCGTTGTTGTCTTTCTACTTTGTTGTCGTCTTTCTCCGTCGTTGTCTGCTTCGTTGTCATTTTTCTCCGTCGTTGTCATCTTTCTCCGTCGTTGTCATCTTTCTCCGTCGTTTTCTGCTTCCTTGTCGTCTGTCTCCGTCGTTGTCGTCTTTCTCCGTCGTTGTCTGCTTCGTTGTCGTCTTTCTCCGTCGTTGTCGTCTTTCTCCGTCGTTGTCTACATCGTTGTTGTCTTTCTCCGTCGTTGTCGTCTTTCTACTTCGTTGTCATATATCTCCGTCGTTTTCTGCTTCGTTGTCGTCTTTCTCCGTCGTTGTCGTCTTTCTCCGTCGTTGTCGTCTTTCTCCATCATTGTCTGCTTCGTTGTCGTCTTTCTCCGTCGTTGTCTGCTTCTTTGTCGTCTTTCTCCGTCGTTGCCGTCTTTCTCCGTCGTTGTCTGCTTCGTTGTCGTCTTTCTCCGTCGTTGTCTGCATCGTTGACGTCTTTCTCCGTCTTTGTCTGCTTCGTTGTCGTCTTTGTCCGTCGTTGTCTTATTCGTTGTCGTCTTTCTCCGTCGTTGTCTGCTTCGTTGTCGTCTTTCTCCGTCGTTGTAGCCTTTCTCCGTCGTTGTTGTCTTTCTCCGTCGTTGTCTGCTTCGTTGTCGTCTTTCTCCGTCGTTGTCGTCTTTCTCCGTCGCTATAGTCTTTCTCCGTCGTTGTCGTCTTTCTCCGTCGTTGTCGTCTTTCTCCGTCGTTGTCTGCTTCGTTGTTGTCTTTCTCCGTCGTTGTCGTCTTTCTCCGTCGTTGTCTGCTTCGTTGTCGTATTTCTCCGTCGTAGTCGTCTTTCTCCGTCGTTGTCTGCTTCCTTGTCGTCTTTCTCCGTCGTTGTCGTCTTTCTCCGTCATTGTCTGCTTCGTTGTCGTCTTTCTCCGTCGTTTTCGTCTTTCTCCGTCGTTGTCGTCTTTCTCCGTCGTTGTCTGCTTCGTTGTCGTCTTTCTCCGTCATTGTAGTCTTTCTCCGTCGTTGTCGTCTTTCTCCGTCGTTGTCTGCTTCGTTGTCGTCTTTCTCCGTCGTTGTCGTCTTTCTCCGTCGCTATCGTCTTTCTCCGCCGTTGTCATCTTTCTCCGTCGTTGTCGTCTTTCTCTGTCATTGTCTGCTTCGTTGTCCTCTTTCTCCGTCGTTGTCGTCTTTCTCCATTTTTGTCTACTTCGTTGTCGTCTTTCTCCGTCGTTGTCTGCTTCGTGGTCGTCTTTCTCCGTCGTTGTCGTCTTTCTCCGTCGTTGTCTGCTTCGTTGTCGTCTTTCTCCGTCGTTGTCGTCTTTCTCCGTCGTTGTCTGCTTCGTTGTTGTCTATCTCCGTCGTTGTCTACTTCGTTGTCATCTTTCTCCGTCGTTGTCGTCTTTCTCCGTCGTTGTCTGCTTCGTTGTCGTCTTTCTCAGTCGTTGTCGTCTTTCTTGGTCGTTGTCGTCTTTCTCCGTCGTTGTCTGCTTCGTTGTCGTCTTTCTCCGTCGTTGTCTGCTTCCTTGTCGTCTTTCTCCGTCGTTGTCGTCTTTCTCCGTCGTTGTCGTCTTTCTCCGTCGTTGTCTGCTTCCTTGTCGTCTTTCTCCGTCGTTGTCGTCTTTCTCCGTCGTTGTCTGCTTCGTTGTCGTCTTTCTCCGTCGTTGTCTGCTTCCTTGTCGTCTTTCTCCGTCGTTGTCGTCTTCCTCCGTCGTTGTTGTCTTTCTACTTTGTTGTCGTCTTTCTCCGTCGTTGTCTGCTTCGTTGTCATCTTTCTCCGTCGTTGTCATCTTTCTCCGTCGTTGTCGTCTTTCTCCGTCGTGGTCTGCTTCGTGGTCGTCTTTCTCCGTCGTTGTCGTCTTTCTCCGTCGTTGTCTGCTTCGTTGTCGTATTTCTCCGTCGTTGTCGTCTTTCTCCGTCGTTGTCTACATCGTTGTTGTCTTTCTCCATCGTTGTCGTCTTTCTACTTCGTTGTCGTCTTTCTCCGTCGTTGTCTGATTCGTTGTCGTCTTTCTCCGTCGTTGTCGTCTTTCTCCGTCATTGTCTGCTTCGTTGTCGTCTTTCTCCGTCGTTGTCTGCTTCTTTGTCGTCTTTCTCCGTCGTTACCGTCTTTCTCCGTCGTTGTCTGCTTCGTTGTCGTCTTTCTCCGTCGTTGTCTGCATCGTTGACGTCTTTCTCCGTCTTTGTCTGCTTCTTTGTCGTCTTTGTCCGTCGTTGTCTTATTCGTTGTCGTCTTTCTCCGTCGTTGTCTGCTTCGTTGTCGTCTTTCTCCGTCGTTGTAGTCTTTCTCCGTCGTTGTCGTCTTTCTCCGTCTTTGTCTGCTTCGTTGTCATCTTTCTCCGTCGTTGTAGTCTTTCTCCGTCGCTATAGTCTTTCTCCGTCGTTGTCGTCTTTCTCCGTCGTTGTCGTCTTTCTCCGTCGTTGTCTGCTTCGTTGTTGTCTTTCTCCGTCGTTGTCGTCTTTCTCCGTCGTTGTCTGCTTCGTTGTTGTCTTTCTCCGTCGTTGTCGTCTTTCTACTTCGTTGTCGTCTTTCTCCGTCGTTGTATGCTTCGTTGTCGTCTTTCTCCGTCGTTGTCGTCTTTCTCCGTCGTTGTCGTCTTTCTCCGTCATTGTCTGCTTCGTTGTCGTCTTTCTCCGTCGTTGTCTGCTTCCTTGTAGTCTTGCTCCGTCGTTGCCGTCTTTCTCCGTCGTTGTCTGCTTCGTTGTCGTCTTTCTCCGTCGTTGTCTGCATCGTTGACGTCTTTCTCCGTCTTTGTCTGATCCGTTGTCGTCTTTGTCCGTCGTTGTCTTATTCGTTGTCGTCTTTCTCCGTCGTTGTCTGCTTCGTTGTCGTCTTTCTCCGTCGTTGTAGTCTTTCTCCGTCGTTGTCGTCTTTCTCCGTCTTTGTCTGCTTCGTTGTCATCTTTCTCCGTCGTTGTCGTCTTTCTCCGTCGCTATAGTCTTTCTCCGTCGTTGTCGTCTTTCTCCGTCGTTGTCGTCTTTCTCCGTCGTTGTCTGCTTCGTTGTCGTCTTTCTCCGTCGTTGTCGTCTTTCTCCGTCGTTGTCTGCTTCGTTGTCGTCTTTCTCCGTCGTTGTCGTCTTTCTCCGTCATTGTCTGCTTCGTTGTCGTCTTTCTCCGTCGTTGTCGTCTTTCTCCGTCGTTGTCGTCTTTCTCCGTCGTTGTCTGCTTCGTTGTCATCTTTCTCCGTCGTTGTCGTCTTTCTCCGTCGCTATAGTCTTTCTCCGTCGTTGTCGTCTTTCTCCGTCGTTGTCGTCTTTCTCCGTCGTTGTCTGCTTCGTTGTCGTCTTTCTCCGTCTTTATCGTCTTTCTCCGTCGTTGTCTGCTTCGTTGTCGTCTTTCTCCGTCGTTGTCGTCTTTCTCCGTCGTTGTCTGCTTCCTTGTCGTCATTCTCCGTCGTTGTCGTATTTCTCCGTCATTGTCTGCTTCGTTGTCGTCTTTCTCCGTCGTTTTCGTCTTTCTCCGTCGTTGTCGTCTTTCTCTGTCGTTGTCTGCTTCGTTGTCGTCTTTCTCCGTCATTGTAGTCTTTCTCCGTCGTTGTCGTCTTTCTCCGTCGTTGTCTGCTTCGTTGTCGTCTTTCTCCGTCGTTGTCGTCTTTCTCCGTCGCTATCGTCTTTCTCCGCCGTTGTTGTCTTTCTCCGTCGTTGTCGTATTTCTCTGTCGTTGTCTGCTTCGTTGTCGTCTTTCTCCATTTTTGTCTGCTTCGTTGTCGTCTTTCTCCGTCGTTGTCTGCTTCGTGGTCGTCTTTCTCCGTCGTTGTCGTCTTTCTCCGACGTTGTCTGCTTCGTTGTCGTCTTTCTCCGTCGTTGTCTGCTTCGTTGTCATCTTTCTCCGTCGTTGTCGTCTTTCTCCGTCGTTGTCTGCTTCGTTGTCGTCTTTCTCAGTCGTTGTCGTCTTTTTTGGTCGTTGTCGTCTTTCTCCGTCGTTGTCTGCTTCGTTGTCGTCTTTCTCCGTCGTTGTCTGCTTCCTTGTCGTCTTTCTCCGTCGTTGTCGTCTTCCTCCGTCGTTGTTGTCTTTCTACTTTATTGTCGTCTTTCTCCGTCGTTGTCTGCTTCGTTGTCATCTTTCTCCGTCGTTGTCATCTTTCTCCGTCGTTGTCGTCTTTCTCCGTCGTTGTCTGCTTCCTTGTCGTCTTTCTCCGTCGTTGTCGTCTTTCTCCGTCGTTGTCTGCTTCGTTGTCGTCTTTCTCCGTCGTTGTCGTCTTTCTCCGTCGTTGTCTACATCGTTGTTGTCTTTCTCCGTCGTTGTCGTCTTTCTACTTCGTTGTCATATATCTCCGTCGTTGTCTGCTTCGTTGTCGTCTTTCTCCGTCGTTGTCGTCTTTCTCCGTCGTTGCCGTCTTTCTCATCGTTGTCTGCTTCGTTGTCGTCTTTCTCCGTCGTTGTCTGCTTCTTTGTCGTCTTTCTCCGTCGTTGCCGTCTTTCTCCGTCGTTGTCTGCTTCGTTGTCGTCTTTCTCCGTCGTTGTCTGCATCGTTGACGTCTTTCTCCGTCTTTGTCTGCTTCGTTGTCGTCTTTGTCCGTCGTTGTCTTATTCGTTGTCGTCTTTCTCCGTCGTTGTCTGCTTCGTTGTCGTCTTTCTCCGTCGTTGTAGTCTTTCTCCGTCGTTGTTGTCTTTCTCCGTCTTTGTCTGCTTCGTTGTCATCTTTCTCCATCGTTGTCGTCTTTCTCCGTCGCTATAGTCTTTCTCCGTCGTTGTCGTCTTTCTCCGTCGTTGTCGTCTTTCTCCGTCGTTGTCTGCTTCGTTGTTGTCTTTCTCCGTCGTTGTCGTCTTTCTCCGTCGTTGTCTGCTTCGTTGTCGTATTTCTCCGTCGTAGTCGTCTTTCTCCGTCGTTGTCTGCTTCCTTGTCGTCTTTCTCCGTCGTTGTCGTCTTTCTCCGTCATTGTCTGCTTCGTTGTCGTCTTTCTCCGTCGTTTTCGTCTTTCTCCGTCGTTGTCGTCTTTCTCCGTCGTTGTCTGCTTCGTTGTCGTCTTTCTCCGTCATTGTAGTCTTTCTCCGTCGTTGTCGTCTTTCTCCGTCGTTGTCTGCTTTGTTGTCGTCTTTCTCCGTCGTTGTCGTCTTTCTCCGTCGCTATCGTCTTTCTCCGCCGTTGTCATCTTTCTCCGTCGTTGTCGTCTTTCTCTGTCATTGTCTGCTTCGTTCTCCTCTTTCTCCGTCGTTGTCGTCTTTCTCCATTTTTGTCTACTTCGTTGTCGTCTTTCTCCGTCGTTGTCTGCTTCGTGGTCGTCTTTCTCCGTCGTTGTCGTCTTTCTCCGACGTTGTCTGCTTCGTTGTCGTCTTTCTCCGTCGTTGTCGTCTTTCTCTGTCGTTGTCTGCTTCGTTGTTGTCTATCTCCATCGTTGTCTACTTCGTTGTCATCTTTCTACGTCGTTGTCGTCTTTCTCCGTCGTTGTCTGCTTCGTTGTCGTCTTTCTCAGTCGTTGTCGTCTTTCTTGGTCGTTGTCGTCTTTCTCCGTCGTTGTCTGCTTCGTTGTCGTCTTTCTCCGTCGTTGTCTGCTTCCTTGTCGTCTTTCTCCGTCGTTGTCGTCTTTCTCCGTCGTTGTCGTCTTTCTCCGTCGTTGTCTGCTTCCTTGTCGTCTTTCTCCGTCGTTGTCGTCTTTCTCCGTCGTTGTCTGCTTCGTTGTCGTCTTTCTCCGTCGTTGTCGTCTTTCTCCGTCGTTGTCTACATCGTTGTTGTCTTTCTCCGTCGTTGTCGTCTTTCTACTTCGTTGTCGTCATTCTCCGTCGTTGTCTGCTTCGTTGTCGTCTTTCTCCGTCGTTGTCGTCTTTCTCCATCGTTGTCGTCTTTCTCCGTCGTTGTCTACGTCGTTGTCGTCTTTCTCCGTCGTTGTCTGCTTCCTTGTCGTCTTTCTCCGTCGTTGCCGTCTTTCTCCGTCGTTGTCTGCTTCGTTGTCGTCTTTCTCCGTCGTTGTCTGCATCGTTGACGTATTTCTCCGTCGTTGTCTGCTTCGTTGTCGTCTTTGTCCGTCGTTGTCTTATTCGTTGTCGTCTTTCTCCGTCGTTGTCTGCTTCGTTGTCGTCTTTCTCCGTCGTTGTAGTCTTTCTCCGTCGTTGTCGTCTTTCTCCGTCTTTGTCTGCTTCGTTGTCATCTTTCTCCGTCGTTGTCGTCTTTCTCCGTCGCTATAGTCTTTCTCCGTCGTTGTCGTCTTTCTCCGTGGTTGTCGTCTTTCTCCGTCATTGTCTGCTTCGTTGTCGTCTTTCTCCGTCGTTGTCGTCTTTCTCCGTCGTTGTCTGCTTCGTTGTCGTCTTTCTCCATCGTTGTCGTCTTTCTCTGTCATTGTCTGCTTCGTTGTCGTCTTTCTCCGTCGTTGTCGTCTTTCTCCGTCGTTGTCGTCTTTCTCCGTCGTTGTGTGCTTCGTTGTCATCTTTCTCCGTCGTTGTCGTCTTTCTCCGTCGCTATAGTCTTTCTCCGTCGTTGTCGTCTTTCTCCGTTGTTGTCGTCTTTCTCCGTCGTTGTCTGCTTCGTTGTCGTCTTTCTCCGTCGTTGTCGTCTTTCTCCGTCGTTGTCTGCTTCGTTGTCGTCTTTCTCCGTCGTTGTCGTCTTTCTCCGTCGTTGTCTGCTTCCTTGTCGTCTTTCTCCGTCGTTGTCGTCTTTCTCCGTCATTATCTGCTTCGTTGTCGTCTTTCTCCGTCGTTTTCGTCTTTCTCCGTTGGTGTCGTCTTTCTCCGTCGTTGTCGTCTTTCTCCGTCGTTGTTGTCTTTCTACTTTGTTGTCGTCTTTCTCCGTCGTTGTCTGCTTCGTTGTCATCTTTCTCCGTCGTTGTCGTCTTTCTCCGTCGTTGTCGTCTTTCTCCGTCGTTGTCTGCTTCCTTGTCGTCTTTCTCCGTCGTTGTCGTCTTTCTCCGTCGTTGTCTGCTTCGTTGTCGTCTTTCTCAGTCGTTGTCGTCTTTCTCCGTCGTTGTCGTCTTTCTCCGTCGTTGTCAGCTTCCTTGTCGTCTTTCTCCGTCGTTGTCGTCTTTCTCCGTCGTTGTCTGCTTCGTTGTCGTCTTTCTCCGTCGTTGTCGTCTTTCTCCGTCGTTGTCTACATCGTTGTTGTCTTTCTCCGTCGTTGTCGTCTTTCTACTTCGTTGTCGTCTTTCTCCGTCGTTGTCTGCTTCGTTGTCGTCTTTCTCCGTCGTTGTCGTCTTTCTCCGTCGTTGTCGTCTTTCTCCGTCATTGTCTGCTTCGTTGTCGTCTTTCTCCGTCGTTGTCTGCTTCCTTGTCGTCTTTCTCCGTCGTTGCCGTCTTTCTCCGTCGTTGTCTGCTTCGTTGTCCTCTTTCTCCGTCGTTGTCTGCATCGTTGACGTCTTTCTCCGTCTTTGTCTGCTTCGTTGTCGTCTTTGGACGTCGTTCTCTTATTCGTTGTCGTCTTTCTCCGTTGTTGTCTGCTTCGTTGTCATCTTTCTCCGTCGTTGTCGTCTTTCTCCGTCGCTATAGTCTTTCTCCGTCGTTTTCGTCTTTCTCCGTCGTTGTCGTTTTTCTCCGTCGTTGTCTGCTTCGTTGTCTTCTTTCTCCGTCGTTGTCGTTATTCTCCGTCGTTGTCTGCTTCGTTGTCGTCTTTCTCCGTCGTTGTCGTCTTTCTCCGTCATTGTCTGCTTCGTTGTCGTCTTTCTCCGTCGTTGTCGACTTTCTCCGTCTTTGTCTACTTCGTTGTCATCTTTCTCCGTCGTTGTCGTCTTTCTCCGTCGTTGTCGTCTTTCTCCGTCGTTGTCGTCTTTCTCCGTCGTTGTCGTCTTTCTCCGTCGTTGTCTGCTTCGTTTCGTCTTTCTCCGTCGTTGTCGTCTTTCTCCGTCGTTGTCTGCTTCCTTGTCGTCTTTCTCCGTCGTTGTCGTCTTTCTCCGTCATTGTCTGCTTCGTTGTCGTCTTTCTCCGTCGTTTTCGTCTTTCTCCGTCGTTGTCGTCTTTCTCCGTCGTTGTCTGCTTCGTTGTCGTCTTTCTCCGTCATTGTAGTTTTTCTCCGTCGTTATCGTCTTTCTCCGTCGTTGTCTTCTTCGTTGTCGTCTTTCTCCGTCGTTGTCGACTTTCTCCGTCGCTATCATCTTTCTCCGCCGTTGTCGTCTTTCTCCGTCGTTGTCGTCTTTCTCTGTCGTTGTCTGCTTCGTTGTCGACTTTCTCCGTCGTTGTCGTCTTTCTCCATTTTTGTCTGCTTCGTTGTCGTCTTTCTCCGTCGTTGTCTGCTTCGTGGTCGTCTTTCTCCGTCGTTGTCGTCTTTCTCCGACGTTGTCTGCTTCGTTGTCGTCTTTCTCCGTCGTTGTCGTCTTTCTCAGTCATTGTCTGCTTCGTTGTCGTCTATCTCCGTCGTTGTCTGCTTCGTTGTCATCTTTCTCCGTCGTTGTCGTCTTTCTCCGTCGTTGTCTGCTTCGTTGTCGTCTTTCTCCGTCGTTGTCTGCTTCCTTGTCGTCTTTCTCCGTCGTTGTCGTCTTTCTCCGTCGTTGTTGTCTTTCTACTTTGTTGTCGTCTTTCTCTGTATTTGTCTGTTCGTTGTCATCTTTCTCCGTCGTTGTCGTCTTTCTCCGTCGTTGTCGTCTTTCTCCGTCGTTGTCTGCTTCCTTGTCGAATTTCTCCGTCGTTGTCGTCTTTCTCCGTCGTTGTCTGCTTCGTTGTCGTCTTTCTCCGTCGTTGTCGTCTTTCTTCGTCGTTGTCGACATCGTTGTTGTCTTTCTCCGTCGTTGTCGTCTTTCTACTTCGTTGTCGTCTTTCTCCATCGTTGTCTGCTTCGTTGTCGTCTTTCTCCGTCGTTGTCGTCTTTCTCCGTCATTGTCTGCTTCGTTGTGGTCTTTCTCCGTCGTTGTCTGCATCCTTGTCGTCTTTCTCCGTCGTTGCCGTCTTTCTCCGTCGTTGTCTGCTTCGTTGTCGTATTTCTCCGTCGTTGTCTGCATCGTTGACGTCTTTCTCCGTCTTTGTCTGCTTCGTTGTCGTCTTTGTCCGTCGTTGTCTTATTCGTTGTCGTCTTTCTCCGTCGTTGTCTGCTTCGTTGTCGTCTTTCTCCGTCGTTGTAGTCTTTCTCCGTCGTTGTCGTCTTTCTCCGTCGTTGTCTGCTTCGTTGTCGTCTTTCTCCGTCATTGTAGTTTTTCTCCGTCGTTATCGTCTTTCTCCGTCGTTGTCTGCTTCGTTGTCGTCTTTCTCCGTCGTTGTCGACTTTCTCCGTCGCTATCGTCTTTCTCCGCCGTTGTCGTCTTTCTCCGTCGTTGACGTCTTTCTTTGTCGTTGTCTGCTTCGTTGTCGTCTTTCTCCGTCGTTGTCGTCTTTCTCCATTTTTGTCTGCTTCGTTGTCGTCTTTCTCCGTCGTTGTCTGCTTCGTGGTCGTCTTTCTCCGTCGTTGTCGTCTTTCTCCGACGTTGTCTGCTTCGTTGTCGTCTTTCTCTGTCGTTGTCGTCTTTCTCCGTCGTTGTCTGCTTCGTTGTCGTCTATCTCCGTCGTTGTCTGCTTCGTTGTCATCTTTCTCCGTCGTTGTCGTCTTTCTCCGTCGTTGTCTGCTTCGTTGTCGTCTTTCTCCGTCGTTGTCTGCTTCCTTGTCGTCTTTCTCCGTCGTTGTCGTCTTTCTCCGTCGTTGTTGTCTTTCTACTTTGTTGTCGTCTTTCTCTGTATTTGTCTGTTCGTTGTCATCTTTCTCCGTCGTTGTCGTCTTTCTCCGTCGTTGTCGTCTTTCTCCGTCGTTGTCTGCTTCCTTGTCGAATTTGTCCGTCGTTGTCGTCTTTCTCCGTCGTTGTCTGCTTCGTTGTCGTCTTTCTCCGTCGTTGTCGTCTTTCTTCGTCGTTGTCGACATCGTTGTTGTCTTTCTCCGTCGTTGTCTTCTTTCTACTTCGTTGTCATCTTTCTCCATCGTTGTCTGCTTCGTTGTCGTCTTTCTCCGTCGTTGTCGTCTTTCTCCGTCGTTGTCGTCTTTCTCCGTCATTGTCTGCTTCGTTGTGGTCTTTCTCCGTCGTTGTCTGCATCCTTGTCGTCTTTCTCCGTCGTTGCCGTCTTTCTCCGTCGTTGTCTGCTTCGTTGTCTTCTTTCTCCGTCGTTGTCTGCATCGTTGACGTCTTTCTCCGTCTTTGTCTGCTTCGTTGTCGTCTTTGTCCGTCGTTGTCTTATTCGTTGTCGTCTTTCTCCGTCGTTGTCTGCTTCGTTGTCGTCTTTCTCCGTCGTTGTAGTCTTTCTCCGTCGTTGTCGTCTTTCTCCGTCTTTGTCTGCTTCGTTGTCATCTTTCTCCGTCGTTGTCGTCTTTCTCCGTCGCTATAGTCTTTCTCCGTCGTAGTCGTCTTTCTCCGTTGTTGTCGTCTTTCTCCGTCGTTGTCTGCTTCGTTGTCGTCTTTCTCCGTCGTTGTCGTCTTTCTCCGTCGTTGTCTGCTTCGTTGTCGTCTTTCTCCGTCGTTGTCGTCTTTCTCCGTCGTTGTCTGCTTCCTTGTCGTCTTTCTCCGTCGTTGCCGTCTTTCTCCGTCGTTGTCTGCTTCGTTGTCGTCTTTCTCCGTCGTTGTCGTCTTTCTCCGTCGTTGTCTGCTTCGTTGTTGTCTATCTCCGTCGTTGTCTACTTCGTTGTCATCTTTCTGCGTCGTTGTCGTCTTTCTCCGTCGTGGTCTGCTTCGTTGTCGTCTTTCTCAGTCGTTGTCGTCTTTCTTGGTCGTTGTCGTCTTTCTCCGTCGTTGTCTGCTTCGTTGTCGTCTTTCTCCGTCGTTGTCTGCTTCCTTGTCGTCTTTCTCCGTCGTTGTCGTCTTTCTCCGTCGTTGTCGTCTTTCTCCGTCGTTGTCTGCTTCCTTGTCGTCTTTCTCCGTCGTTGTCGTCTTTCTCCGTCGTTGTCTGCTTCGTTGTCGTCTTTCTCCGTCGTTGTCTGCTTCCTTGTCGTCTTTCTCCGTCGTTGTCGTCTTCCTCCGTCGTTGTTGTCTTTCTACTTTATTGTCGTCTTTCTCCGTCGTTGTCTGCTTCGTTGTCATCTTTCTCCGTCGTTGTCATCTTTCTCCGTCGTTGTCGTCTTTCTCCGTCGTTGTCTGCTTCCTTGTCGTCTTTCTCCGTCGTTGTCGTCTTTCTCCGTCCTTGTCTGCTTCGTTGTCGTATTTCTCCGTCGTTGTCGTCTTTCTCCGTCGTTGTCTACATCGTTGTTGTCTTTCTCCATCGTTGTCGTCTTTCTACTTCGTTGTCGTCTTTCTCCGTCGTTGTCTGCTTCGTTGTCGTCTTTCTCCGTCGTTGTCGTCTTTCTCCGTCATTGTCTGCTTCGTTGTCGTCTTTCTCCGTCGTTGTCTGCTTCTTTGTCGTCTTTCTCCGTCGTTACCGTCTTTCTCCGTCGTTGTCTGCTTCGTTGTCGTCTTTCTCCGTCGTTGTCTGCATCGTTGACGTCTTTCTCCGTCTTTGTCTGCTTCTTTGTCGTCTTTGTCCGTCGTTGTCTTATTCGTTGTCGTCTTTCTCCGTCGTTGTCTGCTTCGTTGTCGTCTTTCTCCGTCGTTGTAGTCTTTCTCCGTCGTTGTCGTCTTTCTCCGTCTTTGTCTGCTTCGTTGTCATCTTTCTCCGTCGTTGTAGTCTTTCTCCGTCGCTATAGTCTTTCTCCGTCGTTATCGTCTTTCTCCGTCGTTGTCGTCTTTCTCCGTCGTTGTCTGCTTCGTTGTCGTCTTTCTCCGTCGTTGTCGTCTTTCTACTTCGTTGTCGTCTTTCTCCGTCGTTGTATGCTTCGTTGTCGTCTTTCTCCGTCGTTGTCGTCTTTCTCCGTCATTGTCTGCTTCGTTGTCGTCTTTCTCCGTCGTTGTCTGCTTCCTTGTAGTCTTGCTCCGTCGTTGCCGTCTTTCTCCGTCGTTGTCTGCTTCGTTGTCGTCTTTCTCCGTCGTTGTCTGCATCGTTGACGTCTTTCTCCGTCTTTGTCTGCTTCGTTGTCGTCTTTGTCCGTCGTTGTCTTATTCGTTGTCGTCTTTCTCCGTCGTTGTCTGCTTCGTTGTCGTCTTTCTCCGTCGTTGTAGTCTTTCTCCGTCGTTGTCGTCTTTCTACGTCTTTGTCTGCTTCGTTGTCATCTTTCTCCGTCGTTGTCGTCTTTCTCCGTCGCTATAGTCTTTCTCCGTCGTTGTCGTCTTTCTCCGTCGTTGTCGTCTTTCTCCATCGTTGTCTGCTTCGTTGTCGTCTTTCTCCGTCGTTGTCGTCTTTCTCCGTCGTTGTCTGCTTCGTTGTCGTCTTTCTCCGTCGTTGTCGTCTTTCTCCGTCGTTGTCTGCTTCGTTGTCGTCTTTCTCCGTCGTTGTCGTCTTTCTCCGTCGTTGTCATCTTTCTCCGTCGTTGTCTGCTTCGTTGTCGTCTTTCTCCGTCGTTGTCGTCTTTCTCCGTCGCTATAGTCTTTCTCCGTCGTTGTCGTCTTTCTCCGTCGTTGTCGTCTTTCTCCGTCGTTGTCTGCTTCGTTGTCGTATTTCTCCGTCTTTGTCGTCTTTCTCCGTCGTTGTCTGCTTCGTTGTCGTCTTTCTCCATCGTTGTCGTCTTTCTCCGTCGTTGTCTGCTTCCTTGTCGTCATTCTCCGTCGTTGTCGTATTTCTCCGTCATTGTCTGCTTCGTTGTCGTCTTTCTCCGTCGTTTTCGTCTTTCTCCGTCGTTGTCGTCTTTCTCCGTCGTTGTCTGCTTCGTTGTCGTATTTCTCCGTCATTGTAGTCTTTCTCCGTCGTTGTCGTCTTTCTCCGTCGTTGTCTGCTTCGTTGTCGTCTTTCTCCGTCGTTGTCGTCTTTCTCCGTCGCTATCGTCTTTCTCCGCCGTTGTCGTCTTTCTCCGTCGTTGTCGTCTTTCTCTGTCGTTGTCTGCTTCGTTGTCGTCTTTCTCCATTTTTGTCTGCTTCGTTGTCGTCTTTCTCCATTTTTGTCTGCTTCGTTGTCGTCTTTCTCCGTCGTTGTCTGCTTCGTGGTCGTCTTTCTCCGTCGTTGTCGTCTTTCTCCGACGTTGTCTGCTTCGTTGTCGTCTTTCTCCGTCGTTGTCTGCTTCGTTGTCATCTTTCTCCGTCGTTGTCGTCTTTCTCCGTCGTTGTCTGCTTCGTTGTCGTCTTTCTCAGTCGTTGTCGTCTTTCTTGGTCGTTGTCGTCTTTCTCCGTCGTTGTCTGCTTCGTTGTCGTCTTTCTCCGTCGTTGTCTGCTTCCTTGTCGTCTTTCTCCGTCGTTGTCGTCTTCCTCCGTCGTTGTTGTCTTTCTACTTTGTTGTCGTCTTTCTCCGTCGTTGTCTGCTTCGTTGTCATCTTTCTCCGTCGTTGTCATCTTTATCCGTCGTTGTCGTCTTTCTCCATCGTTGTCTGCTTCCTTGTCGTCTTTCTCCGTCGTTGTCGTCTTTCTCCGTCGTTGTCTGATTCGTTGTCGTCTTTCTCCGTCGTTGTCGTCTTCTCCGTCGTTGTCTACATCGTTGTTGTCTTTCTCCGTCGTTGTCGTCTTTCTACTTCGTTGCCATATATCTCCGTCGTTGTCTGCTTCGTTGTCGTCTTTCTCCGTCGTTGTCGTCTTTCTCCGTCGTTGCCGTCTTTCTCATCGTTGTCTGCTTCGTTGTCGTCTTTCTCCGTCGTTGTCTGCTACTTTGTCGTCTTTCTCCGTCGTTGCCGACTTTCTCCGTCGTTGTCTTCTTCGTTGTCGTCTTTCTCCGTCGTTGTCTGCATCGTTGACGTCTTTCTCCATCTTTGTCTGCTTCGTTGTCGTCTTTGTCCGTCGTTGTCTTATTCGTTGTCGTCTTTCTCCGTCGTTGTCTGCTTCGTTGTCGTCTTTCTCCGTCGTTGTAGTCTTTCTCCGTCGTTGTTGTCTTTCTCCGTCTTTGTCTGCTTCGTTGTCATCTTTCTCCATCGTTGTCGTCTTTCTCCGTCGCTATAGTCTTTCTCCGTCGTTGTCGTCGTTCTCCGTCGTTGTCGTCTTTCTCCGTCGTTGTCTGCTTCGTTGTCGTCTTTCTCCGTCGTTGTCGTCTTTCTCCGTCGTTGTCTGCTTCGTTGTCGTATTTCTCCGTCGTAGTCGTCTTTCTCCGTCGTTGTCTGCTTCCTTGTCGTCTTTCTCCGTCGTTGTCGTCTTTCTCCGTCATTGTCTGCTTCGTTGTCGTCTTTCTCCGTCGTTTTCGTCTTTCTCCGTCGTTGTCGTCTTTCTCCGTCGTTGTCTGCTTCGTTGTCGTCTTTCTCCGTCATTGTAGTCTTTCTCCGTCGTTGTCGTCTTTCTCCGTCGTTGTCTGCTTCGTTGTCGTCTTTCTCCGTCGTTGTCGTCTTTCTCCGTCGCTATCGTCTTACTCCGCCGTTGTCATCTTTCTCCGTCGTTGTCGTCTTTCTCTGTCATTGTCTGCTTCGTTCTCCTCTTTCTCCGTCGTTGTCGTCTTTCTCCATTTTTGTCTACTTCGTTGTCGTCTTTCTCCGTCGTTGTCTGCTTCGTGGTCGTCTTTCTCCGTCGTTGTCGTCTTTCTCCGACGTTGTCTGCTTCGTTGTCGTCTTTCTCCGTCGTTGTCGTCTTTCTCCGTCGTTGTCTGCTTCGTTGTTGTCTATCTCCGTCGTTGTCTACTTCGTTGTCATCTTTCTCCGTCGTTGTCGTCTTTCTCCGTCGTTGTCTGCTTCGTTGTCGTCTTTCTCAGTCGTTGTCGTCTTTCTTGGTCGTTGTCGTCTTTCTCCGTCGTTGTCTGCTTCGTTGTCGTCTTTCTCCGTTGTTGTCTGCTTCCTTGTCGTCTTTCTCCGTCGTTGTCGTCTTTCTCCGTAGCTATCGTCTTTCTCCGCCGTTGTCAACTTTCTCCGTCGTTGTCGTCTTTCTCTGTCATTGTCTGCTTCGTTCTCCTCTTTCTCCGTCGTTGTCGTCTTTCTCCATTTTTGTCTACTTCGTTGTCGTCTTTCTCCGTCGTTGTCTGCTTCGTGGTCGTCTTTCTCCGTCGTTGTCGTCTTTCTCCGACGTTGTCTGCTTCGTTGTCGTCTTTCTCCGTCGTTGTCGTCTTTCTCCGTCGTTGTCTGCTTCGTTGTTGTCTATCTCCGTCGTTGTCTACTTCGTTGTCATCTTTCTCCGTCGTTGTCGTCTTTCTCCGTCGTTGTCTGCTTCGTTGTCGTCTTTCTAAGTCGTTGTCGTCTTTCTTGGTCGTTGTCGTCTTTCTCCGTCGTTGTCTGCTTCCTTGTCGTCTTTCTCCGTCGTTGTCTGCTTCCTTGTCGTCTTTCTCCGTCGTTGTCGTCTTTCTCCGTCGTTGTCGTCTTTCTCCGTCGTTGTCTGCTTCCTTGTCGTCTTTCTCCGTCGTTGTCGTCTTTCTCCGTCGTTGTCTGCTTCGTTGTCGTCTTTCTCCGTCGTTGTCGTCTTTCTCCGTCGTTGTCTACATAGTTGTTGTCTTTCTCCGTCGTTGTCGTCTTTCTACTTCGTTGTCGTCATTCTCCGTCGTTGTCTGCTTCGTTGTCGTCTTTCTCCGTCGTTGTCGTCTTTCTCCATCGTTGTCGTCTTTCTCCGTCATTGTCTGCTTCGTTGTCGTCTTTCTCCGTCGTTGTCTGCTTCCTTGTCGTCTTTCTCCGTCGTTGCCGTCTTTCTCCGTCGTTGTCTGCTTCGTTGTCGTCTTTCTCCGTCGTTGTCTGCATCGTTGACGTATTTCTCCGTCGTTGTCTGCTTCGTTGTCGTCTTTGTCCGTCGTTGTCTTATTCGTTGTCGTCTTTCTCCGTCGTTGTCTGCTTCGTTGTCGTCTTTCTCCGTCGTTGTAGTCTTTCTCCGTCGTTGTCGTCTTTCTCCGTCTTTGTCTGCTTCGTTGTCATCTTTCTCCGTCGTTGTCGTCTTTCTCCGTCGCTATAGTCTTTCTCCGTCGTTGTCGTCTTTCTCCGTGGTTGTCGTCTTTCTCCGTCATTGTCTGCTTCGTTGTCGTCTTTCTCCGTCGTTGTCGTCTTTCTCCGTCGTTGTCTGCTTCGTTGTCGTCTTTCTCCATCGTTGTCGTCTTTCTCCGTCATTGTCTGCTTCGTTGTCGTCTTTCTCCGTCGTTGTCGTCTTTCTCCGTCGTTGTCGTCTTTCTCCGTCTTTGTCTGCTTCGTTGTCATCTTTCTCCGTCGTTGTCGTCTTTCTCCGTCGCTATAGTCTTTCTCCGTCGTTGTCGTCTTTCTCCTTTGTTGTCGTCTTTCTCCGTCGTTGTCTGCTTCGTTGTCGTCTTTCTCCGTCGTTGTCGTCTTTCTCCATCGTTGTCTGCTTCGTTGTCGTCTTTCTCTGTCGTTGTCGTCTTTCTCCGTCGTTGTCTGCTTCCTTGTCGTCTTTCTCCGTCGTTGTCGTCTTTCTCCGTCATTATCTGCTTCGTTGTCGTCTTTCTCCGTCGTTTTCGTCTTTCTCCGTTGGTGTCGTCTTTCTCCGTCGTTGTCGTCTTTCTCCGTCGTTGTTGTCTTTCTACTTTGTTGTCGTCTTTCTCCGTCGTTGTCTGCTTCGTTGTCATCTTTCTCCGTCGTTGTCGTCTTTCTCCGTCGTTGTCGTCTTTCTCCGTCGTTGTCTGCTTCCTTGTCGTCTTTCTCCGTCGTTGTCGTCTTTCTCCGTCGTTGTCTGCTTCGTTGTCGTCTTTCTCCGTCGTTGTCGTCTTTCTCCGTCGTTGTCGTCTTTCTCCGTCGTTGTCTGCTTCCTTGTCGTCTTTCTCCGTCGTTGTCGTCTTTCTCCGTCGTTGTCTGCTTCGTTGTCGTCTTTCTCCGTCGTTGTCGTCTTTCTCCGTCGTTGTCTACATCGTTGTTGTCTTTCTCCGTCGTTGTCGTCTTTCTACTTCGTTGTCGTCTTTCTCCGTCGTTGTCTGCTTCGTTGTCGTCTTTCTCCGTCGTTGTCGTCTTTCTCCGTCGTTGTCGTCTTTCTCCGTCATTGTCTGCTTCGTTGTCGTCTTTCTCCGTCGTTGTCTGCTTCCTTGTCGTCTTTCTCCGTCGTTGCCGTCTTTCTCCGTCGTTGTCTGCTTCGTTGTCCTCTTTCTCCGTCGTTGTCTGCATCGTTGACGTCTTTCTCCGTCTTTGTCTGCTTTGTTGTCGTCTTTGTCCGTCGTTCTCTTATTCGTTGTCGTCTTTCTCCGTTGTTGTCTGCTTCGTTGTCATCTTTCTCCGTCGTTGTCGTCTTTCTCCGTCGCTATAGTCTTTCTCCGTCGTTTTCGTCTTTCTCCGTCGTTGTCGTTTTTCTCCGTCGTTGTCTGCTTCGTTGTCTTCTTTCTCCGTCGTTGTCGTCTTTCTCCGTCGTTGTCTGCTTCATTGTCGTCTTTCTCCGTCGTTGTCGTCTTTCTCCGTCATTGTCTGCTTCGTTGTCGTCTTTCTCCGTCGTTGTCGACTTTCTCCGTCTTTGTCAACTTCGTTGTCATCTTTCTCCGTCGTTGTCGTCTTTCTCCGTCGTTGTCGTCTTTCTCCGTCGTTGTCGTCTTTCTCCGTCGTTGTCGTCTTTCTCTGACGTTGTCTGCTTCGTTTCGTCTTTCTCCGTCGTTGTCGTCTTTCTCCGTCGTTGTCTGCTTCCTTGTCGTCTTTCTCCGTCGTTGTCGTCTTTCTCCGTCGTTGTTGTCTTTCTACTTTGTTGTCGTCTTTCTCTGTATTTGTCTGTTCGTTGTCATCTTTCTCCGTCGTTGTCGTCTTTCTCCGTCGTTGTCGTCTTTCTCCGTCGTTGTCTGCTTCCTTGTCGAATTTCTCCGTCGTTGTCGTCTTTCTCCGTCGTTGTCTGCTTCGTTGTCGTCTTTCTCCGTCGTTGTCGTCTTTCTTCGTCGTTGTCGACATCGTTGTTGTCTTTCTCCGTCGTTGTCGTCTTTCTACTTCGTTGTCGTCTTTCTCCGTCATTGTCTGCTTCGTTGTGGTCTTTCTCCGTCGTTGTCTGCATCCTTGTCGTCTTTCTCCGTCGTTGCCGTCTTTCTCCGTCGTTGTCTGCTTCGTTGTCTTCTTTCTCCGTCGTTGTCTTCATCGTTGACGTCTTTCTCCGTCTTTGTCTGCTTCGTTGTCGTCTTTGTCCGTCGTTGTCTTATTCGTTGTCGTCTTTCTCCGTCGTTGTCTGCTTCGTTGTCGTCTTTCTCCGTCGTTGTAGTCTTTCTCCGTCGTTGTCGTCTTTCTCCGTCTTTGTCTGCTTCGTTGTCATCTTTCTCCGTCGTTGTCGTCTTTCTCCGTCGCTATAGTCTTTCTCCTTCGTAGTCGTCTTTCTCCGTCGTTGTCGTCTTTCTCCGTCGTTGTCTGCTTCGTTGTCGTCTTTCTCCGTCGTTGTCGTCTTTCTCCGTCGTTGTCTGCTTCGTTGTCGTCTTTCTCCGTCGTTGTCGTCTTTCTCCGTCGTTGTCTGCTTCCTTGTCGTCTTGCTCCGTCGTTGCCGTCTTTCTCCGTCGTTGTCTGCTTCGTTGTCGTATTTCTCCGTCGTTGTCTGCATCGTTGACGTCTTTCTTCGTCTTTGTCTGCTTCGTTGTCGTCTTTGTCCGTCGTTGTCTTATTCGTTGTCGTCTTTCTCCGTTGTTGTCTGCTTCGTTGTCGTCTTTCTCCGTCGTTGTAGTCTTTCTCCGTCGTTGTCGTCTTTCTCCGTCTTTGTCTGCTTCGTTGTCATCTTTCTCCGTCGTTGTCGTCTTTCTCCGTCGCTATAGTCTTTCTCCGTCGTTGTCGTCTTTCTCCGTCGTTGTCGTCTTTCTCCGTCGTTGTCTGCTTCGTTGTCGTCTTTCTCCGTCGTTGTCGTCTTTCTCCGTCGTTGTCTGCTTCGTTGTCGTCTTTCTCCGTCGTTGTCGTCTTCCTCCGTCATTGTCTGCTTCGTTGTCGTCTTTCTCCGTAGTTGTCGTCTTTCTCCGTCGTTGTCGTCTTTCTCCGTCGCTATCGTCTTTCTCCGCCGTTGTCGTCTTTCTCCGTCGTTGTCGTCTTTGTCTGTCGTTGTCTGCTTCGTTGTCGTCTTTCTCCGTCGTTGTCTGCTTCGTGGTCGTCTTTCTCCGTCGTTGTCGTCTTTCTCCGACGGTGTCTGCTTCGTTGTCGTCTTTCTCCGTCGTTGTCTTCTTTCTCCGTCGTTGTCTGATTCGTTGTCGTCTATCTCCGTCGTTGTCTGCTTCGTTGTCATCTTTCTCCGTCGTTGTCGTCTTTCTCCGTCGTTGTCTTCTTCGTTGTCGTCTTTCTCAGTCGTTGTCGTCTTTCTTGGTCGTTGTCGTCTTTCTCCGTCGTTGTCTGCTTCGTTGTCGTCTTTCTCCGTCGTTGTCTGCTTCCTTGTCGTCTTTCTCCGTCGTTGTCGTCTTCCTCAGTCGTTGTTGTCTTTCTACTTTGTTGTCGTCTTTCTCCGTCGTTGTCTGCTTCGTTGTCATCTTTCTCTGTCGTTGTCATCTTGCTCCGTCGTTGTCGTCTTTCTCCGTCGTAGTCTGTTTCCTTGTCATCTTTCTCCGTCGTTGTCGTCTTTCTCCGTCGTTGTCTGCTTCGTTGTCGTCTTTCTCCGTCGTTGTCGTCTTTCTCCGTCGTTGTCTACATCGTTGTTGTCTTTCTCCATCGTTGTCGTCTTTCTACTTCGTTGTCGTCTTTCTCCATCGTTGTCTGCTTCGTTGTCGTCTTTCTCCGTCGTTGTCGTCTTTCTCCGTCGTTGTCGTCTTTCTCCGTCATTGTCTGCTTCGTTGTCGTCTTTCTCCGTCGTTGTCTGCTTCTTTGTCGTCTTTCTCCGTCGTTGCCGTCTTTCTCCGTCGTTGTCTGCTTCGTTGTCGTCTTTCTCCGTCGTTGTCTGCATCGTTGACGTCTTTCTCCGTCTTTGTCTGCTTCGTTGTCGTCTTTGTCCGTCGTTGTCTTATTCGTTGTCGTCTTTCTCCGTCGTTGTCTGCATCGTTGACGTCTTTCTCCGTCTTTGTCTGCTTTGTTGTCGTCTTTGTCCGTCGTTCTCTTATTCGTTGTCGTCTTTCTCCGTTGTTGTCTGCTTCGTTGTCATCTTTCTCCGTCGTTGTCGTCTTTCTCCGTCGCTATAGTCTTTCTCCGTCGTTTTCGTCTTTCTCCGTCGTTGTCGTTTTTCTCCGTCGTTGTCTGCTTCGTTGTCTTCTTTCTCCGTCGTTGTCGTCTTTCTCCGTCGTTGTCTGCTTCATTGTCGTCTTTCTCCGTCGTTGTCGTCTTTCTCCGTCATTGTCTGCTTCGTTGTCGTCTTTCTCCGTCGTTGTCGACTTTCTCCGTCTTTGTCTACTTCGTTGTCATCTTTCTCCGTCGTTGTCGTCTTTCTCCGTCGTTGTCGTCTTTCTCCGTCGTTGTCGTCTTTCTCCGTCGTTGTCGTCTTTCTCTGTCGTTGTCTGCTTCGTTTCGTCTTTCTCCGTCGTTGTCGTCTTTCTCCGTCGTTGTCTGCTTCCTTGTCGTCTTTCTCCGTCGTTGTCGTCTTTCTCCGTCATTGTCTGCTTCGTTGTCGTCTTTCTCCGTCGTTTTCGTCTTTCTCCGTCGTTGTCGTCTTTCTCCGTCGTTGTCTGCTTCGTTGTCGTCTTTCTCCGTCATTGTAGTTTTTCTCCGTCGTTATCGTCTTTCTCCGTCGTTGTCTGCTTCGTTGTCGTCTTTCTCTGTCGTTGTCGACTTTCTCCGTCGCTATCGTCTTTCTCCGCCGTTGTCGTCTTTCTCCGTCGTTGTCGTCTTTCTCTGTCGTTGTCTGCTTCGTTGTCGTCTATCTCCGTCGTTGTCGTCTTTCTCCATTTTTGTCTGCTTCGTTGTCGTCTTTCTCCGTCGTTGTCTGCTTCGTGGTCGTCTTTCTCCGTCGTTGTCGTCTTTCTCCGACGTTGTCTGCTTCGTTGTCGTCTTTCTCCGTCGTTGTCGTCTTTCTCCGTCGTTGTCTGCTTCGTTGTCGTCTATCTCCGTCGTTGTCTGCTTCGTTGTCATCTTTCTCCGTCGTTGTCGTCTTTCTCCGTCGTTGTCTGCTTCGTTGTCGTCTTTCTCCGTCGTTGTCTGCTTCCTTGTCGTCTTTCTCCGTCGTTGTCGTCTTTCTCCGTCGTTGTTGTCTTTCTACTTTGTTGTCGTCTTTCTCTGTATTTGTCTGTTCGTTGTCATCTTTCTCTGTCGTTGTCGTCTTTCTCCGTCGTTGTCGTCTTTCTCCGTCGTTGTCTGCTTCCTTGTCGAATTTCTCCGTCGTTGTCGTCTTTCTCCGTCGTTGTCTGCTTCGTTGTCGTCTTTCTCCGTCGTTGTCGTCTTTCTTCGTCGTTGTCGACATCGTTGTTGTCTTTCTCCGTCGTTGTCGTCTTTCTACTTCGTTGTCGTCTTTCTCCATCGTTGTCTGCTTCGTTGTCGTCTTTCTCCGTCGTTGTCGTCTTTCTCCGTCGTTGTCGTCTTTCTCCGTCATTGTCTGCTTCGTTGTGGTCTTTCTCCGTCGTTGTCTGCATCCTTGTCGTCTTTCTCCGTCGTTGCCGTCTTTCTCCGTCGTTGTCTGCTTCGTTGTCTTCTTTCTCCGTCGTTGTCTGCATCGTTGACGTCTTTCTCCGTCTTTGTCTGCTTCGTTGTCGTCTTTGTCCGTCGTTGTCTTATTCGTTGTCGTCTTTCTCCGTCGTTGTCTGCTTCGTTGTCGTCTTTCTCCGTCGTTGTAGTCTTTCTCCGTCGTTGTCGTCTTTCTCCGTCTTTGTCTGCTTCGTTGTCATCTTTCTCCGTCGTTGTCGTCTTTCTCCGTCGCTATAGTCTTTCTCCTTCGTAGTCGTCTTTCTCCGTCGTTGTCGTCTTTCTCCGTCGTTGTCTGCTTCGTTGTCGTCTTTCTCCGTCGTTGTCGTCTTTCTCCGTCGTTGTCTGCTTCGTTGTCGTCTTTCTCCGTCGTTGTCGTCTTTCTCCGTCGTTGTCTGCTTCCTTGTCGTCTTGCTCCGTCGTTGCCGTCTTTCTCCGTCGTTGTCTGCTTCGTTGTCGTCTTTCTCCGTCGTTGTCTGCATCGTTGACGTCTTTCTCCGTCTTTGTCTGCTTCGTTGTCGTCTTTGTCCGTCGTTGTCTTATTCGTTGTCGTCTTTCTCCGTTGTTGTCTGCTTCGTTGTCGTCTTTCTCCGTCGTTGTAGTCTTTCTCCGTCGTTGTCGTCTTTCTCCGTCTTTGTCTGCTTCGTTGTCATCTTTCTCCGTCGTTGTCGTCTTTCTCCGTCGCTATAGTCTTTCTCCGTCGTTGTCGTCTTTCTCCGTCGTTGTCGTCTTTCTCCGTCGTTGTCTGCTTCGTTGTCGTCTTTCTCCGTCGTTGTCGTCTTTCTCCGTCGTTGTCTGCTTCGTTGTCGTCTTTCTCCGTCGTTGTCGTCTTCCTCCGTCATTGTCTGCTTCGTTGTCGTCTTTCTCCGTAGTTGTCGTCTTTCTCCGTCGTTGTCGTCTTTCTCCGTCGCTATCGTCTTTCTCCGCCGTTGTCGTCTTTCTCCGTCGTTGTCGTCTTTGTCTGTCGTTGTATGCTTCGTTGTCGTCTTTCTCCGTCGTTGTCTGCTTCGTGGTCGTCTTTCTCCGTCGTTGTCGTCTTTCTCCGACGGTGTCTGCTTCGTTGTCGTCTTTCTCTGTCGTTGTCTTCTTTCTCCGTCGTTGTCTGCTTCGTTGTCGTCTATCTCCGTCGTTGTCTGCTTCGTTGTCATCTTTCTCCGTCGTTGTCGTCTTTCTCCGTCGTTGTCTTCTTCGTTGTCGTCTTTCTCAGTCGTTGTCGTCTTTCTTGGTCGTTGTCGTCTTTCTCCATCGTTGTCTGCTTCGTTGTCGTCTTTCTCCGTCGTTGTCTGCTTCCTTGTCGTCTTTCTCCGTCGTTGTCGTCTTCCTCAGTCGTTGTTGTCTTTCTACTTTGTTGTCGTCTTTCTCCGTCGTTGTCTGCTTCGTTGTCATCTTTCTCTGTCGTTGTCATCTTGCTCCGTCGTTGTCGTCTTTCTCCGTCGTAGTCTGTTTCCTTGTCGTCTTTCTCCGTCGTTGTCGTCTTTCTCCGTCGTTGTCTGCTTCGTTGTCGTCTTTCTCCGTCGTTGTCGTCTTTCTCCGTCGTTGTCTACATCGTTGTTGTCTTTCTCCATCGTTGTCGTCTTTCTACTTCGTTGTCGTCTTTCTCCGTCGTTGTCTGCTTCGTTGTCGTCTTTCTCCGTCGTTGTCGTCTTTCTCCGTCGTTTTCGTCTTTCTCCGTCATTGTCTGCTTCGTTGTCGTCTTTCTCCGTCGTTGTCTGCTTCTTTGTCGTCTTTCTCCGTCGTTGCCGTCTTTCTCCGTCGTTGTCTGCTTCGGTGTCGTCTTTCTCCGTCGTTGTCTGCATCGTTGACGTCTTTCTCCGTCTTTGTCTGCTTCGTTGTCGTCTTTGTCCGTCGTTGTCTTATTCGTTGTCGTCTTTCTCCGTCGTTGTCTGCTTCGTTGTCGTCTTTCTCCGTCGTTGTAGTCTTTCTCCGTCGTTGTCGTCTTTCTCCGTCTTTGTCTGCTTCGTTGTCATCTTTCTCCGTCGTTGTCGTCTTTCTCCGTCGCTATAGTCTTTCTCCGTCGTTGTAGTCTTTCTCCGTCGTTGTCGTCTTTCT
Source organism: Gallinula chloropus (assembly GCF_964237585.1). Classification (NCBI taxonomy): domain Eukaryota; kingdom Metazoa; phylum Chordata; class Aves; order Gruiformes; family Rallidae; genus Gallinula; species Gallinula chloropus. The sequence continues at coordinate 674,112 of NW_028168691.1, forward strand.
CCGTCGTTGTCTGCTTCGTTGTCGTCTTTCTCCGTCGTTGTCGTCTTTCTCCGTCGTTGTCTACATCGTTGTTGTCTTTCTCCGTCGTTGTCGTCTTTCTACTTCATTGTCGTCTTTCTCCGTCGTTGTCTGCTTCGTTGTCGTCTTTCTCCGTCGTTGTCGTCTTTCTCCGTCGTTGTCGTCTTTCTCCGTCATTGTCTGCTTCGTTGTCGTCTTTTTCCGTCGTTGTCTGCTTCCTTGTCGTCTTTCTCCGTCGTTGCCGTCTTTCTCCGTCGTTGTCTGCTTCGTTGTCGTCTTTCTCCGTCGTTGTCTGCATCGTTGACGTCTTTCTCCGTCTATGTCTGCTTCGTTGTCGTCTTTGTCCGTCGTTGTCTTATTCGTTGTCGTCTTTCTCCGTCGTTGTCTGCTTCGTTGTCGTCTTTCTCCGTCGTTGTAGTCTTTCTCCGTCGTTGTCGTCTTTCTCCGTCTTTGTCTGCTTCGTTGTCATCTTTCTCCGTCGTTGTCGTCTTTCTCCGTCGCTATAGTCTTTCTCCGTCGTTGTCGTCTTTCTCCGTCGTTGTCGTCTTTCTCCGTCGTTGTCTGCTTCGTTGTCGTCTTTCTCCGTCGTTGTCGTCTTTCTCCGTCGTTGTCTGCTTCGTTGTCGTCTTTCTCCGTCGTTGTCGTCTTTCTCCGTCATTGTCTGCTTCGATGTCGTCTTTCTCCGTCGTTGTCGTCTTTCTCCGTCGTTGTCGTCTTTCTCCGTCTTTGTCTGCTTCGTTGTCATCTTTCTCCGTCGTTGTCGTCTTTCTCCGTCGCTATAGTCTTTCTCCGTCGTTGTCGTCTTTCTCCGTCGTTGTCGTCTTTCTCCGTCATTGTCTGCTTCGTTGTCGTTTTCTCCGTCGTTGTCGTCTTTCTCCGTCGTTGTCTGCTTCGTTGTCGTCTTTCTCCGTCGTTGTCGTCTTTCTCCGTCGTTGTCTGCTTCCTTGTCGTCTTTCTCCGTCGTTGTCGTCTTTCTACCTCATTGTCTGCTTCGTTGTCGTCTTTCTCCGTCGTTTTCGTCTTTCTCCGTCGTTGTCGTCTTTCTCCGTCGTTGTCTGCTTCGTTGTCGTCTTTCTCAGTCATTGTAGTCTTTCTCCGTCGTTGTCGTCTTTCTCCGTCGTTGTCTGCTTCGTTGTCGTCTTTCTCCTTCGTTGTCGTCTTTCTCCGTCGCTATCGTCTTTCTCCGCCGTTGTCGTCTTTCTCCGTCGTTGTCATCTTTCTCTGTCGTTGTCTGCTTCGTTGTCGTCTTTCTCCGTCGTTGTCGTCTTTCTCCATTTTTGTCTGCTTCATTGTCGTCTTTCTCCGTCGTTGTCTGCTTCGTGGTCGTCTTTCTCCGTCGTTGTCGTCTTTCTCCGACGTTGTCTGCTTCGTTGTCGTCTTTCTCCGTCGTTGTCGTCTTTCTCCGTCGTTGTCTGCTTCGTTGTCGTCTATCTCCGTCGTTGTCTGCTTCGTTGTCATCTTTCTCCGTCGTTGTCGTCTTTCTCCGTCGTTGTCTGCTTCGTTGTCGTCTTTCTCAGTCGTTGTCGTCTTTCTTGGTCGTTGTCGTCTTTCTCCGTCGTTGTCTGCTTCGTTGTCGTCTTTCTCCGTCGTTGTCTGCTTCCTTGTCGTCTTTCTCCGTCGTTGTCGTCTTCCTCCGTCGTTGTTGTCTTTCTACTTTGTTGTCGTCTTTCTCCGTCGTTGTCTGCTTCGTTGTCATCTTTCTCCGTCGTTGTCATCTTTCTCCGTCGTTGTCGTCTTTCTCCGTCGTGGTCTGCTTCGTGGTCGTCTTTCTCCGTCGTTGTCGTCTTTCTCCGTCGTTGTCTGATTCGTTGTCGTATTTCTCCGTCGTTGTCGTCTTTCACCGTCGTTGTCTACATCGTTGTTGTCTTTCTCCATCGTTGTCGTCTTTCTACTTCGTTGTCGTCTTTCTCCGTCGTTGTCTGCTTCGTTGTCGTCTTTCTCCGTCGTTGTCGTATTTCTCCGTCATTGTCTGCTTCGTTGTCGTCTTTCTCCGTCGTTGTCTGCTTCTTTGTCGTCTTTCTCCGTCGTTACCGTCTTTCTCCGTCGTTGTCTGCTTCGTTGTCGTTTTCTCCGTCGTTGTCTGCATCGTTGACGTCTTTCTCCGTCTTTGTCTGCTTCGTTGTCGTCTTTCTCCGTCGTTGTAGTCTTTCTCCGTCGTTGTCGTCTTTCTCCGTCTCTGTCTGCTTCGTTGTCATCTTTCTCCGTCGTTGTAGTCTTTCTCCGTCGCTATAGTCTTTCTCCGTCGTTGTCGTCTTTCTCCGTCGTTGTCGTCTTTCTCCGTCGTTGTCTGCTTCGTTGTCGTCTTTCTCCGTCGTTGTCGTCTTTCTCCGTCGTTGTCTACATCGTTGTTGTCTTTCTCCGTCGTTGTCGTCTTTCTACTTCGTTGTCGTCTTTCTCCGTCGTTGTATGCTTCGTTGTCGTCTTTCTCCGTCGTTGTCGTCTTTCTCCGTCGTTGTCGTCTTTCTCCGTCATTGTCTGCTTCGTTGTCGTCTTTCTCCGTCGTTGTCTGCTTCCTTGTCGTCTTGCTCCGTCGTTGCCGTCTTTCTCCGTCGTTGTCTGCTTCGTTGTCGTCTTTCTCCGTCGTTGTCTGCATCGTTGACGTCTTTCTCCGTCTTTGTCTGCTTCGTTGTCGTCTTTGTCAGTCGTTGTCTTATTCGTTGTCGTCTTTCTCCGTTGTTGTCTGCTTCGTTGTCGTCTTTCTCCGTCGTTGTAGTCTTTCTCCGTCGTTGTCGTCTTTCTCCGTCTTTGTCTGCTTCGTTGTCATCTTTCTCCGTCGTTGTCGTCTTTCTCCGTCGCTATAGTCTTTCTCCGTCGTTGTCGTCTTTCTCCGTCGTTGTCGTCTTTCTCCGTCGTTGTCTGCTTCGTTGTCGTCTTTCTCCGTCGTTGTCGTCTTTCTCCGTCGTTGTCTGCTTCCTTGTCGTCTTTCTCCGTCGTTGTCGTCTTTCTCCGTCATTGTCTGCTTCGTTGTCGTCTTTCTCCGTCGTTGTCGTCTTTCTCCGTCGTTGTCGTCTTTCTCCGTCTTTGTCTGCTTCGTTGTCATCTTTCTCCGTCGTTGTCGTCTTTCTCCGTCGCTATAGTCTTTCTCCGTCGTTGTCGTCTTTCTCCGTCGTTGTCGTCTTTCTCCGTCGTTGTCTGCTTCGTTGTCGTCTTTCTCCGTCGTTGTCGTCTTTCTCCGTCGTTGTCTGCTTCGTTGTCGTCTTTCTCCGTCGTTGTCGTCTTTCTCCGTCTTTGTCTGCTTCCTTGTCGTCATTCTCCGTCGTTGTCGTATTTCTCCGTCATTGTCTGCTTCGTTGTCGTCTTTCTCCGTCGTTTTCGTCTTTCTCCGTCGTTGTCGTCTTTCTCCGTCGTTGTCTGCTTCGTTGTCGTCTTTCTCCATCATTGTAGTCTTTCTCCGTCGTTGTCGTCTTTCTCCGTCGTTGTCTGCTTCGTTGTCGTCTTTCTCCGTCGTTGTCGTCTTTCTCCGTCGCTATCGTCTTTCTCCGCCGTTGTCGTCTTTCTCCGTCGTTGTCGTCTTTCTCTGTCGTTGTCTGCTTCGTTGTCGTCTTTCTCCATTTTTGTCATGATTCGTTGTCGTCTTTCTCCGTCGTTGTCTACTTCGTGGACGTCTTTCTCCGTCGTTGTCGTCTTTCTCCGACGTTGTCTGCTTCGTTGTCGTCTTTCTCCGTCGTTGTCTGCTTCGTTGTCATCTTTCTCCGTCGTTGTCGTCTTTCTCCGTCGTTGTCTGCTTCGTTGTCGTCTTTCTCAGTCGTTGTCGTCTTTCTTGGTCGTTGTCGTCTTTCTCCTTCGTTGTCTGCTTCGTTGTCGTCTTTCTCCGTCGTTGTCTGCTTCCTTGTCGTCTTTCTCCGTCGTTGTCGTCTTCCTCCGTCGTTGTTGTCTTTCTACTTTGTTGTCGTCTTTCTCCGTCGTTGTCTGCTTCGTTGTCATTTTTCTCCGTCGTTGTCATCTTTCTCCGTCGTTGTCGTCTTTCTCCGTCGTTGTCTGCTTCCTTGTCGTCTTTCTCCGTCGTTGTCGTCTTTCTCCGTCGTTGTCTGCTTCGTTGTCGTCTTTCTCCGTCGTTGTCGTCTTTCTCCGTCTGTGTCTACATCGTTGTTGTCTTTCTCCGTCGTTGTCGTCTTTCTAATTCGTTGTCATATATCTCCGTCGTTTTCTGCTTCGTTGTCGTCTTTCTCCGTCGTTGTCGTCTTTCTCCGTCGTTGTCGTCTTTCTCCGTCATTGTCTGCTTCGTTGTCGTCTTTCTCCGTCGTTGTCTGCTTCTTTGTCGTCTTTCTCCGTCGTTGCCGTCTTTCTCCGTCGTTGTCTGCTTCGTTGTCGTCTTTCTCCGTCGTTGTCTGCATCGTTGACGTCTTTCTCCGTCTTTGTCTGCTTCGTTGTCGTCTTTGTCCGTCGTTGTCTTATTCGTTGTCGTCTTTCTCCGTCGTTGTCTGCTTCGTTGTCGTCTTTCTCCGTCGTTGTAGCCTTTCTCCGTCGTTGTTGTCTTTCTCCGTCTTTGTCTGCTTCGTTGTCATCTTTCTCCATCGTTGTCGTCTTTCTCCGTCGCTATAGTCTTTCTCCGTCGTTGTCGTCTTTCTCCGTCGTTGTCGTCTTTCTCCGTCGTTGTCTGCTTCGTTGTTGTCTTTCTCCGTCGTTGTCGTCTTTCTCCGTCGTTGTCTGCTTCGTTGTCGTATTTCTCCGTCGTAGTCGTCTTTCTCCGTCGTTGTCTGCTTCCTTGTCGTCTTTCTCCGTCGTTGTCGTCTTTCTCCGTCATTGTCTGCTTCGTTGTCGTCTTTCTCCGTCGTTTTCGTCTTTCTCCGTCGTTGTCGTCTTTCTCCGTCGTTGTCTGCTTCGTTGTCGTCTTTCTCCGTCATTGTAGTCTTTCTCCGTCGTTGTCGTCTTTCTCCGTCGTTGTCTGCTTCGTTGTCGTCTTTCTCCGTCGTTGTCGTCTTTCTCCGTCGCTATCGTCTTTCTCCGCCGTTGTCATCTTTCTCCGTCGTTGTCGTCTTTCTCTGTCATTGTCTGCTTCGTTGTCCTCTTTCTCCGTCGTTGTCGTCTTTCTCCATTTTTGTCTAATTCGTTGTCGTCTTTCTCCGTCGTTGTCTGCTTCGTGGTCGTCTTTCTCCGTCGTTGTCGTCTTTCTCCGACGTTGTCTGCTTCGTTGTCGTCTTTCTCCGTCGTTGTCGTCTTTCTCCGTCGTTGTCTGCTTCGTTGTTGTCTATCTCCGTCGTTGTCTACTTCGTTGTCATCTTTCTCCGTCGTTGTCGTCTTTCTCCGTCGTTGTCTGCTTCGTTGTCGTCTTTCTCAGTCGTTGTCGTCTTTCTTGGTCGTTGTCGTCTTTCTCCGTCGTTGTCTGCTTCGTTGTCGTCTTTCTCCGTCGTTGTCTGCTTCCTTGTCGTCTTTCTCCGTCGTTGTCGTCTTTCTCCGTCGTTGTCGTCTTTCTCCGTCGTTGTCTGCTTCCTTGTCGTCTTTCTCCGTCGTTGTCGTCTTTCTCCGTCGTTGTCTGCTTCGTTGTCGTCTTTCTCCGTCGTTGTCTGCTTCCTTGTCGTCTTTCTCCGTCGTTGTCGTCTTCCTCCGTCGTTGTTGTCTTTCTACTTTGTTGTCGTCTTTCTCCGTCGTTGTCTGCTTCGTTGTCATCTTTCTCCGTCGTTGTCATCTTTCTCCGTCGTTGTCGTCTTTCTCCGTCGTGGTCTGCTTCGTGGTCGTCTTTCTCCGTCGTTGTCGTCTTTCTCCGTCGTTGTCTGCTTCGTTGTCGTATTTCTCCGTCGTTGTCGTCTTTCTCCGTCGTTGTCTACATCGTTGTTGTCTTTCTCCATCGTTGTCGTCTTTCTACTTCGTTGTCGTCTTTCTCCGTCGTTGTCTGCTTCGTTGTCGTCTTTCTCCGTCGTTGTCGTCTTTCTCCGTCATTGTCTGCTTCGTTGTCGTCTTTCTCCGTCGTTGTCTGCTTCTTTGTCGTCTTTCTCCGTCGTTACCGTCTTTCTCCGTCGTTGTCTGCTTCGTTGTCGTCTTTCTCCGTCGTTGTCTGCATCGTTGACGTCTTTCTCCGTCTTTGTCTGCTTCTTTGTCGTCTTTGTCCGTCGTTGTCTTATTCGTTGTCGTCTTTCTCCGTCGTTGTCTGCTTCGTTGTCGTCTTTCTCCGTCGTTGTAGTCTTTCTCCGTCGTTGTCGTCTTTCTCCGTCTTTGTCTGCTTCGTTGTCATCTTTCTCCGTCGTTGTAGTCTTTCTCCGTCGCTATAGTCTTTCTCCGTCGTTGTCGTCTTTCTCCGTCGTTGTCATCTTTCTCTGTCGTTGTCTGCTTCGTTGTCGTCTTTCTCCGTCGTTGTCGTCTTTCTCCGTCGTTGTCTACATCGTTGTTGTCTTTCTCCGTCGTTGTCGTCTTTCTACTTCGTTGTCGTCTTTCTCCGTCGTTGTATGCTTCGTTGTCGTCTTTCTCCGTCGTTGTCGTCTTTCTCCGTCGTTGTCGTCTTTCTCCGTCATTGTCTGCTTCGTTGTCGTCTTTCTCCGTCGTTGTCTGCTTCCTTGTATTCTTGCTCCGTCGTTGCCGTCTTTCTCCGTCGTTGTCTGCTTCGTTGTCGTCTTTCTCCGTCGTTGTCTGCATCGTTGACGTCTTTCTCCGTCTTTGTCTGCTTCGTTGTCGTCTTTGTCCGTCGTTGTCTTATTCGTTGTCGTCTTTCTCCGTCGTTGTCTGCTTCGATGTCGTCTTTCTCCGTCGTTGTAGTCTTTCTCCGTCGTTGTCGTCTTTCTCCGTCTTTGTCTGCTTCGTTGTCATCTTTCTCCGTCGTTGTCGTCTTTCTCCGTCGCTATAGTCTTTCTCCGTCGTTGTCGTCTTTCTCCGTCGTTGTCGTCTTTCTCCGTCGTTGTCTGCTTCGTTGTCGTCTTTCTCCGTCGTTGTCGTCTTTCTCCGTCGTTGTCTGCTTCGTTGTCGTCTTTCTCCGTCGTTGTCGTCTTTCTCCGTCATTGTCTGCTTCGTTGTCGTCTTTCTCCGTCGTTGTCGTCTTTCTCCGTCGTTGTCGTCTTTCTCCGTCGTTGTCTGCTTCGTTGTCGTTATTCTCCGTCGTTGTCGTCTTTCTCCGTCGCTATAGTCTTTCTCCGTCGTTGTCGTCTTTCTCCGTCGTTGTCGTCTTTCTCCGTCGTTGTCTGCTTCGTTGTCGTCTTTCTCCGTCTTTATCGTCTTTCTCCCTCGTTGTCTGCTTCGTTGTCGTCTTTCTCCGTCGTTGTCGTCTTTCTCCGTCGTTGTCTGCTTCCTTGTCGTCATTCTCCGTCGTTGTCGTATTTCTCCGTCATTGTCTGCTTCGTTGTCGTCTTTCTCCGTCGTTTTCGTCTTTCTCCGTCGTTGTCGTCTTTCTCCGTCGTTGTCTGCTTCGTTGTCGTCTTTCTCCGTCATTGTAGTCTTTCTCCGTCGTTGTCGTCTTTCTCCGTCGTTGTCTGCTTCGTTGTCGTCTTTCTCCGTCGTTGTCGTCTTTCTCCGTCGCTATCGTCTTTCTCCGCCGTTGTCGTCTTTCTCCGTCGTTGTCGTCTTTCTCTGTCGTTGTCTGCTTCGTTGTCGTCTTTCTCCATTTTTGTCTGCTTCGTTGTCGTCTTTCTCCATTTTTGTCTGCTTCGTTGTCGTCTTTCTCCGTCGTTGTCTGCTTCGTGGTCGTCTTTCTCCGTCGTTGTCGTCTTTCTCCGACGTTGTCTGCTTCGTTGTCGTCTTTCTCCGTCGTTGTCTGCTTCGTTGTCATCTTTCTCCGTCGTTGTCGTCTTTCTCCGTCGTTGTCTGCTTCGTTGTCGTCTTTCTCAGTCGTTGTCGTCTTTCTTGGTCGTTGTCGTCTTTCTCCGTCGTTGTCTGCTTCGTTGTCGTCTTTCTCCGTCGTTGTCTGCTTCCTTGTCGTCTTTCTCCGTCGTTGTCGTCTTCCTCCGTCGTTGTTGTCTTTCTACTTTGTTGTCGTCTTTCTCCGTCGTTGTCTGCTTCGTTGTCATCTTTCTCCGTCGTTGTCATCTTTCTCCGTCGTTGTCGTCTTTCTCCGTCGTTGTCTGCTTCCTTGTCGTCTTTCTCCGTCGTTGTCGTCTTTCTCCGTCGTTGTCTGCTTCGTTGTCGTCTTTCTCCGTCGTTGTCGTCTTTCTCCGTCGTTGTCTACATCGTTGTTGTCTTTCTCCGTCGTTGTCGTCTTTCTACTTCGTTGTCATATATCTCCGTCGTTGTCTGCTTCGTTGTCGTCTTTCTCCGTCGTTGTCGTCTTTCTCCGTCGTTGCCGTCTTTCTCATCGTTGTCTGCTTCGTTGTCGTCTTTCTCCGTCGTTGTCTGCTTCTTTGTCGTCTTTCTCCGTCGTTGCCGTCTTTCTCCGTCGTTGTCTGCTTCGTTGTCGTCTTTCTCCGTCGTTGTCTGCATCGTTGACGTCTTTCTCCGTCTTTGTCTGCTTCGTTGTCGTCTTTGTCCGTCGTTGTCTTATTCGTTGTCGTCTTTCTCCGTCGTTGTCTGCTTCGTTGTCGTCTTTCTCCGTCGTTGTAGTCTTTCTCCGTCGTTGTTGTCTTTCTCCGTCTTTGTCTGCTTCGTTGTCATTTTTCTCCATCGTTGTCGTCTTTCTCCGTCGCTATAGTCTTTCTCCGTCGTTGTCGTCTTTCTCCGTCGTTGTCGTATTTCTCCGTCGTTGTCTGCTTCGTTGTTGTCTTTCTCCGTCGTTGTCGTCTTTCTCCGTCGTTGTCTGCTTCGTTGTCGTATTTCTCCGTCGTAGTCGTCTTTCTCCGTCGTTGTCTGCTTCCTTGTCGTCTTTCTCCGTCGTTGTCGTCTTTCTCCGTCATTGTCTGCTTCGTTGTCGTCTTTCTCCGTCGTTTTCGTCTTTCTCCGTCGTTGTCGTCTTTCTCCGTCGTTGTCTGCTTCGTTGTCGTCTTTCTCCGTCATTGTAGTCTTTCTCCGTCGTTGTCGTCTTTCTCCGTCGTTGTCTGCTTCGTTGTCGTCTTTCTCCGTCGTTGTCGTCTTTCTCCGTCGCTATCGTCTTTCTCCGCCGTTGTCATCTTTCTCCGTCGTTGTCGTCTTTCTCTGTCATTGTCTGCTTCGTTCTCCTCTTTCTCCGTCGTTGTCGTCTTTCTCCATTTTTGTCTACTTCGTTGTCGTCTTTCTCCGTCGTTGTCTGCTTCGTGGTCGTCTTTCTCCGTCGTTGTCGTCTTTCTCCGACGTTGTCTGCTTCGTTGTCGTCTTTCTCCGTCGTTGTCGTCTTTCTCTGTCGTTGTCTGCTTCGTTGTTGTCTATCTCCGTCGTTGTCTGCTTCGTTGTCGTCTTTCTCCGTCGTTGTCGTCTTTCTCCGTCGTTGTCTGCTTCGTTGTCGTCTATCTCCGTCGTTGTCTGCTTCGTTGTCATCTTTCTCCGTCGTTGTCGTCTTTCTCCGTCGTTGTCTGCTTCGTTGTCGTCTTTCTCAGTCGTTGTCGTCTTTCTTGGTCGTTGTCGTCTTTCTCCGTCGTTGTCTGCTTCGTTGTCGTCTTTCTCCGTCGTTGTCTGCTTCCTTGTCGTCTTTCTCCGTCGTTGTCGTCTTCCTCCGTCGTTGTTGTCTTTCTACTTTGTTGTCGTCTTTCTCCGTCGTTGTCTGCTTCGTTGTCATCTTTCTCCGTCGTTGTCATCTTTCTCCGTCGTTGTCGTCTTTCTCCGTCGTGGTCTGCTTCGTGGTCGTCTTTCTCCGTCGTTGTCGTCTTTCTCCGTCGTTGTCTGATTCGTTGTCGTATTTCTCCGTCGTTGTCGTCTTTCACCGTCGTTGTCTACATCGTTGTTGTCTTTCTCCATCGTTGTCGTCTTTCTACTTCGTTGTCGTCTTTCTCCGTCGTTGTCTGCTTCGTTGTCGTCTTTCTCCGTCGTTGTCGTATTTCTCCGTCATTGTCTGCTTCGTTGTCGTCTTTCTCCGTCGTTGTCTGCTTCTTTGTCGTCTTTCTCCGTCGTTACCGTCTTTCTCCGTCGTTGTCTGCTTCGTTGTCGTCTTTCTCCGTCGTTGTCTGCATCGTTGACGTCTTTCTCCGTCTTTGTCTGCTTCGTTGTCGTCTTTCTCCGTCGTTGTAGTCTTTCTCCGTCGTTGTCGTCTTTCTCCGTCTCTGTCTGCTTCGTTGTCATCTTTCTCCGTCGTTGTAGTCTTTCTCCGTCGCTATAGTCTTTCTCCGTCGTTGTCGTCTTTCTCCGTCGTTGTCGTCTTTCTCCGTCGTTGTCTGCTTCGTTGTCGTCTTTCTCCGTCGTTGTCGTCTTTCTCCGTCGTTGTCTACATCGTTGTTGTCTTTCTTCGTCGTTGTCGTCTTTCTACTTCGTTGTCGTCTTTCTCCGTCGTTGTATGCTTCGTTGTCGTCTTTCTCCGTCGTTGTCGTCTTTCTCCGTCGTTGTCGTCTTTCTCCGTCATTGTCTGCTTCGTTGTCGTCTTTCTCCGTCGTTGTCTGCTTCCTTGTCGTCTTGCTCCGTCGTTGCCGTCTTTCTCCGTCGTTGTCTGCTTCGTTGTCGTCTTTCTCCGTCGTTGTCTGCATCGTTGACGTCTTTCTCCGTCTTTGTCTGCTTCGTTGTCGTCTTTGTCAGTCGTTGTCTTATTCGTTGTCGTCTTTCTCCGTTGTTGTCTGCTTCGTTGTCGTCTTTCTCCGTCGTTGTAGTCTTTCTCCGTCGTTGTCGTCTTTCTCCGTCTTTGTCTGCTTCGTTGTCATCTTTCTCCGTCGTTGTCGTCTTTCTCCGTCGCTATAGTCTTTCTCCGTCGTTGTCGTCTTTCTCCGTCGTTGTCGTCTTTCTCCGTCGTTGTCTGCTTCGTTGTCGTCTTTCTCCGTCGTTGTCGTCTTTCTCCGTCGTTGTCTGCTTCCTTGTCGTCTTTCTCCGTCGTTGTCGTCTTTCTCCGTCATTGTCTGCTTCGTTGTCGTCTTTCTCCGTCGTTGTCGTCTTTCTCCGTCGTTGTCGTCTTTCTCCGTCTTTGTCTGCTTCGTTGTCATCTTTCTCCGTCGTTGTCGTCTTTCTCCGTCGCTATAGTCTTTCTCCGTCGTTGTCGTCTTTCTCCGTCGTTGTCGTCTTTCTCCGTCGTTGTCTGCTTCGTTGTCGTCTTTCTCCGTCGTTGTCGTCTTTCTCCGTCGTTGTCTGCTTCGTTGTCGTCTTTCTCCGTCGTTGTCGTCTTTCTCCGTCTTTGTCTGCTTCCTTGTCGTCATTCTCCGTCGTTGTCGTATTTCTCCGTCATTGTCTGCTTCGTTGTCGTCTTTCTCCGTCGTTTTCGTCTTTCTCCGTCGTTGTCGTCTTTCTCCGTCGTTGTCTGCTTCGTTGTCGTCTTTCTCCGTCATTGTAGTCTTTCTCCGTCGTTGTCGTCTTTCTCCGTCGTTGTCTGCTTCGTTGTCGTCTTTCTCCGTCGTTGTCGTCTTTCTCCGTCGCTATCGTCTTTCTCCGCCGTTGTCGTCTTTCTCCGTCGTTGTCGTCTTTCTCTGTCGTTGTCTGCTTCGTTGTCGTCTTTCTCCATTTTTGTCTGCTTCGTTGTCGTCTTTCTCCGTCGTTGTCTGCTTCGTGGACGTCTTTCTCCGTCGTTGTCGTCTTTCTCCGACGTTGTCTGCTTCGTTGTCGTCTTTCTCCGTCGTTGTCTGCTTCGTTGTCATCTTTCTCCGTCGTTGTCGTCTTTCTCCGTCGCTGTCTGCTTCGTTGTCGTCTTTCTCAGTCGTTGTCGTCTTTCTTGGTCGTTGTCGTCTTTCTCCTTCGTTGTCTGCTTCGTTGTCGTCTTTCTCCGTCGTTGTCTGCTTCCTTGTCGTCTTTCTCCGTCGTTGTCGTCTTCCTCCGTCGTTGTTGTCTTTCTACTTTGTTGTCGTCTTTCTCCGTCGTTGTCTGCTTCGTTGTCATTTTTCTCCGTCGTTGTCATCTTTCTCCGTCGTTGTCGTCTTTCTCCGTCGTTGTCTGCTTCCTTGTCGTCTTTCTCCGTCGTTGTCGTCTTTCTCCGTCGTTGTCTGCTTCGTTGTCGTCTTTCTCCGTCGTTGTCGTCTTTCTCCGTCGTTGTCTACATCGTTGTTGTCTTTCTCCGTCGTTGTCGTCTTTCTACTTCGTTGTCATATATCTCCGTCGTTTTCTGCTTCGTTGTCGTCTTTCTCCGTCGTTGTCGTCTTTCTCCGTCGTTGTCGTCTTTCTCCGTCATTGTCTGCTTCGTTGTCGTCTTTCTCCGTCGTTGTCTGCTTCTTTGTCGTCTTTCTCCGTCGTTGCCGTCTTTCTCCGTCGTTGTCTGCTTCGTTGTCGTCTTTCTCCGTCGTTGTCTGCATCGTTGACGTCTTTCTCCGTCTTTGTCTGCTTCGTTGTCGTCTTTGTCCGTCGTTGTCTTATTCGTTGTCGTCTTTCTCCGTCGTTGTCTGCTTCGTTGTCGTCTTTCTCCGTCGTTGTAGCCTTTCTCCGTCGTTGTTGTCTTTCTCCGTCTTTGTCTGCTTCGTTGTCATCTTTCTCCATCGTTGTCGTCTTTCTCCGTCGCTATAGTCTTTCTCCGTCGTTGTCGTCTTTCTCCGTCGTTGTCGTCTTTCTCCGTCGTTGTCTGCTTCGTTGTTGTCTTTCTCCGTCGTTGTCGTCTTTCTCCGTCGTTGTCTGCTTCGTTGTCGTATTTCTCCGTCGTAGTCGTCTTTCTCCGTCGTTGTCTGCTTCCTTGTCGTCTTTCTCCGTCGTTGTCGTCTTTCTCCGTCATTGTCTGCTTCGTTGTCGTCTTTCTCCGTCGTTTTCGTCTTTCTCCGTCGTTGTCGTCTTTCTCCGTCGTTGTCTGCTTCGTTGTCGTCTTTCTCCGTCATTGTAGTCTTTCTCCGTCGTTGTCGTCTTTCTCCGTCGTTGTCTGCTTCGTTGTCGTCTTTCTCCGTCGTTGTCGTCTTTCTCCGTCGCTATCGTCTTTCTCCGCCGTTGTCATCTTTCTCCGTCGTTGTCGTCTTTCTCTGTCATTGTCTGCTTCGTTGTCCTCTTTCTCCGTCGTTGTCGTCTTTCTCCATTTTTGTCTACTTCGTTGTCGTCTTTCTCCGTCGTTGTCTGCTTCGTGGTCGTCTTTCTCCGTCGTTGTCGTCTTTCTCCGACGTTGTCTGCTTCGTTGTTGTCTATCTCCGTCGTTGTCTACTTCGTTGTCATCTTTCTCCGTCGTTGTCGTCTTTCTCCGTCGTTGTCTGCTTCGTTGTCGTCTTTCTCAGTCGTTGTCGTCTTTCTTGGTCGTTGTCGTCTTTCTCCGTCGTTGTCTGCTTCGTTGTCGTCTTTCTCCGTCGTTGTCTGCTTCCTTGTCGTCTTTCTCCGTCGTTGTCGTCTTTCTCCGTCGTTGTCGTCTTTCTCCGTCGTTGTCTGCTTCCTTGTCGTCTTTCTCCGTCGTTGTCGTCTTTCTCCGTCGTTGTCTGCTTCGTTGTCGTCTTTCTCCGTCGTTGTCTGCTTCCTTGTCGTCTTTCTCCGTCGTTGTCGTCTTCCTCCGTCGTTGTTGTCTTTCTACTTTGTTGTCGTCTTTCTCCGTCGTTGTCTGCTTCGTTGTCATCTTTCTCCGTCGTTGTCATCTTTCTCCGTCGTTGTCGTCTTTCTCCGTCGTGGTCTGCTTCGTGGTCGTCTTTCTCCGTCGTTGTCGTCTTTCTCCGTCGTTGTCTGCTTCGTTGTCGTATTTCTCCGTCGTTGTCGTCTTTCTCCGTCGTTGTCTACATCGTTGTTGTCTTTCTCCATCGTTGTCGTCTTTCTACTTCGTTGTCGTCTTTCTCCGTCGTTGTCTGCTTCGTTGTCGTCTTTCTCCGTCGTTGTCGTCTTTCTCCGTCATTGTCTGCTTCGTTGTCGTCTTTCTCCGTCGTTGTCTGCTTCTTTGTCGTCTTTCTCCGTCGTTACCGTCTTTCTCCGTCGTTGTCTGCTTCGTTGTCGTCTTTCTCCGTCGTTGTCTGCATCGTTGACGTCTTTCTCCGTCTTTGTCTGCTTCTTTGTCGTCTTTGTCCGTCGTTGTCTTATTCGTTGTCGTCTTTCTCCGTCGTTGTCTGCTTCGTTGTCGTCTTTCTCCGTCGTTGTAGTCTTTCTCCGTCGTTGTCGTCTTTCTCCGTCTTTGTCTGCTTCGTTGTCATCTTTCTCCGTCGTTGTAGTCTTTCTCCGTCGCTATAGTCTTTCTCCGTCGTTGTCGTCTTTCTCCGTCGTTGTCATCTTTCTCTGTCGTTGTCTGCTTCGTTGTCGTCTTTCTCCGTCGTTGTCGTCTTTCACCGTCGTTGTCTACATCGTTGTTGTCTTTCTCCGTCGTTGTCGTCTTTCTACTTCGTTGTCGTCTTTCTCCGTCGTTGTATGCTTCGTTGTCGTCTTTCTCCGTCGTTGTCGTCTTTCTCCGTCGTTGTCGTCTTTCTCCGTCATTGTCTGCTTCGTTGTCGTCTTTCTCCGTCGTTGTCTGCTTCCTTGTATTCTTGCTCCGTCGTTGCCGTCTTTCTCCGTCGTTGTCTGCTTCGTTGTCGTCTTTCTCCGTCGTTGTCTGCATCGTTGACGTCTTTCTCCGTCTTTGTCTGCTTCGTTGTCGTCTTTGTCCGTCGTTGTCTTATTCGTTGTCGTCTTTCTCCGTCGTTGTCTGCTTCGATGTCGTCTTTCTCCGTCGTTGTAGTCTTTCTCCGTCGTTGTCGTCTTTCTCCGTCTTTGTCTGCTTCGTTGTCATCTTTCTCCGTCGTTGTCGTCTTTCTCCGTCGCTATAGTCTTTCTCCGTCGTTGTCGTCTTTCTCCGTCGTTGTCGTCTTTCTCCGTCGTTGTCTGCTTCGTTGTCGTCTTTCTCCGTCGTTGTCGTCTTTCTCCGTCGTTGTCTGCTTCGTTGTCGTCTTTCTCCGTCGTTGTCGTCTTTCTCCGTCATTGTCTGCTTCGTTGTCGTCTTTCTCCGTCGTTGTCGTCTTTCTCCGTCGTTGTCGTCTTTCTCCGTCGTTGTCTGCTTCGTTGTCGTTATTCTCCGTCGTTGTCGTCTTTCTCCGTCGCTATAGTCTTTCTCCGTCGTTGTCGTCTTTCTCCGTCGTTGTCGTCTTTCTCCGTCGTTGTCTGCTTCGTTGTCGTCTTTCTCCGTCTTTATCGTCTTTCTCCCTCGTTGTCTGCTTCGTTGTCGTCTTTCTCCGTCGTTGTCGTCTTTCTCCGTCGTTGTCTGCTTCCTTGTCGTCATTCTCCGTCGTTGTCGCATTTCTCCGTCATTGTCTGCTTCGTTGTCGTCTTTCTCCGTCGTTTTCGTCTTTCTCCGTCGTTGTCGTCTTTCTCCGTCGTTGTCTGCTTCGTTGTCGTCTTTCTCCGTCATTGTAGTCTTTCTCCGTCGTTGTCGTCTTTCTCCGTCGTTGTCTGCTTCGTTGTCGTCTTTCTCCGTCGTTGTCGTCTTTCTCCGTCGCTATCGTCTTTCTCCGCCGTTGTCGTCTTTCTCCGTCGTTGTCGTCTTTCTCTGTCGTTGTCTGCTTCGTTGTCGTCTTTCTCCATTTTTGTCTGCTTCGTTGTCGTCTTTCTCCATTTTTGTCTGCTTCGTTGTCGTCTTTCTCCGTCGTTGTCTGCTTCGTGGTCGTCTTTCTCCGTCGTTGTCGTCTTTCTCCGACGTTGTCTGCTTCGTTGTCGTCTTTCTCCGTCGTTGTCTGCTTCGTTGTCATCTTTCTCCGTCGTTGTCGTCTTTCTCCGTCGTTGTCTGCTTCGTTGTCGTCTTTCTCAGTCGTTGTCGTCTTTCTTGGTCGTTGTCGTCTTTCTCCGTCGTTGTCTGCTTCGTTGTCGTCTTTCTCCGTCGTTGTCTGCTTCCTTGTCGTCTTTCTCCGTCGTTGTCGTCTTCCTCCGTCGTTGTTGTCTTTCTACTTTGTTGTCGTCTTTCTCCGTCGTTGTCTGCTTCGTTGTCATCTTTCTCCGTCGTTGTCATCTTTCTCCGTCGTTGTCGTCTTTCTCCGTCGTTGTCTGCTTCCTTGTCGTCTTTCTCCGTCGTTGTCGTCTTTCTCCGTCGTTGTCTGCTTCGTTGTCGTCTTTCTCCGTCGTTGTCGTCTTTCTCCGTCGTTGTCTACATCGTTGTTGTCTTTCTCCGTCGTTGTCGTCTTTCTACTTCGTTGTCATATATCTCCGTCGTTGTCTGCTTCGTTGTCGTCTTTCTCCGTCGTTGTCGTCTTTCTCCGTCGTTGCCGTCTTTCTCATCGTTGTCTGCTTCGTTGTCGTCTTTCTCCGTCGTTGTCTGCTTCTTTGTCGTCTTTCTCCGTCGTTGCCGTCTTTCTCCGTCGTTGTCTGCTTCGTTGTCGTCTTTCTCCGTCGTTGTCTGCATCGTTGACGTCTTTCTCCGTCTTTGTCTGCTTCGTTGTCGTCTTTGTCCGTCGTTGTCTTATTCGTTGTCGTCTTTCTCCGTCGTTGTCTGCTTCGTTGTCGTCTTTCTCCGTCGTTGTAGTCTTTCTCCGTCGTTGTTGTCTTTCTCCGTCTTTGTCTGCTTCGTTGTCATCTTTCTCCATCGTTGTCGTCTTTCTCCGTCGCTATAGTCTTTCTCCGTCGTTGTCGTCTTTCTCCGTCGTTGTCGTATTTCTCCGTCGTTGTCTGCTTCGTTGTTGTCTTTCTCCGTCGTTGTCGTCTTTCTCCGTCGTTGTCTGCTTCGTTGTCGTATTTCTCCGTCGTAGTCGTCTTTCTCCGTCGTTGTCTGCTTCCTTGTCGTCTTTCTCCGTCGTTGTCGTCTTTCTCCGTCATTGTCTGCTTCGTTGTCGTCTTTCTCCGTCGTTTTCGTCTTTCTCCGTCGTTGTCGTCTTTCTCCGTCGTTGTCTGCTTCGTTGTCGTCTTTCTCCGTCATTGTAGTCTTTCTCCGTCGTTGTCGTCTTTCTCCGTCGTTGTCTGCTTCGTTGTCGTCTTTCTCCGTCGTTGTCGTCTTTCTCCGTCGCTATCGTCTTTCTCCGCCGTTGTCATCTTTCTCCGTCGTTGTCGTCTTTCTCTGTCATTGTCTGCTTCGTTCTCCTCTTTCTCCGTCGTTGTCGTCTTTCTCCATTTTTGTCTACTTCGTTGTCGTCTTTCTCCGTCGTTGTCTGCTTCGTGGTCGTCTTTCTCCGTCGTTGTCGTCTTTCTCCGACGTTGTCTGCTTCGTTGTCGTCTTTCTCCGTCGTTGTCGTCTTTCTCTGTCGTTGTCTGCTTCGTTGTTGTCTATCTCCGTCGTTGTCTACTTCGTTGTCATCTTTCTCCGTCGTTGTCGTCTTTCTCCGTCGTTGTCTGCTTCGTTGTCGTCTTTCTCAGTCGTTGTCGTCTTTCTTGGTCGTTGTCGTCTTTCTCCGTCGTTGTCTGCTTCGTTGTCGTCTTTCTCCGTCGTTGTCTGCTTCCTTGTCGTCTTTCTCCGTCGTTGTCGTCTTTCTCCGTCGTTGTCGTCTTTCTCCGTCGTTGTCTGCTTCCTTGTCGTCTTTCTCCGTCGTTGTCGTCTTTCTCCGTCGTTGTCTGCTTCGTTGTCGTCTTTCTCCGTCGTTGTCGTCTTTCTCCGTCGTTGTCTACATCGTTATTGTCTTTCTCCGTCGTTGTCGTCTTTCTACTTCGTTGTCGTCATTCTCCGTCGTTGTCTGCTTCGTTGTCGTCTTTCTCCGTCGTTGTCGTCTTTCTCCATCGTTGTCGTCTTTCTCCGTCGTTGTCTGCTTCGTTGTCGCCTTTCTCCGTCATTGTCTGCATCGTTGACGTATTTCTCCGTCGTTGTCTGCTTCGTTGTCGTCTTTGTCCGTCGTTGTCTTATTCGTTGTCGTCTTTCTCCGTCGTTGTCTGCTTCGTTGTCGTCTTTCTCCGTCGTTGTAGTCTTTCTCCGTCGTTGTCGTCTTTCTCCGTCTTTGTCTGGTTCGTTGTCATCTTTCTCCGTCGTTGTCGTCTTTCTCCGTCGCTATAGTCTTTCTCCGTCGTTGTCGTCTTTCTCCGTGGTTGTCGTCTTTCTCCGTCATTGTCTGCTTCGTTGTCGTCTTTCTCCGTCGTTGTCGTCTTTCTCCGTCGTTGTCTGCTTCGTTGTCGTCTTTCTCCATCGTTGTCGTCTTTCTCTGTCATTGTCTGCTTCGTTGTCGTCTTTCTCCGTCGTTGTCGTCTTTCTCCGTCGTTGTCGTCTTTCTCCGTCTTTGTCTGCTTCGTTGTCATCTTTCTCAGTCGTTGTCGTCTTTCTCCGTCGCTATAGTCTTTCTCCGTCGTTGTCGTCTTTCTCCGTTGTTGTCGTCTTTCTCCGTCGTTTTCTGCTTCGTTGTCGTCTTTCTCCGTCGTTGTCGTCTTTCTCCGTCGTTGTCTGCTTCGTTGTCGTCTTTCTCCGTCGTTGTCGTCTTTCTCCGTCGTTGTCTGCTTCCTTGTCGTCTTTCTCTGTCGTTGTCGTCTTTCTCCGTCATTATCTGCTTCGTTGTCGTCTTTCTCCGTCGTTTTCGTCTTTCTCCGTTGGTGTCGTCTTTCTCCGTCGTTGTCGTCTTTCTCCGTCGTTGTTGTCTTTCTACTTTGTTGTCGTCTTTCTCCGTCATTGTCTGCTTCGTTGTCGTCTTTCTCCGTCGTTGTCTGCTTCCTTGTCGTCTTTCTCCGTCGTTGCCGTCTTTCTCCGTCGTTGTCTGCTTCGTTGTCTCCTTTCTCCGTCGTTGTCTGCATCGTTGACGTATTTCTCCGTCGTTGTCTGCTTCGTTGTCGTCTTTGTCCGTCGTTGTCTTATTCGTTGTCGTCTTTCTCCGTCATTGTCTGCTTCGTTGTCGTCTTTCTCCGTCGTTGTAGTCTTTCTCCGTCGTTGTCGTCTTTCTCCGTCTTTGTCTGGTTCGTTGTCATCTTTCTCCGTCGTTGTCGTCTTTCTCCGTCGCTATAGTCTTTCTCCGTCGTTGTCGTCTTTCTCCGTGGTTGTCGTCTTTCTCCGTCATTGTCTGCTTCGTTGTCGTCTTTCTCCGTCGTTGTCGTCTTTCTCCGTCGTTGTCTGCTTCGTTGTCGTCTTTCTCCATCGTTGTCGTCTTTCTCTGTCATTGTCTGCTTCGTTGTCGTCTTTCTCCGTCGTTGTCGTCTTTCTCCGTCGTTGTCGTCTTTCTCCGTCTTTGTCTGCTTCGTTGTCATCTTTCTCAGTCGTTGTCATCTTTCTCCGTCGCTATAGTCTTTCTCCGTCGTTGTCGTCTTTCTCCGTTGTTGTCGTCTTTCTCCGTCGTTGTCTGCTTCGTTGTCGTCTTTCTCCGTCGTTGTCGTCTTTCTCCGTCGTTGTCTGCTTCGTTGTCGTCTTTCTCTGTCGTTGTCGTCTTTCTCCGTCGTTGTCTGCTTCCTTGTCGTCTTTCTCTGTCGTTGTCGTCTTTCTCCGTCATTATCTGCTTCGTTGTCGTCTTTCTCCGTCGTTTTCGTCTTTCTCCGTTGGTGTCGTCTTTCTCCGTCGTTGTCGTCTTTCTCCGTCGTTGTTGTCTTTCTACTTTGTTGTCGTCTTTCTCCGTCGTTGTCTGCTTCGTTGTCATCTTTCTCCGTCGTTGTCGTCTTTCTCCGTCGTTGTCGTCTTTCTCCGTCGTTGTCTGCTTCCTTGTCGTCTTTCTCCGTCGTTGTCGTCTTTCTCCGTCGTTGTCTGCTTCGTTGTCGTCTTTCTCCGTCGTTGTCGTCTTTCTCCGTCGTTGTCGTCTTTCTCCGTCGTTGTCTGCTTCCTTGTCGTCTTTCTCCGTCGTTGTCGTCTTTCTCCGTCGTTGTCTGCTTCGTTGTCGTCTTTCTCCGTCGTTGTCGTCTTTCTCCGTCGTTGTCTACATCGTTGTTGTCTTTCTCCGTCGTTGTCGTCTTTCTACTTCGTTGTCGTCTTTCTCCGTCGTTGTCTGCTTCGTTGTCGTCTTTCTCCGTCGTTGTCGTCTTTCTCCGTCGTTGTCGTCTTTCTCCGTCATTGTCTGCTTCGTTGTCGTCTTTCTCCGTCGTTGTCTGCTTCCTTGTCATCTTTCTACGTCGTTGCCGTCTTTCTCCGTCGTTGTCTGCTTCGTTGTCCTCTTTCTCCGTCGTTGTCTGCATCGTTGACGTCTTTCTCCGTCTTTGTCTGCTTCGTTGTCGTCTTTGTCCGTCGTTCTCTTATTCATTGTCGTCTTTCTCCGTTGTTGTCTGCTTCGTTGTCATCTTTCTCCGTCGTTGTCGTCTTTCTCCGTCGCTATAGTCTTTCTCCGTCGTTTTCGTCTTTCTCCGTCGTTGTCGTTTTTCTCCGTCGTTGTCTGCTTCGTTGTCTTCTTTCTCCGTCGTTGTCGTTATTCTCCGTCGTTGTCTGCTTCGTTGTCGTCTTTCTCCGTCGTTGTTGTCTTTCTACTTTGTTGTCGTCTTTCTCTGTATTTGTCTGTTCGTTGTCATCTTTCTCCGCCGTTGTCATCTTTCTCCGTCGTTGTCGTCTTTCTCTGTCATTGTCTGCTTCGTTCTCCTCTTTCTCCGTCGTTGTCGTCTTTCTCCATTTTTGTCTACTTCGTTGTCGTCTTTCTCCGTCGTTGTCTGCTTCGTGGTCGTCTTTCTCCGTCGTTGTCGTCTTTCTCCGACGTTGTCTGCTTCGTTGTCGTCTTTCTCCGTCGTTGTCGTCTTTCTCTGTCGTTGTCTGCTTCGTTGTTGTCTATCTCCGTCGTTGTCTACTTCGTTGTCATCTTTCTCCGTCGTTGTCGTCTTTCTCCGTCGTTGTCTGCTTCGTTGTCGTCTTTCTCAGTCGTTGTCGTCTTTCTTGGTCGTTGTCGTCTTTCTCCGTCGTTGTCTGCTTCGTTGTCGTCTTTCTCCGTCGTTGTCTGCTTCCTTGTCGTCTTTCTCCGTCGTTGTCGTCTTTCTCCGTCGTTGTCGTCTTTCTCCGTCGTTGTCTGCTTCCTTGTCGTCTTTCTCCGTCGTTGTCGTCTTTCTCCGTCGTTGTCTGCTTCGTTGTCGTCTTTCTCCGTCGTTGTCGTCTTTCTCCGTCGTTGTCTACATCGTTGTTGTCTTTCTCCGTCGTTGTCGTCTTTCTACTTCGTTGTCATATATCTCCGTCGTTTTCTGCTTCGTTGTCGTCTTTCTCCGTCGTTGTCGTCTTTCTCCGTCGTTGTCGTCTTTCTCCGTCATTGTCTGCTTCGTTGTCGTCTTTCTCCGTCGTTGTCTGCTTCTTTGTCGTCTTTCTCCGTCGTTGCCGTCTTTCTCCGTCGTTGTCTGCTTCGTTGTCGTCTTTCTCCGTCGTTGTCTGCATCGTTGACGTCTTTCTCCGTCTTTGTCTGCTTCGTTGTCGTCTTTGTCCGTCGTTGTCTTATTCGTTGTCGTCTTTCTCCGTCGTTGTCTGCTTCGTTGTCGTCTTTCTCCGTCGTTGTAGCCTTTCTCCGTCGTTGTTGTCTTTCTCCGTCTTTGTCTGCTTCGTTGTCATCTTTCTCCATCGTTGTCGTCTTTCTCCGTCGCTATAGTCTTTCTCCGTCGTTGTCGTCTTTCTCCGTCGTTGTCGTCTTTCTCCGTCGTTGTCTGCTTCGTTGTTGTCTTTCTCCGTCGTTGTCGTCTTTCTCCGTCGTTGTCTGCTTCGTTGTCGTATTTCTCCGTCGTAGTCGTCTTTCTCCGTCGTTGTCTGCTTCCTTGTCGTCTTTCTCCGTCGTTGTCGTCTTTCTCCGTCATTGTCTGCTTCGTTGTCGTCTTTCTCCGTCGTTTTCGTCTTTCTCCGTCGTTGTCGTCTTTCTCCGTCGTTGTCTGCTTCGTTGTCGTCTTTCTCCGTCATTGTAGTCTTTCTCCGTCGTTGTCGTCTTTCTCCGTCGTTGTCTGCTTCGTTGTCGTCTTTCTCCGTCGTTGTCGTCTTTCTCCGTCGCTATCGTCTTTCTCCGCCGTTGTCATCTTTCTCCGTCGTTGTCGTCTTTCTCTGTCATTGTCTGCTTCGTTGTCCTCTTTCTCCGTCGTTGTCGTCTTTCTCCATTTTTGTCTACTTCGTTGTCGTCTTTCTCCGTCGTTGTCTGCTTCGTGGTCGTCTTTCTCCGTCGTTGTCGTCTTTCTCCGACGTTGTCTGCTTCGTTGTTGTCTATCTCCGTCGTTGTCTACTTCGTTGTCATCTTTCTCCGTCGTTGTCGTCTTTCTCCGTCGTTGTCTGCTTCGTTGTCGTCTTTCTCAGTCGTTGTCGTCTTTCTTGGTCGTTGTCGTCTTTCTCCGTCGTTGTCTGCTTCGTTGTCGTCTTTCTCCGTCGTTGTCTGCTTCCTTGTCGTCTTTCTCCGTCGTTGTCGTCTTTCTCCGTCGTTGTCGTCTTTCTCCGTCGTTGTCTGCTTCCTTGTCGTCTTTCTCCGTCGTTGTCGTCTTTCTCCGTCGTTGTCTGCTTCGTTGTCGTCTTTCTCCGTCGTTGTCTGCTTCCTTGTCGTCTTTCTCCGTCGTTGTCGTCTTCCTCCGTCGTTGTTGTCTTTCTACTTTGTTGTCGTCTTTCTCCGTCGTTGTCTGCTTCGTTGTCATCTTTCTCCGTCGTTGTCATCTTTCTCCGTCGTTGTCGTCTTTCTCCGTCGTGGTCTGCTTCGTGGTCGTCTTTCTCCGTCGTTGTCGTCTTTCTCCGTCGTTGTCTGCTTCGTTGTCGTATTTCTCCGTCGTTGTCGTCTTTCTCCGTCGTTGTCTACATCGTTGTTGTCTTTCTCCATCGTTGTCGTCTTTCTACTTCGTTGTCGTCTTTCTCCGTCGTTGTCTGCTTCGTTGTCGTCTTTCTCCGTCGTTGTCGTCTTTCTCCGTCATTGTCTGCTTCGTTGTCGTCTTTCTCCGTCGTTGTCTGCTTCTTTGTCGTCTTTCTCCGTCGTTACCGTCTTTCTCCGTCGTTGTCTGCTTCGTTGTCGTCTTTCTCCGTCGTTGTCTGCATCGTTGACGTCTTTCTCCGTCTTTGTCTGCTTCTTTGTCGTCTTTGTCCGTCGTTGTCTTATTCGTTGTCGTCTTTCTCCGTCGTTGTCTGCTTCGTTGTCGTCTTTCTCCGTCGTTGTAGTCTTTCTCCGTCGTTGTCGTCTTTCTCCGTCTTTGTCTGCTTCGTTGTCATCTTTCTCCGTCGTTGTAGTCTTTCTCCGTCGCTATAGTCTTTCTCCGTCGTTGTCGTCTTTCTCCGTCGTTGTCATCTTTCTCTGTCGTTGTCTGCTTCGTTGTCGTCTTTCTCCGTCGTTGTCGTCTTTCACCGTCGTTGTCTACATCGTTGTTGTCTTTCTCCGTCGTTGTCGTCTTTCTACTTCGTTGTCGTCTTTCTCCGTCGTTGTATGCTTCGTTGTCGTCTTTCTCCGTCGTTGTCGTCTTTCTCCGTCGTTGTCGTCTTTCTCCGTCATTGTCTGCTTCGTTGTCGTCTTTCTCCGTCGTTGTCTGCTTCCTTGTATTCTTGCTCCGTCGTTGCCGTCTTTCTCCGTCGTTGTCTGCTTCGTTGTCGTCTTTCTCCGTCGTTGTCTGCATCGTTGACGTCTTTCTCCGTCTTTGTCTGCTTCGTTGTCGTCTTTGTCCGTCGTTGTCTTATTCGTTGTCGTCTTTCTCCGTCGTTGTCTGCTTCGATGTCGTCTTTCTCCGTCGTTGTAGTCTTTCTCCGTCGTTGTCGTCTTTCTCCGTCTTTGTCTGCTTCGTTGTCATCTTTCTCCGTCGTTGTCGTCTTTCTCCGTCGCTATAGTCTTTCTCCGTCGTTGTCGTCTTTCTCCGTCGTTGTCGTCTTTCTCCGTCGTTGTCTGCTTCGTTGTCGTCTTTCTCCGTCGTTGTCGTCTTTCTCCGTCGTTGTCTGCTTCGTTGTCGTCTTTCTCCGTCGTTGTCGTCTTTCTCCGTCATTGTCTGCTTCGTTGTCGTCTTTCTCCGTCGTTGTCGTCTTTCTCCGTCGTTGTCGTCTTTCTCCGTCGTTGTCTGCTTCGTTGTCGTTATTCTCCGTCGTTGTCGTCTTTCTCCGTCGCTATAGTCTTTCTCCGTCGTTGTCGTCTTTCTCCGTCGTTGTCGTCTTTCTCCGTCGTTGTCTGCTTCGTTGTCGTCTTTCTCCGTCTTTATCGTCTTTCTCCCTCGTTGTCTGCTTCGTTGTCGTCTTTCTCCGTCGTTGTCGTCTTTCTCCGTCGTTGTCTGCTTCCTTGTCGTCATTCTCCGTCGTTGTCGCATTTCTCCGTCATTGTCTGCTTCGTTGTCGTCTTTCTCCGTCGTTTTCGTCTTTCTCCGTCGTTGTCGTCTTTCTCCGTCGTTGTCTGCTTCGTTGTCGTCTTTCTCCGTCATTGTAGTCTTTCTCCGTCGTTGTCGTCTTTCTCCGTCGTTGTCTGCTTCGTTGTCGTCTTTCTCCGTCGTTGTCGTCTTTCTCCGTCGCTATCGTCTTTCTCCGCCGTTGTCGTCTTTCTCCGTCGTTGTCGTCTTTCTCTGTCGTTGTCTGCTTCGTTGTCGTCTTTCTCCATTTTTGTCTGCTTCGTTGTCGTCTTTCTCCATTTTTGTCTGCTTCGTTGTCGTCTTTCTCCGTCGTTGTCTGCTTCGTGGTCGTCTTTCTCCGTCGTTGTCGTCTTTCTCCGACGTTGTCTGCTTCGTTGTCGTCTTTCTCCGTCGTTGTCTGCTTCGTTGTCATCTTTCTCCGTCGTTGTCGTCTTTCTCCGTCGTTGTCTGCTTCGTTGTCGTCTTTCTCAGTCGTTGTCGTCTTTCTTGGTCGTTGTCGTCTTTCTCCGTCGTTGTCTGCTTCGTTGTCGTCTTTCTCCGTCGTTGTCTGCTTCCTTGTCGTCTTTCTCCGTCGTTGTCGTCTTCCTCCGTCGTTGTTGTCTTTCTACTTTGTTGTCGTCTTTCTCCGTCGTTGTCTGCTTCGTTGTCATCTTTCTCCGTCGTTGTCATCTTTCTCCGTCGTTGTCGTCTTTCTCCGTCGTTGTCTGCTTCCTTGTCGTCTTTCTCCGTCGTTGTCGTCTTTCTCCGTCGTTGTCTGCTTCGTTGTCGTCTTTCTCCGTCGTTGTCGTCTTTCTCCGTCGTTGTCTACATCGTTGTTGTCTTTCTCCGTCGTTGTCGTCTTTCTACTTCGTTGTCATATATCTCCGTCGTTGTCTGCTTCGTTGTCGTCTTTCTCCGTCGTTGTCGTCTTTCTCCGTCGTTGCCGTCTTTCTCATCGTTGTCTGCTTCGTTGTCGTCTTTCTCCGTCGTTGTCTGCTTCTTTGTCGTCTTTCTCCGTCGTTGCCGTCTTTCTCCGTCGTTGTCTGCTTCGTTGTCGTCTTTCTCCGTCGTTGTCTGCATCGTTGACGTCTTTCTCCGTCTTTGTCTGCTTCGTTGTCGTCTTTGTCCGTCGTTGTCTTATTCGTTGTCGTCTTTCTCCGTCGTTGTCTGCTTCGTTGTCGTCTTTCTCCGTCGTTGTAGTCTTTCTCCGTCGTTGTTGTCTTTCTCCGTCTTTGTCTGCTTCGTTGTCATCTTTCTCCATCGTTGTCGTCTTTCTCCGTCGCTATAGTCTTTCTCCGTCGTTGTCGTCTTTCTCCGTCGTTGTCGTATTTCTCCGTCGTTGTCTGCTTCGTTGTTGTCTTTCTCCGTCGTTGTCGTCTTTCTCCGTCGTTGTCTGCTTCGTTGTCGTATTTCTCCGTCGTAGTCGTCTTTCTCCGTCGTTGTCTGCTTCCTTGTCGTCTTTCTCCGTCGTTGTCGTCTTTCTCCGTCATTGTCTGCTTCGTTGTCGTCTTTCTCCGTCGTTTTCGTCTTTCTCCGTCGTTGTCGTCTTTCTCCGTCGTTGTCTGCTTCGTTGTCGTCTTTCTCCGTCATTGTAGTCTTTCTCCGTCGTTGTCGTCTTTCTCCGTCGTTGTCTGCTTCGTTGTCGTCTTTCTCCGTCGTTGTCGTCTTTCTCCGTCGCTATCGTCTTTCTCCGCCGTTGTCATCTTTCTCCGTCGTTGTCGTCTTTCTCTGTCATTGTCTGCTTCGTTCTCCTCTTTCTCCGTCGTTGTCGTCTTTCTCCATTTTTGTCTACTTCGTTGTCGTCTTTCTCCGTCGTTGTCTGCTTCGTGGTCGTCTTTCTCCGTCGTTGTCGTCTTTCTCCGACGTTGTCTGCTTCGTTGTCGTCTTTCTCCGTCGTTGTCGTCTTTCTCTGTCGTTGTCTGCTTCGTTGTTGTCTATCTCCGTCGTTGTCTACTTCGTTGTCATCTTTCTCCGTCGTTGTCGTCTTTCTCCGTCGTTGTCTGCTTCGTTGTCGTCTTTCTCAGTCGTTGTCGTCTTTCTTGGTCGTTGTCGTCTTTCTCCGTCGTTGTCTGCTTCGTTGTCGTCTTTCTCCGTCGTTGTCTGCTTCCTTGTCGTCTTTCTCCGTCGTTGTCGTCTTTCTCCGTCGTTGTCGTCTTTCTCCGTCGTTGTCTGCTTCCTTGTCGTCTTTCTCCGTCGTTGTCGTCTTTCTCCGTCGTTGTCTGCTTCGTTGTCGTCTTTCTCCGTCGTTGTCGTCTTTCTCCGTCGTTGTCTACATCGTTATTGTCTTTCTCCGTCGTTGTCGTCTTTCTACTTCGTTGTCGTCATTCTCCGTCGTTGTCTGCTTCGTTGTCGTCTTTCTCCGTCGTTGTCGTCTTTCTCCATCGTTGTCGTCTTTCTCCGTCGTTGTCTGCTTCGTTGTCGCCTTTCTCCGTCATTGTCTGCATCGTTGACGTATTTCTCCGTCGTTGTCTGCTTCGTTGTCGTCTTTGTCCGTCGTTGTCTTATTCGTTGTCGTCTTTCTCCGTCGTTGTCTGCTTCGTTGTCGTCTTTCTCCGTCGTTGTAGTCTTTCTCCGTCGTTGTCGTCTTTCTCCGTCTTTGTCTGGTTCGTTGTCATCTTTCTCCGTCGTTGTCGTCTTTCTCCGTCGCTATAGTCTTTCTCCGTCGTTGTCGTCTTTCTCCGTGGTTGTCGTCTTTCTCCGTCATTGTCTGCTTCGTTGTCGTCTTTCTCCGTCGTTGTCGTCTTTCTCCGTCGTTGTCTGCTTCGTTGTCGTCTTTCTCCATCGTTGTCGTCTTTCTCTGTCATTGTCTGCTTCGTTGTCGTCTTTCTCCGTCGTTGTCGTCTTTCTCCGTCGTTGTCGTCTTTCTCCGTCTTTGTCTGCTTCGTTGTCATCTTTCTCAGTCGTTGTCGTCTTTCTCCGTCGCTATAGTCTTTCTCCGTCGTTGTCGTCTTTCTCCGTTGTTGTCGTCTTTCTCCGTCGTTTTCTGCTTCGTTGTCGTCTTTCTCCGTCGTTGTCGTCTTTCTCCGTCGTTGTCTGCTTCGTTGTCGTCTTTCTCCGTCGTTGTCGTCTTTCTCCGTCGTTGTCTGCTTCCTTGTCGTCTTTCTCTGTCGTTGTCGTCTTTCTCCGTCATTATCTGCTTCGTTGTCGTCTTTCTCCGTCGTTTTCGTCTTTCTCCGTTGGTGTCGTCTTTCTCCGTCGTTGTCGTCTTTCTCCGTCGTTGTTGTCTTTCTACTTTGTTGTCGTCTTTCTCCGTCATTGTCTGCTTCGTTGTCGTCTTTCTCCGTCGTTGTCTGCTTCCTTGTCGTCTTTCTCCGTCGTTGCCGTCTTTCTCCGTCGTTGTCTGCTTCGTTGTCTCCTTTCTCCGTCGTTGTCTGCATCGTTGACGTATTTCTCCGTCGTTGTCTGCTTCGTTGTCGTCTTTGTCCGTCGTTGTCTTATTCGTTGTCGTCTTTCTCCGTCATTGTCTGCTTCGTTGTCGTCTTTCTCCGTCGTTGTAGTCTTTCTCCGTCGTTGTCGTCTTTCTCCGTCTTTGTCTGGTTCGTTGTCATCTTTCTCCGTCGTTGTCGTCTTTCTCCGTCGCTATAGTCTTTCTCCGTCGTTGTCGTCTTTCTCCGTGGTTGTCGTCTTTCTCCGTCATTGTCTGCTTCGTTGTCGTCTTTCTCCGTCGTTGTCGTCTTTCTCCGTCGTTGTCTGCTTCGTTGTCGTCTTTCTCCATCGTTGTCGTCTTTCTCTGTCATTGTCTGCTTCGTTGTCGTCTTTCTCCGTCGTTGTCGTCTTTCTCCGTCGTTGTCGTCTTTCTCCGTCTTTGTCTGCTTCGTTGTCATCTTTCTCAGTCGTTGTCATCTTTCTCCGTCGCTATAGTCTTTCTCCGTCGTTGTCGTCTTTCTCCGTTGTTGTCGTCTTTCTCCGTCGTTGTCTGCTTCGTTGTCGTCTTTCTCCGTCGTTGTCGTCTTTCTCCGTCGTTGTCTGCTTCGTTGTCGTCTTTCTCTGTCGTTGTCGTCTTTCTCCGTCGTTGTCTGCTTCCTTGTCGTCTTTCTCTGTCGTTGTCGTCTTTCTCCGTCATTATCTGCTTCGTTGTCGTCTTTCTCCGTCGTTTTCGTCTTTCTCCGTTGGTGTCGTCTTTCTCCGTCGTTGTCGTCTTTCTCCGTCGTTGTTGTCTTTCTACTTTGTTGTCGTCTTTCTCCGTCGTTGTCTGCTTCGTTGTCATCTTTCTCCGTCGTTGTCGTCTTTCTCCGTCGTTGTCGTCTTTCTCCGTCGTTGTCTGCTTCCTTGTCGTCTTTCTCCGTCGTTGTCGTCTTTCTCCGTCGTTGTCTGCTTCGTTGTCGTCTTTCTCCGTCGTTGTCGTCTTTCTCCGTCGTTGTCGTCTTTCTCCGTCGTTGTCTGCTTCCTTGTCGTCTTTCTCCGTCGTTGTCGTCTTTCTCCGTCGTTGTCTGCTTCGTTGTCGTCTTTCTCCGTCGTTGTCGTCTTTCTCCGTCGTTGTCTACATCGTTGTTGTCTTTCTCCGTCGTTGTCGTCTTTCTACTTCGTTGTCGTCTTTCTCCGTCGTTGTCTGCTTCGTTGTCGTCTTTCTCCGTCGTTGTCGTCTTTCTCCGTCGTTGTCGTCTTTCTCCGTCATTGTCTGCTTCGTTGTCGTCTTTCTCCGTCGTTGTCTGCTTCCTTGTCATCTTTCTACGTCGTTGCCGTCTTTCTCCGTCGTTGTCTGCTTCGTTGTCCTCTTTCTCCGTCGTTGTCTGCATCGTTGACGTCTTTCTCCGTCTTTGTCTGCTTCGTTGTCGTCTTTGTCCGTCGTTCTCTTATTCATTGTCGTCTTTCTCCGTTGTTGTCTGCTTCGTTGTCATCTTTCTCCGTCGTTGTCGTCTTTCTCCGTCGCTATAGTCTTTCTCCGTCGTTTTCGTCTTTCTCCGTCGTTGTCGTTTTTCTCCGTCGTTGTCTGCTTCGTTGTCTTCTTTCTCCGTCGTTGTCGTTATTCTCCGTCGTTGTCTGCTTCGTTGTCGTCTTTCTCCGTCGTTGTTGTCTTTCTACTTTGTTGTCGTCTTTCTCTGTATTTGTCTGTTCGTTGTCATCTTTCTCCGCCGTTGTCATCTTTCTCCGTCGTTGTCGTCTTTCTCTGTCATTGTCTGCTTCGTTCTCCTCTTTCTCCGTCGTTGTCGTCTTTCTCCATTTTTGTCTACTTCGTTGTCGTCTTTCTCCGTCGTTGTCTGCTTCGTGGTCGTCTTTCTCCGTCGTTGTCGTCTTTCTCCGACGTTGTCTGCTTCGTTGTCGTCTTTCTCCGTCGTTGTCGTCTTTCTCTGTCGTTGTCTGCTTCGTTGTTGTCTATCTCCGTCGTTGTCTACTTCGTTGTCATCTTTCTCCGTCGTTGTCGTCTTTCTCCGTCGTTGTCTGCTTCGTTGTCGTCTTTCTCAGTCGTTGTCGTCTTTCTTGGTCGTTGTCGTCTTTCTCCGTCGTTGTCTGCTTCGTTGTCGTCTTTCTCCGTCGTTGTCTGCTTCCTTGTCGTCTTTCTCCGTCGTTGTCGTCTTTCTCCGTCGTTGTCGTCTTTCTCCGTCGTTGTCTGCTTCCTTGTCGTCTTTCTCCGTCGTTGTCGTCTTTCTCCGTCGTTGTCTGCTTCGTTGTCGTCTTTCTCCGTCGTTGTCGTCTTTCTCCGTCGTTGTCTACATCGTTGTTGTCTTTCTCCGTCGTTGTCGTCTTTCTACTTCGTTGTCGTCATTCTCCGTCGTTGTCTGCTTCGTTGTCGTCTTTCTCCGTCGTTGTCGTCTTTCTCCATCGTTGTCGTCTTTCTCCGTCGTTGTCTGCTTCGTTGTCGCCTTTCTCCGTCATTGTCTGCATCGTTGACGTATTTCTCCGTCGTTGTCTGCTTCGTTGTCGTCTTTGTCCGTCGTTGTCTTATTCGTTGTCGTCTTTCTCCGTCGTTGTCTGCTTCGTTGTCGTCTTTCTCCGTCGTTGTAGTCTTTCTCCGTCGTTGTCGTCTTTCTCCGTCTTTGTCTGGTTCGTTGTCATCTTTCTCCGTCGTTGTCGTCTTTCTCCGTCGCTATAGTCTTTCTCCGTCGTTGTCGTCTTTCTCCGTGGTTGTCGTCTTTCTCCGTCATTGTCTGCTTCGTTGTCGTCTTTCTCCGTCGTTGTCGTCTTTCTCCGTCGTTGTCTGCTTCGTTGTCGTCTTTCTCCATCGTTGTCGTCTTTCTCTGTCATTGTCTGCTTCGTTGTCGTCTTTCTCCGTCGTTGTCGTCTTTCTCCGTCGTTGTCGTCTTTCTCCGTCTTTGTCTGCTTCGTTGTCATCTTTCTCAGTCGTTGTCGTCTTTCTCCGTCGCTATAGTCTTTCTCCGTCGTTGTCGTCTTTCTCCGTTGTTGTCGTCTTTCTCCGTCGTTTTCTGCTTCGTTGTCGTCTTTCTCCGTCGTTGTCGTCTTTCTCCGTCGTTGTCTGCTTCGTTGTCGTCTTTCTCCGTCGTTGTCGTCTTTCTCCGTCGTTGTCTGCTTCCTTGTCGTCTTTCTCTGTCGTTGTCGTCTTTCTCCGTCATTATCTGCTTCGTTGTCGTCTTTCTCCGTCGTTTTCGTCTTTCTCCGTTGGTGTCGTCTTTCTCCGTCGTTGTCGTCTTTCTCCGTCGTTGTTGTCTTTCTACTTTGTTGTCGTCTTTCTCCGTCATTGTCTGCTTCGTTGTCGTCTTTCTCCGTCGTTGTCTGCTTCCTTGTCGTCTTTCTCCGTCGTTGCCGTCTTTCTCCGTCGTTGTCTGCTTCGTTGTCGCCTTTCTCCGTCGTTGTCTGCATCGTTGACGTATTTCTCCGTCGTTGTCTGCTTCGTTGTCGTCTTTGTCCGTCGTTGCCTTATTCGTTGTCGTCTTTCTCCGTCGTTGTCTGCTTCGTTGTCGTCTTTCTCCGTCGTTGTAGTCTTTCTCCGTCGTTGTCGTCTTTCTCCGTCTTTGTCTGGTTCGTTGTCATCTTTCTCCGTCGTTGTCGTCTTTCTCCGTCGCTATAGTCTTTCTCCGTCGTTGTCGTCTTTCTCCGTGGTTGTCGTCTTTCTCCGTCATTGTCTGCTTCGTTGTCGTCTTTCTCCGTCGTTGTCGTCTTTCTCCGTCGTTGTCTGCTTCGTTGTCGTCTTTCTCCATCGTTGTCGTCTTTCTCTGTCATTGTCTGCTTCGTTGTCGTCTTTCTCCGTCGTTGTCGTCTTTCTCCGTCGTTGTCGTCTTTCTCCGTCTTTGTCTGCTTCGTTGTCATCTTTCTCAGTCGTTGTCATCTTTCTCCGTCGCTATAGTCTTTCTCCGTCGTTGTCGTCTTTCTCCGTTGTTGTCGTCTTTCTCTGTCGTTGTCTGCTTCGTTGTCGTCTTTCTCCGTCGTTGTCGTCTTTCTCCGTCGTTGTCTGCTTCGTTGTCGTCTTTCTCTGTCGTTGTCGTCTTTCTCCGTCGTTGTCTGCTTCCTTGTCGTCTTTCTCTGTCGTTGTCGTCTTTCTCCGTCATTATCTGCTTCGTTGTCGTCTTTCTCCGTCGTTTTCGTCTTTCTCCGTTGGTGTCGTCTTTCTCCGTCGTTGTCGTCTTTCTCCGTCGTTGTTGTCTTTCTACTTTGTTGTCGTCTTTCTCCGTCGTTGTCTGCTTCGTTGTCATCTTTCTCCGTCGTTGTCGTCTTTCTCCGTCGTTGTCGTCTTTCTCCGTCGTTGTCTGCTTCCTTGTCGTCTTTCTCCGTCGTTGTCGTCTTTCTCCGTCGTTGTCTGCTTCGTTGTCGTCTTTCTCCGTCGTTGTCGTCTTTCTCCGTCGTTGTCGTCTTTCTCCGTCGTTGTCTGCTTCCTTGTCGTCTTTCTCCGTCGTTGTCGTCTTTCTCCGTCGTTGTCTGCTTCGTTGTCGTCTTTCTCCGTCGTTGTCGTCTTTCTCCGTCGTTGTCTACATCGTTGTTGTCTTTCTCCGTCGTTGTCGTCTTTCTACTTCGTTGTCGTCTTTCTCCGTCGTTGTCTGCTTCGTTGTCGTCTTTCTCCGTCGTTGTCGTCTTTCTCCGTCGTTGTCGTCTTTCTCCGTCATTGTCTGCTTCGTTGTCGTCTTTCTCCGTCGTTGTCTGCTTCCTTGTCGTCTTTCTCCGTCGTTGCCGTCTTTCTCCGTCGTTGTCTGCTTCGTTGTCCTCTTTCTCCGTCGTTGTCTGCATCGTTGACGTCTTTCTCCGTCTTTGTCTGCTTCGTTGTCGTCTTTGTCCGTCGTTCTCTTATTCGTTGTCGTCTTTCTCCGTTGTTGTCTGCTTCGTTGTCATCTTTCTCCGTCGTTGTCGTCTTTCTCCGTCGCTATAGTCTTTCTCCGTCGTTTTCGTCTTTCTCCGTCGTTGTCGTTTTTCTCCGTCGTTGTCTGCTTCGTTGTCTTCTTTCTCCGTCGTTGTCGTTTTTCTCCGTCGTTGTCTGCTTCGTTGTCGTCTTTCTCCGTCGTTGTCGTCTTTCTCCGTCATTGTCTGCTTCGTTGTCGTCTTTCTCCGTCGTTGTCGACTTTCTCCGTCTTTGTCTACTTCGTTGTCATCTTTCTCCGTCGTTGTCGTCTTTCTCCGTCGTTGTCGTCTTTCTCCGTCGTTGTCGTCTTTCTCCGTCGTTGTCTGCTTCCTTGTCGTCTTTCTCCGTCGTTGTCGTCTTTCTCCGTCGTTGTTGTCTTTCTACTTTGTTGTCGTCTTTCTCTGTATTTGTCTGTTCGTTGTCATCTTTCTCCGTCGTTGTCGTCTTTCTCCGTCGTTGTCGTCTTTCTCCGTCGTTGTCTGCTTCCTTGTCGAATTTCTCCGTCGTTGTCGTCTTTCTCCGTCGTTGTCTGCTTCGTTGTCGTCTTTCTCCGTCGTTGTAGTCTTTCTTCGTCGTTGTCGACATCGTTGTTGTCTTTCTCCGTCGTTGTCGTCTTTCTACTTCGTTGTCGTCTTTCTCCATCGTTGTCTGCTTCGTTGTCGTCTTTCTCCGTCGTTGTCGTCTTTCTCCGTCGTTGTCGTCTTTCTCCGTCATTGTCTGCTTCGTTGTGGTCTTTCTCCGTCGTTGTCTGCATCCTTGTCGTCTTTCTCCGTCGTTGCCGTCTTTCTCCGTCGTTGTCTGCTTCGTTGTCTTCTTTCTCCGTCGTTGTCTGCATCGTTGACGTCTTTCTCCGTCTTTGTCTGCTTCGTTGTAGTCTTTGTCCGTCGTTGTCTTATTCGTTGTCGTCTTTCTCCGTCGTTGTCTGCTTCGTTGTCGTCTTTCTCCGTCGTTGTAGTCTTTCTCCGTCGTTGTCGTCTTTCTCCGTCGTTGTCTGCTTCGTTGTCGTCTTTCTCCGTCATTGTAGTTTTTCTCCGTCGTTATCGTCTTTCTCCGTCGTTGTCTGCTTCGTTGTCGTCTTTCTCCGTCGTTGTCGACTTTCTCCGTCGCTATCGACTTTCTCCGCCGTTGTCGTCTTTCTCCGTCGTTGTCGTCTTTCTCTGTCGTTGTCTGCTTCGTTGTCGTCTTTCTCCGTCGTTGTCGTCTTTCTCCATTTTTGTCTGCTTCGTTGTCGTCTTTCTCCGTCGTTGTCTGCTTCGTGGTCGTCTTTCTCCGTCGTTGTCGTCTTTCTCCGACGTTGTCTGCTTCGTTGTCGTCTTTCTCCGTCGTTGTCGTCTTTCTCCGTCGTTGTCTGCTTCGTTGTCGTCTATCTCCGTCGTTGTCTGCTTCGTTGTCATCTTTCTCCGTCGTTGTCGTCTTTCTCCGTCGTTGTCTGCTTCGTTGTCGTCTTTCTCCGTCGTTGTCTGCTTCCTTGTCGTCTTTCTCCGTCGTTGTCGTCTTTCTCCGTCGTTGTTGTCTTTCTACTTTGTTGTCGTCTTTCTCTGTATTTGTCTGTTCGTTGTCATCTTTCTCCGTCGTTGTCGTCTTTCTCCGTCGTTGTCGTCTTTCTCCGTCGTTGTCTGCTTCCTTGTCGAATTTCTCCGTCGTTGTCGTCTTTCTCCGTCGTTGTCTGCTTCGTTGTCGTCTTTCTCCGTCGTTGTCGTCTTTCTTCGTCGTTGTCGACATCGTTGTTGTCTTTCTCCGTCGTTGTCGTCTTTCTACTTCGTTGTCGTCTTTCTCCATCGTTGTCTGCTTCGTTGTCGTCTTTCTCCGTCGTTGTCGTCTTTCTCCGTCGTTGTCGTATTTCTCCGTCATTGTCTGCTTCGTTGTGGTCTTTCTCCGTCGTTGTCTGCATCCTTGTCGTCTTTCTCCGTCGTTGCCGTCTTTCTCCGTCGTTGTCTGCTTCGTTGTCTTCTTTCTCCGTCGTTGTCTGCATCGTTGACGTCTTTCTCCGTCTTTGTCTGCTTCGTTGTCGTCTTTGTCCGTCGTTGTCTTATTCGTTGTCGTCTTTCTCCGTCGTTGTCTGCTTCGTTGTCGTCTTTCTCCGTCGTTGTAGTCTTTCTCCGTCGTTGTCGTCTTTCTCCGTCTTTGTCTGCTTCGTTGTCATCTTTCTCCGTCGTTGTCGTCTTTCTCCGTCGCTATAGTCTTTCTCCGTCGTAGTCGTCTTTCTCCGTCGTTGTCGTCTTTCTCCGTCGTTGTCTGCTTCGTTGTCGTCTTTCTCCGTCGTTGTCGTCTTTCTCCGTCGTTGTCTGCTTCGTTGTCGTCTTTCTCCGTCGTTGTCGTCTTTCTCCGTCGTTGTCTGCTTCCTTGTCGTCTTTCTCCGTCGTTGCCGTCTTTCTCCGTCGTTGTCTGCTTCGTTGTCGTCTTTCTCCGTCATTGTCGTCTTTCTCCGTCGTTGTCTGCTTCGTTGTTGTCTATATCCGTCGTTGTCTACTTCGTTGTCATCTTTCTCCGTCGTTGTCGTCTTTCTCCGTCGTTGTCTGCTTCGTTGTCGTCTTTCTCAGTCGTTGTCGTCTTTCTTGGTCGTTGTCGTCTTTCTCCGTCGTTGTCTGCTTCGTTGTCGTCTTTCTCCGTCGTTGTCTGCTTCCTTGTCGTCTTTCTCCGTCGTTGTCGTCTTTCTCCGTCGTTGTCGTCTTTCTCCGTCGTTGTCTGCTTCCTTGTCGTCTTTCTCCGTCGTTGTCGTCTTTCTCCGTCGTTGTCTGCTTCGTTGTCGTCTTTCTCCGTCGTTGTCTGCTTCCTTGTCGTCTTTCTCCGTCGTTGTCGTCTTCCTCCGTCGTTGTTGTCTTTCTACTTTGTTGTCGTCTTTCTCCGTCGTTGTCTGCTTCGTTGTCATCTTTCTCCGTCGTTGTCATCTTTCTCCGTCATTGTCGTCTTTCTCCGTCGTGGTCTGCTTCGTGGTCGTCTTTCTCCGTCGTTGTCGTCTTTCTCCGTCGTTGTCTGCTTCGTTGTCGTATTTCTCCGTCGTTGTCGTCTTTCTCCGTCGTTGTCTACATCGTTGTTGTCTTTCTCCATCGTTGTCGTCTTTCTACTTCGTTGTCGTCTTTCTCCGTCGTTGTCTGCTTCGTTGTCGTCTTTCTCCGTCGTTGTCGTCTTTCTCCGTCATTGTCTGCTTCGTTGTCGTCTTTCTCCGTCGTTGTCTGCTTCTTTGTCGTCTTTCTCCGTCGTTACCGTCTTTCTCCGTCGTTGTCTGCTTCGTTGTCGTCTTTCTCCGTCGTTGTCTGCATCGTTGACGTCTTTCTCCGTCTTTGTCTGCTTCTTTGTCGTCTTTGTCCGTCGTTGTCTTATTCGTTGTCGTCTTTCTCCGTCGTTGTCTGCTTCGTTGTCGTCTTTCTCCGTCGTTGTAGTCTTTCTCCGTCGTTGTCGTCTTTCTCCGTCTTTGTCTGCTTCGTTGTCATCTTTCTCCGTCGTTGTAGTCTTTCTCCGTCGCTATAGTCTTTCTCCGTCGTTGTCGTCTTTCTCCGTCGTTGTCGTCTTTCTCCGTCGTTGTCTGCTTCGTTGTCGTCTTTCTCCGTCGTTGTCGTCTTTCTACTTCGTTGTCGTCTTTCTCCGTCGTTGTATGCTTCGTTGTCGTCTTTCTCCGTCGTTGTCGTCTTTCTCCGTCATTGTCTGCTTCGTTGTCGTCTTTCTCCGTCGTTGTCTGCTTCCTTGTAGTCTTGCTCCGTCGTTGCCGTCTTTCTCCGTCGTTGTCTGCTTCGTTGTCGTCTTTCTCCGTCGTTGTCTGCATCGTTGACGTCTTTCTCCGTCTTTGTCTGCTTCGTTGTCGTCTTTGTCCGTCGTTGTCTTATTCGTTGTCGTCTTTCTCCGTCGTTGTCTGCTTCGTTGTCGTCTTTCTCCGTCGTTGTAGTCTTTCTCCGTCGTTGACG
The DNA here is from genome assembly GCF_964237585.1 of Gallinula chloropus. Lineage (NCBI taxonomy): Eukaryota > Metazoa > Chordata > Aves > Gruiformes > Rallidae > Gallinula > Gallinula chloropus. Next base: position 710,082 of record NW_028168691.1, read on the forward strand.
TCTTTCTCCGTCTTTGTCTGCTTCGTTGTCATCTTTCTCCGTCGTTGTCGTCTTTCTCCGTCGCTATAGTCTTTCTCCGTCGTTGTCGTCTTTCTCCGTCGTTGTCGTCTTTCTCCATCGTTGTCTGCTTCGTTGTCGTCTTTCTCCGTCGTTGTCGTCTTTCTCCGTCGTTGTCTGCTTCGTTGTCGTCTTTCTCCGTCGTTGTCGTCTTTCTCCGTCGTTGTCTGCTTCGTTGTCGTCTTTCTCCGTCGTTGTCGTCTTTCTCCGTCGTTGTCGTCTTTCTCCGTCGTTGTCTGCTTCGTTGTCATCTTTCTCCGTCGTTGTCGTCTTTCTCCGTCGCTATAGTCTTTCTCCGTCGTTGTCGTCTTTCTCCGTCGTTGTCGTCTTTCTCCGTCGTTGTCTGCTTCGTTGTCGTATTTCTCCGTCTTGGTCGTCTTTCTCCGTCGTTGTCTGCTTCGTTGTCGTCTTTCTCCGTCGTTGTCGTCTTTCTCCGTCGTTGTCTGCTTCCTTGTCGTCATTCTCCGTCGTTGTCGTATTTCTCCGTCATTGTCTGCTTCGTTGTCGTCTTTCTCCGTCGTTTTCGTCTTTCTCCGTCGTTGTCGTCTTTCTCCGTCGTTGTCTGCTTCGTTGTCGTCTTTCTCCGTCATTGTAGTCTTTCTCCGTCGTTGTCGTCTTTCTCCGTCGTTGTCTGCTTCGTTGTCGTCTTTCTCCGTCGTTGTCGTCTTTCTCCGTCGCTATCGTCTTTCTCCGCCGTTGTCGTCTTTCTCCGTCGTTGTCGTCTTTCTCTGTCCTTGTCTGCTTCGTTGTCGTCTTTCTCCATTTTTGTCTGCTTCGTTGTCGTCTTTCTCCATTTTTGTCTGCTTCGTTGTCGTCTTTCTCCGTCGTTGTCTGCTTCGTGGTCGTCTTTCTCCGTCGTTGTCGTCTTTCTCCGACGTTGTCTGCTTCGTTGTCGTCTTTCTCCGTCGTTGTCTGCTTCGTTGTCATCTTTCTCCGTCGTTGTCGTCTTTCTCCGTCGTTGTCGTCTTTCTCCGTCGTTGTCGTCTTTCTCCGTCGTTGTCTGCTTCCTTGTCGTCTTTCTCCGTCGTTGTCGTCTTTCTCCGTCGTTGTTGTCTTTCTACTTTGTTGTCGTCTTTCTCTGTATTTGTCTGTTCGTTGTCATCTTTCTCCGTCGTTGTCGTCTTTCTCCGTCGTTGTCGTCTTTCTCCGTCGTTGTCTGCTTCCTTGTCGAATTTCTCCGTCGTTGTCGTCTTTCTCCGTCGTTGTCTGCTTCGTTGTCGTCTTTCTCCGTCGTTGTCGTCTTTCTTCGTCGTTGTCGACATCGTTGTTGTCTTTCTCCGTCGTTGTCGTCTTTCTACTTCGTTGTCGTCTTTCTGCATCGTTGTCTGCTTCGTTGTCGTCTTTCTCCGTCGTTGTCGTCTTTCTCCGTCGTTGTCGTCTTTCTCCGTCATTGTCTGCTTCGTTGTGGTCTTTCTCCGTCGTTGTCTGCATCCTTGTCGTCTTTCTCCGTCGTTGCCGTCTTTCTCCGTCGTTGTCTGCTTCGTTGTCTTCTTTCTCCGTCGTTGTCTGCATCGTTGACGTCTTTCTCCGTCTTTGTCTGCTTCGTTGTAGTCTTTGTCCGTCGTTGTCTTATTCGTTGTCGTCTTTCTCCATCGTTGTCTGCTTCGTTGTCGTCTTTCTCCGTCGTTGTAGTCTTTCTCCGTCGTTGTCGTCTTTCTCCGTCGTTGTCTGCTTCGTTGTCGTCTTTCTCCGTCATTGTAGTTTTTCTCCGTCGTTATCGTCTTTCTCCGTCGTTGTCTGCTTCGTTGTCGTCTTTCTCCGTCGTTGTCGACTTTCTCCGTCGCTATCGACTTTCTCCGCCGTTGTCGTCTTTCTCCGTCGTTGTCGTCTTTCTCTGTCGTTGTCTGCTTCGTTGTCGTCTTTCTCCGTCGTTGTCGTCTTTCTCCATTTTTGTCTGCTTCGTTGTCGTCTTTCTCCGTCGTTGTCTGCTTCGTGGTCGTCTTTCTCCGTCGTTGTCGTCTTTCTCCGACGTTGTCTGCTTCGTTGTCGTCTTTCTCCGTCGTTGTCGTCTTTCTCCGTCGTTGTCTGCTTCGTTGTCGTCTATCTCCGTCGTTGTCTGCTTCGTTGTCATCTTTCTCCGTCGTTGTCGTCTTTCTCCGTCGTTGTCTGCTTCGTTGTCGTCTTTCTCCGTCGTTGTCTGCTTCCTTGTCGTCTTTCTCCGTCGTTGTCGTCTTTCTCCGTCGTTGTTGTCTTTCTACTTTGTTGTCGTCTTTCTCTGTATTTGTCTGTTCGTTGTCATCTTTCTCCGTCGTTGTCGTCTTTCTCCGTCGTTGTCGTCTTTCTCCGTCGTTGTCTGCTTCCTTGTCGAATTTCTCCGTCGTTGTCGTCTTTCTCCGTCGTTGTCTGCTTCGTTGTCGTCTTTCTCCGTCGTTGTCGTCTTTCTTCGTCGTTGTCGACATCGTTGTTGTCTTTCTCCGTCGTTGTCGTCTTTCTACTTCGTTGTCGTCTTTCTCCATCGTTGTCTGCTTCGTTGTCGTCTTTCTCCGTCGTTGTCGTCTTTCTCCGTCGTTGTCGTATTTCTCCGTCATTGTCTGCTTCGTTGTGGTCTTTCTCCGTCGTTGTCTGCATCCTTGTCGTCTTTCTCCGTCGTTGCCGTCTTTCTCCGTCGTTGTCTGCTTCGTTGTCTTCTTTCTCCGTCGTTGTCTGCATCGTTGACGTCTTTCTCCGTCTTTGTCTGCTTCGTTGTCGTCTTTGTCCGTCGTTGTCTTATTCGTTGTCGTCTTTCTCCGTCGTTGTCTGCTTCGTTGTCGTCTTTCTCCGTCGTTGTAGTCTTTCTCCGTCGTTGTCGTCTTTCTCCGTCTTTGTCTGCTTCGTTGTCATCTTTCTCCGTCGTTGTCGTCTTTCTCCGTCGCTATAGTCTTTCTCCGTCGTAGTCGTCTTTCTCCGTCGTTGTCGTCTTTCTCCGTCGTTGTCTGCTTCGTTGTCGTCTTTCTCCGTCGTTGTCGTCTTTCTCCGTCGTTGTCTGCTTCGTTGTCGTCTTTCTCCGTCGTTGTCGTCTTTCTCCGTCGTTGTCTGCTTCGTTGTCGTCTTTCTCAGTCGTTGTCGTCTTTCTTGGTCGTTGTCGTCTTTCTCCGTCGTTGTCTGCTTCGTTGTCGTCTTTCTCCGTCGTTGTCTGCTTCCTTGTCGTCTTTCTCCGTCGTTGTCGTCTTTCTCCGTCGTTGTCGTCTTTCTCCGTCGTTGTCTGCTTCCTTGTCGTCTTTCTCCGTCGTTGTCGTCTTTCTCCGTCGTTGTCTGCTTCGTTGTCGTCTTTCTCCGTCGTTGTCTGCTTCCTTGTCGTCTTTCTCCGTCGTTGTCGTCTTCCTCCGTCGTTGTTGTCTTTCTACTTTGTTGTCGTCTTTCTCCGTCGTTGTCTGCTTCGTTGTCATCTTTCTCCGTCGTTGTCATCTTTCTCCGTCGTTGTCGTCTTTCTCCGTCGTGGTCTGCTTCGTGGTCGTCTTTCTCCGTCGTTGTCGTCTTTCTCCGTCGTTGTCTGCTTCGTTGTCGTATTTCTCCGTCGTTGTCGTCTTTCTCCGTCGTTGTCTACATCGTTGTTGTCTTTCTCCATCGTTGTCGTCTTTCTACTTCGTTGTCGTCTTTCTCCGTCGTTGTCTGCTTCGTTGTCGTCTTTCTCCGTCGTTGTCGTCTTTCTCCGTCATTGTCTGCTTCGTTGTCGTCTTTCTCCGTCGTTGTCTGCTTCTTTGTCGTCTTTCTCCGTCGTTACCGTCTTTCTCCGTCGTTGTCTGCTTCGTTGTCGTCTTTCTCCGTCGTTGTCTGCATCGTTGACGTCTTTCTCCGTCTTTGTCTGCTTCTTTGTCGTCTTTGTCCGTCGTTGTCTTATTCGTTGTCGTCTTTCTCCGTCGTTGTCTGCTTCGTTGTCGTCTTTCTCCGTCGTTGTAGTCTTTCTCCGTCGTTGTCGTCTTTCTCCGTCTTTGTCTGCTTCGTTGTCATCTTTCTCCGTCGTTGTAGTCTTTCTCCGTCGCTATAGTCTTTCTCCGTCGTTGTCGTCTTTCTCCGTCGTTGTCGTCTTTCTCCGTCGTTGTCTGCTTCGTTGTCGTCTTTCTCCGTCGTTGTCGTCTTTCTACTTCGTTGTCGTCTTTCTCCGTCGTTGTATGCTTCGTTGTCGTCTTTCTCCGTCGTTGTCGTCTTTCTCCGTCATTGTCTGCTTCGTTGTCGTCTTTCTCCGTCGTTGTCTGCTTCCTTGTAGTCTTGCTCCGTCGTTGCCGTCTTTCTCCGTCGTTGTCTGCTTCGTTGTCTTTCTCCGTCGTTGTCTGCATCGTTGACGTCTTTCTCCGTCTTTGTCTGCTTCGTTGTCGTCTTTGTCCGTCGTTGTCTTATTCGTTGTCGTCTTTCTCCGTCGTTGTCTGCTTCGTTGTCGTCTTTCTCCGTCGTTGTAGTCTTTCTCCGTCGTTGACGTCTTTCTCCGTCTTTGTCTGCTTCGTTGTCATCTTTCTCCGTCGTTGTCGTCTTTCTCCGTCGCTATAGTCTTTCTCCGTCGTTGTCGTCTTTCTCCGTCGTTGTCGTCTTTCTCCATCGTTGTCTGCTTCGTTGTCGTCTTTCTCCGTCGTTGTCGTCTTTCTCCGTCGTTGTCTGCTTCGTTGTCGTCTTTCTCCGTCGTTGTCGTCTTTCTCCGTCGTTGTCTGCTTCGTTGTCGTCTTTCTCCGTCGTTGTCGTCTTTCTCCGTCGTTGTCGTCTTTCTCCGTCGTTGTCTGCTTCGTTGTCATCTTTCTCCGTCGTTGTCGTCTTTCTCCGTCGCTATAGTCTTTCTCCGTCGTTGTCGTCTTTCTCCGTCGTTGTCGTCTTTCTCCGTCGTTGTCTGCTTCGTTGTCGTATTTCTCCGTCTTTGTCGTCTTTCTCCGTCGTTGTCTGCTTCGTTGTCGTCTTTCTCCGTCGTTGTCGTCTTTCTCCGTCGTTGTCTGCTTCCTTGTCGTCATTCTCCGTCGTTGTCGTATTTCTCCGTCATTGTCTGCTTCGTTGTCGTCTTTCTCCGTCGTTTTCGTCTTTCTCCGTCGTTGTCGTCTTTCTCCGTCGTTGTCTGCTTCGTTGTCGTCTTTCTCCGTCATTGTAGTCTTTCTCCGTCGTTGTCGTCTTTCTCCGTCGTTGTCTGCTTCGTTGTCGTCTTTCTCCGTCGTTGTCGTCTTTCTCCGTCGCTATCGTCTTTCTCCGCCGTTGTCGTCTTTCTCCGTCGTTGTCGTCTTTCTCTGTCGTTGTCTGCTTCGTTGTCGTCTTTCTCCATTTTTGTCTGCTTCGTTGTCGTCTTTCTCCATTTTTGTCTGCTTCGTTGTCGTCTTTCTCCGTCGTTGTCTGCTTCGTGGTCGTCTTTCTCCGTCGTTGTCGTCTTTCTCCGACGTTGTCTGCTTCGTTGTCGTCTTTCTCCGTCGTTGTCTGCTTCGTTGTCATCTTTCTCCGTCGTTGTCGTCTTTCTCCGTCGTTGTCTGCTTCGTTGTCGTCTTTCTCAGTCGTTGTCGTCTTTCTTGGTCGTTGTCGTCTTTCTCCGTCGTTGTCTGCTTCGTTGTCGTCTTTCTCCGTCGTTGTCTGCTTCCTTGTCGTCTTTCTCCGTCGTTGTCGTCTTCCTCCGTCGTTGTTGTCTTTCTACTTTGTTGTCGTCTTTCTCCGTCGTTGTCTGCTTCGTTGTCATCTTTCTCCGTCGTTGTCATCTTTATCCGTCGTTGTCGTCTTTCTCCATCGTTGTCTGCTTCCTTGTCGTCTTTCTCCGTCGTTGTCGTCTTTCTCCGTCGTTGTCTGATTCGTTGTCGTCTTTCTCCGTCGTTGTCGTCTTTCTCCGTCGTTGTCTACATCGTTGTTGTCTTTCTCCGTCGTTGTCGTCTTTCTACTTCGTTGCCATATATCTCCGTCGTTGTCTGCTTCGTTGTCGTCTTTCTCCGTCGTTGTCGTCTTTCTCCGTCGTTGCCGTCTTTCTCATCGTTGTCTGCTTCGTTGTCGTCTTTCTCCGTCGTTGTCTGCTACTTTGTCGTCTTTCTCCGTCGTTGCCGACTTTCTCCGTCGTTGTCTTCTTCGTTGTCGTCTTTCTCCGTCGTTGTCTGCATCGTTGACGTCTTTCTCCATCTTTGACTGCTTCGTTGTCGTCTTTGTCCGTCGTTGTCTTATTCGTTTGTCGTCTTTCTCCGTCGTTGTCTGCTTCGTTGTCGTCTTTCTCCGTCGTTGTAGTCTTTCTCCGTCGTTGTTGTCTTTCTCCGTCTTTGTCTGCTTCGTTGTCATCTTTCTCCATCGTTGTCGTCTTTCTCCGTCGCTATAGTCTTTCTCCGTCGTTGTCGTCTTTCTCCGTCGTTGTCGTCTTTCTCCGTCGTTGTCTGCTTCGTTGTTGTCTTTCTCCGTCGTTGTCGTCTTTCTCCGTCGTTGTCTGCTTCGTTGTCGTATTTCTCCGTCGTAGTCGTCTTTCTCCGTCGTTGTCTGCTTCCTTGTCGTCTTTCTCCGTCGTTGTCGTCTTTCTCCGTCATTGTCTGCTTCGTTGTCGTCTTTCTCCGTCGTTTTCGTCTTTCTCCGTCGTTGTCGTCTTTCTCCGTCGTTGTCTGCTTCGTTGTCGTCTTTCTCCGTCATTGTAGTCTTTCTCCGTCGTTGTCGTCTTTCTCCGTCGTTGTCTGCTTCGTTGTCGTCTTTCTCCGTCGTTGTCGTCTTTCTCCGTCGCTATCGTCTTACTCCGCCGTTGTCATCTTTCTCCGTCGTTGTCGTCTTTCTCTGTCATTGTCTGCTTCGTTCTCCTCTTTCTCCGTCGTTGTCGTCTTTCTCCATTTTTGTCTACTTCGTTGTCGTCTTTCTCCGTCGTTGTCTGCTTCGTGGTCGTCTTTCTCCGTCGTTGTCGTCTTTCTCCGACGTTGTCTGCTTCGTTGTCGTCTTTCTCCGTCGTTGTCGTCTTTCTCCGTCGTTGTCTGCTTCGTTGTTGTCTATCTCCGTCGTTGTCTACTTCGTTGTCATCTTTCTCCGTCGTTGTCGTCTTTCTCCGTCGTTGTCTGCTTCGTTGTCGTCTTTCTCAGTCGTTGTCGTCTTTCTTGGTCGTTGTCGTCTTTCTCCGTCGTTGTCTGCTTCGTTGTCGTCTTTCTCCGTTGTTGTCTGCTTCCTTGTCGTCTTTCTCCGTCGTTGTCGTCTTTCTCCGTCGCTATCGTCTTTCTCCGCCGTTGTCAACTTTCTCCGTCGTTGTCGTCTTTCTCTGTCATTGTCTGCTTCGTTCTCCTCTTTCTCCGTCGTTGTCGTCTTTCTCCATTTTTGTCTACTTCGTTGTCGTCTTTCTCCGTCGTTGTCTGCTTCGTGGTCGTCTTTCTCCGTCGTTGTCGTCTTTCTCCGACGTTGTCTGCTTCGTTGTCGTCTTTCTCCGTCGTTGTCGTCTTTCTCCGTCGTTGTCTGCTTCGTTGTTGTCTATCTCCGTCGTTGTCTACTTCGTTGTCATCTTTCTCCGTCGTTGTCGTCTTTCTCCGTCGTTGTCTGCTTCGTTGTCGTCTTTCTAAGTCGTTGTCGTCTTTCTTGGTCGTTGTCGTCTTTCTCCGTCGTTGTCTGCTTCGTTGTCGTCTTTCTCCGTCGTTGTCTGCTTCCTTGTCGTCTTTCTCCGTCGTTGTCGTCTTTCTCCGTCGTTGTCGTCTTTCTCCGTCGTTGTCTGCTTCCTTGTCGTCTTTCTCCGTCGATGTCGTCTTTCTCCGTCGTTGTCTGCTTCGTTGTCGTCTTTCTCCGTCGTTGTCGTCTTTCTCCGTCGTTGTCTACATCGTTGTTGTCTTTCTCCGTCGTTGTCGTCTTTCTACTTCGTTGTCGTCATTCTCCGTCGTTGTCTGCTTCGTTGTCGTCTTTCTCCGTCGTTGTCGTCTTTCTCCATCGTTGTCGTCTTTCTCCGTCATTGTCTGCTTCGTTGTCGTCTTTCTCCGTCGTTGTCTGCTTCCTTGTCGTCTTTCTCCGTCGTTGCCGTCTTTCTCCGTCGTTGTCTGCTTCGTTGTCGTCTTTCTCCGTCGTTGTCTGCATCGTTGACGTATTTCTCCGTCGTTGTCTGCTTCGTTGTCGTCTTTGTCCGTCGTTGTCTTATTCGTTGTCGTCTTTCTCCGTCGTTGTCTGCTTCGTTGTCGTCTTTCTCCGTCGTTGTAGTCTTTCTCCGTCGTTGTCGTCTTTCTCCGTCTTTGTCTGCTTCGTTGTCATCTTTCTCCGTCGTTGTCGTCTTTCTCCGTCGCTATAGTCTTTCTCCGTCGTTGTCGTCTTTCTCCGTGGTTGTCGTCTTTCTCCGTCATTGTCTGCTTCGTTGTCGTCTTTCTCCGTCGTTGTCGTCTTTCTCCGTCGTTGTCTGCTTCGTTGTCGTCTTTCTCCATCGTTGTCGTCTTTCTCCGTCATTGTCTGCTTCGTTGTCGTCTTTCTCCGTCGTTGTCGTCTTTCTCCGTCGTTGTCGTCTTTCTCCGTCTTTGTCTGCTTCGTTGTCATCTTTCTCCGTCGTTGTCGTCTTTCTCCGTCGCTATAGTCTTTCTCCGTCGTTGTCGTCTTTCTCCTTTGTTGTCGTCTTTCTCCGTCGTTGTCTGCTTCGTTGTCGTCTTTCTCCGTCGTTGTCGTCTTTCTCCATCGTTGTCTGCTTCGTTGTCGTCTTTCTCCGTCGTTGTCGTCTTTCTCCGTCGTTGTCTGCTTCCTTGTCGTCTTTCTCCGTCGTTGTCGTCTTTCTCCGTCATTATCTGCTTCGTTGTCGTCTTTCTCCGTCGTTTTCGTCTTTCTCCGTTGGTGTCGTCTTTCTCCGTCGTTGTCGTCTTTCTCCGTCGTTGTTGTCTTTCTACTTTGTTGTCGTCTTTCTCCGTCGTTGTCTGCTTCGTTGTCATCTTTCTCCGTCGTTGTCGTCTTTCTCCGTCTTGTCGTCTTTCTCCGTCGTTGTCTGCTTCCTTGTCGTCTTTCTCCGTCGTTGTCGTCTTTCTCCGTCGTTGTCTGCTTCGTTGTCGTCTTTCTCCGTCGTTGTCGTCTTTCTCCGTCGTTGTCGTCTTTCTCCGTCGTTGTCTGCTTCCTTGTCGTCTTTCTCCGTCGTTGTCGTCTTTCTCCGTCGTTGTCTGCTTCGTTGTCGTCTTTCTCCGTCGTTGTCGTCTTTCTTCGTCGTTGTCGACATCGTTGTTGTCTTTCTCCGTCGTTGTCGTCTTTCTACTTCGTTGTCGTCTTTCTCCATCGTTGTCTGCTTCGTTGTCGTCTTTCTCCGTCGTTGTCGTCTTTCTCCGTCGTTGTCGTCTTTCTCCGTCATTGTCTGCTTCGTTGTGGTCTTTCTCCGTCGTTGTCTGCATCCTTGTCGTCTTTCTCCGTCGTTGCCGTCTTTCTCCGTCGTTGTCTGCTTCGTTGTCTTCTTTCTCCGTCGTTGTCTTCATCGTTGACGTCTTTCTCCGTCTTTGTCTGCTTCGTTGTCGTCTTTGTCCGTCGTTGTCTTATTCGTTGTCGTCTTTCTCCGTCGTTGTCTGCTTCGTTGTCGTCTTTCTCCGTCGTTGTAGTCTTTCTCCGTCGTTGTCGTCTTTCTCCGTCTTTGTCTGCTTCGTTGTCATCTTTTCCGTCGTTGTCGTCTTTCTCCGTCGCTATAGTCTTTCTCCTTCGTAGTCGTCTTTCTCCGTCGTTGTCGTCTTTCTCCGTCGTTGTCTGCTTCGTTGTCGTCTTTCTCCGTCGTTGTCGTCTTTCTCCGTCGTTGTCTGCTTCGTTGTCGTCTTTCTCCGTCGTTGTCGTCTTTCTCCGTCGTTGTCTGCTTCCTTGTCGTCTTGCTCCGTCGTTGCCGTCTTTCTCCGTCGTTGTCTGCTTCGTTGTCTTCTTTCTCCGTCGTTGTCTGCATCGTTGACGTCTTTCTCCGTCTTTGTCTGCTTCGTTGTCGTCTTTGTCCGTCGTTGTCTTATTCGTTGTCGTCTTTCTCCGTTGTTGTCTGCTTCGTTGTCGTCTTTCTCCGTCGTTGTAGTCTTTCTCCGTCGTTGTCGTCTTTCTCCGTCTTTGTCTGCTTCGTTGTCATCTTTCTCCGTCGTTGTCGTCTTTCTCCGTCGCTATAGTCTTTCTCCGTCGTTGTCGTCTTTCTCCGTCGTTGTCGTCTTTCTCCGTCGTTGTCTGCTTCGTTGTCGTCTTTCTCCGTCGTTGTCGTCTTTCTCCGTCGTTGTCTGCTTCGTTGTCGTCTTTCTCCGTCGTTGTCGTCTTCCTCCGTCATTGTCTGCTTCGTTGTCGTCTTTCTCCGTAGTTGTCGTCTTTCTCCGTCGTTGTCGTCTTTCTCCGTCGCTATCGTCTTTCTCCGCCGTTGTCGTCTTTCTCCGTCGTTGTCGTCTTTGTCTGTCGTTGTCTGCTTCGTTGTCGTCTTTCTCCGTCGTTGTCTGCTTCGTGGTCGTCTTTCTCCGTCGTTGTCGTCTTTCTCCGTCGTTGTCTGCTTCGTTGTCGTCTTTCTCCGTCGTTGTCGTCTTTCTCCGTCGTTGTCTACATCGTTGTTGTCTTTCTCCGTCGTTGTCGTCTTTCTACTTCGTTGTCGTCATTCTCCGTCGTTGTCTGCTTCGTTGTCGTCTTTCTCCGTCGTTGTCGTCTTTCTCCATCGTTGTCGTCTTTCTCCGTCATTGTCTGCTTCGTTGTCGTCTTTCTCCGTCGTTGTCTGCTTCCTTGTCGTCTTTCTCCGTCGTTGCCGTCTTTCTCCGTCGTTGTCTGCTTCGTTGTCGTCTTTCTCCGTCGTTGTCTGCATCGTTGACGTATTTCTCCGTCGTTGTCTGCTTCGTTGTCGTCTTTGTCCGTCGTTGTCTTATTCGTTGTCGTCTTTCTCCGTCGTTGTCTGCTTCGTTGTCGTCTTTCTCCGTCGTTGTAGTCTTTCTCCGTCGTTGTCGTCTTTCTCCGTCTTTGTCTGCTTCGTTGTCATCTTTCTCCGTCGTTGTCGTCTTTCTCCGTCGCTATAGTCTTTCTCCGTCGTTGTCGTCTTTCTCCGTGGTTGTCGTCTTTCTCCGTCATTGTCTGCTTCGTTGTCGTCTTTCTCCGTCGTTGTCGTCTTTCTCCGTCGTTGTCTGCTTCGTTGTCGTCTTTCTCCATCGTTGTCGTCTTTCTCCGTCATTGTCTGCTTCGTTGTCGTCTTTCTCCGTCGTTGTCGTCTTTCTCCGTCGTTGTCGTCTTTCTCCGTCTTTGTCTGCTTCGTTGTCATCTTTCTCCGTCGTTGTCGTCTTTCTCCGTCGCTATAGTCTTTCTCCGTCGTTGTCGTCTTTCTCCTTTGTTGTCGTCTTTCTCCGTCGTTGTCTGCTTCGTTGTCGTCTTTCTCCGTCGTTGTCGTCTTTCTCCATCGTTGTCTGCTTCGTTGTCGTCTTTCTCCGTCGTTGTCGTCTTTCTCCGTCGTTGTCTGCTTCCTTGTCGTCTTTCTCCGTCGTTGTCGTCTTTCTCCGTCATTATCTGCTTCGTTGTCGTCTTTCTCCGTCGTTTTCGTCTTTCTCCGTTGGTGTCGTCTTTCTCCGTCGTTGTCGTCTTTCTCCGTCGTTGTTGTCTTTCTACTTTGTTGTCGTCTTTCTCCGTCGTTGTCTGCTTCGTTGTCATCTTTCTCCGTCGTTGTCGTCTTTCTCCGTCGTTGTCGTCTTTCTCCGTCGTTGTCTGCTTCCTTGTCGTCTTTCTCCGTCGTTGTCGTCTTTCTCCGTCGTTGTCTGCTTCGTTGTCGTCTTTCTCCGTCGTTGTCGTCTTTCTCCGTCGTTGTCGTCTTTCTCCGTCGTTGTCTGCTTCCTTGTCGTCTTTCTCCGTCGTTGTCGTCTTTCTCCGTCGTTGTCTGCTTCGTTGTCGTCTTTCTCCGTCGTTGTCGTCTTTCTTCGTCGTTGTCGACATCGTTGTTGTCTTTCTCCGTCGTTGTCGTCTTTCTACTTCGTTGTCGTCTTTCTCCATCGTTGTCTGCTTCGTTGTCGTCTTTCTCCGTCGTTGTCGTCTTTCTCCGTCGTTGTCGTCTTTCTCCGTCATTGTCTGCTTCGTTGTGGTCTTTCTCCGTCGTTGTCTGCATCCTTGTCGTCTTTCTCCGTCGTTGCCGTCTTTCTCCGTCGTTGTCTGCTTCGTTGTCTTCTTTCTCCGTCGTTGTCTTCATCGTTGACGTCTTTCTCCGTCTTTGTCTGCTTCGTTGTCGTCTTTGTCCGTCGTTGTCTTATTCGTTGTCGTCTTTCTCCGTCGTTGTCTGCTTCGTTGTCGTCTTTCTCCGTCGTTGTAGTCTTTCTCCGTCGTTGTCGTCTTTCTCCGTCTTTGTCTGCTTCGTTGTCATCTTTTCCGTCGTTGTCGTCTTTCTCCGTCGCTATAGTCTTTCTCCTTCGTAGTCGTCTTTCTCCGTCGTTGTCGTCTTTCTCCGTCGTTGTCTGCTTCGTTGTCGTCTTTCTCCGTCGTTGTCGTCTTTCTCCGTCGTTGTCTGCTTCGTTGTCGTCTTTCTCCGTCGTTGTCGTCTTTCTCCGTCGTTGTCTGCTTCCTTGTCGTCTTGCTCCGTCGTTGCCGTCTTTCTCCGTCGTTGTCTGCTTCGTTGTCTTCTTTCTCCGTCGTTGTCTGCATCGTTGACGTCTTTCTCCGTCTTTGTCTGCTTCGTTGTCGTCTTTGTCCGTCGTTGTCTTATTCGTTGTCGTCTTTCTCCGTTGTTGTCTGCTTCGTTGTCGTCTTTCTCCGTCGTTGTAGTCTTTCTCCGTCGTTGTCGTCTTTCTCCGTCTTTGTCTGCTTCGTTGTCATCTTTCTCCGTCGTTGTCGTCTTTCTCCGTCGCTATAGTCTTTCTCCGTCGTTGTCGTCTTTCTCCGTCGTTGTCGTCTTTCTCCGTCGTTGTCTGCTTCGTTGTCGTCTTTCTCCGTCGTTGTCGTCTTTCTCCGTCGTTGTCTGCTTCGTTGTCGTCTTTCTCCGTCGTTGTCGTCTTCCTCCGTCATTGTCTGCTTCGTTGTCGTCTTTCTCCGTAGTTGTCGTCTTTCTCCGTCGTTGTCGTCTTTCTCCGTCGCTATCGTCTTTCTCCGCCGTTGTCGTCTTTCTCCGTCGTTGTCGTCTTTGTCTGTCGTTGTCTGCTTCGTTGTCGTCTTTCTCCGTCGTTGTCTGCTTCGTGGTCGTCTTTCTCCGTCGTTGTCGTCTTTCTCCGACGGTGTCTGCTTCGTTGTCGTCTTTCTCCGTCGTTGTCTTCTTTCTCCGTCTTTGTCTGATTCGTTGTCGTCTATCTCCGTCGTTGTCTGCTTCGTTGTCATCTTTCTCCGTCGTTGTCGTCTTTCTCCGTCGTTGTCTTCTTCGTTGTCGTCTTTCTCAGTCGTTGTCGTCTTTCTTGGTCGTTGTCGTCTTTCTCCGTCGTTGTCTGCTTCGTTGTCGTCTTTCTCCGTCGTTGTCTGCTTCCTTGTCGTCTTTCTCCGTCGTTGTCGTCTTCCTCAGTCGTTGTTGTCTTTCTACTTTGTTGTCGTCTTTCTCCGTCGTTGTCTGCTTCGTTGTCATCTTTCTCTGTCGTTGTCATCTTGCTCCGTCGTTGTCGTCTTTCTCCGTCGTAGTCTGTTTCCTTGTCGTCTTTCTCCGTCGTTGTCGTCTTTCTCCGTCGTTGTCTGCTTCGTTGTCGTCTTTCTCCGTCGTTGTCGTCTTTCTCCGTCGTTGTCTACATCGTTGTTGTCTTTCTCCATCGTTGTCGTCTTTCTACTTCGTTGTCGTCTTTCTCCATCGTTGTCTGCTTCGTTGTCGTCTTTCTCCGTCGTTGTCGTCTTTCTCCGTCGTTGTCGTCTTTCTCCGTCATTGTCTGCTTCGTTGTCGTCTTTCTCCGTCGTTGTCTGCTTCTTTGTCGTCTTTCTCCGTCGTTGCCGTCTTTCTCCGTCGTTGTCTGCTTCGTTGTCGTCTTTCTCCGTCGTTGTCTGCATCGTTGACGTCTTTCTCCGTCTTTGTCTGCTTCGTTGTCGTCTTTGTCCGTCGTTGTCTTATTCGTTGTCGTCTTTCTCCGTCGTTGTCTGCATCGTTGACGTCTTTCTCCGTCTTTGTCTGCTTTGTTGTCGTCTTTGTCCGTCGTTCTCTTATTCGTTGTCGTCTTTCTCCGTTGTTGTCTGCTTCGTTGTCATCTTTCTCCGTCGTTGTCGTCTTTCTCCGTCGCTATAGTCTTTCTCCGTCGTTTTCGTCTTTCTCCGTCGTTGTCGTTTTTCTCCGTCGTTGTCTGCTTCGTTGTCTTCTTTCTCCGTCGTTGTCGTCTTTCTCCGTCGTTGTCTGCTTCATTGTCGTCTTTCTCCGTCGTTGTCGTCTTTCTCCGTCATTGTCTGCTTCGTTGTCGTCTTTCTCCGTCGTTGTCGACTTTCTCCGTCTTTGTCTACTTCGTTGTCATCTTTCTCCGTCGTTGTCGTCTTTCTCCGTCGTTGTCGTCCTTCTCCGTCGTTGTCGTCTTTCTCCGTCGTTGTCGTCTTTCTCTGTCGTTGTCTGCTTCGTTTCGTCTTTCTCCGTCGTTGTCGTCTTTCTCCGTCGTTGTCTGCTTCCTTGTCGTCTTTCTCCGTCGTTGTCGTCTTTCTCCGTCATTGTCTGCTTCGTTGTCGTCTTTCTCCGTCGTTTTCGTCTTTCTCCGTCGTTGTCGTCTTTCTCCGTCGTTGTCTGCTTCGTTGTCGTCTTTCTCCGTCATTGTAGTTTTTCTCCGTCGTTATCGTCTTTCTCCGTCGTTGTCTGCTTCGTTGTCGTCTTTCTCCGTCGTTGTCGACTTTCTCCGTCGCTATCGTCTTTCTCCGCCGTTGTCGTCTTTCTCCGTCGTTGTCGTCTTTCTCTGTCGTTGTCTGCTTCGTTGTCGTCTTTCTCAGTCGTTGTCGTCTTTCTCCATTTTTGTCTGCTTCGTTGTCGTCTTTCTCCGTCGTTGTCTGCTTCGTGGTCGTCTTTCTCCGTCGTTGTCGTCTTTCTCCGACGTTGTCTGCTTCGTTGTCGTCTTTCTCCGTCGTTGTCGTCTTTCTCCGTCGTTGTCTGCTTCGTTGTCGTCTATCTCCGTCGTTGTCTGCTTCGTTGTCATCTTTCTCCGTCGTTGTCGTCTTTCTCCGTCGTTGTCTGCTTCGTTGTCGTCTTTCTCCGTCGTTGTCTGCTTCCTTGTCGTCTTTCTCCGTCGTTGTCGTCTTTCTCCGTCGTTGTTGTCTTTCTACTTTGTTGTCGTCTTTCTCTGTATTTGTCTGTTCGTTGTCATCTTTCTCTGTCGTTGTCGTCTTTCTCCGTCGTTGTCGTCTTTCTCCGTCGTTGTCTGCTTCCTTGTCGAATTTCTCCGTCGTTGTCGTCTTTCTCCGTCGTTGTCTGCTTCGTTGTCGTCTTTCTCCGTCGTTGTCGTCTTTCTTCGTCGTTGTCGACATCGTTGTTGTCTTTCTCCGTCGTTGTCGTCTTTCTACTTCGTTGTCGTCTTTCTCCATCGTTGTCTGCTTCGTTGTCGTCTTTCTCCGTCGTTGTCGTCTTTCTCCGTCGTTGTCGTCTTTCTCCGTCATTGTCTGCTTCGTTGTGGTCTTTCTCCGTCGTTGTCTGCATCCTTGTCGTCTTTCTCCGTCGTTGCCGTCTTTCTCCGTCGTTGTCTGCTTCGTTGTCTTCTTTCTCCGTCGTTGTCTGCATCGTTGACGTCTTTCTCCGTCTTTGTCTGCTTCGTTGTCGTCTTTGTCCGTCGTTGTCTTATTCGTTGTCGTCTTTCTCCGTCGTTGTCTGCTTCGTTGTCGTCTTTCTCCGTCGTTGTAGTCTTTCTCCGTCGTTGTCGTCTTTCTCCGTCTTTGTCTGCTTCGTTGTCATCTTTCTCCGTCGTTGTCGTCTTTCTCCGTCGCTATAGTCTTTCTCCTTCGTAGTCGTCTTTCTCCGTCGTTGTCGTCTTTCTCCGTCGTTGTCTGCTTCGTTGTCGTCTTTCTCCGTCGTTGTCGTCTTTCTCCGTCGTTGTCTGCTTCGTTGTCGTCTTTCTCCGTCGTTGTCGTCTTTCTCCGTCGTTGTCTGCTTCCTTGTCGTCTTGCTCCGTCGTTGCCGTCTTTCTCCGTCGTTGTCTGCTTCGTTGTCGTCTTTCTCCGTCGTTGTCTGCATCGTTGACGTCTTTCTCCGTCTTTGTCTGCTTCGTTGTCGTCTTTGTCCGTCGTTGTCTTATTCGTTGTCGTCTTTCTCCGTTGTTGTCTGCTTCGTTGTCGTCTTTCTCCGTCGTTGTAGTCTTTCTCCGTCGTTGTCGTCTTTCTCCGTCTTTGTCTGCTTCGTTGTCATCTTTCTCCGTCGTTGTCGTCTTTCTCCGTCGCTATAGTCTTTCTCCGTCGTTGTCGTCTTTCTCCGTCGTTGTCGTCTTTCTCCGTCGTTGTCTGCTTCGTTGTCGTCTTTCTCCGTCGTTGTCGTCTTTCTCCGTCGTTGTCTGCTTCGTTGTCGTCTTTCTCCGTCGTTGTCGTCTTCCTCCGTCATTGTCTGCTTCGTTGTCGTCTTTCTCCGTAGTTGTCGTCTTTCTCCGTCGTTGTCGTCTTTCTCCGTCGCTATCGTCTTTCTCCGCCGTTGTCGTCTTTCTCCGTCGTTGTCGTCTTTGTCTGTCGTTGTCTGCTTCGTTGTCGTCTTTCTCCGTCGATGTCTGCTTCGTGGTCGTCTTTCTCCGTCGTTGTCGTCTTTCTCCGACGGTGTCTGCTTCGTTGTCGTCTTTCTCCGTCGTTGTCTTCTTTCTCCGTCGTTGTCTGCTTCGTTGTCGTCTATCTCCGTCGTTGTCTGCTTCGTTGTCATCTTTCTCCGTCGTTGTCGTCTTTCTCCGTCGTTGTCTTCTTCGTTGTCGTCTTTCTCAGTCGTTGTCGTCTTTCTTGGTCGTTGTCGTCTTTCTCCGTCGTTGTCTGCTTCGTTGTCGTCTTTCTCCGTCGTTGTCTGCTTCCTTGTCGTCTTTCTCCGTCGTTGTCGTCTTCCTCAGTCGTTGTTGTCTTTCTACTTTGTTGTCGTCTTTCTCCGTCGTTGTCTGCTTCGTTGTCATCTTTCTCTGTCGTTGTCATCTTGCTCCGTCGTTGTCGTCTTTCTCCGTCGTAGTCTGTTTCCTTGTCGTCTTTCTCCGTCGTTGTCGTCTTTCTCCGTCGTTGTCTGCTTCGTTGTCGTCTTTCTCCGTCGTTGTCGTCTTTCTCCGTCGTTGTCTACATCGTTGTTGTCTTTCTCCATCGTTGTCGTCTTTCTACTTTGTTGTCGTCTTTCTCCGTCGTTGTCTGCTTCGTTGTCGTCTTTCTCCGTCGTTGTCGTCTTTCTCCGTCGTTGTCGTCTTTCTCCGTCATTGTCTGCTTCGTTGTCGTCTTTCTCCGTCGTTGTCTGCTTCTTTGTCGTCTTTCTCCGTCGTTGCCGTCTTTCTCCGTCGTTGTCTGCTTCGTTGTCGTCTTTCTCCGTCGTTGTCTGCATCGTTGACGTCTTTCTCCGTCTTTGTCTGCTTCGTTGTCGTCTTTGTCCGTCGTTGTCTTATTCGTTGTCGTCTTTCTCCGTCGTTGTCTGCTTCGTTGTCGTCTTTCTCCGTCGTTGTAGTCTTTCTCCGTCGTTGTCGTCTTTCTCCGTCTTTGTCTGCTTCGTTGTCATCTTTCTCCGTCGTTGTCGTCTTTCTCCGTCGCTATAGTCTTTCTCCGTCGTTGTAGTCTTTCTCCGTCGTTGTCGTCTTTCTCCGTCGTTGTCTGCTTCGTTGTCGTCTTTCTCCGTCGTTGTCGTCTTTCTCCGTCGTTGTCTACATCGTTGTTGTCTTTCTCCGTCGTTGTCGTCTTTCTACTTCATTGTCGTCTTTCTCCGTCGTTGTCTGCTTCGTTGTCGTCTTTCTCCGTCGTTGTCGTCTTTCTCCGTCGTTGTCGTCTTTCTCCGTCATTGTCTGCTTCGTTGTCGTCTTTTTCCGTCGTTGTCTGCTTCGTTGTCGTCTTTCTCCGTCGTTGCCGTCTTTCTCCGTCGTTGTCTGCTTCGTTGTCGTCTTTCTCCGTCGTTGTCTGCATCGTTGACGTCTTTCTCCGTCTATGTCTGCTTCGTTGTCGTCTTTGTCCGTCGTTGTCTTATTCGTTGTCGTCTTTCTCCGTCGTTGTCTGCTTCGTTGTCGTCTTTCTCCGTCGTTGTAGTCTTTCTCCGTCGTTGTCGTCTTTCTCCGTCGTTGTCTGCTTCCTTGTCATCTTTCTCCGTCGTTGTCGTCTTTCTCCGTCGCTATAGTCTTTCTCCGTCGTTGTCGTCTTTCTCCGTCGTTGTCGTCTTTCTCCGTCGTTGTCTGCTTCGTTGTCGTCTTTCTCCGTCGTTGTCGTCTTTCTCCGTCGTTGTCTGCTTCGTTGTCGTCTTTCTCCGTCGTTGTCGTCTTTCTCCGTCATTGTCTGCTTCGATGTCGTCTTTCTCCGTCGTTGTCGTCTTTCTCCGTCGTTGTCGTCTTTCTCCGTCTTTGTCTGCTTCGTTGTCATCTTTCTCCGTCGTTGTCGTCTTTCTCCGTCGCTATAGTCTTTCTCCGTCGTTGTCGTCTTTCTCCGTCGTTGTCGTCTTTCTCCGTCATTGTCTGCTTCGTTGTCGTTTTCTCCGTCGTTGTCGTCTTTCTCCGTCGTTGTCTGCTTCGTTGTCGTCTTTCTCCGTCGTTGTCGTCTTTCTCCGTCGTTGTCTGCTTCCTTGTCGTCTTTCTCCGTCGTTGTCGTCTTTCTACCTCATTGTCTGCTTCGTTGTCTTCTTTCTCCGTCGTTTTCGTCTTTCTCCGTCGTTGTCGTCTTTCTCCGTCGTTGTCTGCTTCGTTGTCGTCTTTCTCCGTCATTGTAGTCTTTCTCCGTCGTTGTCGTCTTTCTCCGTCGTTGTCTGCTTCGTTGTCGTCTTTCTCCTTCGTTGTCGTCTTTCTCCGTCGCTATCGTCTTTCTCCGCCGTTGTCGTCTTTCTCCGTCGTTGTCATCTTTCTCTGTCGTTGTCTGCTTCGTTGTCGTCTTTCTCCGTCGTTGTCGTCTTTCTCCATTTTTGTCTGCTTCGTTGTCGTCTTTCTCCGTCGTTGTCTGCTTCGTGGTCGTCTTTCTCCGTCGTTGTCGTCTTTCTCCGACGTTGTCTGCTTCGTTGTCGTCTTTCTCCGTCGTTGTCGTCTTTCTCCGTCGTTGTCTGCTTCGTTGTCGTCTATCTCCGTCGTTGTCTGCTTCGTTGTCATCTTTCTCCGTCGTTGTCGTCTTTCTCCGTCGTTGTCTGCTTCGTTGTCGTCTTTCTCAGTCGTTGTCGTCTTTCTTGGTCGTTGTCGTCTTTCTCCGTCGTTGTCTGCTTCGTTGTCGTCTTTCTCCGTCGTTGTCTGCTTCCTTGTCGTCTTTCTCCGTCGTTGTCGTCTTCCTCCGTCGTTGTTGTCTTTCTACTTTGTTGTCGACTTTCTCCGTCGTTGTCTGCTTCGTTGTCATCTTTCTCCGTCGTTGTCATCTTTCTCCGTCGTTGTCGTCTTTCTCCGTCGTGGTCTGCTTCGTGGTCGTCTTTCTCCGTCGTTGTCGTCTTTCTCCGTCGTTGTCTGATTCGTTGTCGTATTTCTCCGTCGTTGTCGTCTTTCACCGTCGTTGTCTACATCGTTGTTGTCTTTCTCCATCGTTGTCGTCTTTCTACTTCGTTGTCGTCTTTCTCCGTCGTTGTCTGCTTCGTTGTCGTCTTTCTCCGTCGTTGTCTGCTTCTTTGTCATCTTTCTCCGTCGTTACCGTCTTTCTCCGTCGTTGTCTGCTTCGTTGTCGTCTTTCTCCGTCGTTGTCTGCTTCGTTGTCATCTTTCTCCGTCTTTGTCTGCTTCGTTGTCGTCTTTGTCCGTCGTTGTCTTATTCGTTGTCGTCTTTCTCCGTCGTTGTCTGCTTCGTTGTCGTCTTTCTCCGTCGTTGTAGTCTTTCTCCGTCTTTGTCGTCTTTCTCCGTCTCTGTCTGCTTCGTTGTCATCTTTCTCCGTCGTTGTAGTCTTTCTCCGTCGCTATAGTCTTTCTCCGTCGTTGTCGTCTTTCTCCGTCGTTGTCGTCTTTCTCCGTCGTTGTCTGCTTCGTTGTCGTCTTTCTCCGTCGTTGTCGTCTTTCTCCGTCGTTGTCTACATCGTTGTTGTCTTTCTCCGTCGTTGTCGTCTTTCTACTTCGTTGTCGTCTTTCTCCGTCGTTGTATGCTTCGTTGTCGTCTTTCTCCGTCGTTGTCGTCTTTCTCCGTCGTTGTCGTCTTTCTCCGTCATTGTCTGCTTCGTTGTCGTCTTTCTCCGTCGTTGTCTGCTTCCTTGTCGTCTTGCTCCGTCGTTGCCGTCTTTCTCCGTCGTTTTCTGCTTCGTTGTCGTCTTTCTCCGTCGTTGTCTGCATCGTTGACGTCTTTCTCCGTCTTTGTCTGCTTCGTTGTCGTCTTTGTCAGTCGTTGTCTTATTCGTTGTCGTCTTTCTCCGTTGTTGTCTGCTTCGTTGTCGTCTTTCTCCGTCGTTGTAGTCTTTCTCCGTCGTTGTCGTCTTTCTCCGTCTTTGTCTGCTTCGTTGTCATCTTTCTCCGTCGTTGTCGTCTTTCTCCGTCGCTATAGTCTTTCTCCGTCGTTGTCGTCTTTCTCCGTCGTTGTCGTCTTTCTCCGTCGTTGTCTGCTTCGTTGTCGTCTTTCTCCGTCGTTGTCGTCTTTCTCCGTCGTTGTCTGCTTCCTTGTCGTCTTTCTCCGTCGTTGTCGTCTTTCTCCGTCATTGTCTGCTTCGTTGTCGTCTTTCTCCGTCGTTGTCGTCTTTCTCCGTCGTTGTCGTCTTTCTCCGTCTTTGTCTGCTTCGTTGTCATCTTTCTCCGTCGTTGTCGTCTTTCTCCGTCGCTATAGTCTTTCTCCGTCGTTGTCGTCTTTCTCCGTCGTTGTCGTCTTTCTCCGTCGTTGTCTGCTTCGTTGTCGTCTTTCTCCGTCGTTGTCGTCTTTCTCCGTCGTTGTCTGCTTCGTTGTCGTCTTTCTCCGTCGTTGTCGTCTTTCTCCGTCGTTGTCTGCTTCCTTGTCGTCATTCTCCGTCGTTGTCGTATTTCTCCGTCATTGTCTGCTTCGTTGTCGTCTTTCTCCGTCGTTTTCGTCTTTCTCCGTCGTTGTCGTCTTTCTCCGTCGTTGTCTGCTTCGTTGTCGTCTTTCTCCGTCATTGTAGTCTTTCTCCGTCGTTGTCGTCTTTCTCCGTCGTTGTCTGCTTCGTTGTCGTCTTTCTCCGTCGTTGTCGTCTTTCTCCGTCGCTATCGTCTTTCTCCGCCGTTGTCGTCTTTCTCCGTCGTTGTCGTCTTTCTCTGTCGTTGTCTGCTTCGTTGTCGTCTTTCTCCATTTTTGTCTGCTTCGTTGTCGTCTTTCTCCGTCGTTGTCTGCTTCGTGGACGTCTTTCTCCGTCGTTGTCGTCTTTCTCCGACGTTGTCTGCTTCGTTGTCGTCTTTCTCCGTCGTTGTCTGCTTCGTTGTCATCTTTCTCCGTCGTTGTCGTCTTTCTCCGTCGTTGTCTGCTTCGTTGTCGTCTTTCTCAGTCGTTGTCGTCTTTCTTGGTCGTTGTCGTCTTTCTCCTTCGTTGTCTGCTTCGTTGTCGTCTTTCTCCGTCGTTGTCTGCTTCCTTGTCGTCTTTCTCCGTCGTTGTCGTCTTCCTCCGTCGTTGTTGTCTTTCTACTTTGTTGTCGTCTTTCTCCGTCGTTGTCTGCTTCGTTGTCATTTTTCTCCGTCGTTGTCATCTTTCTCCGTCGTTGTCGTCTTTCTCCGTCGTTGTCTGCTTCCTTGTCGTCTTTCTCCGTCGTTGTCGTCTTTCTCCGTCGTTGTCTGCTTCGTTGTCGTCTTTCTCCGTCGTTGTCGTCTTTCTCCGTCATTGTCTGCTTCGATGTCGTCTTTCTCCGTCGTTGTCGTCTTTCTCCGTCGTTGTCGTCTTTCTCCGTCTTTGTCTGCTTCGTTGTCATCTTTCTCCGTCGTTGTCGTCTTTCTCCGTCGCTATAGTCTTTCTCCGTCGTTGTCGTCTTTCTCCGTCGTTGTCGTCTTTCTCCGTCATTGTCTGCTTCGTTGTCGTTTTCTCCGTCGTTGTCGTCTTTCTCCGTCGTTGTCTGCTTCGTTGTCGTCTTTCTCCGTCGTTGTCGTCTTTCTCCGTCGTTGTCTGCTTCCTTGTCGTCTTTCTCCGTCGTTGTCGTCTTTCTACCTCATTGTCTGCTTCGTTGTCTTCTTTCTCCGTCGTTTTCGTCTTTCTCCGTCGTTGTCGTCTTTCTCCGTCGTTGTCTGCTTCGTTGTCGTCTTTCTCCGTCATTGTAGTCTTTCTCCGTCGTTGTCGTCTTTCTCCGTCGTTGTCTGCTTCGTTGTCGTCTTTCTCCTTCGTTGTCGTCTTTCTCCGTCGCTATCGTCTTTCTCCGCCGTTGTCGTCTTTCTCCGTCGTTGTCATCTTTCTCTGTCGTTGTCTGCTTCGTTGTCGTCTTTCTCCGTCGTTGTCGTCTTTCTCCATTTTTGTCTGCTTCGTTGTCGTCTTTCTCCGTCGTTGTCTGCTTCGTGGTCGTCTTTCTCCGTCGTTGTCGTCTTTCTCCGACGTTGTCTGCTTCGTTGTCGTCTTTCTCCGTCGTTGTCGTCTTTCTCCGTCGTTGTCTGCTTCGTTGTCGTCTATCTCCGTCGTTGTCTGCTTCGTTGTCATCTTTCTCCGTCGTTGTCGTCTTTCTCCGTCGTTGTCTGCTTCGTTGTCGTCTTTCTCAGTCGTTGTCGTCTTTCTTGGTCGTTGTCGTCTTTCTCCGTCGTTGTCTGCTTCGTTGTCGTCTTTCTCCGTCGTTGTCTGCTTCCTTGTCGTCTTTCTCCGTCGTTGTCGTCTTCCTCCGTCGTTGTTGTCTTTCTACTTTGTTGTCGACTTTCTCCGTCGTTGTCTGCTTCGTTGTCATCTTTCTCCGTCGTTGTCATCTTTCTCCGTCGTTGTCGTCTTTCTCCGTCGTGGTCTGCTTCGTGGTCGTCTTTCTCCGTCGTTGTCGTCTTTCTCTGTCGTTGTCTGATTCGTTGTCGTATTTCTCCGTCGTTGTCGTCTTTCACCGTCGTTGTCTACATCGTTGTTGTCTTTCTCCATCGTTGTCGTCTTTCTACTTCGTTGTCGTCTTTCTCCGTCGTTGTCTGCTTCGTTGTCGTCTTTCTCCGTCGTTGTCTGCTTCTTTGTCATCTTTCTCCGTCGTTACCGTCTTTCTCCGTCGTTGTCTGCTTCGTTGTCGTCTTTCTCCGTCGTTGTCTGCTTCGTTGTCATCTTTCTCCGTCTTTGTCTGCTTCGTTGTCGTCTTTGTCCGTCGTTGTCTTATTCGTTGTCGTCTTTCTCCGTCGTTGTCTGCTTCGTTGTCGTCTTTCTCCGTCGTTGTAGTCTTTCTCCGTCTTTGTCGTCTTTCTCCGTCTCTGTCTGCTTCGTTGTCATCTTTCTCCGTCGTTGTAGTCTTTCTCCGTCGCTATAGTCTTTCTCCGTCGTTGTCGTCTTTCTCCGTCGTTGTCGTCTTTCTCCGTCGTTGTCTGCTTCGTTGTCGTCTTTCTCCGTCGTTGTCGTCTTTCTCCGTCGTTGTCTACATCGTTGTTGTCTTTCTCCGTCGTTGTCGTCTTTCTACTTCGTTGTCGTCTTTCTCCGTCGTTGTATGCTTCGTTGTCGTCTTTCTCCGTCGTTGTCGTCTTTCTCCGTCGTTGTCGTCTTTCTCCGTCATTGTCTGCTTCGTTGTCGTCTTTCTCCGTCGTTGTCTGCTTCCTTGTCGTCTTGCTCCGTCGTTGCCGTCTTTCTCCGTCGTTTTCTGCTTCGTTGTCGTCTTTCTCCGTCGTTGTCTGCATCGTTGACGTCTTTCTCCGTCTTTGTCTGCTTCGTTGTCGTCTTTGTCAGTCGTTGTCTTATTCGTTGTCGTCTTTCTCCGTTGTTGTCTGCTTCGTTGTCGTCTTTCTCCGTCGTTGTAGTCTTTCTCCGTCGTTGTCGTCTTTCTCCGTCTTTGTCTGCTTCGTTGTCATCTTTCTCCGTCGTTGTCGTCTTTCTCCGTCGCTATAGTCTTTCTCCGTCGTTGTCGTCTTTCTCCGTCGTTGTCGTCTTTCTCCGTCGTTGTCTGCTTCGTTGTCGTCTTTCTCCGTCGTTGTCGTCTTTCTCCGTCGTTGTCTGCTTCCTTGTCGTCTTTCTCCGTCGTTGTCGTCTTTCTCCGTCATTGTCTGCTTCGTTGTCGTCTTTCTCCGTCGTTGTCGTCTTTCTCCGTCGTTGTCGTCTTTCTCCGTCTTTGTCTGCTTCGTTGTCATCTTTCTCCGTCGTTGTCGTCTTTCTCCGTCGCTATAGTCTTTCTCCGTCGTTGTCGTCTTTCTCCGTCGTTGTCGTCTTTCTCCGTCGTTGTCTGCTTCGTTGTCGTCTTTCTCCGTCGTTGTCGTCTTTCTCCGTCGTTGTCTGCTTCGTTGTCGTCTTTCTCCGTCGTTGTCGTCTTTCTCCGTCGTTGTCTGCTTCCTTGTCGTCATTCTCCGTCGTTGTCGTATTTCTCCGTCATTGTCTGCTTCGTTGTCGTCTTTCTCCGTCGTTTTCGTCTTTCTCCGTCGTTGTCGTCTTTCTCCGTCGTTGTCTGCTTCGTTGTCGTCTTTCTCCGTCATTGTAGTCTTTCTCCGTCGTTGTCGTCTTTCTCCGTCGTTGTCTGCTTCGTTGTCGTCTTTCTCCGTCGTTGTCGTCTTTCTCCGTCGCTATCGTCTTTCTCCGCCGTTGTCGTCTTTCTCCGTCGTTGTCGTCTTTCTCTGTCGTTGTCTGCTTCGTTGTCGTCTTTCTCCATTTTTGTCTGCTTCGTTGTCGTCTTTCTCCGACGTTGTCTGCTTCGTTGTCGTCTTTCTCCGTCGTTGTCTGCTTCGTTGTCATCTTTCTCCGTCGTTGTCGTCTTTCTCCGTCGTTGTCTGCTTCGTTGTCGTCTTTCTCAGTCGTTGTCGTCTTTCTTGGTCGTTGTCGTCTTTCTCCTTCGTTGTCTGCTTCGTTGTCGTCTTTCTCCGTCGTTGTCTGCTTCCTTGTCGTCTTTCTCCGTCGTTGTCGTCTTCCTCCGTCGTTGTTGTCTTTCTACTTTGTTGTCGTCTTTCTCCGTCGTTGTCTGCTTCGTTGTCATTTTTCTCCGTCGTTGTCATCTTTCTCCGTCGTTGTCGTCTTTCTCCGTCGTTGTCTGCTTCCTTGTCGTCTTTCTCCGTCGTTGTCGTCTTTCTCCGTCGTTGTCTGCTTCGTTGTCGTCTTTCTCCGTCGTTGTCGTCTTTCTCCGTCGTTGTCTACATCGTTGTTGTCTTTCTCCGTCGTTGTCGTCTTTCTACTTCGTTGTCATATATCTCCGTCGTTTTCTGCTTCGTTGTCGTCTTTCTCCGTCGTTGTCGTCTTTCTCCGTCGTTGTCGTCTTTCTCCGTCATTGTCTGCTTCGTTGTCGTCTTTCTCCGTCGTTGTCTGCTTCTTTGTCGTCTTTCTCCGTCGTTGCCGTCTTTCTCCGTCGTTGTCTGCTTCGTTGTCGTCTTTCTCCGTCGTTGTCTGCATCGTTGACGTCTTTCTCCGTCTTTGTCTGCTTCGTTGTCGTCTTTGTCCGTCGTTGTCTTATTCGTTGTCGTCTTTCTCCGTCGTTGTCTGCTTCGTTGTCGTCTTTCTCCGTCGTTGTAGCCTTTCTCCGTCGTTGTTGTCTTTCTCCGTCTTTGTCTGCTTCGTTGTCATCTTTCTCCATCGTTGTCGTCTTTCTACGTCGCTATAGTCTTTCTCCGTCGTTGTCGTCTTTCTCCGTCGTTGTCGTCTTTCTCCGTCGTTGTCTGCTTCGTTGTTGTCTTTCTCCGTCGTTGTCGTCTTTCTCCGTCGTTGTCTGCTTCGTTGTCGTATTTCTCCGTCGTAGTCGTCTTTCTCCGTCGTTGTCTGCTTCCTTGTCGTCTTTCTCCGTCGTTGTTGTCTTTCTCCGTCATTGTCTGCTTCGTTGTCGTCTTTCTCCGTCGTTTTCGTCTTTCTCCGTCGTTGTCGTCTTTCTCCGTCGTTGTCTGCTTCGTTGTCGTCTTTCTCCGTCATTGTAGTCTTTCTCCGTCGTTGTCGTCTTTCTCCGTCGTTGTCTGCTTCGTTGTCGTCTTTCTCCGTCGTTGTCGTCTTTCTCCGTCGCTATCGTCTTTCTCCGCCGTTGTCATCTTTCTCCGTCGTTGTCGTCTTTCTCTGTCATTGTCTGCTTCGTTGTCCTCTTTCTCCGTCGTTGTCGTCTTTCTCCATTTTTGTCTACTTCGTTGTCGTCTTTCTCCGTCGTTGTCTGCTTCGTGGTCGTCTTTCTCCGTCGTTGTCGTCTTTCTCCGACGTTGTCTGCTTCGTTGTCGTCTTTCTCCGTCGTTGTCGTCTTTCTCCGTCGTTGTCTGCTTCGTTGTTGTCTATCTCCGTCGTTGTCTACTTCGTTGTCATCTTTCTCCGTCGTTGTCGTCTTTCTCCGTCGTTGTCTGCTTCGTTGTCGTCTTTCTCAGTCGTTGTCGTCTTTCTTGGTCGTTGTCGTCTTTCTCCGTCGTTGTCTGCTTCGTTGTCGTCTTTCTCCGTCGTTGTCTGCTTCCTTGTCGTCTTTCTCCGTCGTTGTCGTCTTTCTCCGTCGTTGTCGTCTTTCTCCGTCGTTGTCTGCTTCCTTGTCGTCTTTCTCCGTCGTTGTCGTCTTTCTCCGTCGTTGTCTGCTTCGTTGTCGTCTTTCTCCGTCGTTGTCTGCTTCCTTGTCGTCTTTCTCCGTCGTTGTCGTCTTCCTCCGTCGTTGTTGTCTTTCTACTTTGTTGTCGTCTTTCTCCGTCGTTGTCTGCTTCGTTGTCATCTTTCTCCGTCGTTGTCATCTTTCTCCGTCGTTGTCGTCTTTCTCCGTCGTGGTCTGCTTCGTGGTCGTCTTTCTCCGTCGTTGTCGTCTTTCTCCGTCGTTGTCTGCTTCGTTGTCGTATTTCTCCGTCGTTGTCGTCTTTCTCCGTCGTTGTCTACATCGTTGTTGTCTTTCTCCATCGTTGTCGTCTTTCTACTTCGTTGTCGTCTTTCTCCGTCGTTGTCTGCTTCGTTGTCGTCTTTCTCCGTCGTTGTCGTCTTTCTCCGTCATTGTCTGCTTCGTTGTCGTCTTTCTCCGTCGTTGTCTGCTTCTTTGTCGTCTTTCTCCGTCGTTACCGTCTTTCTCCGTCGTTGTCTGCTTCGTTGTCGTCTTTCTCCGTCGTTGTCTGCATCGTTGACGTCTTTCTCCGTCTTTGTCTGCTTCTTTGTCGTCTTTGTCCGTCGTTGTCTTATTCGTTGTCGTCTTTCTCCGTCGTTGTCTGCTTCGTTGTCGTCTTTCTCCGTCGTTGTAGTCTTTCTCCGTCGTTGTCGTCTTTCTCCGTCTTTGTCTGCTTCGTTGTCATCTTTCTCCGTCGTTGTAGTCTTTCTCCGTCGCTATAGTCTTTCTCCGTCGTTGTCGTCTTTCTCCGTCGTTGTCATCTTTCTCTGTCGTTGTCTGCTTCGTTGTCGTCTTTCTCCGTCGTTGTCGTCTTTCTCCGTCGTTGTCTACATCGTTGTTGTCTTTCTCCGTCGTTGTCGTCTTTCTACTTCGTTGTCGTCTTTCTCCGTCGTTGTATGATTCGTTGTCGTCTTTCTCCGTCGTTGTCGTCTTTCTCCGTCGTTGTCGTCTTTCTCCGTCATTGTCTGCTTCGTTGTCGTCTTTCTCCGTCGTTGTCTGCTTCCTTGTAGTCTTGCTCCGTCGTTGCCGTCTTTCTCCGTCGTTGTCTGCTTCGTTGTCGTCTTTCTCCGTCGTTGTCTGCATCGTTGACGTCTTTCTCCGTCTTTGTCTGCTTCGTTGTCGTCTTTGTCCGTCGTTGTCTTATTCGTTGTCGTCTTTCTCCGTCGTTGTCTGCTTCGTTGTCGTCTTTCTCCGTCGTTGTCGTCTTTCTCCGTCGTTGTCGTCTTTCTCCGTCTTTGTCTGCTTCGTTGTCATCTTTCTCCGTCGTTGTCGTCTTTCTCCGTCGCTATAGTCTTTCTCCGTCGTTGTCGTCTTTCTCCGTCGTTGTCGTCTTTCTCCGTCGTTGTCTGCTTCGTTGTCGTCTTTCTCCGTCGTTGTCGTCTTTCTCCGTCGTTGTCTGCTTCGTTGTCGTCTTTCTCCGTCGTTGTCGTCTTTCTCCGTCATTGTCTGCTTCGTTGTCGTCTTTCTCCGTCGTTGTCGTCTTTCTCCGTCGTTGTCGTCTTTCTCCGTCGTTGTCTGCTTCGTTGTCGTTATTCTCCGTCGTTGTCGTCTTTCTCCGTCGCTATAGTCTTTCTCCGTCGTTGTCGTCTTTCTCCGTCGTTGTCGTCTTTCTCCGTCGTTGTCTGCTTCGTTGTCGTCTTTCTCCGTCTTTATCGTCTTTCTCCGTCGTTGTCTGCTTCGTTGTCGTCTTTCTCCGTCGTTGTCGTCTTTCTCCGTCGTTGTCTGCTTCCTTGTCGTCATTCTCCGTCGTTGTCGTATTTCTCCGTCATTGTCTGCTTCGTTGTCGTCTTTCTCCGTCGTTTTCGTCTTTCTCCGTCGTTGTCGTCTTTCTCCGTCGTTGTCTGCTTCGTTGTCGTCTTTCTCCGTCATTGTAGTCTTTCTCCGTCGTTGTCGTCTTTCTCCGTCGTTGTCTGCTTCGTTGTCGTCTTTCTCCGTCGTTGTCGTCTTTCTCCGTCGCTATCGTCTTTCTCCGCCGTTGTCGTCTTTCTCCGTCGTTGTCGTCTTTCTCTGTCGTTGTCTGCTTCGTTGTCGTCTTTCTCCATTTTTGTCTGCTTCGTTGTCGTCTTTCTCCATTTTTGTCTGCTTCGTTGTCGTCTTTCTCCGTCGTTGTCTGCTTCGTGGTCGTCTTTCTCCGTCGTTGTCGTCTTTCTCCGACGTTGTCTGCTTCGTTGTCGTCTTTCTCCGTCGTTGTCTGCTTCGTTGTCATCTTTCTCCGTCGTTGTCGTCTTTCTCCGTCGTTGTCTGCTTCGTTGTCGTCTTTCTCAGTCGTTGTCGTCTTTCTTGGTCGTTGTCGTCTTTCTCCGTCGTTGTCTGCTTCGTTGTCGTCTTTCTCCGTCGTTGTCTGCTTCCTTGTCGTCTTTCTCCGTCGTTGTCGTCTTCCTCCGTCGTTGTTGTCTTTCTACTTTGTTGTCGTCTTTCTCCGTCGTTGTCTGCTTCGTTGTCATCTTTCTCCGTCGTTGTCATCTTTCTCCGTCGTTGTCTGCTTCCTTGTCGTCTTTCTCCGTCGTTGTCGTCTTTCTCCGTCGTTGTCTGCTTCGTTGTCGTCTTTCTCCGTCGTTGTCGTCTTTCTCCGTCGTTGTCTACATCGTTGTTGTCTTTCTCCGTCGTTGTCGTCTTTCTACTTCGTTGTCATATATCTCCGTCGTTGTCTGCTTCGTTGTCGTCTTTCTCCGTCGTTGTCGTCTTTCTCCGTCGTTGCCGTCATTCTCATCGTTGTCTGCTTCGTTGTCGTCTTTCTCCGTCGTTGTCTGCTTCTTTGTCGTCTTTCTCCGTCGTTGCCGTCTTTCTCCGTCGTTGTCTGCTTCGTTGTCGTCTTTCTCCGTCGTTGTCTGCATCGTTGACGTCTTTCTCCGTCTTTGTCTGCTTCGTTGTCGTCTTTGTCCGTCGTTGTCTTATTCGTTGTCGTCTTTCTCCGTCGTTGTCTGCTTCGTTGTCGTCTTTCTCCGTCGTTGTAGTCTTTCTCCGTCGTTGTTGTCTTTCTCCGTCTTTGTCTGCTTCGTTGTCATCTTTCTCAGTCGTTGTCGTCTTTCTCCGTCGCTATAGTCTTTCTCCGTCGTTGTCGTCTTTCTCCGTCGTTGTCGTCTTTCTCCGTCGTTGTCTGCTTCGTTGTCGTCTTTCTCCGTCGTTGTCGTCTTTCTCCGTCGTTGTCTGATTCGTTGTCGTATTTCTCCGTCGTAGTCGTCTTTCTCCGTCGTTGTCTGCTTCCTTGTCGTCTTTCTCCGTCGTTGTCGTCTTTCTCCGTCATTGTCTGCTTCGTTGTCGTCTTTCTCCGTCGTTTTCGTCTTTCTCCGTCGTTGTCGTCTTTCTCCGTCGTTGTCTGCTTCGTTGTCGTCTTTCTCCGTCATTGTAGTCTTTCTCCGTCGTTGTCGTCTTTCTCCGTCGTTGTCTGCTTCGTTGTCGTCTTTCTCCGTCGTTGTCGTCTTTCTCCGTCGCTATCGTCTTTCTCCGCCGTTGTCATCTTTCTCCGTCGTTGTCGTCTTTCTCTGTCATTGTCTGCTTCGTTGTCGTCTTTCTCCGTCGTTGTCGTCTTTCTCCATTTTTGTCTACTTCGTTGTCGTCTTTCTCCGTCGTTGTCTGCTTCGTGGTCGTCTTTCTCCGTCGTTGTCGTCTTTCTCCGACGTTGTCTGCTTCGTTGTCGTCTTTCTCCGTCGTTGTCGTCTTTCTCTGTCGTTGTCTGCTTCGTTGTTGTCTATCTCCGTCGTTGTCTACTTCGTTGTCATCTTTCTCCGTCGTTGTCGTCTTTCTCCGTCGTTGTCTGCTTCGTTGTCGTCTTTCTCAGTCGTTGTCGTCTTTCTTGGTCGTTGTCGTCTTTCTCCGTCGTTGTCTGCTTCGTTGTCGTCTTTCTCCGTCGTTGTCTGCTTCCTTGTCGTCTTTCTCCGTCGTTGTCGTCTTTCTCCGTCGTTGTCGTCTTTCTCCGTCGTTGTCTGCTTCCTTGTCGTCTTTCTCCGTCGTTGTCGTCTTTCTCCGTCGTTGTCTGCTTCGTTGTCGTCTTTCTCCGTCGTTGTCGTCTTTCTCCATCGTTGTCTACATCGTTGTTGTCTTTCTCCGTCGTTGTCGTCTTTCTACTTCGTTGTCGTCATTCTCCGTCGTTGTCTGCTTCGTTGTCGTCTTTCTCCGTCGTTGTCGTCTTTCTCCATCGTTGTCGTCTTTCTCCGTCATTGTCTGCTTCGTTGTCGTCTTTCTCCGTCGTTGTCTGCTTCCTTGTCGTCTTTCTCCGTCGTTGCCGTCTTTCTCCGTCGTTGTCTGCTTCGTTGTCGCCTTTCTCCGTCGTTGTCTGCATCGTTGACGTATTTCTCCGTCGTTGTCTGCTTCGTTGTCGTCTTTGTCCGTCGTTGTCTTATTCGTTGTCGTCTTTCTCCGTCGTTGTCTGCTTCGTTGTCGTCTTTCTCCGTCGTTGTAGTCTTTCTCCGTCGTTGTCGTCTTTCTCCGTCTTTGTCTGGTTCGTTGTCATCTTTCTCCGTCGTTGTCGTCTTTCTCCGTCGCTATAGTCTTTCTCCGTCGTTGTCGTCTTTCTCCGTGGTTGTCGTCTTTCTCCGTCATTGTCTGCTTCGTTGTCGTCTTTCTCCGTCGTTGTCGTCTTTCTCCGTCGTTGTCTGCTTCGTTGTCGTCTTTCTCCATCGTTGTCGTCTTTCTCTGTCATTGTCTGCTTCGTTGTCGTCTTTCTCCGTCGTTGTCGTCTTTCTCCGTCGTTGTCGTCTTTCTCCGTCTTTGTCTGCTTCGTTGTCATCTTTCTCAGTCGTTGTCGTCTTTCTCCGTCGCTATAGTCTTTCTCCGTCGTTGTCGTCTTTCTCCGTTGTTGTCGTCTTTCTCCGTCGTTGTCTGCTTCGTTGTCGTCTTTCTCCGTCGTTGTCGTCTTTCTCCGTCGTTGACTGCTTCGTTGTCGTCTTTCTCCGTCGTTGTCGTCTTTCTCCGTCGTTGTCTGCTTCCTTGTCGTCTTTCTCTGTCGTTGTCGTCTTTCTCCGTCATTATCTGCTTCGTTGTCGTCTTTCTCCGTCGTTTTCGTCTTTCTCCGTTGGTGTCGTCTTTCTCCGTCGTTGTCGTCTTTCTCCGTCGTTGTTGTCTTTCTACTTTGTTGTCGTCTTTCTCCGTCGTTGTCTGCTTCGTTGTCATCTTTCTCCGTCGTTGTCGTCTTTCTCCGTCGTTGTCGTCTTTCTCCGTCGTTGTCTGCTTCCTTGTCGTCTTTCTCCGTCGTTGTCGTCTTTCTCCGTCGTTGTCTGCTTCGTTGTCGTCTTTCTCCGTCGTTGTCGTCTTTCTCCGTCGTTGTCGTCTTTCTCCGTCGTTGTCTGCTTCCTTGTCGTCTTTCTCCGTCGTTGTCGTCTTTCTCCGTCGTTGTCTGCTTCGTTGTCGTCTTTCTCCGTCGTTGTCGTCTTTCTCCGTCGTTGTCTACATCGTTGTTGTCTTTCTCCGTCGTTGTCGTCTTTCTACTTCGTTGTCGTCTTTCTCCGTCGTTGTCGTCTTTCTCCGTCGTTGTCGTCTTTCTCCGTCATTCTCTGCTTCGTTGTCGTCTTTCTCCGTCGTTGTCTGCTTCCTTGTCGTCTTTCTCCGTCGTTGCCGTCTTTCTCCGTCGTTGTCTGCTTCGTTGTCCTCTTTCTCCGTCGTTGTCTGCATCGTTGACGTCTTTCTCCGTCTTTGTCTGCTTCGTTGTCGTCTTTGTCCGTCGTTCTCTTATTCGTTGTCGTCTTTCTCCGTTGTTGTCTGCTTCGTTGTCATCTTTCTCCGTCGTTGTCGTCTTTCTCCGTCGCTATAGTCTTTCGCCGTCGTTTTCGTCTTTCTCCGTCGTTGTCGTTTTTCTCCGTCGTTGTCTGCTTCGTTGTCTTCTTTCTCCGTCGTTGTCGTTATTCTCCGTCGTTGTCTGCTTCGTTGTCGTCTTTCTCCGTCGTTGTCGTCTTTCTCCGTCATTGTCTGCTTCGTTGTCGTCTTTCTCCGTCGTTGTCGACTTTCTCCGTCTTTGTCTACTTCGTTGTCATCTTTCTCCGTCGTTGTCGTCTTTCTCCGTCGTTGTCGTCTTTCTCCGTCGTTGTCGTCTTTCTCCGTCGTTGTCTGCTTCCTTGTCGAATTTCTCCGTCGTTGTCGTCTTTCTCCGTCGTTGTCTGCTTCGTTGTCGTCTTTCTCCGTCGTTGTCGTCTTTCTTCGTCGTTGTCGACATCGTTGTTGTCTTTCTCCGTCGTTGTCGTCTTTCTACTTCGTTGTCGTCTTTCTCCATCGTTGTCTGCTTCGTTGTCGTCTTTCTCCGTCGTTGTCGTCTTTCTCCGTCGTTGTCGTCTTTCTCCGTCATTGTCTGCTTCGTTGTGGTCTTTCTCCGTCGTTGTCTGCATCCTTGTCGGCTTTCTCCGTCGTTGCCGTCTTTCTCCGTCGTTGTCTGCTTCGTTGTCTTCTTTCTCCGTCGTTGTCTGCATCGTTGACGTCTTTCTCCGTCTTTGTCTGCTTCGTTGTAGTCTTTGTCCGTCGTTGTCTTATTCGTTGTCGTCTTTCTCCGTCGTTGTCTGCTTCGTTGTCGTCTTTCTCCGTCGTTGTAGTCTTTCTCCGTCGTTGTCGTCTTTCTCCGTCGTTGTCTGCTTCGTTGTCGTCTTTCTCCGTCATTGTAGTTTTTCTCCGTCGTTATCGTCTTTCTCCGTCGTTGTCTGCTTCGTTGTCGTCTTTCTCCGTCGTTGTCGACTTTCTCCGTCGCTATCGACTTTCTCCGCCGTTGTCGTCTTTCTCCGTCGTTGTCGTCTTTCTCTGTCGTTGTCTGCTTCGTTGTCGTCTTTCTCCGTCGTTGTCGTCTTTCTCCATTTTTGTCTGCTTCGTTGTCGTCTTTCTCCGTCGTTGTCTGCTTCGTGGTCGTCTTTCTCCGTCGTTGTCGTCTTTCTCCGACGTTGTCTGCTTCGTTGTCGTCTTTCTCCGTCGTTGTCGTCTTTCTCCGTCGTTGTCTGCTTCGTTGTCGTCTATCTCCGTCGTTGTCTGCTTCGTTGTCATCTTTCTCCGTCGTTGTCGTCTTTCTCCGTCGTTGTCTGCTTCGTTGTCGTCTTTCTCCGTCGTTGTCTGCTTCCTTGTCGTCTTTCTCCGTCGTTGTCGTCTTTCTCCGTCGTTGTTGTCTTTCTACTTTGTTGTCGTCTTTCTCTGTATTTGTCTGTTCGTTGTCATCTTTCTCCGTCGTTGTCGTCTTTCTCCGTCGTTGTCGTCTTTCTCCGTCGTTGTCTGCTTCCTTGTCGAATTTCTCCGTCGTTGTCGTCTTTCTCCGTCGTTGTCTGCTTCGTTGTCGTCTTTCTCCGTCGTTGCCGTCTTTCTTCGTCGTTGTCGACATCGTTGTTGTCTTTCTCCGTCGTTGTCGTCTTTCTACTTCGTTGTCGTCTTTCTCCATCGTTGTCTGCTTCGTTGTCGTCTTTCTCCGTCGTTGTCGTCTTTCTCCGTCTTTGTCGTCTTTCTCCGTCATTGTCTGCTTCGTTGTGGTCTTTCTCCGTCGTTGTCTGCATCCTTGTCGTCTTTCTCCGTCGTTGCCGTCTTTCTCCGTCGTTGTCTGCTTCGTTGTCTTCTTTCTCCGTCGTTGTCTGCATCGTTGACGTCTTTCTCCGTCTTTGTCTGCTTCGTTGTCGTCTTTGTCCGTCGTTGTCTTATTCGTTGTCGTCTTTCTCCGTCGTTGTCTGCTTCGTTGTCGTCTTTCTCCGTCGTTGTAGTCTTTCTCCGTCGTTGTCGTCTTTCTCCGTCTTTGTCTGCTTCGTTGTCATCTTTCTCCGTCGTTGTCGTCTTTCTCCGTCGCTATAGTCTTTCTCCGTCGTAGTCGTCTTTCTCCGTCGTTGTCGTCTTTCTCCGTCGTTGTCTGCTTCGTTGTCGTCTTTCTCCGTCGTTGTCGTCTTTCTCCGTCGTTGTCTGCTTCGTTGTCGTCTTTCTCCGTCGTTGTCGTCTTTCTCCGTCGTTGTCTGCTTCCTTGTCGTCTTTCTCCGTCGTTGCCGTCTTTCTCCGTCGTTGTCTGCTTCGTTGTCGTCTTTCTCCGTCGTTGTCGTCTTTCTCCGTCGTTGTCTGCTTCGTTGTTGTCTATCTCCGTCGTTGTCTACTTCGTTGTCATCTTTCTCCGTCGTTGTCGTCTTTCTCTGTCGTTGTCTGCTTCGTTGTCGTCTTTCTCAGTCGTTGTCGTCTTTCTTGGTCGTTGTCGTCTTTCTCCGTCGTTGTCTGCTTCGTTGTCGTCTTTCTCCGTCGTTGTCTGCTTCCTTGTCGTCTTTCTCCGTCGTTGTCGTCTTTCTCCGTCGTTGTCGTCTTTCTCCGTCGTTGTCTGCTTCCTTGTCGTCTTTCTCCGTCGTTGTCGTCTTTCTCCGTCGTTGTCTGCTTCGTTGTCGTCTTTCTCCGTCGTTGTCTGCTTCCTTGTCGTCTTTCTCCGTCGTTGTCTTCTTCCTCCGTCGTTGTTGTCTTTCTACTTTGTTGTCGTCTTTCTCCGTCGTTGTCTGCTTCGTTGTCATCTTTCTCCGTCGTTGTCATCTTTCTCCGTCGTTGTCGTCTTTCTCCGTCGTTGTCTACATCGTTGTTGTCTTTCTCCGTCGTTGTCGTCTTTCTACTTCGTTGTCGTCTTTCTCCGTCGTTGCCTGCTTCGTTGTCGTCTTTCTCCGTCGTTGTCGTCTTTCTCCGTCGTTGTCGTCTTTCTCCGTCATTGTCTGCTTCGTTGTCGTCTTTCTTCGTCGTTGTCTGCTTCCTTGTCGTCTTTCTCCGTCGTTGCCATCTTTCTCCGTCGTTGTCTGCTTCGTTGTCCTCTTTCTCCGTCGTTGTCTGCATCGTTGACGTCTTTCTCCGTCTTTGTCTGCTTCGTTGTCGTCTTTGTCCGTCGTTCTCTTATTCGTTGTCGTCTTTCTCCGTTGTTGTCTGCTTCGTTGTCATCTTTCTCCGTCGTTGTCGTCTTTCTCCGTCGTTGTCTGCTTCGTTGTCGTCTTTCTCCGTCATTGTAGTCTTTCTCCGTCGTTGTCGTCTTTCTCCGTCGTTGTCTGCTTCGTTGTCGTCTTTCTCCGTCGTTGTCGTCTTTCTCCGTCGCTATCGTCTTTCTCCGCCGTTGTCATCTTTCTCCGTCGTTGTCGTCTTTCTCTGTCATTGTCTGCTTCGTTCTCCTCTTTCTCCGTCGTTGTCGTCTTTCTCCATTTTTGTCTACTTCGTTGTCGTCTTTCTCCGTCGTTGTCTGCTTCGTGGTCGTCTTTCTCCGTCGTTGTCGTCTTTCTCCGACGTTGTCTGCTTCGTTGTCGTCTTTCTCCGTCGTTGTCGTCTTTCTCTGTCGTTGTCTGCTTCGTTGTTGTCTATCTCCGTCGTTGTCTACTTCGTTGTCATCTTTCTCCGTCGTTGTCGTCTTTCTCCGTCGTTGTCTGCTTCGTTGTCGTCTTTCTCAGTCGTTGTCGTCTTTCTTGGTCGTTGTCGTCTTTCTCCGTCGTTGTCTGCTTCGTTGTCGTCTTTCTCCGTCGTTGTCTGCTTCCTTGTCGTCTTTCTCCGTCGTTGTCGTCTTTCTCCGTCGTTGTCGTCTTTCTCCGTCGTTGTCTGCTTCCTTGTCGTCTTTCTCCGTCGTTGTCCTCTTTCTCCGTCGTTGTCTGCTTCGTTGTCGTCTTTCTCCGTCGTTGTCGTCTTTCTCCGTCGTTGTCTACATCGTTGTTGTCTTTCTCCGTCGTTGTCGTCTTTCTACTTCGTTGTCGTCATTCTCCGTCGTTGTCTGCTTCGTTGTCGTCTTTCTCCGTCGTTGTCGTCTTTCTCCATCGTTGTCGTCTTTCTCCGTCATTGTCTGCTTCGTTGTCGTCTTTCTCCGTCGTTGTCTGCTTCCTTGTCGTCTTTCTCCGTCGTTGCCGTCTTTCTCCGTCGTTGTCTGCTTCGTTGTCGCCTTTCTCCGTCGTTGTCTGCATCGTTGACGTATTTCTCCGTCGTTGTCTGCTTCGTTGTCGTCTTTGTCCGTCGTTGTCTTATTCGTTGTCGTCTTTCTCCGTCGTTGTCTGCTTCGTTGTCGTCTTTCTCCGTCGTTGTAGTCTTTCTCCGTCGTTGTCGTCTTTCTCCGTCTTTGTCTGGTTCGTTGTCATCTTTCTCCGTCGTTGTCGTCTTTCTCCGTCGCTATAGTCTTTCTCCGTCGTTGTCGTCTTTCTCCGTGGTTGTCGTCTTTCTCCGTCATTGTCTGCTTCGTTGTCGTCTTTCTCCGTCGTTGTCGTCTTTCTCCGTCGTTGTCTGCTTCGTTGTCGTCTTTCTCCATCGTTGTCGTCTTTCTCTGTCATTGTCTGCTTCGTTGTCGTCTTTCTCCGTCGTTGTCGTCTTTCTCCGTCGTTGTCGTCTTTCTCCGTCTTTGTCTGCTTCGTTGTCATCTTTCTCAGTCGTTGTCGTCTTTCTCCGTCGCTATAGTCTTTCTCCGTCGTTGTCGTCTTTCTCCGTTGTTGTCGTCTTTCTCCGTCGTTGTCTGCTTCGTTGTCGTCTTTCTCCGTCGTTGTCGTCTTTCTCCGTCGTTGTCTGCTTCGTTGTCGTCTTTCTCTGTCGTTGTCGTCTTTCTCCGTCGTTGTCTGCTTCCTTGTCGTCTTTCTCTGTCGTTGTCGTCTTTCTCCGTCATTATCTGCTTCGTTGTCGTCTTTCTCCGTCGTTTTCGTCTTTCTCCGTTGGTGTCGTCTTTCTCCGTCGTTGTCGTCTTTCTCCGTCGTTGTTGTCTTTCTACTTTGTTGTCGTCTTTCTCCGTCGTTGTCTGCTTCGTTGTCATCTTTCTCCGTCGTTGTCGTCTTTCTCCGTCGTTGTCGTCTTTCTCCGTCGTTGTCTGCTTCCTTGTCGTCTTTCTCCGTCGTTGTCGTCTTTCTCCGTCTTTGTCGTCTTTCTCCGTCGTTGTCTGCTTCCTTGTCGTCTTTCTCCGTCGTTGTCGTCTTTCTCCGTCGTTGTCTGCTTCGTTGTCGTCTTTCTCCGTCGTTGTCGTCTTTCTCCGTCGTTGTCTACATCGTTGTTGTCTTTCTCCGTCGTTGTCGTCTTTCTACTTCGTTGTCGTCTTTCTCCGTCGTTGTCTGCTTCGTTGTCGTCTTTCTCCGTCGTTGTCGTCTTTCTCCGTCGTTGTCGTCTTTCTCCGTCATTCTCTGCTTCGTTGTCGTCTTTCTCCGTCGTTGTCTGCTTCCTTGTCGTCTTTCTCCGTCGTTGCCGTCTTTCTCCGTCGTTGTCTGCTTCGTTGTCCTCTTTCTACGTCGTTGTCTGCATCGTTGACGTCTTTCTCCGTCTTTGTCTGCTTCGTTGTCGTCTTTGTCCGTCGTTCTCTTATTCGTTGTCGTCTTTCTCCGTTGTTGTCTGCTTCGTTGTCATCTTTCTCCGTCGTTGTCGTCTTTCTCCGTCGCTATAGTCTTTCTCCGTCGTTTTCGTCTTTCTCCGTCGTTGTCGTTTTTCTCCGTCGTTGTCTGCTTCGTTGTCTTCTTTCTCCGTCGTTGTCGTTATTCTCCGTCGTTGTCTGCTTCGTTGTCGTCTTTCTCCGTCGTTGTCGTCTTTCTCCGTCATTGTCTGCTTCGTTGTCGTCTTTCTCCGTCGTTGTCGACTTTCTCCGTCTTTGTCTACTTCGTTGTCATCTTTCTCCGTCGTTGTCGTCTTTCTCCGTCGTTGTCGTCTTTCTCCGTCGTTGTCGTCTTTCTCCGTCGTTGTTGTCTTTCTACTTTGTTGTCGTCTTTCTCTGTATTTGTCTGTTCGTTGTCATCTTTCTCCGTCGTTGTCGTCTTTCTCCGTCGTTGTCGTCTTTCTCCGTCGTTGTCTGCTTCCTTGTCGAATTTCTCCGTCGTTGTCGTCTTTCTCCGTCGTTGTCTGCTTCGTTGTCGTCTTTCTCCGTCGTTGTCGTCTTTCTTCGTCGTTGTCGACATCGTTGTTGTCTTTCTCCGTCGTTGTCGTCTTTCTACTTCGTTGTCGTCTTTCTCCATCGTTGTCTGCTTCGTTGTCGTCTTTCTCCGTCGTTGTCGTCTTTCTCCGTCGTTGTCGTCTTTCTCCGTCATTGTCTGCTTCGTTGTGGTCTTTCTCCGTCGTTGTCTGCATCCTTGTCGTCTTTCTCCGTCGTTGCCGTCTTTCTCCGTCGTTGTCTGCTTCGTTGTCTTCTTTCTCCGTCGTTGTCTGCATCGTTGACGTCTTTCTCCGTCTTTGTCTGCTTCGTTGTAGTCTTTGTCCGTCGTTGTCTTATTCGTTGTCGTCTTTCTCCGTCGTTGTCTGCTTCGTTGTCGTCTTTCTCCGTCATTGTAGTTTTTCTCCGTCGTTATCGTCTTTCTCCGTCGTTGTCTTCTTCGTTGTCGTCTTTCTCCGTCGTTGTCGACTTTCTCCGTCGCTATCGACTTTCTCCGCCGTTGTCGTCTTTCTCCGTCGTTGTCGTCTTTCTCTGTCGTTGTCTGCTTCGTTGTCGTCTTTCTCCGTCGTTGTCGTCTTTCTCCATTTTTGTCTGCTTCGTTGTCGTCTTTCTCCGTCGTTGTCTGCTTCGTGGTCGTCTTTCTCCGTCGTTGTCGTCTTTCTCCGACGTTGTCTGCTTCGTTGTCGTCTTTCTCCGTCGTTGTCGTCTTTCTCCGTCGTTGTCTGCTTCGTTGTCGTCTATCTCCGTCGTTGTCTGCTTCGTTGTCATCTTTCTCCGTCGTTGTCGTCTTTCTCCGTCGTTGTCTGCTTCGTTGTCGTCTTTCTCCGTCGTTGTCTGCTTCCTTGTCGTCTTTCTCCGTCGTTGTCGTCTTTCTCCGTCGTTGTTGTCTTTCTACTTTGTTGTCGTCTTTCTCTGTATTTGTCTGTTCGTTGTCATCTTTCTCCGTCGTTGTCGTCTTTCTCCGTCGTTGTCGTCTTTCTCCGTCTTTGTCTGCTTCCTTGTCGAATTTCTCCGTAGTTGTCGTCTTTCTCCGTCGTTGTCTGCTTCGTTGTCGTCTTTCTCCGTCGTTGTCGTCTTTCTTCGTCGTTGTCGACATCGTTGTTGTCTTTCTCCGTCGTTGTCGTCTTTCTACTTCGTTGTCGTCTTTCTCCATCGTTGTCTGCTTCGTTGTCGTCTTTCTCCGTCGTTGTCGTCTTTCTCCGTCGTTGTCGTCTTTCTCCGTCATTGTCTGCTTCGTTGTGGTCTTTCTCCGTCGTTGTCTGCATCCTTGTCGTCTTTCTCCGTCGTTGCCGTCTTTCTCCGTCGTTGTCTGCTTCGTTGTCTTCTTTCTCCGTCGTTGTCTGCATCGTTGACGTCTTTCTCCGTCTTTGTCTGCTTCGTTGTCGTCTTTGTCCGTCGTTGTCTTATTCGTTGTCGTCTTTCTCCGTCGTTGTCTGCTTCGTTGTCGTCTTTCTCCGTCGTTGTAGTCTTTCTCCGTCGTTGTCGTCTTTCTCCGTCTTTGTCTGCTTCGTTGTCATCTTTCTCCGTCGTTGTCGTCTTTCTCCGTCGCTATAGTCTTTCTCCGTCGTAGTCGTCTTTCTCCGTCGTTGTCGTCTTTCTCCGTCGTTGTCTGCTTCGTTGTCGTCTTTCTCCGTCGTTGTCGTCTTTCTCCGTCGTTGTCTGCTTCGTTGTCGTCTTTCTCCGTCGTTGTCGTCTTTCTCCGTCGTTGTCTGCTTCCTTGTCGTCTTTCTCCGTCGTTGCCGTATTTCTCCATCGTTGTCTGCTTCGTTGTCGTCTTTCTCCGTCGTTGTCGTCTTTCTCCGTCGTTGTCTGCTTCGTTGTTTTCTATCTCCGTCGTTGTCTACTTCGTTGTCATCTTTCTCCGTCGTTGTCGTCTTTCTCCGTCGTTGTCTGCTTCGTTGTCGTCTTTCTCAGTCGTTGTCGTCTTTCTCCGTCGTTGTCGTCTTTCTCCGTCGTTGTCTGCTTCGTTGTCGTCTTTCTCCGTCGTTGTCTGCTTCCTTGTCGTCTTTCTCCGTCGTTGTCGTCTTTCTCCGTCGTTGTCGTCTTTCTCCGTCGTTGTCTGCTTCCTTGTCGTCTTTCTCCGTCGTTGTCGTCTTTCTCCGTCGTTGTCTGCTTCGTTGTCGTCTTTCTCCGTCGTTGTCTGCTTCCTTGTCGTCTTTCTCCGTCGTTGTCGTCTTCCTCCGTCGTTGTTGTCTTTCTAATTTGTTGTCGTCTTTCTCCGTCGTTGTCTGCTTCGTTGTCATCTTTCTCCGTCGTTGTCATCTTTCTCCGTCGTTGTCGTCTTTCTCCGTCGTGGTCTGCTTCGTGGTCGTCTTTCTCCGTCGTTGTCGTCTTTCTCCGTCGTTGTCTGCTTCGTTGTCGTATTTCTCCGTCGTTGTCGTCTTTCTCCGTCGTTGTCTACATCGTTGTTGTCTTTCTCCATCGTTGTCGTCTTTCTACTTCGTTGTCGTCTCTCTCCGTCGTTGTCTGCTTCGTTGTCGTCTTTCTCCGTCGTTGTCGTCTTTCTCCGTCATTGTCTGCTTCGTTGTCGTCTTTCTCCGTCGTTGTCTGCTTCTTTGTCGTCTTTCTCCGTCGTTACCGTCTTTCTCCGTCGTTGTCTGCTTCGTTGTCGTCTTTCTCCGTCGTTGTCTGCATCGTTGACGTCTTTCTCCGTCTTTGTCTGCTTCTTTGTCGTCTTTGTCCGTCGTTGTCTTATTCGTTGTCGTCTTTCTCCGTCGTTGTCTGCTTCGTTGTCGTCTTTCTCCTTCGTTGTAGTCTTTCTCCGTCGTTGTCGTCTTTCTCCGTCTTTGTCTGCTTCGTTGTCATCTTTCTCCGTCGTTGTAGTCTTTCTCCGTCGCTATAGTCTTTCTCCGTCATTGTCGTCTTTCTCCGTCGTTGTCGTCTTTCTCCGTCGTTGTCTGCTTCGTTGTCGTCTTTCTCCGTCGTTGTCGTCTTTCTCCGTCGTTGTCTACATCGTTGTTGTCTTTCTCCGTCGTTGTCGTCTTTCTACTTCGTTGTCGTCTTTCTCCGTCGTTGTATGCTTCGTTGTCGTCTTTCTCCGTCGTTGTCGTCTTTCTCCGTCGTTGTCGTCTTTCTCCGTCATTGTCTGCTTCGTTGTCGTCTTTCTCCGTCGTTGTCTGCTTCCTTGTAGTCTTGCTCCGTCGTTGCCGTCTTTCTCCGTCGTTGTCTGCTTCGTTGTCGTCTTTCTCCGTCGTTGTCTGCATCGTTGACGTCTTTCTCCGTCTTTGTCTGCTTCGTTGTCGTCTTTGTCCGTCGTTGTCTTATTCGTTGTCGTCTTTCTCCGTCGTTGTCTGCTTCGTTGTCGTCTTTCTCCGTCGTTGTA
Organism: Gallinula chloropus; assembly: GCF_964237585.1. NCBI lineage: Eukaryota > Metazoa > Chordata > Aves > Gruiformes > Rallidae > Gallinula > Gallinula chloropus. The sequence goes on from NW_028168691.1 coordinate 751,571, forward strand.
GTCTTTCTCCGTCGTTGTCGTCTTTCTCCGTCTTTGTCTGCTTCGTTGTCATCTTTCTCCGTCGTTGTCGTCTTTCTCCGTCGCTATAGTCTTTCTCCGTCGTTGTCGTCTTTCTCCGTCGTTGTCGTCTTTCTCCTTCGTTGTCTGCTTCGTTGTCGTCTTTCTCCGTCGTTGTCGTCTTTCTCCGTCGTTGTCTGCTTCGTTGTCGTCTTTCTCCGTCGTTGTCGTCTTTCTCCGTCATTGTCTGCTTCGTTGACGTCTTTCTCCGTCGTTGTCGTCTTTCTCCGTCGTTGTCGTCCTTCTCCGTCGTTGTCTGCTTCGTTGTCATCTTTCTCCGTCGTTGTCGTCTTTCTCCGTCGCTATAGTCTTTCTCCGTCGTTGTCGTCTTTCTCCGTCGTTGTCGTCTTTCTCCGTCGTTGTCTGCTTCGTTGTCGTCTTTCTCCGTCTTTGTCGTCTTTCTCCGTCGTTGTCTGCTTCGTTGTCGTCTTTCTCCGTCGTTGTCGTCTTTCTCCGTCGTTGTCTGCTTCCTTGTCATCATTCTCCGTCGTTGTCGTATTTCTCCGTCATTGTCTGCTTCGTTGTCGTCTTTCTCCGTCGTTTTCGTCTTTCTCCGTCGTTGTCGTCTTTCTCCGTCGTTGTCTGCTTCGTTGTCGTCTTTCTCCGTCATTGTAGTCTTTCTCCGTCGTTGTCGTCTTTCTCCGTCGTTGTCTGCTTCGTTGTCGTCTTTCTCCGTCGTTGTCGTCTTTCTCCGTCGCTATCGTCTTTCTCCGCCGTTGTCGTCTTTCTCCGTCGTTGTCGTCTTTCTCTGTCGTTGTCTGCTTCGTTGTCGTCTTTCTCCATTTTTGTCTGCTTCGTTGTCGTCTTTCTCCATTTTTGTCTGCTTCGTTGTCGTCTTTCTCCGTCGTTGTCTGCTTCGTGGTCGTCTTTCTCCGTCGTTGTCGTCTTTCTCCGACGTTGTCTGCTTCGTTGTCGTCTTTCTCCGTCGTTGTCTGCTTCGTTGTCATCTTTCTCCGTCGTTGTCGTCTTTCTCCGTCGTTGTCTGCTTCGTTGTCGTCTTTCTCAGTCGTTGTCGTCTTTCTTGGTCGTTGTCGTCTTTCTCCGTCGTTGTCTGCTTCGTTGTCGTCTTTCTCCGTCGTTGTTGCTTCCTTGTCGTCTTTCTCCGTCGTTGTCGTCTTCCTCTTTCGTTGTTGTCTTTCTACTTTGTTGTCGTCTTTCTCCGTCGTTGTCTGCTTCGTTGTCATCTTTCTCCGTCGTTGTCATATTTATCCGTCGTTGTCGTCTTTCTCCGTCGTTGTCTGCTTCCTTGTCGTCTTTCTCCGTCGTTGTCGTCTTTCTCCGTCGTTGTCTGATTCGTTGTCGTCTTTCTCCGTCGTTGTCGTCTTTCTCCGTCGTTGTCTACATCGTTGTTGTCTTTCTCCGTCGTTGTCGTCTTTCTACTTCGTTGTCATATATCTCCGTCGTTGTCTGCTTCGTTGTCGTCTTTCTCCGTCGTTGTCGTCTTTCTCCGTCGTTGCCGTCTTTCTCATCGTTGTCTGCTTCGTTGTCGTCTTTCTCCGTCGTTGTCTGCTTCTTTGTCGTCTTTCTCCGTCGTTGCCGACTTTCTCCGTCGTTGTCTGCTTCGTTGTCGTCTTTCTCCGTCGTTGTCTGCATCGTTGACGTCTTTCTCCATCTTTGTCTGCTTCGTTGTCGTCTTTGTCCGTCGTTGTCTTATTCGTTGTCGTCTTTCTCCGTCGTTGTCTGCTTCGTTGTCGTCTTTCTCCGTCGTTGTAGTCTTTCTCCGTCGTTGTTGTCTTTCTCCGTCTTTGTCTGCTTCGTTGTCATCTTTCTCCATCGTTGTCGTCTTTCTCCGTCGCTATAGTCTTTCTCCGTCGTTGTCGTCTTTCTCCGTCGTTGTCGTCTTTCTCCGTCGTTGTCTGCTTCGTTGTTGTCTTTCTCCATCGTTGTCGTATTTCTCCGTCGTTGTCTGCTTCGTTGTCGTATTTCTCCGTCGTAGTCGTCTTTCTCCGTCGTTGTCTGCTTCCTTGTCGTCTTTCTCCGTCGTTGTCGTCTTTCTCCGTCATTGTCTGCTTCGTTGTCGTCTTTCTCCGTCGTTTTCGTCTTTCTCCGTTGGTGTCGTCTTTCTCCGTCGTTGTCGTCTTTCTCCGTCGTTGTTGTCTTTCTACTTTGTTGTCGTCTTTCTCCGTCGTTGTCTGCTTCGTTGTCATCTTTCTCCGTCGTTGTCGTCTTTCTCCGTCGTTGTCGTCTTTCTCCGTCGTTGTCTGCTTCCTTGTCGTCTTTCTCCGTCGTTGTCGTCTTTCTCCGTCGTTGTCTGCTTCTTTGTCGTCTTTCTCCGTCGTTGTCGTCTTTCTCCGTCGTTGTCGTCTTTCTCCGTCGTTGTCTGCTTCCTTGTCGTCTTTCTCCGTCGTTGTCGTCTTTCTCCGTCGTTGTCTGCTTCGTTGTCGTCTTTCTCCGTCGTTGTCGTCTTTCTCCGTCGTTGTCTACATCGTTGTTGTCTTTCTCCGTCGTTGTCGTCTTTCTACTTTGTTGTCGTCTTTCTCCGTTGTTGTCTGCTTCGTTGTCATCTTTCTCCGTCGTTGTCGTCTTTCTCCGTCGCTATAGTCTTTCTCCGTCGTTTTCGTCTTTCTCCGTCGTTGTCGTTTTTCTCCGTCGTTGTCTGCTTCGTTGTCTTCTTTCTCCGTCGTTATCGTTATTCTCCGTCGTTGTCTGCTTCGTTGTCGTCTTTCTCCGTCGTTGTCGTCTTTCTCCGTCATTGTCTGCTTCGTTGTCGTCTTTCTTTGTCGTTGTCGACTTTCTCCGTCTTTGTCTACTTCGTTGTCATCTTTCTCCGTCGTTGTCGTCTTTCTCCGTCGTTGTCGTCTTTCTCCGTCGTTGTCGTCTTTCTCCGTCGTTGTCTGCTTCCTTGTCGTCTTTCTCCGTCGTTGTCGTCTTTCTCCGTCGTTGTTGTCTTTCTACTTTGTTGTCGTCTTTCTCTGTATTTGTCTGTTCGTTGTCATCTTTCTCCGTCGTTGTCGTCTTTCTCCGTCGTTGTCGTCTTTCTCCGTCGTTGTCTGCTTCCTTGTCGAATTTCTCCGTCGTTGTCGTCTTTCTCCGTCGTTGTCTGCTTCGTTGTCGTCTTTCTCCGTCGTTGTCGTCTTTCTTCGTCGTTGTCGACATCGTTGTTGTCTTTCTCCGTCGTTGTCGTCTTTCTACTTCGTTGTCGTCTTTCTCCATCGTTGTCTGCTTCGTTGTCGTCTTTCTCCGTCGTTGTCGTCTTTCTCCGTCGTTGTCGTCTTTCTCCGTCATTGTCTGCTTCGTTGTGGTCTTTCTCCGTCGTTGTCTGCATCCTTGTCGTCTTTCTCCGTCGTTGCCGTCTTTCTCCGTCGTTGTCTGCTTCGTTGTCTTCTTTCTCCGTCGTTGTCTGCATCGTTGACGTCTTTCTCCGTCTTTGTCTGCTTCGTTGTAGTCTTTGTCCGTCGTTGTCTTATTCGTTGTCGTCTTTCTCCGTCGTTGTCTGCTTCGTTGTCGTCTTTCTCCGTCGTTGTAGTCTTTCTCCGTCGTTGTCGTCTTTCTCCGTCGTTGTCTGCTTCGTTGTCGTCTTTCTCCGTCATTGTAGTTTTTCTCCGTCGTTATCGTCTTTCTCCGTCGTTGTCTGCTTCGTGGTCGTCTTTCTCCGTCGTTGTCGACTTTCTCCGTCGCTATCGACTTTCTCCGCCGTTGTCGTCTTTCTCCGTCGTTGTCGTCTTTCTCTGTCGTTGTCTGCTTCGTTGTCGTCTTTCTCCGTCGTTGTCGTCTTTCTCCATTTTTGTCTGCTTCGTTGTCGTCTTTCTCCGTCGTTGTCTGCTTCGTGGTCGTCTTTCTCCGTCGTTGTCGTCTTTCTCCGACGTTGTCTGCTTCGTTGTCGTCTTTCTCCGTCGTTGTCGTCTTTCTCCGTCGTTGTCTGCTTCGTTGTCGTCTATCTCCGTCGTTGTCTGCTTCGTTGTCATCTTTCTCCGTCGTTGTCGTCTTTCTCCGTCGTTGTCTGCTTCGTTGTCGTCTTTCTCCGTCGTTGTCTGCTTCCTTGTCGTCTTTCTCCGTCGTTGTCGTCTTTCTCCGTCGTTGTTGTCTTTCTACTTTGTTGTCGTCTTTCTCTGTATTTGTCTGTTCGTTGTCATCTTTCTCCGTCGTTGTCGTCTTTCTCCGTCGTTGTCGTCTTTCTCCGTCGTTGTCTGCTTCCTTGTCGAATTTCTCCGTCGTTGTCGTCTTTCTCCGTCGTTGTCTGCTTCGTTGTCGTCTTTCTCCGTCGTTGTCGTCTTTCTTCGTCGTTGTCGACATCGTTGTTGTCTTTCTCCGTCGTTGTCGTCTTTCTACTTCGTTGTCGTCTTTCTCCATCGTTGTCTGCTTCGTTGTCGTCTTTCTCCGTCGTTGTCGTCTTTCTCCGTCGTTGTCGTCTTTCTCCGTCATTGTCTGCTTCGTTGTGGTCTTTCTCCGTCGTTGTCTGCATCCTTGTCGTCTTTCTCCGTCGTTGCCGTCTTTCTCCGTCGTTGTCTGCTTCGTTGTCTTCTTTCTCCGTCGTTGTCTGCATCGTTGACGTCTTTCTCCGTCTTTGTCTGCTTCGTTGTCGTCTTTGTCCGTCGTTGTCTTATTCGTTGTCGTCTTTCTCCGTCGTTGTCTGCTTCGTTCTCGTCTTTCTCCGTCGTTGTAGTCTTTCTCCGTCGTTGTCGTCTTTCTCCGTCTTTGTCTGCTTCGTTGTCATCTTTCTCCGTCGTTGTCGTCTTTCTCCGTCGCTATAGTCTTTCTCCGTCGTAGTCGTCTTTCTCCGTCGTTGTCGTCTTTCTCCGTCGTTGTCTGCTTCGTTGTCGTCTTTCTCCGTCGTTGTCGTCTTTCTCCGTCGTTGTCTGCTTCGTTGTCGTCTTTCTCCGTCGTTGTCGTCTTTCTCCGTCGTTGTCTGCTTCCTTGTCGTCTTTCTCCGTCGTTGCCGTCTTTCTCCGTCGTTGTCTGCTTCGTTGTCGTCTTTCTCCGTCGTTGTCTTCTTTCTCCGTCGTTGTCTGCTTCGTTGTTGTCTATCTCCGTCGTTGTCTACTTCGTTGTCATCTTTCTCCGTCGTTGTCGTCTTTCTCCGTCGTTGTCTGCTTCGTTGTCGTCTTTCTCAGTCGTTGTCGTCTTTCTTGGTCGTTGTCGTCTTTCTCCGTCGTTGTCTGCTTCGTTGTCGTCTTTCTCCTTCGTTGTCTGCTTCCTTGTCGTCTTTCTCCGTCGTTGTCGTCTTTCTCCGTCGTTGTCGTCTTTCTCCGTCGTTGTCTGCTTCCTTGTCGTCTTTCTCCGTCGTTGTCGTCTTTCTCCGTCGTTGTCTGCTTCGTTGTCGTCTTTCTCCGTCGTTCTCTGCTTCCTTGTCGTCTTTCTCCGTCGTTGTCGTCTTCCTCCGTCGTTGTTGTCTTTCTACTTTGTTGTCGTCTTTCTCCGTCGTTGTCTGCTTCGTTGTCATCTTTCTCCGTCGTTGTCATCTTTCTCCGTCGTTGTCGTCTTTCTCCGTCGTTGTCTACATCGTTGTTGTCTTTCTCCGTCGTTGTCGTCTTTCTACTTCGTTGTCGTCTTTCTCCGTCGTTGTCTGCTTCGTTGTCGTCTTTCTCCGTCGTTGTCGTCTTTCTCCGTCGTTGTCGTCTTTCTCCGTCATTGTCTGCTTCGTTGTCGTCTTTCTCCGTCGTTGTCTGCTTCCTTGTCGTCTTTCTCCGTCGTTGCCGTCTTTCTCCGTCGTTGTCTGCTTCGTTGTCCTCTTTCTCCGTCGTTGTCTGCATCGTTGACGTCTTTCTCCGTCTTTGTCTGCTTCGTTGTCGTCTTTGTCCGTCGTTCTCTTATTCGTTGTCGTCTTTCTCCGTTGTTGTCTGCTTCGTTGTCATCTTTCTCCGTCGTTGTCGTCTTTCTCCGTCGCTATAGTCTTTCTCCGTCGTTTTCGTCTTTCTCCGTCGTTGTCGTTTTTCTCCGTCGTTGTCTGCTTCGTTGTCTTCTTTCTCCGTCGTTGTCGTTATTCTCCGTCGTTGTCTGCTTCGTTGTCGTCTTTCTCCGTCGTTGTCGTCTTTCTCCGTCATTGTCTGCTTCGTTGTCGTCTTTCTCCGTCGTTGTCGACTTTCTCCGTCTTTGTCTACTTCGTTGTCATCTTTCTCCGTCGTTGTCGTCTTTCTCCGTCGTTGTCGTCTTTCTCCGTCGTTGTCGTCTTTCTCCGTCGTTGTCTGCTTCCTTGTCGTCTTTCTCCGTCGTTGTCGTCTTTCTCCGTCGTTGTTGTCTTTCTACTTTGTTGTCGTCTTTCTCTGTATTTGTCTGTTCGTTGTCATCTTTCTCCGTCGTTGTCGTCTTTCTCCGTCGTTGTCGTCTTTCTCCGTCGTTGTCTGCTTCCTTGTCGAATTTCTCCGTCGTTGTCGTCTTTCTCCGTCGTTGTCTGCTTCGTTGTCGTCTTTCTCCGTCGTTCTCGTCTTTCTTCGTCGTTGTCGACATCGTTGTCGTCTTTCTCCGTCGTTGTCGTCTTTCTACTTCGTTGTCGTCTTTCTCCATCGTTGTCTGCTTCGTTGTCGTCTTTCTCCGTCGTTGTCGTCTTTCTCCGTCGTTGTCGTCTTTCTCCGTCATTGTCTGCTTCGTTGTGGTCTTTCTCCGTCGTTGTCTGCATCCTTGTCGTCTTTCTCCGTCGTTGCCGTCTTTCTCCGTCGTTGTCTGCTTCGTTGTCTTCTTTCTCCGTCGTTGTCTGCATCGTTGACGTCTTTCTCCGTCTTTGTCTGCTTCGTTGTAGTCTTTGTCCGTCGTTGTCTTATTCGTTGTCGTCTTTCTCCGTCGTTGTCTGCTTCGTTGTCGTCTTTCTCCGTCGTTGTAGTCTTTCTCCGTCGTTGTCGTCTTTCTCCGTCGTTGTCTGCTTCGTTGTCGTCTTTCTCCGTCATTGTAGTTTTTCTCCGTCGTTATCGTCTTTCTCCGTCGTTGTCTGCTTCGTTGTCGTCTTTCTCCGTCGTTGCCGACTTTCTCCGTCGCTATCGACTTTCTCCGCCGTTGTCGTCTTTCTCCGTCGTTGTCGTCTTTCTCTGTCGTTGTCTGCTTCGTTGTCGTCTTTCTCCGTCGTTGTCGTCTTTCTCCATTTTTGTCTGCTTCGTTGTCGTCTTTCTCCGTCGTTGTCTGCTTCGTGGTCGTCTTTCTCCGTCGTTGTCGTCTTTCTCCGACGTTGTCTGCTTCGTTGTCGTCTTTCTCCGTCGTTGTCGTCTTTCTCCGTCGTTGTCTGCTTCGTTGTCGTCTATCTCCGTCGTTGTCTGCTTCGTTGTCATCTTTCTCCGTCGTTGTCGTCTTTCTCCGTCGTTGTCTGCTTCGTTGTCGTCTTTCTCCGTCGTTGTCTGCTTCCTTGTCGTCTTTCTCCGTCGTTGTCGTCTTTCTCCGTCGTTGTTGTCTTTCTACTTTGTTGTCGTCTTTCTCTGTATTTGTCTGTTCGTTGTCATCTTTCTCCGTCGTTGTCGTCTTTCTCCGTCGTTGTCGTCTTTCTCCGTCTTTGTCTGCTTCCTTGTCGAATTTCTCCGTAGTTGTCGTCTTTCTCCGTCGTTGTCTGCTTCGTTGTCGTCTTTCTCCGTCGTTGTCGTCTTTCTTCGTCGTTGTCGACATCGTTGTTGTCTTTCTCCGTCGTTGTCGTCTTTCTACTTCGTTGTCGTCTTTCTCCATCGTTGTCTGCTTCGTTGTCGTCTTTCTCCGTCGTTGTCGTATTTCTCCGTCGTTGTCGTCTTTCTCCGTCATTGTCTGCTTCGTTGTGGTCTTTCTCCGTCGTTGTCTGCATCCTTGTCGTCTTTCTCCGTCGTTGCCGTCTTTCTCCGTCGTTGTCTGCTTCGTTGTCTTCTTTCTCCGTCGTTGTCTGCATCGTTGACGTCTTTCTCCGTCTTTGTCTGCTTCGTTGTCGTCTTTGTCGGTCGTTGTCTTATTCGTTGTCGTCTTTCTCCGTCGTTGTCTGCTTCGTTGTCGTCTTTCTCCGTCGTTGTAGTCTTTCTCCGTCGTTGTCGTCTTTCTCCGTCTTTGTCTGCTTCGTTGTCATCTTTCTCCGTCGTTGTCGTCTTTCTCCGTCGCTATAGTCTTTCTCCGTCGTAGTCGTCTTTCTCCGTCGTTGTCGTCTTTCTCCGTCGTTGTCTGCTTCGTTGTCGTCTTTCTCCGTCGTTGTCGTCTTTCTCCGTCGTTGTCTGCTTCGTTGTCGTCTTTCTCCGTCGTTGTCGTCTTTCTCCGTCGTTGTCTGCTTCCTTGTCGTCTTTCTCCGTCGTTGCCGTCTTTCTCCGTCGTTGTCTGCTTCGTTGTCGTCTTTCTCCGTCGTTGTCGTCTTTCTCCGTCGTTGTCTGCTTCGTTGTTGTCTATCTCCGTCGTTGTCTACTTCGTTGTCATCTTTCTCCGTCGTTGTCGTCTTTCTCCGTCGTTGTCTGCTTCGTTGTCGTCTTTCTCAGTCGTTGTCGTCTTTCTCCGTCGTTGTCGTCTTTCTCCGTCGTTGTCTGCTTCCTTGTCGTCTTTCTCCGTCGTTGTCTGCTTCCTTGTCGTCTTTCTCCGTCGTTGTCGTCTTTCTCCGTCGTTGTCGTCTTTCTCCGTCGTTGTCTGCTCCCTTGTCGTCTTTCTCCGTCGTTGTCGTCTTTCTCCGTCGTTGTCTGCTTCCTTGTCGTCTTTCTCCGTCGTTGTCTGCTTCCTTGTCGTCTTTCTCCGTCGTTGTCGTCTTCCTCCGTCGTTGTTGTCTTTCTACTTTGTTGTCGTCTTTCTCCGTCGTTGTCTGCTTCGTTGTCATCTTTCTCCGTCGTTGTCATCTTTCTCCGTCGTTGTCGTCTTTCTCCGTCGTGGTCTGCTTCGTGGTCGTCTTTCTCCGTCGTTGTCGTCTTTCTCCGTCGTTGTCTGCTTCGTTGTCGTATTTCTCCGTCGTTGTCGTCTTTCTCCGTCGTTGTCTACATCGTTGTTGTCTTTCTCCATCGTTGTCGTCTTTCTACTTCGTTGTCGTCTTTCTCCGTCGTTGTCTGCTTCGTTGTCGTCTTTCTCCGTCGTTGTCGTCTTTCTCCGTCATTGTCTGCTTCGTTGTCGTCTTTCTCCGTCGTTGTCTGCTTCTTTGTCGTCTTTCTCCGTCGTTACCGTCTTTCTCCGTCGTTGTCTGCTTCGTTGTCGTCTTTCTCCGTCGTTGTCTGCATCGTTGTCGTCTTTCTCCGTCGTTGTCTGCTTCGTTGTCGTCTTTCTCCGTCGTTGCAGTCTTTCTCCGTCGTTGTCGTCTTTCTCCGTCTTTGTCTGCTTCGTTGTCATCTTTCTCCGTCGTTGTAGTCTTTCTCCGTCGCTATAGTCTTTCTCCGTCGTTGTCGTCTTTCTCCGTCGTTGTCGTCTTTCTCCGTCGTTGTCTGCTTCGTTGTCGTCTTTCTCCGTCGTTGTCGTCTTTCTCCGTCGTTGTCTACATCGTTGTTGTCTTTCTCCGTCGTTGTCGTCTTTCTACTTCGTTGTCGTCTTTCTCCGTCGTTGTATGCTTCGTTGTCGTCTTTCTCCGTCGTTGTCGTATTTCTCCGTCGTTGTCGTCTTTCTCCGTCATTGTCTGCTTCGTTGTCGTCTTTCTCCGTCGTTGTCTGCTTCCTTGTAGTCTTGCTCCGTCGTTGCCGTCTTTCTCCGTCGTTGTCTGCTTCGTTGTCGTCTTTCTCCATCGTTGTCTGCATCGTTGACGTCTTTCTCCGTCTTTGTCTGCTTCGTTGTCGTCTTTGTCCGTCGTTGTCTTATTCGTTGTCGTCTTTCTCCGTCGTTGTCTGCTTCGTTGTCGTCTTTCTCCGTCGTTGTAGTCTTTCTCCGTCGTTGTCGTCTTTCTCCGTCTTTGTCTGCTTCGTTGTCATCTTTCTCCGTCGTTGTCGTCTTTCTCCGTCGCTATAGTCTTTCTCCGTCGTTGTCGTCTTTCTCCGTCGTTGTCGTCTTTCTCCGTCGTTGTCTGCTTCGTTGTCGTCTTTCTCCGTCGTTGTCGTCTTTCTCCGTCGTTGTCTGCTTCGTTGTCGTCTTTCTCCGTCGTTGTCGTCTTTCTCCGTCATTGTCTGCTTCGTTGTCGTCTTTCTCCGTCGTTGTCGTCTTTCTCCGTCGTTGTCGTCTTTCTCCGTCGTTGTCTGCTTCGTTGTCATCTTTCTCCGTCGTTGTCGTCTTTCTCCGTCGCTATAGTCTTTCTCCGTCGTTGTCGTCTTTCTCCGTCGTTGTCGTCTTTCTCCGTCGTTGTCTGCTTCGTTGTCGTCTTTCTCCGTCTTTGTCGTCTTTCTCCGTCGTTGTCTGCTTCGTTGTCGTCTTTCTCCGTCGTTGTCGTCTTTCTCCGTCGTTGTCTGCTTCCTTGTCGTCATTCTCCGTCGTTGTCGTATTTCTCCGTCATTGTCTGCTTCGTTGTCGTCTTTCTCCGTCGTTGTCGTCTTTCTCCGTCGCTATCGTCTTTCTCCGCCGTTGTCGTCTTTCTCCGTCGTTGTCGTCTTTCTCTGTCGTTGTCTGCTTCGTTGTCGTCTTTCTCCATTTTTGTCTGCTTCGTTGTCGTCTTTCTCCATTTTTGTCTGCTTCGTTGTCGTCTTTCTCCGTCGTTGTCTGCTTCGTGGTCGTCTTTCTCCGTCGTTGTCGTCTTTCTCCGACGTTGTCTGCTTCGTTGTCGTCTTTCTCCGTCGTTGTCTGCTTCGTTGTCATCTTTCTCCGTCGTTGTCGTCTTTCTCCGTCGTTGTCTGCTTCGTTGTCGTCTTTCTCAGTCGTTGTCGTCTTTTTTGGTCGTTGTCGTCTTTCTCCGTCGTTGTCTGCTTCGTTGTCGTCTTTCTCCGTCGTTGTCTGCTTCCTTGTCGTCTTTCTCCGTCGTTGTCGTCTTCCTCTTTCGTTGTTGTCTTTCTACTTTGTTGTCGTCTTTCTCCGTCGTTGTCATCTTTATCCGTCGTTGTCGTCTTTCTCCGTCGTTGTCTGCTTCCTTGTCGTCTTTCTCCGTCGTTGTCTGCTTCTTTGTCGTCTTTCTCCGTCGTTGCCGTCTTTCTCCGTCGTTGCCGTCTTTCTCATCGTTGTCTGCTTCGTTGTCGTCTTTCTCCGTCGTTGTCTGCTTCTTTGTCGTCTTTCTCCGTCGTTGCCGTCTTTCTCCGTCGTTGTCTGCTTCGTTGTCGTCTTTCTCCGTCGTTGTCTGCATCGTTGACGTCTTTCTCCATCTTTGTCTGCTTCGTTGTCGTCTTTGTCCGTCGTTGTCTTATTCGTTGTCGTCTTTCTCCGTCGTTGTCTGCTTCGTTGTCGTCTTTCTCCGTCGTTGTAGTCTTTCTCCGTCGTTGTTGTCTTTCTCCGTCTTTGTCTGCTTCGTTGTCATCTTTCTCCATCGTTGTCGTCTTTCTCCGTCGCTATAGTCTTTCTCCGTCGTTGTCGTCTTTCTCCGTCGTTGTCGTCTTTCTCCGTCGTTGTCTGCTTCGTTGTTGTCTTTCTCCGTCGTTGTCGTCTTTCTCCGTCGTTGTCTGCTTCGTTGTCGTATTTCTCCGTCGTAGTCGTCTTTCTCCGTCGTTGTCTGCTTCCTTGTCGTCTTTCTCCGTCGTTGTCGTCTTTCTCCGTCATTGTCTGCTTCGTTGTCTTCTTTCTCCGTCGTTTTCGTCTTTCTCCGTCGTTGTCGTCTTTCTCCGTCGTTGTCTGCTTCGTTGTCGTCTTTCTCCGTCATTGTAGTCTTTCTCCGTCGTTGTCGTCTTTCTCCGTCGTTGTCTGCTTCGTTGTCGTCTTTCTCCGTCGTTGTCGTCTTTCTCCGTCGCTATCGTCTTACTCCGCCGTTGTCATCTTTCTCCGTCGTTGTCGTCTTTCTCTGTCATTGTCTGCTTCGTTCTCCTCTTTCTCCGTCGTTGTCGTCTTTCTCCATTTTTGTCTACTTCGTTGTCGTCTTTCTCCGTCGTTGTCTGCTTCGTGGTCGTCTTTCTCCGTCGTTGTCGTCTTTCTCCGACGTTGTCTGCTTCGTTGTCGTCTTTCTCCGTCGTTGTCGTCTTTCTCCGTCGTTGTCTGCTTCGTTGTTGTCTATCTCTGTCGTTGTCTACTTCGTTGTCATCTTTCTCCGTCGTTGTCGTCTTTCTCCGTCGTTGTCTGCTTCGTTGTCGTCTTTCTCAGTCGTTGTCGTCTTTCTTGGTCGTTGTTGTCTTTCTCCGTCGTTGTCTGCTTCGTTGTCGTCTTTCTCCGTCGTTGTCTGCTTCCTTGTCGTCTTTCTCCGTCGTTGTCGTCTTTCTCCGTCGCTATCGTCTTTCTCCGCCGTTGTCATCTTTCTCCGTCGTTGTCGTCTTTCTCTGTCATTGTCTGCTTCGTTCTCCTCTTTCTCCGTCGTTGTCGTCTTTCTACATTTTTGTCTACTTCGTTGTCGTCTTTCTCCGTCGTTGTCTGCTTCGTGGTCGTCTTTCTCCGTCGTTGTCGTCTTTCTCCGACGTTGTCTGCTTCGTTGTCGTCTTTCTCTGTCGTTGTCGTCTTTCTCCGTCGTTGTCTGCTTCGTTGTTGTCTATCTCCGTCGTTGTCTACTTCGTTGTCATCTTTCTCCGTCGTTGTCGTCTTTCTCCGTCGTTGTCTGCTTCGTTGTCGTCTTTCTCAGTCGTTGTCGTCTTTCTTGGTCGTTGTCGTCTTTCTCCGTCGTTGTCTGCTTCGTTGTCGTCTTTCTCCGTCGTTGTCTGCTTCCTTGTCGTCTTTCTCCGTCGTTGTCGTCTTTCTCCGTCGTTGTCGTCTTTCTCCGTCGTTGTCTGCTTCCTTGTCGTCTTTCTCCGTCGTTGTCGTCTTTCTCCGTCGTTGTCTGATTCGTTGTCGTCTTTCTCCGTCGTTGTCGTCTTTCTCCGTCGTTGTCTACATCGTTGTTGTCTTTCTCCGTCGTTGTCGTCTTTCTACTTCGTTGTCGTCATTCTCCGTCGTTGTCTGCTTCGTTGTCGTCTTTCTCCGTCGTTGTCGTCTTTCTCCATCGTTGTCGTCTTTCTCCGTCATTGTCTGCTTCGTTGTCGTCTTTCTCCGTCGTTGTCTGCTTCCTTGTCGTCTTTCTCCGTCGTTGTCTGCATCGTTGACGTATTTCTCCGTCGTTGTCTGCTTCGTTGTCGTCTTTGTCCGTCGTTGTCTTATTCGTTGTCGTCTTTCTCCGTCGTTGTCTGCTTCGTTGTCGTCTTTCTCCGTCGTTGTAGTCTTTCTCCGTCGTTGTCGTCTTTCTCCGTCTTTGTCTGCTTCGTTGTCATCTTTCTCCGTCGTTGTCGTCTTTCTCCGTCGCTATAGTCTTTCTCCGTCGTTGTCGTCTTTCTCCGTCTTTGTCGTCTTTCTCCGTCATTGTCTGCTTCGTTGTCGTCTTTCTCCGTCGTTGTCGTCTTTCTCCGTCGTTGTCTGCTTCGTTGTCGTCTTTCTCCATCGTTGTCGTCTTTCTCCGTCATTGTCTGCTTCGTTGTCGTGTTTCTCCGTCGTTGTCGTCTTTCTCCGTCGTTGTCGTCTTTCTCCGTCTTTGTCTGCTTCGTTGTCATCTTTCTCCGTCGTTGACGTCTTTCTCCGTCGCTATAGTCTTTCTCCGTCGTTGTCGTCTTTCTCCGTTGTTGTCGTCTTTCTCCGTCGTTGTCTGCTTCGTTGTCGTCTTTCTCCGTCGTTGTCGTCTTTCTCCGTCGTTGTCTGCTTCCTTGTCGTCTTTCTCCGTCGTTGTCGTCTTTCTCCGTCATTGTCTGCTTCGTTGTCGTCTTTCTCCGTCGTTTTCGTCTTTCTCCGTCGTTGTCGTCTTTCTCCGTCGTTGTCTGCTTCGTTGTCGTCTTTCTCCGTCATTGTAGTCTTTCTCCGTCGTTGTCGTCTTTCTCCGTCGTTGTCTGCTTCGTTGTCGTCTTTCTCCGTCGTTGTCGTCTTTCTCCGTCGCTATCGTCTTACTCCGCCGTTGTCATCTTTCTCCGTCGTTGTCGTCTTTCTCTGTCATTGTCTGCTTCGTTCTCCTCTTTCTCCGTCGTTGTCGTCTTTCTCCATTTTTGTCTACTTCGTTGTCGTCTTTCTCCGTCGTTGTCTGCTTCGTGGTCGTCTTTCTCCGTCGTTGTCGTCTTTCTCTGACGTTGTCTGCTTCGTTGTCGTCTTTCTCCGTCGTTGTCGTCTTTCTCCGTCGTTGTCTGCTTCGTTGTTGTCTATCTCCGTCGTTGTCTACTTCGTTGTCATCTTTCTCCGTCGTTGTCGTCTTTCTCCGTCGTTGTCTGCTTCGTTGTCGTCTTTCTCAGTCGTTGTCGTCTTTCTTGGTCGTTGTCGTCTTTCTCCGTCGTTGTCTGCTTCGTTGTCGTCTTTCTCCGTCGTTGTCTGCTTCCTTGTCGTCTTTCTCCGTCGTTGTCGTCTTTCTCCGTCGCTATCGTCTTTCTCCGCCGTTGTCATCTTTCTCCGTCGTTGTCGTCTTTCTCTGTCATTGTCTGCTTCGTTCTCCTCTTTCTCCGTCGTTGTCGTCTTTCTCCATTTTTGTCTACTTCGTTGTCGTCTTTCTCCGTCGTTGTCTGCTTCGTGGTCGTCTTTCTCCGTCGTTGTCGTCTTTCTCCGACGTTGTCTGCTTCGTTGTCGTCTTTCTCTGTCGTTGTCGTCTTTCTCCGTCGTTGTCTGCTTCGTTGTTGTCTATCTCCGTCGTTGTCTACTTCGTTGTCATCTTTCTCCGTCGTTGTCGTCTTTCTCCGTCGTTGTCTGCTTCGTTGTCGTCTTTCTCAGTCGTTGTCGTCTTTCTTGGTCGTTGTCGTCTTTCTCCGTCGTTGTCTGCTTCGTTGTCGTCTTTCTCCGTCGTTGTCTGCTTCCTTGTCGTCTTTCTCCGTCGTTGTCGTCTTTCTCCGTCGTTGTCGTCTTTCTCCGTCGTTGTCTGCTTCCTTGTCGTCTTTCTCCGTCGTTGTCGTCTTTCTCCGTCGTTGTCTGCTTCGTTGTCGTCTTTCTCCGTCGTTGTCGTCTTTCTCCGTCGTTGTCTACATCGTTGTTGTCTTTCTCCGTCGTTGTCGTCTTTCTACTTCGTTGTCGTCATTCTCCGTCGTTGTCTGCTTCGTTGTCGTCTTTCTCCGTCGTTGTCGTCTTTCTCCATCGTTGTCGTCTTTCTCCGTCATTGTCTGCTTCGTTGTCGTCTTTCTCCGTCGTTGTCTGCTTCCTTGTCGTCTTTCTCCGTCGTTGCCGTCTTTCTCCGTCGTTGTCTGCTTCGTTGTCGTCTTTCTCCGTCGTTGTCTGCATCGTTGACGTATTTCTCCGTCGTTGTCTGCTTCGTTGTCGTCTTTGTCCGTCGTTGTCTTATTCGTTGTCGTCTTTCTCCGTCGTTGTCTGCTTCGTTGTCGTCTTTCTCCGTCGTTGTAGTCTTTCTCCGTCGTTGTCGTCTTTCTCCGTCTTTGTCTGCTTCGTTGTCATCTTTCTCCGTCGTTGTCGTCTTTCTCCGTCGCTATAGTCTTTCTCCGTCGTTGTCGTCTTTCTCCGTCGTTGTCGTCTTTCTCCGTCATTGTCTGCTTCGTTGTCGTCTTTCTCCGTCGTTGTCGTCTTTCTCCGTCGTTGTCTGCTTCGTTGTCGTCTTTCTCCATCGTTGTCGTCTTTCTCCGTCATTGTCTGCTTCGTTGTCGTGTTTCTCCGTCGTTGTCGTCTTTCTCCGTCGTTGTCGTCTTTCTCCGTCTTTGTCTGCTTCGTTGTCATCTTTCTCCGTCGTTGACGTCTTTCTCCGTCGCTATAGTCTTTCTCCGTCGTTGTCGTCTTTCTCCGTTGTTGTCGTCTTTCTCCATCGTTGTCTGCTTCGTTGTCGTCTTTCTCCGTCGTTGTCGTCTTTCTCCGTCGTTGTCTGCTTCGTTGTCGTCTTTCTCCGTCGTTGTCGTCTTTCTCCGTCGTTGTCTGCTTCCTTGTCGTCTTTCTCCGTCGTTGTCGTCTTTCTCCGTCATTATCTGCTTCGTTGTCGTCTTTCTCCGTCGTTTTCGTCTTTCTCCGTTGGTGTCGTCTTTCTCCGTCGTTGTCGTCTTTCTCCGTCGTTGTTGTCTTTCTACTTTGTTGTCGTCTTTCTCCGTCGTTGTCTGCTTCGTTGTCATCTTTCTCCGTCGTTGTCGTCTTTCTCCGTCGTTGTCGTCTTTCTCCGTCGTTGTCTGCTTCCTTGTCGTCTTTCTCCGTCGTTGTCGTCTTTCTCCGTCGTTGTCTGCTTCGTTATCGTCTTTCTCCGTCGTTGTCGTCTTTCTCCGTCGTTGTCGTCTTTCTCCGTCGTTGTCTGCTTCCTTGTCGTCTTTCTCCGTCGTTGTCGTCTTTCTCCGTCGTTGTCTGCTTCGTTGTCGTCTTTCTCCGTCGTTGTCGTCTTTCTCCGTCGTTGTCTACATCGTTGTTGTCTTTCTCCGTCGTTGTCGTCTTTCTACTTCGTTGTCGTCTTTCTCCGTCGTTGTCTGCTTCGTTGTCGTCTTTCTCCGTCGTTGTCGTCTTTCTCCGTCGTTGTCGTCTTTCTCCGTCATTGTCTGCTTCGTTGTCGTCTTTCTCCGTCGTTGTCTGCTTCCTTGTCGTCTTTCTCCGTCGTTGCCGTCTTTCTCCGTCGTTGTCTGCTTCGTTGTCCTCTTTCTCCGTCGTTGTCTGCATCGTTGACGTCTTTCTCCGTCTTTGTCTGCTTCGTTGTCGTCTTTGTCCGTCGTTCTCTTATTCGTTGTCGTCTTTCTCCGTTGTTGTCTGCTTCGTTGTCATCTTTCTCCGTCGTTGTCGTCTTTCTCCGTCGCTATAGTCTTTCTCCGTCGTTTTCGTCTTTCTCCGTCGTTGTCGTTTTTCTCCGTCGTTGTCTGCTTCGTTGTCTTCTTTCTCCGTCGTTGTCGTCTTTCTCCGTCGTTGTCTGCTTCATTGTCGTCTTTCTCCGTCGTTGTCGTCTTTCTCCGTCATTGTCTGCTTCGTTGTCGTCTTTCTCCGTCGTTGTCGACTTTCTCCGTCTTTGTCTACTTCGTTGTCATCTTTCTCCGTTGTTGTCGTCTTTCTCCGTCGTTGTCGTCTTTCTCCGTCGTTGTCGTCTTTCTCTGTCGTTGTCTGCTTCGTTTCGTCTTTCTCCGTCGTTTTCGTCTTTCTCCGTCGTTGTCGTCTTTCTCCGTCGTTGTCTGCTTCGTTGTCGTCTTTCTCCGTCATTGTAGTTTTTCTCCGTCGTTATCGTCTTTCTCCGTCGTTGTCTGCTTCGTTGTCGTCTTTCTCCGTCGTTGTCGACTTTCTCCGTCGCTATCGTCTTTCTCCGCCGTTGTCGTCTTTCTCCGTCGTTGTCGTCTTTCTCTGTCGTTGTCTGCTTCGTTGTCGTCTTTCTCCGTCGTTGTCGTCTTTCTCCATTTTTGTCTGCTTCGTTGTCGTCTTTCTCCGTCGTTGTCTACTTCGTGGTCGTCTTTCTCCGTCGTTGTCGTCTTTCTCCGACGTTGTCTGCTTCGTTGTCGTCTTTCTCCGTCGTTGTCGTCTTTCTCCGTCGTTGTCTGCTTCGTTGTCGTCTATCTCCGTCGTTGTCTGCTTCGTTGTCATCTTTCTCCGTCGTTGTCGTCTTTCTCCGTCGTTGTCTGCTTCGTTGTCATCTTTCTCCGTCGTTGTCTGCTTCCTTGTCGTCTTTCTCCGTCGTTGTCGTCTTTCTCCGTCGTTGTTGTCTTTCTACTTTGTTGTCGTCTTTCTCTGTATTTGTCTGTTCGTTGTCATCTTTCTCCGTCGTTGTCGTCTTTCTCCGTCGTTGTCGTCTTTCTCCGTCGTTGTCTGCTTCCTTGTCGAATTTCTCCGTCGTTGTCGTCTTTCTCCGTCGTTGTCTGCTTCGTTGTCGTCTTTCTCCGTCGTTGTCGTCTTTCTTCGTCGTTGTCGACATCGTTGTTGTCTTTCTCCGTCGTTGTCGTCTTTCTACTTCGTTGTCGTCTTTCTCCATCGTTGTCTGCTTCGTTGTCGTCTTTCTCCGTCGTTGTCGTCTTTCTCCGTCGTTGTCGTCTTTCTCCGTCATTGTCTGCTTCGTTGTGGTCTTTCTCCGTCGTTGTCTGCATCCTTGTCGTCTTTCTCCGTCGTTGCCGTCTTTCTCCGTCGTTGTCTGCTTCGTTGTCTTCTTTCTCCGTCGTTGTCTGCATCGTTGACGTCTTTCTCCGTCTTTGTCTGCTTCGTTGTCGTCTTTGTCCGTCGTTGTCTTATTCGTTGTCGTCTTTCTCCGTCGTTGTCTGCTTCGTTGTCGTCTTTCTCCGTCGTTGTAGTCTTTCTCCGTCGTTGTCGTCTTTCTCCGTCTTTGTCTGCTTCGTTGTCATCTTTCTCCGTCGTTGTCGTCTTTCTCCGTCGCTATAGTCTTTCTCCTTCGTAGTCGTCTTTCTCCGTCGTTGTCGTCTTTCTCCGTCGTTGTCTGCTTCGTTGTCGTCTTTCTCCGTCGTTGTCATCTTTCTCCGTCGTTGTCTGCATCCTTGTCGTCTTTCTCCGTCGTTGCCGTCTTTCTCCGTCGTTGTCTGCTTCCTTGTCGTCTTGCTCCGTCGTTGCCGTCTTTCTCCGTCGTTGTCTGCTTCGTTGTCGTCTTTGTCCGTCGTTGTCTGCATCGTTGACGTCTTTCTCCGTCTTTGTCTGCTTCGTTGTCGTCTTTGTCCGTCGTTGTCTTATTCGTTGTCGTCTTTCTCCGTCGTTGTCTGCTTCGTTGTCGTCTTTCTCTGTCGTTATAGTCTTTCTCCGTCGTTGTCGTCTTTCTCCGTCTTTGTCTGCTTCGTTGTCATCTTTCTCCGTCGTTGTCGTCTTTCTCCGTCGCTATAGTCTTTCTCCGTCGTTGTCGTCTTTCTCCGTCGTTGTCGTCTTTCTCCGTCGTTGTCTGCTTCGTTGTCGTCTTTCTCCGTCGTTGTCTTCTTTCTCCGTCGTTGTCTGCTTCGTTGTCGTCTTTCTCCGTCGTTGTCGTCTTCCTCCGTCATTGTCTGCTTCGTTGTCGTCTTTCTCCGTAGTTGTCGTCTTTCTCCGTCGTTGTCGTCTTTCTCCGTCGCTATCGTCTTTCTCCGCCGTTGTCGTCTTTCTCCGTCGTTGTCGTCTTTGTCTGTCGTTGTCTGCTTCGTTGTCGTCTTTCTCCGTCGTTGTCTGCTTCGTGGTCGTCTTTCTCCGTCGTTGTCGTCTTTCTCCGACGGTGTCTGCTTCGTTGTCGTCTTTCTCCGTCGTTGTCTTCTTTCTCCGTCGTTGTCTGCTTCGTTGTCGTCTATCTCCGTCGTTGTCTGCTTCGTTGTCATCTTTCTCCGTCGTTGTCGTCTTTCTCCGTCGTTGTCTTCTTCGTTGTCGTCTTTCTCAGTCGTTGTCGTCTTTCTTGGTCGTTGTCGTCTTTCTCCGTCGTTGTCTGCTTCGTTGTCGTCTTTCTCCGTCGTTGTCTGCTTCCTTGTCGTCTTTCTCCGTCGTTGTCGTCTTCCTCAGTCGTTGTTGTCTTTCTACTTTGTTGTCGTCTTTCTCCGTCGTTGTCTGCTTCGTTGTCATCTTTCTCTGTCGTTGTCATCTTGCTCCGTCGTTGTCGTCTTTCTCCGTCGTAGTCTGTTTCCTTGTCGTCTTTCTCCGTCGTTGTCGTCTTTCTCCGTCGTTGTCTGCTTCGTTGTCGTCTTTCTCCGTCGTTGTCGTCATTCTCCGTCGTTGTCTACATCGTTGTTGTCTTTCTCCATCGTTGTCGTCTTTCTACTTCGTTGTCGTCTTTCTCCGTCGTTGTCTGCTTCGTTGTCGTCTTTCTCCGTCGTTGTCGTCTTTCTCCGTCGTTGTCGTCTTTCTCCGTCATTGTCTGCTTCGTTGTCGTCTTTCTCCGTCGTTGTCTGCTTCTTTGTCGTCTTTCTCCGTCGTTGCCGTCTTTCTCCGTCGTTGTCTGCTTCGTTGTCGTCTTTCTCCGTCGTTGTCTGCATCGTTGACGTCTTTCTCCGTCTTTGTCTGCTTCGTTGTCGTCTTTGTCCGTCGTTGTCTTATTCGTTGTCGTCTTTCTCCGTCGTTGTCTGCTTCGTTGTCGTCTTTCTCCGTCGTTGTATTCTTTCTCCGTCGTTGTCGTCTTTCTCCGTCTTTGTCTGCTTCGTTGTCATCTTTCTCCGTCGTTGTCGTCTTTCTCCGTCGCTATAGTCTTTCTCCGTCGTTGTCGTCTTTCTCCGTCGTTGTCGTCTTTCTCCGTCGTTGTCTGCTTCGTTGTCGTCTTTCTCCGTCGTTGTCGTCTTTCTCCGTCGTTGTCTACATCGTTGTTGTCTTTCTCCGTCGTTGTCGTCTTTCTACTTCGTTGTCGTCTTTCTCCGTCGTTGTCTGCTTCGTTGTCGTCTTTCTCCGTCGTTGTCGTCTTTCTCCGTCGTTGTCGTCTTTCTCCGTCATTGTCTGCTTCGTTGTCGTCTTTTTCCGTCGTTGTCTGCTTCCTTGTCGTCTTTCTCCGTCGTTGCCGTCTTTCTCCGTCGTTGTCTGCTTCGTTGTCGTCTTTGTCCGTCGTTGTCTTATTCGTTGTCGTCTTTCTCCGTCGTTGTCTGCTTCGTTGTCGTCTTTCTCCGTCGTTGTAGTCTTTCTCCGTCGTTGTCGTCTTTCTCCGTCTTTGTCTGCTTGGTTGTCATCTTTCTCCGTCGTTGTCGTCTTTCTCCGTCGCTATAGTCTTTCTCCGTCGTTGTCGTCTTTCTCCGTCATTGTCGTCTTTCTCCGTCGTTGTCTGCTTCGTTGTCGTCTTTCTCCGTCGTTGTCGTCTTTCTCCGTCGTTGTCTGCTTCGTTTTCGTCTTTCTCCGTCGTTGTCGTCTTTCTCCGTCATTGTCTGCTTCGATGTCGTCTTTCTCCGTCGTTGTCGTCTTTCTCCGTCGTTGTCGTCTTTCTCCGTCATTGTCTGCTTCGTTGTCATCTTTCTCCGTCGTTGTCGTCTTTCTCCGATGCTATAGTCTTTCTCCGTCGTTGTCGTCTTTCTCCGTCGTTGTCGTCTTTCTCCGTCATTGTCTGCTTCGTTGTCGTTTTCTCCGTCGTTGTCGTCTTTCTCCGTCGTTGTCTGCTTCGTTGTCGTCTTTCTCCGTCGTTGTCTGCTTCGTTGTCGTCTTTCTCCGTCATTGTAGTTTTTCTCCGTCGTTATCGTCTTTCTCCGTCGTTGTCTTCTTCGTTGTCGTCTTTCTCAGTCGTTGTCGTCTTTCTTGGTCGTTGTCGTCTTTCTCCGTCGTTGTCTGCTTCGTTGTCGTCTTTCTCCGTCGTTGTCTGCTTCCTTGTCGTCTTTCTCCGTCGTTGTCGTCTTCCTCAGTCGTTGTTGTCTTTCTACTTTGTTGTCGTCTTTCTCCGTCGTTGTCTGCTTCGTTGTCATCTTTCTCTGTCGTTGTCATCTTGCTCCGTCGTTGTCGTCTTTCTCCGTCGTAGTCTGTTTCCTTGTCGTCTTTCTCCGTCGTTGTCGTCTTTCTCCGTCGTTGTCTGCTTCGTTGTCGTCTTTCTCCGTCGTTGTCGTCATTCTCCGTCGTTGTCTACATCGTTGTTGTCTTTCTCCATCGTTGTCGTCTTTCTACTTCGTTGTCGTCTTTCTCCGTCGTTGTCTGCTTCGTTGTCGTCTTTCTCCGTCGTTGTCGTCTTTCTCCGTCGTTGTCGTCTTTCTCCGTCATTGTCTGCTTCGTTGTCGTCTTTCTCCGTCGTTGTCTGCTTCTTTGTCGTCTTTCTCCGTCGTTGCCGTCTTTCTCCGTCGTTGTCTGCTTCGGTGTCGTCTTTCTCCGTCGTTGTCTGCATCGTTGACGTCTTTCTCCGTCTTTGTCTGCTTCGTTGTCGTCTTTGTCCGTCGTTGTCTTATTCGTTGTCGTCTTTCTCCGTCGTTGTCTGCTTCGTTGTCGTCTTTCTCCGTCGTTGTATTCTTTCTCCGTCATTGTCGTCTTTCTCCGTCTTTGTCTGCTTCGTTGTCATCTTTCTCCGTCGTTGTCGTCTTTCTCCGTCGCTATAGTCTTTCTCCGTCGTTGTCGTCTTTCTCCGTCGTTGTCGTCTTTCTCCGTCGTTGTCTGCTTCGTTGTCGTCTTTCTCCGTCGTTGTCGTCTTTCTCCGTCGTTGTCTACATCGTTGTTGTCTTTCTCCGTCGTTGTCGTCTTTCTACTTCGTTGTCGTCTTTCTCTGTCGTTGTCTGCTTCGTGGTCGTCTTTCTCCGTCGTTGTCGTCTTTCTCCGTCGTTGTCGTCTTTCTCCGTCATTGTCTGCTTCGTTGTCGTCTTTTTCCGTCGTTGTCTGCTTCCTTGTCGTCTTTCTCCGTCGTTGCCGTCTTTCTCCGTCGTTGTCTGCTTCGTTGTCGTCTTTGTCCGTCGTTGTCTTATTCGTTGTCGTCTTTCTCCGTCGTTGTCTGCTTCGTTGTCGTCTTTCTCCGTCGTTGTAGTCTTTCTCCGTCGTTGTCGTCTTTCTCCGTCTTTGTCTGCTTCGTTGTCATCTTTCTCCGTCGTTGTCGTCTTTCTCCGTCGCTATAGTCTTTCTCCGTCGTTGTCGTCTTTCTCCGTCGTTGTCGTCTTTCTCCGTCGTTGTCTGCTTCGTTGTCGTCTTTCTCCGTCGTTGTCGTCTTTCTCCGTCGTTGTCTGCTTCGTTTTCGTCTTTCTCCGTCGTTGTCGTCTTTCTCCGTCATTGTCTGCTTCGATGTCGTCTTTCTCCGTCGTTGTCGTCTTTCTCCGTCGTTGTCGTCTTTCTCCGTCATTGTCTGCTTCGTTGTCATCTTTCTCCGTCGTTGTCGTCTTTCTCCGACGCTATAGTCTTTCTCCGTCGTTGTCGTCTTTCTCCGTCGTTGTCGTCTTTCTCCGTCATTGTCTGCTTCGTTGTCGTTTTCTCCGTCGTTGTCGTCTTTCTCCGTCGTTGTCTGCTTCGTTGTCGTCTTTCTCCGTCGTTGTCGTCTTTCTCCGTCGTTGTCTGCTTCCTTGTCGTCTTTCTCCGTCGTTGTCGTCTTTCTACCTCATTGTCTGCTTCGTTGTCGTCTTTCTCCGTCGTTTTCGTCTTTCTCCGTCGTTGTCGTCTTTCTCCGTCGTTGTCTGCTTCGTTGTCGTCTTTCTCCGTCATTGTAGTCTTTCTCCGTCGTTGTCGTCTTTCTCCGTCGTTGTCTGCTTCGTTGTCGTCTTTCTCCTTCGTTGTCGTCTTTCTCCGTCGCTATCGTCTTTCTCCGCCGTTGTCGTCTTTCTCCGTCGTTGTCATCTTTCTCTGTCGTTGTCTGCTTCGTTGTCGTCTTTCTCCGTCGTTGTCGTCTTTCTCCATTTTTGTCTGCTTCGTTGTCGTCTTTCTCCGTCGTTGTCTGCTTCGTGGTCGTCTTTCTCCGTCGTTGTCGTCTTTCTCCGACGTTGTCTGCTTCGTTGTCGTCTTTCTCCGTCGTTGTCGTCTTTCTCCGTCGTTGTCTGCTTCGTTGTCGTCTATCTCCGTCGTTGTCTGCTTCGTTGTCATCTTTCTCCGTCGTTTTCGTCTTTCTCCGTCGTTGTCTGCTTCGTTGTCGTCTTTCTCAGTCGTTGTCGTCTTTCTTGGTCGTTGTCGTCTTTCTCCGTCGTTGTCTGCTTCCTTGTCGTCTTTCTCCGTCGTTGTCTGCTTCCTTGTCGTCTTTCTCCGTCGTTGTCGTCTTCCTCCGTCGTTGTTGTCTTTCTACTTTGTTGTCGTCTTTTCCGTCGTTGTCTGCTTCGTTGTCATCTTTCTCCGTCGTTGTCATCTTTCTCCGTCGTTGTCGTCTTTCTCCGTCGTGGTCTGCTTCGTGGTCGTCTTTCTCCGTCGTTGTCGTCTTTCTCCGTCGTTGTCTGATTCGTTGTCGTATTTCTCCGTCGTTGTCGTCTTTCTCCGTCGTTGTCTACATCGTTGTTGTCTTTCTCCATCGTTGTCGTCTTTCTACTTCGTTGTCGTCTTTCTCCGTCGTTGTCTGCTTCGTTGTCGTCTTTCTCCGTCGTTGTCGTCTTTCTCCGTCATTGTCTGCTTCGTTGTCGTCTTTCTCCGTCGTTGTCTGCTTCTTTGTCGTCTTTCTCCGTCGTTACCGTCTTTCTCCGTCGTTGTCTGCTTCGTTGTCGTCTTTCTCCGTCATTGTCTGCATCGTTGACGTCTTTCTCCGTCTTTGTCTGCTTCGTTGTCGTCTTTGTCCGTCGTTGTATTATTCGTTGTCGTCTTTCTCCGTCGTTGTCTGCTTCGTTGTCGTCTTTCTCCGTCGTTGTAGTCTTTCTCCGTCGTTGTCGTCTTTCTCCGTCTCTGTCTGCTTCGTTGTCATCTTTCTCCGTCGTTGTAGTCTTTCTCCGTCGCTATAGTCTTTCTCCGTCGTTGTCGTCTTTCTCCGTCGTTGTCGTCTTTCTCCGTCGTTGTCTGCTTCGTTGTCGTCTTTCTCCGTCGTTGTCGTCTTTCTCCGTCGTTGTCTACATCGTTGTTGTCTTTCTCCGTCGTTGTCGTCTTTCTACTTCGTTGTCGTCTTTCTCCGTCGTTGTATGCTTCGTTGTCGTCTTTCTCCGTCGTTGTCGTCTTTCTCCGTCGTTGTCGTCTTTCTCCGTCATTGTCTGCTTCGTTGTCGTCTTTCTCCGTCGTTGTCTGCTTCCTTGTCGTCTTGCTCCGTCGTTGCCGTCTTTCTCCGTCGTTGTCTGCTTCGTTGTCGTCTTTCTCCGTCGTTGTCCGCATCGTTGACGTCTTTCTCCGTCTTTGTCTGCTTCGTTGTCGTCTTTGTCAGTCGTTGTCTTATTCGTTGTCGTCTTTCTCCGTCGTTGTCTGCTTCGTTGTCGTCTTTCTCCGTCGTTGTAGTCTTTCTCCGTCGTTGTCGTCTTTCTCCGTCTTTGTCTGCTTCGTTGTCATCTTTCTCCGTCGTTGTCGTCTTTCTCCGTCGCTATAGTCTTTCTCCGTCGTTGTCGTCTTTCTCCGTCGTTGTCGTCTTTCTCCGTCGTTGTCTGCTTCGTTGTCGTCTTTCTCCGTCGTTGTCGTCTTTCTCCGTCATTGTCTGCTTCCTTGTCGTCTTTCTCCGTCGTTGTCGTCTTTCTCCGTCATTGTCTGCTTCGTTGTCGTCTTTCTCCGTCGTTGTCGTCTTTCTCCGTCGTTGTCGTCTTTCTCCGTCTTTGTCTGCTTCGTTGTCATCTTTCTCCATCGTTGTCGTCTTTCTCCGTCGCTATAGTCTTTCTCCGTCGTTGTCGTCTTTCTCCGTCGTTGTCGTCTTTCTCCGTCGTTGTCTGCTTCGTTGTCGTCTTTCTCCGTCGTTGTCGTCTTTCTCCGTCGTTGTCTGCTTCGTTGTCGTCTTTCTCCGTCGTTGTCGTCTTTCTCCGTCGTTGTCTGCTTCCTTGTCGTCATTCTCCGTCGTTGTCGTATTTCTCCGTCATTGTCTGCTTCGTTGTCGTCTTTCTCCGTCGTTTTCGTCTTTCTCCGTCGTTGTCGTCTTTCTCCGTCGTTGTCTGCTTCGTTGTCGTCTTTCTCCGTCATTGTAGTCTTTCTCCGTCGTTGTCGTCTTTCTCCGTCGTTGTCTGCTTCGTTGTCGTCTTTCTCCGTCGTTGTCGTCTTTCTCCGTCGCTATCGTCTTTCTCCGCCGTTGTCGTCTTTCTCCGTCGTTGTCGTCTTTCTCTGTCGTTGTCTGCTTCGTTGTCGTCTTTCTCCATTTTTGTCTGCTTCGTTGTCGTCTTTCTCCATTTTTGTCTGCTTCGTTGTCGTCTTTCTCCGTCGTTGTCTGCTTCGTGGTCGTCTTTCTCCGTCGTTGTCGTCTTTCTCCGACGTTGTCTGCTTCGTTGTCGTCTTTCTCCGTCGTTGTCTGCTTCGTTGTCATCTTTCTCCGTCGTTGTCGTCTTTCTCCGTCGTTGTCTGCTTCGTTGTCGTCTTTCTCAGTCGTTGTCGTCTTTCTTGGTCGTTGTCGTCTTTCTCCGTCGTTGTCTGCTTCGTTGTCGTCTTTCTCCGTCGTTGTCGTCTTTCTCCGTCGTTGTCGTCTTTCTCCGTCATTGTCTGCTTCGTTGTCGTCTTTCTCCGTCGTTGTCTGCTTCTTTGTCGTCTTTCTCCGTCGTTGCCGTCTTTCTCCGTCGTTGTCTGCTTCGTTGTCGTCTTTCTCCGTCGTTGTCTGCTTCGTTGTCGTCTTTCTCAGTCGTTGTCGTCTTTCTTGGTCGTTGTCGTCTTTCTCCGTCGTTGTCTGCTTCGTTGTCGTCTTTCTCAGTCGTTGTCGTCTTTCTTGGTCGTTGTCGTCTTTCTCCGTCGTTGTCTGCTTCGTTGTCGTCTTTCTCCGTCGTTGTCTGCTTCGTTGTCGTCTTTCTCCGTCGTTGTAGTCTTTCTCCGTCGTTGTCGTCTTTCTCCGTCTTTGTCTGCTTCGTTGTCATCTTTCTCCGTCGTTGTCGTCTTTCTCCGTCGCTATAGTCTTTCTCCGTCGTTGTCGTCTTTCTCCGTCGTTGTCGTCTTTCTCCGTCGTTGTCTGCTTCGTTGTCGTCTTTCTCCGTCGTTGTCGTCTTTCTCCGTCATTGTCTGCTTCCTTGTCGTCTTTCTCCGTCGTTGTCGTCTTTCTCCGTCATTGTCTGCTTCGTTGTCGTCTTTCTCCGTCGTTGTCGTCTTTCTCCGTCGTTGTCGTCTTTCTCCATCTTTGTCTGCTTCGTTGTCATCTTTCTCCATCGTTGTCGTCTTTCTCCGTCGCTATAGTCTTTCTCCGTCGTTGTCGTCTTTCTCCGTCGTTGTCGTCTTTCTCCGTCGTTGTCTGCTTCGTTGTCGTCTTTCTCCGTCGTTGTCGTCTTTCTCCGTCGTTGTCTGCTTCGTTGTCGTCTTTCTCCGTAGTTGTCGTCTTTCTCCGTCGTTGTCGTCTTTCTCCGTCGCTATCGTCTTTCTCCGCCGTTGTCGTATTTCTCCGTCGTTGTCGTCTTTGTCTGTCGTTGTCTGCTTCGTTGTCGTCTTTCTCCGTCGTTGTCTGCTTCGTGGTCGTCTTTCTCCGTCGTTGTCGTCTTTCTCCGACGGTGTCTGCTTCGTTGTCGTCTTTCTCCGTCGTTGTCTTCTTTCTCCGTCGTTGTCTGCTTCGTTGTCGTCTATCTCCGTCGTTGTCTGCTTCGTTGTCATCTTTCTCCGTCGTTGTCGTCTTTCTCCGTCGTTGTCTTCTTCGTTGTCGTCTTTCTCAGTCGTTGTCGTCTTTCTTGGTCGTTGTCGTCTTTCTCCGTCGTTGTCTGCTTCGTTGTCGTCTTTCTCCGTCGTTGTCTGCTTCCTTGTCGTCTTTCTCCGTCGTTGTCGTCTTCCTCAGTCGT
This sequence comes from Gallinula chloropus, assembly GCF_964237585.1. Taxonomy (NCBI): domain Eukaryota; kingdom Metazoa; phylum Chordata; class Aves; order Gruiformes; family Rallidae; genus Gallinula; species Gallinula chloropus. The sequence continues at coordinate 778,501 of NW_028168691.1, forward strand.
TGTTGTCTTTCTACTTTGTTGTCGTCTTTCTCCGTCGTTGTCTGCTTCGTTGTCATCTTTCTCTGTCGTTGTCATCTTGCTCCGTCGTTGTCGTCTTTCTCCGTCGTAGTCTGTTTCCTTGTCGTCTTTCTCCGTCGTTGTCGTCTTTCTCCGTCGTTGTCTGCTTCGTTGTCGTCTTTCTCCGTCGTTGTCGTCATTCTCCGTCGTTGTCTACATCGTTGTTGTCTTTCTCCATCGTTGTCGTCTTTCTACTTCGTTGTCGTCTTTCTCCGTCGTTGTCTGCTTCGTTGTCGTCTTTCTCCGTCGTTGTCGTCTTTCTCCGTCGTTGTCGTCTTTCTCCGTCATTGTCTGCTTCGTTGTCGTCTTTCTCCGTCGTTGTCTGCTTCTTTGTCGTCTTTCTCCGTCGTTGCCGTCTTTCTCCGTCGTTGTCTGCTTCGTTGTCGTCTTTCTCCGTCGTTGTCTGCATCGTTGACGTCTTTCTCCGTCTTTGTCTGCTTCGTTGTCGTCTTTCTCCGTCGTTGTCTTATTCGTTGTCGTCTTTCTCCGTCGTTGTCTGCTTCGTTGTCGTCTTTCTCCGTCGTTGTATTCTTTCTCCGTCGTTGTCGTCTTTCTCCGTCTTTGTCTGCTTCGTTGTCATCTTTCTCCGTCGTTGTCGTCTTTCTCCGTCGCTATAGTCTTTCTCCGTCGTTGTCGTCTTTCTCCGTCGTTGTCGTCTTTCTCCGTCGTTGTCTGCTTCGTTGTCGTCTTTCTCCGTCGTTGTCGTCTTTCTCCGTCGTTGTCTACATCGTTGTTGTCTTTCTCCGTCGTTGTCGTCTTTCTACTTCGTTGTCGTCTTTCTCCGTCGTTGTCTGCTTCGTTGTCGTCTTTCTCCGTCGTTGTCGTCTTTCTCCGTCGTTGTCGTCTTTCTCCGTCATTGTCTGCTTCGTTGTCGTCTTTTTCCGTCGTTGTCTGCTTCCTTGTCGTTTTTCTCCGTCGTTGCCGTCTTTCTCCGTCGTTGTCTGCTTCGTTGTCGTCTTTGTCCGTCGTTGTCTTATTCGTTGTCGTCTTTCTCCGTCGTTGTCTGCTTCGTTGTCGTCTTTCTCCGTCGTTGTAGTCTTTCTCCGTCGTTGTCGTCTTTCTCCGTCTTTGTCTGCTTCGTTGTCATCTTTCTCCGTCGTTGTCGTCTTTCTCCGTCGCTATAGTCTTTCTCCGTCGTTGTCGTCTTTCTCCGTCATTGTCGTCTTTCTCCGTCGTTGTCTGCTTCGTTGTCGTCTTTCTCCGTCGTTGTCGTCTTTCTCCGTCGTTGTCTGCTTCGTTTTCGTCTTTCTCCGTCGTTGTCGTCTTTCTCCGTCATTGTCTGCTTCGATGTCGTCTTTCTCCGTCGTTGTCGTCTTTCTCCGTCGTTGTCGTCTTTCTCCGTCATTGTCTGCTTCGTTGTCATCTTTCTCCGTCGTTGTCGTCTTTCTCCGACGCTATAGTCTTTCTCCGTCGTTGTCGTCTTTCTCCGTCGTTGTCGTCTTTCTCCGTCATTGTCTGCTTCGTTGTCGTTTTCTCCGTCGTTGTCGTCTTTCTCCGTCGTTGTCTGCTTCGTTGTCGTCTTTCTCCGTCGTTGTCTGCTTCGTTGTCGTCTTTCTCCGTCATTGTAGTTTTTCTCCGTCGTTATCGTCTTTCTCCGTCGTTGTCTTCTTCGTTGTCGTCTTTCTCAGTCGTTGTCGTCTTTCTTGGTCGTTGTCGTCTTTCTCCGTCGTTGTCTGCTTCGTTGTCGTCTTTCTCCGTCGTTGTCTGCTTCCTTGTCGTCTTTCTCCGTCGTTGTCGTCTTCCTCAGTCGTTGTTGTCTTTCTACTTTGTTGTCGTCTTTCTCCGTCGTTGTCTGCTTCGTTGTCATCTTTCTCTGTCGTTGTCATCTTGCTCCGTCGTTGTCGTCTTTCTCCGTCGTAGTCTGTTTCCTTGTCGTCTTTCTCCGTAGTTGTCGTCTTTCTCCGTCGTTGTCTGCTTCGTTGTCGTCTTTCTCCGTCGTTGTCGTCATTCTCCGTCGTTGTCTACATCGTTGTTGTCTTTCTCCATCGTTGTCGTCTTTCTACTTCGTTGTCGTCTTTCTCCGTCGTTGTCTGCTTCGTTGTCGTCTTTCTCCGTCGTTGTCGTCTTTCTCCGTCGTTGTCGTCTTTCTCCGTCATTGTCTGCTTCGTTGTCGTCTTTCTCCGTCGTTGTCTGCTTCTTTGTCGTCTTTCTCCGTCGTTGCCGTCTTTCTCCGTCGTTGTCTGCTTCGTTGTCGTCTTTCTCCGTCGTTGTCTGCATCGTTGACGTCTTTCTCCGTCTTTGTCTGCTTCGTTGTCGTCTTTGTCCGTCGTTGTCTTATTCGTTGTCGTCTTTCTCCGTCGTTGTCTGCTTCGTTGTCGTCTTTCTCCGTCGTTGTATTCTTTCTCCGTCGTTGTCGTCTTTCTCCGTCTTTGTCTGCTTCGTTGTCATCTTTCTCCGTCGTTGTCGTCTTTCTCCGTCGCTATAGTCTTTCTCCGTCGTTGTCGTCTTTCTCCGTCGTTGTCGTCTTTCTCCATCGTTGTCTGCTTCGTTGTCGTCTTTCTCCGTCGTTGTCGTCTTTCTCCGTCGTTGTCTACATCGTTGTTGTCTTTCTCCGTCGTTGTCGTCTTTCTACTTCGTTGTCGTCTTTCTCCGTCGTTGTCTGCTTCGTTGTCGTCTTTCTCCGTCGTTGTCGTCTTTCTCCGTCGTTGTCGTCTTTCTCCGTCATTGTCTGCTTCGTTGTCGTCTTTTTCCGTCGTTGTCTGCTTCCTTGTCGTCTTTCTCCGTCGTTGCCGTCTTTCTCCGTCGTTGTCTGCTTCGTTGTCGTCTTTGTCCGTCGTTGTCTTATTCGTTGTCGTCTTTCTCCGTCGTTGTCTGCTTCGTTGTCGTCTTTCTCCGTCGTTGTAGTCTTTCTCCGTCGTTGTCGTCTTTCTCCGTCTTTGTCTGCTTCGTTGTCATCTTTCTCCGTCGTTGTCGTCTTTCTCCGTCGCTATAGTCTTTCTCCGTCGTTGTCGTCTTTCTCCGTCGTTGTCGTCTTTCTCCGTCGTTGTCTGCTTCGTTGTCGTCTTTCTCCGTCGTTGTCGTCTTTCTCCGTCGTTGTCTGCTTCGTTTTCGTCTTTCTCCGTCGTTGTCGTCTTTCTCCGTCATTGTCTGCTTCGATGTCGTCTTTCTCCGTCGTTGTCGTCTTTCTCCGTCGTTGTCGTCTTTCTCCGTCATTGTCTGCTTCGTTGTCATCTTTCTCCGTCGTTGTCGTCTTTCTCCGACGCTATAGTCTTTCTCCGTCGTTGTCGTCTTTCTCCGTCGTTGTCGTCTTTCTCCGTCATTGTCTGCTTCGTTGTCGTTTTCTCCGTCGTTGTCGTCTTTCTCCGTCGTTGTCTGCTTCGTTGTCGTCTTTCTCCGTCGTTGTCGTCTTTCTCCGTCGTTGTCTGCTTCCTTGTCGTCTTTCTCCGTCGTTGTCGTCTTTCTACCTCATTGTCTGCTTCGTTGTCGTCTTTCTCCGTCGTTTTCGTCTTTCTCCGTCGTTGTCGTCTTTCTCCGTCGTTGTCTGCTTCGTTGTCGTCTTTCTCCGTCATTGTAGTCTTTCTCCGTCGTTGTCGTCTTTCTCCGTCGTTGTCTGCTTCGTTGTCGTCTTTCTCCTTCGTTGTCGTCTTTCTCCGTCGCTATCGTCTTTCTCCGCCGTTGTCGTCTTTCTCCGTCGTTGTCATCTTTCTCTGTCGTTGTCTGCTTCGTTGTCGTCTTTCTCCGTCGTTGTCGTCTTTCTCCATTTTTGTCTGCTTCGTTGTCGTCTTTCTCCGTCGTTGTCTGCTTCGTGGTCGTCTTTCTCCGTCGTTGTCGTCTTTCTCCGAAGTTGTCTGCTTCGTTGTCGTCTTTCTCCGTCGTTGTCGTCTTTCTCCGTCGTTGTCTGCTTCGTTGTCGTCTATCTCCGTCGTTGTCTGCTTCGTTGTCATCTTTCTCCGTCGTTGTCGTCTTTCTCCGTCGTTGTCTGCTTCGTTGTCGTCTTTCTCAGTCGTTGTCGTCTTTCTTGGTCGTTGTCGTCTTTCTCCGTCGTTGTCTGCTTCGTTGTCGTCTTTCTCCGTCGTTGTCTGCTTCCTTGTCGTCTTTCTCCGTCGTTGTCGTCTTCCTCCGTCGTTGTTGTCTTTCTACTTTGTTGTCGTCTTTTCCGTCGTTGTCTGCTTCGTTGTCATCTTTCTCCGTCGTTGTCATCTTTCTCCGTCGTTGTCGTCTTTCTCCGTCGTGGTCTGCTTCGTGGTCGTCTTTCTCCGTCGTTGTCGTCTTTCTCCGTCGTTGTCTGATTCGTTGTCGTATTTCTCCGTCGTTGTCGTCTTTCTCCGTCGTTGTCTACATCGTTGTTGTCTTTCTCCATCGTTGTCGTCTTTCTACTTCGTTGTCGTCTTTCTCCGTCGTTGTCTGCTTCGTTGTCGTCTTTCTCCGTCGTTGTCGTCTTTCTCCGTCATTGTCTGCTTCGTTGTCGTCTTTCTCCGTCGTTGTCTGCTTCTTTGTCGTCTTTCTCCGTCGTTACCGTCTTTCTCCGTCGTTGTCTGCTTCGTTGTCGTCTTTCTCCGTCATTGTCTGCATCGTTGACGTCTTTCTCCGTCTTTGTCTGCTTCGTTGTCGTCTTTGTCCGTCGTTGTATTATTCGTTGTCGTCTTTCTCCGTCGTTGTCTGCTTCGTTGTCGTCTTTCTCCGTCGTTGTAGTCTTTCTCCGTCGTTGTCGTCTTTCTCCGTCTCTGTCTGCTTCGTTGTCATCTTTCTCCGTCGTTGTAGTCTTTCTCCGTCGCTATAGTCTTTCTCCGTCGTTGTCGTCTTTCTCCGTCGTTGTCGTCTTTCTCCGTCGTTGTCTGCTTCGTTGTCGTCTTTCTCCGTCGTTGTCGTCTTTCTCCGTCGTTGTCTACATCGTTGTTGTCTTTCTCCGTCGTTGTCGTCTTTCTACTTCGTTGTCGTCTTTCTCCGTCGTTGTATGCTTCGTTGTCGTCTTTCTCCGTCGTTGTCGTCTTTCTCCGTCGTTGTCGTCTTTCTCCGTCATTGTCTGCTTCGTTGTCGTCTTTCTCCGTCGTTGTCTGCTTCCTTGTCGTCTTGCTCCGTCGTTGCCGTCTTTCTCCGTCGTTGTCTGCTTCGTTGTCGTCTTTCTCCGTCGTTGTCCGCATCGTTGACGTCTTTCTCCGCCTTTGTCTGCTTCGTTGTCGTCTTTGTCAGTCGTTGTCTTATTCGTTGTCGTCTTTCTCCGTCGTTGTCTGCTTCGTTGTCGTCTTTCTCCGTCGTTGTAGTCTTTCTCCGTCGTTGTCGTCTTTCTCCGTCTTTGTCTGCTTCGTTGTCATCTTTCTCCGTCGTTGTCGTCTTTCTCCGTCGCTATAGTCTTTCTCCGTCGTTGTCGTCTTTCTCCGTCGTTGTCGTCTTTCTCCGTCGTTGTCTGCTTCGTTGTCGTCTTTCTCCGTCGTTGTCGTCTTTCTCCGTCATTGTCTGCTTCCTTGTCGTCTTTCTCCGTCGTTGTCGTCTTTCTCCGTCATTGTCTGCTTCGTTGTCGTCTTTCTCCGTCGTTGACGTCTTTCTCCGACGTTGTCGTCTTTCTCCATCTTTGTCTGCTTCGTTGTCATCTTTCTCCATCGTTGTCGTCTTTCTCCGTCGCTATAGTCTTTCTCCGTCGTTGTCGTCTTTCTCCGTCGTTGTCGTCTTTCTCCGTCGTTGTCTGCTTCGTTGTCGTCTTTCTCCGTCGTTGTCGTCTTTCTCCGTCGTTGTCTGCTTCGTTGTCGTCTTTCTCCGTCGTTGTCGTCTTTCTCCGTCGTTGTCTGCTTCCTTGTCGTCATTCTCCGTCGTTGTCGTATTTCTCCGTCATTGTCTGCTTCGTTGTCGTCTTTCTCCGTCGTTTTCGTCTTTCTCCGTCGTTGTCGTCTTTCTCCGTCATTGTCTGCTTCGTTGTCGTCTTTCTCCGTCATTGTAGTCTTTCTCCGTCGTTGTCGTCTTTCTCCGTCGTTGTCTGCTTCGTTGTCGTCTTTCTCCGTCGTTGTCGTCTTTCTCCGTCGCTATCGTCTTTCTCCGCCGTTGTCGTCTTTCTCCGTCGTTGTCGTCTTTCTCTGTCGTTGTCTGCTTCGTTGTCGTCTTTCTCCATTTTTGTCTGCTTCGTTGTCGTCTTTCTCCATTTTTGTCTGCTTCGTTGTCGTCTTTCTCCGTCGTTGTCTGCTTCGTGGTCGTCTTTCTCCGTCGTTGTCGTCTTTCTCCGACGTTGTCTGCTTCGTTGTCGTCTTTCTCCGTCGTTGTCTGCTTCGTTGTCATCTTTCTCCGTCGTTGTCGTCTTTCTCCGTCGTTGTCTGCTTCGTTGTCGTCTTTCTCAGTCGTTGTCGTCTTTCTTGGTCGTTGTCGTCTTTCTCCGTCGTTGTCTGCTTCGTTGTCGTCTTTCTCCGTCGTTGTCGTCTTTCTCCGTCGTTGTCGTCTTTCTCCGTCATTGTCTGCTTCGTTGTCGTCTTTCTCCGTCGTTGTCTGCTTCTTTGTCGTCTTTCTCCGTCGTTGCCGTCTTTCTCCGTCGTTGTCTGCTTCGTTGTCGTCTTTCTCCGTCGTTGTCTGCTTCGTTGTCGTCTTTCTCAGTCGTTGTCGTCTTTCTTGGTCGTTGTCGTCTTTCTCCGTCGTTGTCTGCTTCGTTGTCGTCTTTCTCAGTCGTTGTCGTCTTTCTTGGTCGTTGTCGTCTTTCTCCGTCGTTGTCTGCTTCGTTGTCGTCTTTCTCCGTCGTTGTCTGCTTCGTTGTCGTCTTTCTCCGTCGTTGTAGTCTTTCTCCGTCGTTGTCGTCTTTCTCCGTCTTTGTCTGCTTCGTTGTCATCTTTCTCCGTCGTTGTCGTCTTTCTCCGTCGCTATAGTCTTTCTCCGTCGTTGTCGTCTTTCTCCGTCGTTGTCGTCTTTCTCCGTCGTTGTCTGCTTCGTTGTCGTCTTTCTCCGTCGTTGTCGTCTTTCTCCGTCATTGTCTGCTTCCTTGTCGTCTTTCTCCGTCGTTGTCGTCTTTCTCCGTCATTGTCTGCTTCGTTGTCGTCTTTCTCCGTCGTTGTCGTCTTTCTCCGTCGTTGTCGTCTTTCTCCATCTTTGTCTGCTTCGTTGTCATCTTTCTCCATCGTTGTCGTCTTTCTCCGTCGCTATAGTCTTTCTCCGTCGTTGTCGTCTTTCTCCGTCGTTGTCGTCTTTCTCCGTCGTTGTCTGCTTCGTTGTCGTCTTTCTCCGTCGTTGTCGTCTTTCTCCGTCGTTGTCTGCTTCGTTGTCGTCTTTCTCCGTCGTTGTCGTCTTTCTCCGTCGTTGTCTGCTTCCTTGTCGTCATTCTCCGTCGTTGTCGTATTTCTCCGTCATTGTCTGCTTCGTTGTCGTCTTTCTCCGTCGTTTTCGTCTTTCTCCGTCGTTGTCGTCTTTCTCCGTCGTTGTCTGCTTCGTTGTCGTCTTTCTCCGTCATTGTAGTCTTTCTCCGTCGTTGTCGTCTTTCTCCGTCGTTGTCTGCTTCGTTGTCGTCTTTCTCCGTCGTTGTCGTCTTTCTCCGTCGCTATCGTCTTTCTCCGCCGTTGTCGTCTTTCTCCGTCGTTGTCGTCTTTCTCTGTCGTTGTCTGCTTCGTTGTCGTCTTTCTCCATTTTTGTCTGCTTCGTTGTCGTCTTTCTCCATTTTTGTCTGCTTCGTTGTCGTCTTTCTCCGTCGTTGTCTGCTTCGTGGTCGTCTTTCTCCGTCGTTGTCGTCTTTCTCCGACGTTGTCTGCTTCGTTGTCGTCTTTCTCCGTCGTTGTCTGCTTCGTTGTCATCTTTCTCCGTCGTTGTCGTCTTTCTCCGTCGTTGTCTGCTTCGTTGTCGTCTTTCTCAGTCGTTGTCGTCTTTCTTGGTCGTTGTCGTCTTTCTCCGTCGTTGTCTGCTTCGTTGTCGTCTTTCTCCGTCGTTGTCGTCTTTCTCCGTCGTTGTCGTCTTTCTCCGTCATTGTCTGCTTCGTTGTCGTCTTTCTCCGTCGTTGTCTGCTTCTTTGTCGTCTTTCTCCGTCGTTGCCGTCTTTCTCCGTCGTTGTCTGCTTCGTTGTCGTCTTTCTCCGTCGTTGTCTGCTTCGTTGTCGTCTTTCTCAGTCGTTGTCGTCTTTCTTGGTCGTTGTCGTCTTTCTCCGTCGTTGTCTGCTTCGTTGTCGTCTTTCTCAGTCGTTGTCGTCTTTCTTGGTCGTTGTCGTCTTTCTCCGTCGTTGTCTGCTTCGTTGTCGTCTTTCTCCGTCGTTGTCTGCTTCATTGTCGTCTTTCTCCGTCGTTGTAGTCTTCCTCCGTCGTTGTTGTCTTTCTCCGTCTTTGTCTGCTTCGTTGTCATCTTTTTTCCATCGTTGTCGTCTTTCTCCGTCGCTATAGTCTTTCTCCGTCGTTGTCGTCTTTCTCCGTCGTTGTCGTCTTTCTCCGTCGTTGTCTGCTTCGTTGTTGTCTTTCTCCGTCGTTGTCGTCTTTCTCCGTCGTTGTCTGCTTCGTTGTCGTATTTCTCCGTCGTAGTCGTCTTTCTCCGTCGTTGTCTGCTTCCTTGTCGTCTTTCTCCGTCGTTGTCGTCTTTCTCCGTCATTGTCTGCTTCGTTGTCGTCTTTCTCCGTCGTTTTCGTCTTTCTCCGTCGTTGTCGTCTTTCTCCGTCGTTGTCTGCTTCGTTGTAGTCTTTCTCCGTCATTGTAGTCTTTCTCCGTCGTTGACGTCTTTCTCCGTCGTTGTCTGCTTCGTTGTCGTCTTTCTCCGTCGTTGACGTCTTTCTCCGTCGCTATCGTCTTTCTCCGCCGTTGTCATCTTTCTCCGTCGTTGTCGTCTTTCTCTGTCATTGTCTGCTTCGTTGTCCTCTTTCTCCGTCGTTGTCGTCTTTCTCCATTTTTGTCTACTTCGTTGTCGTCTTTCTCCGTCGTTGTCTGCTTCGTGGTCGTCTTTCTCCGTCGTTGTCGTCTTTCTCCGACGTTGTCTGCTTCGTTTTCGTCTTTCTCCGTCGTTGTCGTCTTTCTCCGTCGTTGTCTGCTTCGTTGTTGTCTATCTCCGTCGTTGTCTACTTCGTTGTCATCTTTCTCCGTCGTTGTCGTCTTTCTCCGTCGTTGTCTGCTTCGTTGTCGTCTTTCTCAGTCGTTGTCGTCTTTCTTGGTCGTTGTCGTCTTTCTCCGTCGTTGTCTGCTTCGTTGTCGTCTTTCTCCGTCGTTGTCTGCTTCCTTGTCGTCTTTCTCCGTCGTTGTCGTCTTTCTCCGTCGTTGTCTGCTTCCTTGTCGTCTTTCTCCGTCGTTGTCGTCTTTCTCCGTCGTTGTCTGCTTCGTTGTCGTCTTTCTCCGTCGTTGTCTGCTTCCTTGTCGTCTTTCTCCGTCGTTGTCGTCTTCCTCCGTCGTTGTTGTCTTTCTACTTTGTTGTCGTCTTTCTCCGTCGTTGTCTGCTTCGTTGTCATCTTTCTCCGTCGTTGTCATCTTTCTCCGTCGTTGTCGTCTTTCTCCGTCGTGGTCTGCTTCGTGGTCGTCTTTCTCCGTCGTTGTCGTCTTTCTCCGTCGTTGTCTGCTTCGTTGTCGTATTTCTCCGTCGTTGTCGTCTTTCTCCGTCGTTGTCTACATCGTTGTTGTCTTTCTCCATCGTTGTCGTCTTTCTACTTCGTTGTCGTCTTTCTCCGTCGTTGTCTGCTTCGTTGTCGTCTTTCTCCGTCGTTGTCGTCTTTCTCCGTCATTGTCTGCTTCGTTGTCGTCTTTCTCCGTCGTTGTCTGCTTCTTTGTCGTCTTTCTCCGTCGTTACCGTCTTTCTCCGTCGTTGTCTGCTTCGTTGTCGTCTTTCTCCGTCGTTGTCTGCATCGTTGACGTCTTTCTCCGTCTTTGTCTGCTTCGTTGTCGTCTTTGTCCGTCGTTGTCTTATTCGTTGTCGTCTTTCTCCGTCGTTGTCTGCTTCGTTGTCGTCTTTCTCCGTCGTTGTAGTCTTTCTCCGTCGTTGTCGTCTTTCTCCGTCTTTGTCTGCTTCGTTGTCATCTTTCTCCGTCGTTGTCGTCTTTCTCCGTCGCTATAGTCTTTCTCCGTCGTTGTCGTCTTTCTCCGTCGTTGTCGTCTTTCTCCGTCGTTGTCTGCTTCGTTGTCGTCTTTCTCCGTCGTTGTCGTCTTTCTCCGTCGTTGTCTACATCGTTGTTGTCTTTCTCCGTCGTTGTCGTCTTTCTTCTTCGTTGTCGTCTTTCTCCGTCGTTGTATGCTTCGTTGTCGTCTTTCTCCGTCGTTGTCGTCTTTCTCCGTCGTTGTCGTCTTTCTCCTTCATTGTCTGCTTCGTTGTCGTCTTTCTCCGTCGTTGTCAGCTTCCTTGTCGTCTTGCTCCGTCGTTGCCGTCTTTCTCCGTCGTTGTCTGCTTCGTTGTCGTCTTTCTCCGTCGTTGTCTGCATCGTTGACGTCTTTCTCCGTCTTTGTCTGCTTCGTTGTCGTCTTTGTCCGTCGTTGTCTTATTCGTTGTCGTCTTTCTCCGTCGTTGTCTGCTTCGTTGTCGTCTTTCTCCGTCGTTGTAGTCTTTCTCCGTCGTTGTCGTCTTTCTCCGTCTTTGTCTGCTTCGTTGTCATCTTTCTCCGTCGTTGTCGTCTTTCTCCGTCGCTATAGTCTTTCTCCGTCGTTGTCGTCTTTCTCCGTCGTTGTCATCTTTCTCCGTCGTTGTCTGCTTCGTTGTCGTCTTTCTCCGTCGTTGTCGTCTTTCTCCGTCGTTGTCTGCTTAGTTGTCGTCTTTCTCCGTCGTTGTCGTCTTTCTCCGTCATTGTCTGCTTCGTTGTCGTCTTTCTCCGTCGTTGTCGTCTTTCTCCGTCGTTGTCGTCTTTCTCCGTCGTTGTCTGCTTCGTTGTAATCTTTCTCCGTCGTTGTCTGCATCGTTGACGTCTTTCTCCGTCTATGTCTGCTTCGTTGTCGTCTTTGTCCGTCGTTGTCTTATTCGTTGTCGTCTTTCTCCGTCGTTGTCTGCTTCGTTGTCGTCTTTCTCCGTCGTTGTAGTCTTTCTCCGTCGTTGTTGTCTTTCTCCGTCTTTGTCTGCTTCGTTGTCATCTTTCTCCATCGTTGTCGTCTTTCTCCGTCGCTATAGTCTTTCTCCGTCGTTGTCGTCTTTCTCCGTCGTTGTCGTCTTTCTCCGTCGTTGTCTGCTTCGTTGTTGTCTTTCTCCGTCGTTGTCGTCTTTCTCCGTCGTTGTCTGCTTCGTTGTCGTATTTCTCCGTAGTAGTCGTCTTTCTCCGTCGTTGTCTGCTTCCTTGTCGTCTTTCTCCGTCGTTGTCGTCTTTCTCCGTCATTGTCTGCTTCGTTGTCGTCTTTCTCCGTCGTTTTCGTCTTTCTCCGTCGTTGTCGTCTTTCTCCGTCGTTGTCTGCTTCGTTGTCGTCTTTCTCCGTCATTGTAGTCTTTCTCCGTCGTTGTCGTCTTTCTCCGTCGTTGTCTGCTTCGTTGTCGTCTTTCTCCGTCGTTGTCGTCTTTCTCCGTCGCTATCGTCTTTCTCCGCCGTTGTCATCTTTCTCCGTCGTTGTCGTCTTTCTCTGTCATTGTCTGCTTCGTTGTCCTCTTTCTCCGTCGTTGTCGTCTTTCTCCATTTTTGTCTACTTCGTTGTCGTCTTTCTCCGTCGTTGTCTGCTTCGTGGTCGTCTTTCTCCGTCGTTGTCGTCTTTCTCCGACGTTGTCTGCTTCGTTGTCGTCTTTCTCCGTCGTTGTCGTCTTTCTCCGTCGTTGTCTGCTTCGTTGTTGTCTATCTCCGTCGTTGTCTACTTCGTTGTCATCTTTCTCCGTCGTTGTCGTCTTTCTCCGTCGTTGTCTGCTTCGTTGTCGTCTTTCTCAGTCGTTGTCGTCTTTCTTGGTCGTTGTCGTCTTTCTCCGTCGTTGTCTGCTTCGTTGTCATCTTTCTCCGTCGTTGTCTGCTTCCTTGTCGTCTTTCTCCGTCGTTGTCGTCTTTCTCCGTCGTTGTCGTCTTTCTCCGTCGTTGTCTGCTTCCTTGTCATCTTTCTCCGTCGTTGTCGTCTTTCTCCGTCGTTGTCTGCTTCATTGTCGTCTTTCTCCGTCGTTGTCTGCTTCGTTGTCATCTTTCTCCGTCGTTGTCATCTTTCTCCGTCGTTGTCGTCTTTCTCCGTCGTGGTCTGCTTCGTTGTCGTATTTCTCCGTCGTTGTCGTCTTTCTCCGTCGTTGTCTACATCGTTGTTGTCTTTCTCCATCGTTGTCGTCTTTCTACTTCGTTGTCGTCTTTCTCCGTCGTTGTCTGCATCGTTGACGTCTTTCTCCGTCTTTGTCTACTTCGTTGTCGTCTTTGTCCATCGTTGTCTTATTCGTTGTCGTCTTTCTCCGTCGTTGTCTGCTTCGTTGTCGTCTTTCTCCGTCGTTGTAGTCTTTCTCCGTCGTTGTCGTCTTTCTCCGTCTTTGTCTGCTTCGTTGTCGTCTTTCTCCGTCGTTGTCTGCTTCCTTGTCGTCTTTCTCCGTCGTTGTCGTCTTTCTCCGTCGTTGTCTGCTTCGTTGTCGTCTTTCTCCGTCGTTGTCTGCTTCCTTGTCGTCTTTCTCCGTCGTTGTCGTCTTCCTCCGTCGTTGTTGTCTTTCTACTTTGTTGTCGTCTTTCTCCGTCGTTGTCTGCTTCGTTGTCATCTTTCTCCGTCGTTGTCATCTTTCTCCGTCGTTGTCGTCTTTCTCCGTCGTGGTCTGCTTCGTGGTCTTCTTTCTCCTTCGTTGTCGTCTTTCTCCGTCGTTGTCTGCTTCGTTGTCGTATTTCTCTGTCGTTGTCGTCTTTCTCCGTCGTTGTCTACATCGTTGTTGTCTTTCTCCATCGTTGTCGTCTTTCTACTTCGTTGTCGTCTTTCTCCGTCGTTGTCTGCTTCGTTGTCGTCTTTCTCCGTCGTTGTCGTCTTTCTCCGTCGTTGTCTGCATCGTTGACGTCTTTCTCCGTCTTTGTCTGCTTCGTTGTCGTCTTTGTCCGTCGTTGTCTTATTCGTTGTCGTCTTTCTCCGTCGTTGTCTGCTTCGTTGTCGTCTTTCTCCGTCGTTGTAGTCTTTCTCCGTCGTTGTCGTCTTTCTCCGTCTTTGTCTGCTTCGTTGTCATCTTTCTCCGTCGTTGTCGTCTTTCTCCGTCGCTATAGTCTTTCTCCGTCGTTGTCGTCTTTCTCCGTCGTTGTCGTCTTTCTCCGTCGTTGTCTGCTTCGTTGTCGTCTTTCTCCGTCGTTGTCGTCTTTCTCCGTCGTTGTCTACATCGTTGTTGTCTTTCTCCGTCGTTGTCGTCTTTCTTCTTCGTTGTCGTCTTTCTCCGTCGTTGTATGCTTCGTTGTCGTCTTTCTCCGTCGTTGTCGTCTTTCTCCGTCGTTGTCGTCTTTCTCCTTCATTGTCTGCTTCGTTGTCGTCTTTCTCCGTCGTTGTCAGCTTCCTTGTCGTCTTGCTCCGTCGTTGCCGTCTTTCTCCGTCGTTGTCTGCTTCGTTGTCGTCTTTCTCCGTCGTTGTCTGCATCGTTGACGTCTTTCTCCGTCTTTGTCTGCTTCGTTGTCGTCTTTGTCCGTCGTTGTCTTATTCGTTGTCGTCTTTCTCCGTCGTTGTCTGCTTCGTTGTCGTCTTTCTCCGTCGTTGTAGTCTTTCTCCGTCGTTGTCGTCTTTCTCCGTCTTTGTCTGCTTCGTTGTCATCTTTCTCCGTCGTTGTCGTCTTTCTCCGTCGCTATAGTCTTTCTCCGTCGTTGTCGTCTTTCTCCGTCGTTGTCATCTTTCTCCGTCGTTGTCTGCTTCGTTGTCGTCTTTCTCCGTCGTTGTCGTCTTTCTCCGTCGTTGTCTGCTTAGTTGTCGTCTTTCTCCGTCGTTGTCGTCTTTCTCCGTCATTGTCTGCTTCGTTGTCGTCTTTCTCCGTCGTTGTCGTCTTTCTCCGTCGTTGTCGTCTTTCTCCGTCGTTGTCTGCTTCGTTGTAATCTTTCTCCGTCGTTGTCTGCATCGTTGACGTCTTTCTCCGTCTATGTCTGCTTCGTTGTCGTCTTTGTCCGTCGTTGTCTTATTCGTTGTCGTCTTTCTCCGTCGTTGTCTGCTTCGTTGTCGTCTTTCTCCGTCGTTGTAGTCTTTCTCCGTCGTTGTTGTCTTTCTCCGTCTTTGTCTGCTTCGTTGTCATCTTTCTCCATCGTTGTCGTCTTTCTCCGTCGCTATAGTCTTTCTCCGTCGTTGTCGTCTTTCTCCGTCGTTGTCGTCTTTCTCCGTCGTTGTCTGCTTCGTTGTTGTCTTTCTCCGTCGTTGTCGTCTTTCTCCGTCGTTGTCTGCTTCGTTGTCGTATTTCTCCGTAGTAGTCGTCTTTCTCCGTCGTTGTCTGCTTCCTTGTCGTCTTTCTCCGTCGTTGTCGTCTTTCTCCGTCATTGTCTGCTTCGTTGTCGTCTTTCTCCGTCGTTTTCGTCTTTCTCCGTCGTTGTCGTCTTTCTCCGTCGTTGTCTGCTTCGTTGTCGTCTTTCTCCGTCATTGTAGTCTTTCTCCGTCGTTGTCGTCTTTCTCCGTCGTTGTCTGCTTCGTTGTCGTCTTTCTCCGTCGTTGTCGTCTTTCTCCGTCGCTATCGTCTTTCTCCGCCGTTGTCATCTTTCTCCGTCGTTGTCGTCTTTCTCTGTCATTGTCTGCTTCGTTGTCCTCTTTCTCCGTCGTTGTCGTCTTTCTCCATTTTTGTCTACTTCGTTGTCGTCTTTCTCCGTCGTTGTCTGCTTCGTGGTCGTCTTTCTCCGTCGTTGTCGTCTTTCTCCGACGTTGTCTGCTTCGTTGTCGTCTTTCTCCGTCGTTGTCGTCTTTCTCCGTCGTTGTCTGCTTCGTTGTTGTCTATCTACGTCGTTGTCTACTTCGTTGTCATCTTTCTCCGTCGTTGTCGTCTTTCTCTGTCGTTGTCTGCTTCGTTGTCGTCTTTCTCAGTCGTTGTCGTCTTTCTTGGTCGTTGTCGTCTTTCTCCGTCGTTGTCTGCTTCGTTGTCATCTTTCTCCGTCGTTGTCTGCTTCCTTGTCGTCTTTCTCCGTCGTTGTCGTCTTTCTCCGTCGTTGTCGTCTTTCTCCGTCGTTGTCTGCTTCCTTGTCATCTTTCTCCGTCGTTGTCGTCTTTCTCCGTCGTTGTCTGCTTCGTTGTCGTCTTTCTCCGTCGTTGTCTGCTTCCTTGTCGTCTTTCTCCGTCGTTGTCGTCTTCCTCCGTCGTTGTTGTCTTTCTACTTTGTTGTCGTCTTTCTCCGTCGTTGTCTGCTTCGTTGTCATCTTTCTCCGTCGTTGTCATCTTTCTCCGTCGTTGTCGTCTTTCTCCGTCGTGGTCTGCTTCGTTGTCGTATTTCTCCGTCGTTGTCGTCTTTCTCCGTCGTTGTCTACATCGTTGTTGTCTTTCTCCATCGTTGTCGTCTTTCTACTTCGTTGTCGTCTTTCTCCGTCGTTGTCTGCTTCGTTGTCGTCTTTCTCCGTCGTTGTCGTCTTTCTCCGTCATTGTCTGCTTCGTTGTCGTCTTTCTCCGTCGTTGTCTGCTTCTTTGTCGTCTTTCTCCGTCGTTACCGTCTTTCTCCGTCGTTGTCTGCTTCGTTGTCGTCTTTCTCCGTCGTTGTCTGCATCGTTGACGTCTTTCTCCGTCTTTGTCTGCTTCGTTGTCGTCTTTGTCCATCGTTGTCTTATTCGTTGTCGTCTTTCTCCGTCGTTGTCTGCTTCGTTGTCGTCTTTCTCCGTCGTTGTAGTCTTTCTCCGTCGTTGTCGTCTTTCTCCGTCTTTGTCTGCTTCGTTGTCATCTTTCTCCGTCGTTGTAGTCTTTCTCCGTCGCTATAGTCTTTCTCCGTCGTTGTCGTCTTTCTCCGTCGTTGTCGTCTTTCTCCGTCGTTGTCTGCTTCGTTGTCGTCTTTCTCCGTCGTTGTCGTCT
The DNA here is from genome assembly GCF_964237585.1 of Gallinula chloropus. Lineage (NCBI taxonomy): Eukaryota > Metazoa > Chordata > Aves > Gruiformes > Rallidae > Gallinula > Gallinula chloropus. The sequence goes on from NW_028168691.1 coordinate 794,268, forward strand.
TTCTCCGTCGTTGTCTACATCGTTGTTGTCTTTCTCCGTCGTTGTCGTCTTTCTACTTCGTTGTCGTCTTTCTCCGTCGTTGTATGCTTCGTTGTCGTCTTTCTCCGTCGTTGTCGTCTTTCTCCGTCGTTGTCGTCTTTCTCCGTCATTGTCTGCTTCGTTGTCGTCTTTCTCCGTCGTTGTCTGCTTCCTTGTCGTCTTGCTCCGTCGTTGCCGTCTTTCTCCGTCGTTGTCTGCTTCGTTGTCGTCTTTCTCCGTCGTTGTCTGCATCGTTGACGTCTTTCTCCGTCTTTGTCTGCTTCGTTGTCGTCTTTGTCCGTCGTTGTCTTATTCGTTGTCGTCTTTCTCCGTCGTTGTCTGCTTCATTGTCGTCTTTCTCCGTCGTTGTAGTCTTTCTCCGTCGTTGTCGTCTTTCTCCGTCTTTGTCTGCTTCGTTGTCATCTTTCTCCGTCGTTGTCGTCTTTCTCCGTCGCTATAGTCTTTCTCCGTCGTTGTCGTCTTTCTCCGTCGTTGTCGTCTTTCTCCGTCGTTGTCTGCTTCGTTGTCGTCTTTCTCCGTCGTTGTCGTCTTTCTCCGTCGTTGTCTGCTTCGTTGTCGTCTTTCTCCGTCGTTGTCGTCTTTCTCCGTCGTTGTCTGCGTCGTTGTCGTCTTTCTCCGTCGTTGTCGTCTTTCTCACTCGTTGTCGTCTTTCTCCGTCGTTGTCTGCTTCGTTGTCATCTTTCTCCGTCGTTGTCATCTTTCTCCGTCGTTGTCGTCTTTCTCCGTCGTGGTCTGCTTCGTGGTCTTCTTTCTCCGTCGTTGTCGTCTTTCTCCGTCGTTGTCTGCTTCGTTGTCGTATTTCTCTGTCGTTGTCGTCTTTCTCCGTCGTTGTCTACATCGTTGTTGTCTTTCTCCATCGTTGTCGTCTTTCTACTTCGTTGTCGTCTTTCTCCGTCGTTGTCTGCTTCGTTGTCGTCTTTCTCCGTCGTTGTCGTCTTTCTCCGTCATTGTCTGCTTCGTTGTCGTCTTTCTCCGTCGTTGTCTGCTTCCTTGTCGTCTTGCTCCGTCGTTGCCGTCTTTCTCCGTCGTTGTCTGCTTCGTTGTCGTCTTTCTCCGTCGTTGTCTGCATCGTTGACGTCTTTCTCCGTCTTTGTCTGCTTCGTTGTCGTCTTTGTCCGTCGTTGTCTTATTCGTTGTCGTCTTTCTCCGTCGTTGTCTGCTTCATTGTCGTCTTTCTCCGTCGTTGTAGTCTTTCTCCGTCGTTGTCGTCTTTCTCCGTCTTTGTCTGCTTCGTTGTCATCTTTCTCCGTCGTTGTCGTCTTTCTCCGTCGCTATAGTCTTTCTCCGTCGTTGTCGTCTTTCTCCGTCGTTGTCGTCTTTCTCCGTCGTTGTCTGCTTCGTTGTCGTCTTTCTCCGTCGTTGTCGTCTTTCTCCGTCGTTGTCTGCTTCGTTGTCGTCTTTCTCCGTCGTTGTCGTCTTTCTCCGTCGTTGTCTGCGTCGTTGTCGTCTTTCTCCGTCGTTGTCGTCTTTCTCACTCGTTGTCGTCTTTCTCCGTCGTTGTCTGCTTCGTTGTCATCTTTCTCCGTCGTTGTCATCTTTCTCCGTCGTTGTCGTCTTTCTCCGTCGTGGTCTGCTTCGTGGTCTTCTTTCTCCGTCGTTGTCGTCTTTCTCCGTCGTTGTCTGCTTCGTTGTCGTATTTCTCTGTCGTTGTCGTCTTTCTCCGTCGTTGTCTACATCGTTGTTGTCTTTCTCCATCGTTGTCGTCTTTCTACTTCGTTGTCGTCTTTCTCCGTCGTTGTCTGCTTCGTTGTCGTCTTTCTCCGTCGTTGTCGTCTTTCTCCGTCATTGTCTGCTTCGTTGTCGTCTTTCTCCGTCGTTGTCTGCATCGTTGACGTCTTTCTCCGTCTTTGTCTGCTTCGTTGTCGTCTTTGTCCGTCGTTGTCTTATTCGTTGTCGTCTTTCTCCGTCGTTGTCTGCTTCGTTGTCGTCTTTCTCCGTCGTTGTAGTCTTTCTCCGTCGTTGTCGTTTTTCTCCGTCTTTGTCTGCTTCGTTGTCATCTTTCTCCGTCGTTGTAGTCTTTCTCCGTCGCTATAGTCTTTCTCCGTCGTTGTCGTCTTTCTCCGTCGTTGTCGTCTTTCTCCGTCGTTGTCTGCTTCGTTGTCGTCTTTCTCCGTCGTTGTCGTCTTTCTCCGTCGTTGTCTACATCGTTGTTGTCTTTCTCCGTCGTTGTCGTCTTTCTTCTTCGTTGTCGTCTTTCTCCGTCGTTGTATGCTTCGTTGTCGTCTTTCTCCGTCGTTGTCGTCTTTCTCCGTCGTTGTCTGCTTCTTTGTCGTCTTTCTCCGTCGTTACCGTCTTTCTCCGTCGTTGTCTGCTTCGTTGTCGTCTTTCTCCGTCGTTGTCTGCATCGTTGACGTCTTTCTCCGTCTTTGTCTGCTTCGTTGTCGTCTTTGTCCGTCGTTGTCTTATTCGTTGTCGTCTTTCTCCGTCGTTGTCTGCTTCGTTGTCGTCTTTCTCCGTCGTTGTAGTCTTTCTCCGTCGTTGTCGTCTTTCTCCGTCTTTGTCTGCTTCGTTGTCATCTTTCTCCGTCGTTGTCGTCTTTCTCCGTCGCTATAGTCTTTCTCCGTCGTTGTCGTCTTTCTCCGTTGTTGTCATCTTTCTCCGTCGTTGTCTGCTTCGTTGTCGTCTTTCTCCGTCGTTGTCGTCTTTCTCCGTCGTTGTCTGCTTAGTTGTCGTCTTTCTCCGTCGTTGTCGTCTTTCTCCGTCATTGTCTGCTTCGTTGTCGTCTTTCTCCGTCGTTGTCGTCTTTCTCCGTCGTTGTCGTCTTTCTCCGTCGTTGTCTGCTTCGTTGTAATCTTTCTCCGTCGTTGTCTGCATCGTTGACGTCTTTCTCCGTCTATGTCTGCTTCGTTGTCGTCTTTGTCCGTCGTTGTCTTATTCGTTGTCGTCTTTCTCCGTCGTTGTCTGCTTCGTTGTCGTCTTTCTCCGTCGTTGTAGTCTTTCTCCGTCGTTGTTGTCTTTCTCCGTCTTTGTCTGCTTCGTTGTCATCTTTCTCCATCGTTGTCGTCTTTCTCCGTCGCTATAGTCTTTCTCCGTCGTTGTCGTCTTTCTCCGTCGTTGTCGTCTTTCTCCGTCGTTGTCTGCTTCGTTGTTGTCTTTCTCCGTCGTTGTCGTCTTTCTCCGTCGTTGTCTGCTTCGTTGTCGTATTTCTCCGTAGTAGTCGTCTTTCTCCGTCGTTGTCTGCTTCCTTGTCGTCTTTCTCCGTCGTTGTCGTCTTTCTCCGTCATTGTCTGCTTCGTTGTCGTCTTTCTCCGTCGTTTTCGTCTTTCTCCGTCGTTGTCGTCTTTCTCCGTCGTTGTCTGCTTCGTTGTCGTCTTTCTCCGTCATTGTAGTCTTTCTCCGTCGTTGTCTGCTTCGTTGTCGTCTTTCTCCGTCGTTGTCGTCTTTCTCCGTCGCTATCGTCTTTCTCCGCCGTTGTCATCTTTCTCCGTCGTTGTCGTCTTTCTCTGTCATTGTCTGCTTCGTTGTCCTCTTTCTCCGTCGTTGTCGTCTTTCTCCATTTTTGTCTACTTCGTTGTCGTCTTTCTCCGTCGTTGTCTGCTTCGTGGTCGTCTTTCTCCGTCGTTGTCGTCTTTCTCCGACGTTGTCTGCTTCGTTGTCGTCTTTCTCCGTCGTTGTCATCTTTCTCCGTCGTTGTCTGCTTCGTTGTTGTCTATCTCCGTCGTTGTCTACTTCGTTGTCATCTTTCTCCGTCGTTGTCGTCTTTCTCCGTCGTTGTCTGCTTCGTTGTCGTCTTTCTCAGTCGTTGTCGTCTTTCTTGGTCGTTGTCGTCTTTCTCCGTCGTTGTCTGCTTCGTTGTCATCTTTCTCCGTCGTTGTCTGCTTCCTTGTCGTCTTTCTCCGTCGTTGTCGTCTTTCTCCGTCGTTGTCGTCTTTCTCCGTCGTTGTCTGCTTCCTTGTCATCTTTCTCCGTCGTTGTCGTCTTTCTCCGTCGTTGTCTGCTTCGTTGTCGTCTTTCTCCGTCGTTGTCTGCTTCCTTGTCGTCTTTCTCCGTCGTTGTCGTCTTCCTCCGTCGTTGTTGTCTTTCTACTTTGTTGTCGTCTTTCTCCGTCGTTGTCTGCTTCGTTGTCATCTTTCTCCGTCGTTGTCATCTTTCTCCGTCGTTGTCGTCTTTCTCCGTCGTGGTCTGCTTCGTTGTCGTATTTCTCCGTCGTTGTCGTCTTTCTCCGTCGTTGTCTACATCGTTGTTGTCTTTCTCCATCGTTGTCGTCTTTCTACTTCGTTGTCGTCTTTCTCCGTCGTTGTCTAGTTCGTTGTCGTCTTTCTCCGTCGTTGTCGTCTTTCTCCGTCATTGTCTGCTTCGTTGTCGTCTTTCTCCGTCGTTGTCTGCTTCTTTGTCGTCTTTCTCCGTCGTTACCGTCTTTCTCCGTCGTTGTCTGCTTCGTTGTCGTCTTTCTCCGTCGTTGTCTGCATCGTTGACGTCTTTCTCCGTCTTTGTCTGCTTCGTTGTCGTCTTTGTCCATCGTTGTCTTATTCGTTGTCGTCTTTCTCCGTCGTTGTCTGCTTCGTTGTCGTCTTTCTCCGTCGTTGTAGTCTTTCTCCGTCGTTGTCGTCTTTCTCCGTCTTTGTCTGCTTCGTTGTCATCTTTCTCCGTCGTTGTAGTCTTTCTCCGTCGCTATAGTCTTTCTCCGTCGTTGTCGTCTTTCTCCGTCGTTGTCGTCTTTCTCCGTCGTTGTCTGCTTCGTTGTCGTCTTTCTCCGTCGTTGTCGTCTTTCTCCGTCGTTGTCTACATCGTTGTTGTCTTTCTCCGTCGTTGTCGTCTTTCTACTTCGTTGTCGTCTTTCTCCGTCGTTGTATGCTTCGTTGTCGTCTTTCTCCGTCGTTGTCGTCTTTCTCCGTCGTTGTCGTCTTTCTCCGTCATTGTCTGCTTCGTTGTCGTCTTTCTCCGTCGTTGTCTGCTTCCTTGTCGTCTTGCTCCGTCGTTGCCGTCTTTCTCCGTCGTTGTCTGCTTCGTTGTCGTCTTTCTCCGTCGTTGTCTGCATCGTTGTCGTCTTTCTCCGTCTTTGTCTGCTTCGTTGTCGTCTTTGTCCGTCGTTGTCTTATTCGTTGTCGTCTTTCTCCGTCGTTGTCTGCTTCGTTGTCGTCTTTCTCCGTCGTTGTAGTCTTTCTCCGTCGTTGTCGTCTTTCTCCGTCTTTGTCTGCTTCGTTGTCATATTTCTCCGTCGTTGTCGTCTTTCTCCGTCGCTATAGTCTTTCTCCGTCGTTGTCGTCTTTCTCCGTCGTTGTCGTCTTTCTCCGTCGTTGTCTGCTTCGTTGTCTTCTTTCTCCGTCGTTGTCGTCTTTCTCCGTCGTTGTCTGCTTCGTTGTCGTCTTTCTCCGTCGTTGTCGTCTTTCTCCGTCGTTGTCTGCGTCGTTGTCGTCTTTCTCCGTCGTTGTCGTCTTTCTCACTCGTTGTCGTCTTTCTCCGTCGTTGTCTGCTTCGTTGTCATCTTTCTCCGTCGTTGTCGTCTTTCTCCGTCGCTATAGTCTTTCTCCGTCGTTGTCGTCTTTCTCCGTCGTTGTCGTCTTTCTCCGTCGTTGTCTGCTTCGTTGTCGTCTTTCTCCATCGTTGTCGTCTTTCTCCGTCGTTGTCTGCTTCGTTGTCGTCTTTCTCCGTCGTTGTCGTCTTTCTCCGTCGTTGTCTGCTTCCTTGTCGTCATTCTCCGTCGTTGTCGTATTTCTCCGTCATTGTCTGCTTCGTTGTCGTCTTTCTCCGTCGTTTTCGTCTTTCTCCGTCGTTGTCGTCTTTCTCCGTCGTTGTCTGCTTCGTTGTCGTCTTTCTCCGTCGTTGACATCTTTCTCCGTCGTTGTCGTCTTTCTCCGTCGTTGTCTGCTTCGTTGTCGTCTTTCTCCGCCGTTGTCGTCTTTCTCCGTCGTTGTCGTCTTTCTCTGTCGTTGTCTGCTTCGTTGTCGTCTTTCTCCATTTTTGTCTGCTTCGTTGTCGTCTTTCTTCGTCGTTGTCTGCTTCGTGGTCGTCTTTCTCCGTCGTTGTCGTCTTTCTCCGACGTTGTCTGCTTCGTTGTCGTCTTTCTCCGTCGTTGTCTGCTTCGTTGTCATCTTTCTCAGTCGTTGTCGTCTTTCTCCGTCGTTGTCTGCTTCGTTGTCGTCTTTCTCCGTCGTTGTCTGCTTCCTTGTCGTCTTTCTCCGTCGTTGTCGTCTTCCTCCGTCGTTGTTGTCTTTCTACTTTGTTGTCGTCTTTCTCCGTCGTTGTCTGCTTCGTTGTCATCTTTCTCCGTCGTTGTCATCTTTCTCCGTCGTTGTCGTCTTTCTCCGTCGTTGTCTGCTTCCTTGTCGTCTTTCTCCGTCGTTGTCGTCTTTCTCCGTCGTTGTCTGCTTCGTTGTCGTCTTTCTCCGTCGTTGTCGTCTTTCTCCGTCGTTGTCTACATCGTTGTTGTCTTTCTCCGTCGTTGTCATCTTTCTACTTCGTTGTCATATATCTCCGTCGTTGTCTGCTTCGTTGTCGTCTTTCTCCGTCGTTGTCGTCTTTCTCCGTCTTTGTCGTCTTTCTCCGTCATTGTCTGCTTCGTTGTCGTCTTTCTCCGTCGTTGTCTGCTTCTTTGTCGTCTTTCTCCGTCGTTGCCGTCTTTCTCCGTCGTTGTCTGCTTCGTTGTCGTCTTTCTCCGTCGTTGTCTGCATCGTTGACGTCTTTCTCCGTCTTTGTCTGCTTCGTTGTCGTCTTTGTCCGTCGTTGTCTTATTCGTTGTCGTCTTTCTCCGTCGTTGTCTGCTTCGTTGTCGTCTTTCTCCGTCGTTGTAGTCTTTCTCCGTCGTTGTTGTCTTTCTCCGTCTTTGTCTGCTTCGTTGTCATCTTTCTCCATCGTTGTCGTCTTTCTCCGTCGCTATAGTCTTTCTCCGTCGTTGTCGTCTTTCTCCGTCGTTGTCGTCTTTCTCCGTCGTTGTCTGCTTCGTTGTTGTCTTTCTCCGTCGTTGTCGTCTTTCTCCGTCGTTGTCTGCTTCGTTGTCGTATTTCTCCGTCGTAGTCGTCTTTCTCCGTCGTTGTCTGCTTCCTTGTCGTCTTTCTCCGTCGTTGTCGTCTTTCTCCGTCATTGTCTGCTTCGTTGTCGTCTTTCTCCATCGTTTTCGTCTTTCTCCGTCGTTGTCGTCTTTCTCCTTCGTTGTCTGCTTCGTTGTCGTCTTTCTCCGTCATTGTAGTCTTTCTCCGTCGTTGTCGTCTTTCTCCGTCGTTGTCTGCTTCGTTGTCGTCTTTCTCCGTCGTTGTCGTCTTTCTCCGTCGCTATCGTCTTTCTCCGCCGTTGTCATCTTTCTCCGTCGTTGTCGTCTTTCTCTGTCATTGTCTGCTTCGTTGTCCTCTTTCTCCGTCGTTGTCGTCTTTCTCCATTTTTGTCTACTTCGTTGTCGTCTTTCTCCGTCGTTGTCTGCTTCGTGGTCGTCTTTCTCCGTCGTTGTCGTCTTTCTCCGACGTTGTCTGCTTCGTTGTCGTCTTTCTCCGTCGTTGTCGTCTTTCTCCGTCGTTGTCTGCTTCGTTGTTGTCTATCTCCGTCGTTGTCTACTTCGTTGTCATCTTTCTCCGTCGTTGTCGTCTTTCTCCGTCGTTGTCTGCTTCGTTGTCGTCTTTATCAGTCGTTGTCGTCTTTCTTGGTCGTTGTCGTCTTTCTCCGTCGTTGTCTGCTTCGTTGTCGTCTTTCTCCGTCGTTGTCTGCTTCCTTGTCGTCTTTCTCCATCGTTGTCGTCTTTCTCCGTCGTTGTCTGCTTCGTTGTCGTCTTTCTCCGTCGTTGTCGTCTTTCTCCGTCGTTGTCTACATCGTTTTTGTCTTTCTCCGTCGTTGTCGTCTTTCTACTTCGTTGTCGTCTTTCTCCGTCGTTGTCTGCTTCGTTGTCGTCTTTCTCCGTCGTTGTCGTCTTTCTCCGTCGTTGTCGTCTTTCTCCGTCATTGTCTGCTTCGTTGTCGTCTTTCTCCGTCGTTGTCTGCTTCCTTGTCGTCTTTCTCCGTCGTTGCCGTCTTTCTCCGTCGTTGTCTGCTTCGTTGTCCTCTTTCTCCGTCGTTGTCTGCATCGTTGACGTCTTTCTCCGTCTTTGTCTGCTTCGTTGTCGCCTTTGTCCGTCGTTCTCTTATTCGTTGTCGTCTTTCTCCGTTGTTGTCTGCTTCGTTGAAGTCTTTCTCCGTCGTTGTAGTCTTTCTCCGTCGTTGTCGTCTTTCTCCGTTTTTGTCTGCTTCGTTGTCATCTTTCTCCGTCGTTGTCGTCTTTCTCCGTCGTTGTAGTCTTTCTCCGTCGTTGTCGTTTTTCTCCGTCGTTGTCTGCTTCGTTGTCTTCTTTCTCCGTCGTTGTCGTCTTTCTCCGTCGTTGTCTGCTTCGTTGTCGTCTTTCTCCGTCGTTGTCGTCTTTCTCCGTCATTGTCTGCTTCGTTGTCGTCTGTCTCCGTCGTTGTCGACTTTCTCCGTCTTTGTCTACTTCGTTGTCGTCTTTCTCCGTCGTTGTCGTCTTTCTCCGTCGTTGTCTGCTTCGTTGTTGTCTATCTCCGTCGTTGTCTACTTCGTTGTCATCTTTCTCCGTCGTTGTCGTCTTTCTCCGTCGTTGTCTGCTTCGTTGTCGTCTTTCTCAGTCGTTGTCGTCTTTCTTGGTCGTTGTCATCTTTCTCCGTCGTTGTCGTCTTTCTCCGTCGTTGTCTGCTTCGTTTCGTCTTTCTCCGTCGTTGTCGTCTTTCTCCGTCGTTGTCTGCTTCCTTGTCGTCTTTCTCCGTCGTTGTCGTCTTTCTCCGTCATTGTCTGCTTCGTTGTCGTCTTTCTCCGTCGTTTTCGTCTTTCTCCGTCGTTGTCGTCTTTCTCCGTCGTTGTCTGCTTCGTTGTCGTCTTTCTCCGTCATTGTAGTCTTTCTCCGTCGTTATCGTCTTTCTCCGTCGTTGTCTGCTTCGTTGTCGTCTTTCTCCGTCGTTGTCGACTTTCTCCGTCGCTATCGTCTTTCTCCGCCGTTGTCGTCTTTCTCCGTCGTTGTCGTCTTTCTCTGTCGTTGTCTGCTTCGTTGTCGTCTTTCTCCGTCGTTGTCGTCTTTCTCCACTTTTGTCTGCTTCGTTGTCGTCTTTCTCCGTCGTTGTCTGCTTCGTGGTCGTCTTTCTCCGTCGTTGTCGTCTTTCTCCGACGTTGTCTGTTTCGTTGTCGTCTTTCTCCGTCGTTGTCGTCTTTCTCCGTCGTTGTCTGCTTCGTTGTCGTCTATCTCCGTCGTTGTCTGCTTCGTTGTCATCTTTCTCCGTCGTTGTCGTCTTTCTCCGTCGTTGTCTGCTTCGTTGTCGTCTTTCTCCGTCGTTGTCTGCTTCCTTGTCGTCTTTCTCCGTCGTTGTCGTCTTTCTCCGTCGTTGTTGTCTTTCTACTTTGTTGTCGTCTTTCTCTGTATTTGTCTGTTCGTTGTCATCTTTCTCCGTCGTTGTCGTCTTTCTCCGTCGTTGTCGTCTTTCTCCGTCGTTGTCTGCTTCCTTGTCGAATTTCTCCGTCGTTGTCGTCTTTCTCCGTCGTTGTCTGCTTCGTTGTCGTCTTTCTCCGTCGTTGTCGTCTTTCTTCGTCGTTGTCGACATCGTTGTTGTCTTTCTCCGTCGTTGTCGTCTTTCTACTTCGTTGTCGTCTTTCTCCATCGTTGTCTGCTTCGTTGTCGTCTTTCTCCTTCGTTGTCGTCTTTCTCCGTCATTGTCTGCTTCGTTGTGGTCTTTCTCCGTCGTTGTCTGCATCCTTGTCGTCTTTCTCCGTCGTTGCCGTCTTTCTCCGTCGTTGTCTGCTTCGTTGTCTTCTTTCTCCGTCGTTGTCTGCATCGTTGACGTCTTTCTCCGTCTTTGTCTGCTTCGTTGTCGTCTTTGTCCGTCGTTGTCTTATTCGTTGTCGTCTTTCTCCGTCGTTGTCTGCTTCGTTCTCGTCTTTCTCCGTCGTTGTAGTCTTTCTCCGTCGTTGTCGTCTTTCTCCGTCTTTGTCTGCTTCGTTGTCATCTTTCTCCGTCGTTGTCGTCTTTCTCCGTCGCTATAGTCTTTCTCCGTCGTAGTCGTCTTTCTCCGTCGTTGTCGTCTTTCTCCGTCGTTGTCTGCTTCGTTGTCGTCTTTCTCCGTCGTTGTCGTCTTTCTCCGTCGTTGTCTGCTTCCTTGTCGTCTTTCTCCGTCGTTGTCGTCTTTCTCCGTCGTTGTCTGCTTCGTTGTCGTCTTTATCCGTTGTTGTCTGCATCGTTGACGTCTTTCTCCGTCTTTGTCTGCATCGTTGACGTCTTTCTCCGTCTTTGTCTGCTTCGTTGTCGTCTTTCTCCGTCGTTGTCTTATTCGTTGTCGTCTTTCTCCGTCGTTGTCTGCTTCGTTGTCGTCTTTCTCCGTCGTTGTAGTCTTTCTCCGTCGTTGTCGTCTTTCTCCGTCTTTGTCTGCTTCGTTGTCATCTTTCTCCGTCGTTGTCGTCTTTCTCCGTCGTTGTCTGCTTCGTTGTCGTCTTTCTCCGTCGTTGTCGTATTTCTCCGTCGTTGTCTGCTTCGTTGTCGTCTTTCTCCGTCGTTGTCGTTTTCCTCCGTCATTGTCTGCTTCGTTGTCGTCTTTCTCCGTCGTTGTCGTCTTTCTCCGTCGTTGTCGTCTTTCTCCTTAATTGTCTGCTTCGTTGTCATCTTTCTCCGTCGTTGTCGTCTTTCTCCGTCACTATAGTCTTTCTCCGTCGTTGTCGTCTTTCTCCGTCGTTGTCGTCTTTCTCCGTCGTTGTCTGCTTCGTTGTCGTCTTTCTCCGTCGTTGTCGTCTTTCTCCGTCGTTGTCTGCTTCGTTGTCGTCTTTCTCCGTCGTTGTCGTCTTTCTCCGTCGTTGTCTGCTTCCTTGTCGTCTTTCTCCGTCGTTGTCGTATTTCTCCGTCATTGTCTGCTTCGTTGTAGTCTTTCTCCGTCGTTTTCGTCTTTCTCCGTCGTTGTCATCTTTCTCCGTCGTTGTCTGCTTCGTTGTCGTCTTTCTCCGTCGTTGTCGTCTTTCTCCGTCGCTATCGTCTTTCTCCGCCGTTGTCGTCTTTCTCCGTCGTTGTCGTCTTTCTCTGTCGTTGTCTCCTTCGTTGTCGTCTTTCTCCGTCGTTGTCATCTTTCTCCATTTTTGTCTGCTTCGTTGTCGTCTTTCTCCGTCGTTGTCTGCTTCGTGGTCGTCTTTCTCCGTCGTTGTCGTCTTTCTCCGACGTTGTCTGCTTCGTTGTCGTCTTTCTCCGTCGTTGTCTGCTTCGTTGTCATCTTTCTCCGTCGTTGTCGTCTTTCTCCGTCGTTGTCTGCTTCGTTGTCGTCTTTCTCAGTCGTTGTCGTCTTTCTTGGTCGTTGTCGTCTTTCTCCGTCGTTGTCTGCTTCGTTGTCGTCTTTCTCCGTCGTTGTCGTCTTCCTCCGTCGTTGTTGTCTTTCTACTTTGTTGTCGTCTTTCTCCGTCGTTGTCTGCTTCGTTGTCATCTTTCTCCGTCGTTGTCATCTTTCTCCGTCGTTGTCGTCTTTCTCCGTCGTTGTCTGCTTCCTTGTCGTCTTTCTCCGTCGTTGTCGTCTTTCTCCGTCGTTGTCTGCTTCGTTGTCGTCTTTCTTCGTCGTTGTCGTCTTTCTCCGTCGTTGTCGTCTTTCTCCGTCATTTTCTGCTTCGTTGTCGTCTTTCTCCGTCGTTGTCTCCTTCTTTGTCGTCTTTCTCCGTCGTTGCCGTCTTTCTCCGTCGTTGTCTGCTTCGTTGTCGTCTTTCTCCGTCGTTGTCTGCATCGTTGACGTCTTTCTCCGTCTTTGTCTGCTTCGTTGTCGTCTTTGTCCGTCGTTCTCTTATTCGTTGTCGTCTTTCTCCGTCGTTGTCTGCTTCGTTGTCGTCTTTCTCCGTCGTTGTAGTCTTTCTCCGTCGTTGTTGTCTTTCTCCGTCTTTGTCTGCTTCGTTGTCATCTTTCTCCATCGTTGTCGTCTTTCTCCGTCGCTATAGTCTTTCTCCGTCGTTGTCGTCTTTCTCCGTCGTTGTCGTCTTTCTCCGTCGTTGTCTGCTTCGTTGTTGTCCTTCTCCGTCGTTGTCGTCTTTCTCCGTCGTTGTCTGCTTCGTTGTCGTATTTCTCCGTAGTAGTCGTCTTTCTCCGTCGTTGTCTGCTTCCTTGTCGTCTTTCTCCGTCGTTGTCGTCTTTCTCCGTCATTGTCTGCTTCGTTGTCGTCTTTCTCCGTCGTTTTCGTCTTTCTCCGTCGTTGTCGTCTTTCTCCGTCGTTGTCTGCTTCGTTGTCGTCTTTCTCCGTCATTGTAGTCTTTCTCCGTCGTTGTCGTCTTTCTCCGTCGTTGTCTGCTTCGTTGTCGTCTTTCTCCGTCGTTGTCGTCTTTCTCCGTCGCTATCGTCTTTCTCCGCCGTTGTCGTCTTTCTCCGTCGTTGTCGTCTTTCTCTGTCATTGTCTGCTTCGTTGTCCTCTTTCTCCGTCGTTGTCGTCTTTCTCCATTTTTGTCTACTTCGTTGTCGTCTTTCTCCGTCGTTGTCTGCTTCGTGGTCGTCTTTCTCCGTCGTTGTCGTCTTTCTCCGACGTTGTCTGCTTCGTTGTCGTCTTTCTCCGTCGTTGTCGTCTTTCTCCGTCGTTGTCTGCTTCGTTGTTGTCTATCTCCGTCGTTGTCTACTTCGTTGTCATCTTTCTCCGTCGTTGTCGTCTTTCTCCGTCGTTGTCTGCTTCGTTGTCGTCTTTCTCAGTCGTTGTCGTCTTTCTTGGTCGTTGTCGTCTTTCTCCGTCGTTGTCTGCTTCGTTGTCGTCTTTCTCCGTCGTTGTCTGCTTCCTTGTCGTCTTTCTCCGTCGTTGTCGTCTTCCTCCGTCGTTGTTGTCTTTCTACTTTGTTGTCGTCTATCTCCGTCGTTGTCTGCTTCGTTGTCATCTTTCTCCGTCGTTGTCATCTTTCTCCGTCGTTGTCGTCTTTCTCCGTCGTTGTCTGCTTCCTTGTCGTCTTTCTCCGTCGTTGTCGTCTTTCTCCGTCGTTGTCTGCTTCGTTGTCGTCTTTCTCCGTCGTTGTCGTCTTTCTCCGTCGTTGTCTACATCGTTGTTGTCTTTCTCCGTCGTTGTCGTCTTTCTACTTCGTTGTCATATATCTCCGTCGTTGTCTGCTTCGTTGTCGTCTTTCTCCGTCGTTGTCGTCTTTCTCCGTCGTTGTCGTCTTTCTCCGTCATTGTCTGCTTCGTTGTCGTCTTTCTCCGTCGTTGTCTGCTTCTTTGTCGTCTTTCTCCGTCGTTGCCGTCTTTCTCCGTCGTTGTCTGCTTCGTTGTCGTCTTTCTCCGTCGTTGTCTGCATCGTTGACGTCTTTCTCCGTCTTTGTCTGCTTCGTTGTCGTCTTTGTCCGTCGTTGTCTTATTCGTTGTCGTCTTTCTCCGTCGTTGTCTGCTTCGTTGTCGTCTTTCTCCGTCGTTGTAGTCTTTCTCCGTCGTTGTTGTCTTTCTCCGTCTTTGTCTGCTTCGTTGTCATCTTTCTCCATCGTTGTCGTCTTTCTCCGTCGCTATAGTCTTTCTCCGTCGTTGTCGTCTTTCTCCGTCGTTGTCGTCTTTCTCCGTCGTTGTCTGCTTCGTTGTTGTCTTTCTCCGTCGTTGTCGTCTTTCTCCGTCGTTGTCTGCTTCGTTGTCGTATTTCTCCGTCGTAGTCGTCTTTCTCCGTCGTTGTCTGCTTCCTTGTCGTCTTTCTCCGTCGTTGTCGTCTTTCTCCGTCATTGTCTGCTTCGTTGTCGTCTTTCTCCATTGTTTTCGTCTTTCTCCGTCGTTGTCGTCTTTCTCCGTCGTTGTCTGCTTCGTTGTCGTCTTTCTCCGTCATTGTAGTCTTTCTCCGTCGTTGTCGTCTTTCTCCGTAGTTGTCTGCTTCGTTGTCGTCTTTCTCCGTCGTTGTCGTCTTTCTCCGTCGCTATCGTCTTTCTCCGCCGTTGTCATCTTTCTCCGTCGTTGTCGTCTTTCTCTGTCATTGTCTGCTTCGTTGTCCTCTTTCTCCGTCGTTGTCGTCTTTCTCCATTTTTGTCTACTTCGTTGTCGTCTTTCTCCGTCGTTGTCTGCTTCGTGGTCGTCTTTCTCCGTCGTTGTCGTCTTTCTCCGACGTTGTCTGCTTCTTAGTCGTCTTTCTCCGTCGTTGTCGTCTTTCTCCGTCGTTGTCTGCTTCGTTGTTGTCTATCTCCGTCGTTGTCTACTTCGTTGTCATCTTTCTCCGTCGTTGTCGTCTTTCTCCGTCGTTGTCTGCTTCGTTGTCGTCTTTCTCAGTCGTTGTCGTCTTTCTTGGTCGTTGTCGTCTTTCTCCGTCTTTGTCTGCTTCGTTGTCGTCTTTCTCCGTCGTTGTCTGCTTCCTTGTCGTCTTTCTCCGTCATTGTCGTCTTTCTCCGTCGTTGTCTGCTTCGTTGTCGTCTTTCTCCGTCGTTGTCGTCTTTCTCCGTCGTTGTCTATATCGTTGTTGTCTTTCTCCGTCGTTGTCGTCTTTCTACTTCGTTGTCGTCTTTCTCCGTCGTTGTCTGCTTCGTTGTCGTCTTTCTCCGTCGTTGTCGTCTTTCTCCGTCGTTGTCGTCTTTCTCCGTCATTGTCTGCTTCGTTGTCGTCTTTCTCCGTCGTTGTCTGCTTCCTTGTCGTCTTTCTCCGTCGTTGCCTTCTTTCTCCGTCGTTGTCTGCTTCGTTGTCCTCTTTCTCCGTAGTTGTCTGCATCGTTGACGTCTTTCTCCGTCTTTGTCTGCTTCGTTGTCGCCTTTGTCCGTCGTTCTCTTATTCGTTGTTGTCTTTCTCCGTTGTTGTCTGCTTCGTTGTCATCTTTCTCCGTCGTTGTCGTCTTTCTCCGTCGTTGTAGTCTTTCTCCGTCGTTGTCGTTTTTCTCCGTCGTTCTCTGCTTCGTTGTCTTCTTTCTCCGTCGTTGTCGTCTTTCTCCGTCGTTGTCTTCTTCGTTGTCGTCTTTCTCCGTCGTTGTCGTCTTTCTCCGTCATTGTCTGCTTCGTTGTCGTCTGTCTCCGTCGTTGTCGACTTTCTCCGTCTTTGTCTACTTCGTTGTCGTCTTTCTCCGTCTTTGTCGTCTTTCTCCGTCGTTGTCTGCTTCGTTGTTGTCTATCTCCGTCGTTGTCTACTTCGTTGTCATCTTTCTCCGTCGTTGTCGTCTTTCTCCGTCGTTGTCTGCTTCGTTGTCGTCTTTCTCAGTCGTTGTCGTCTTTCTTGGTCGTTGTCGTCTTTCTCCGTCGTTGTCGTCTTTCTCCGTCGTTGTCTGCTTCGTTTCGTCTTTCTCCGTCGTTGTCGTCTTTCTCCGTCCTTGTCTGCTTCCTTGTCGTCTTTCTGCGTCGTTGTCGTCTTTCTCCGTCATTGTCTGCTTCGTTGTCGTCTTTCTCCGTCGTTTTCGTCTTTCTCCGTCGTTGTCGTCTTTCTCCGTCGTTGTCTGCTTCGTTGTCGTCTTTCTCCGTCATTGTAGTCTTTCTCCGTCGTTATCGTCTTTCTCCGTCGTTGTCTGCTTCGTTGTCGTCTTTCTCCGTCGTTGTCGACTTTCTCCGTCGCTATCGTCTTTCTCCGCCGTTGTCGTCTTTCTCCGTCGTTGTCGTCTTTCTCTGTCGTTGTCTGCTTCGTTGTCGTCTTTCTCCGTCGTTGTCGTCTTTCTCCATTTTTGTCTGCTTCGTTGTCGTCTTTCTCCGTCGTTGTCTGCTTCGTGGTCGTCTTTCTCCGTCGTTGTCGTCTTTCTCCGACGTTGTCTGCTTCGTTGTCGTCTTTCTCCGTCGTTGTCGTCTTTCTCCGTCGTTGTCTGCTTCGTTGTCGTCTATCTCCGTCGTTGTCTGCTTCGTTGTCATCTTTCTCCGTCGTTGTCGTCTTTCTCCGTCGTTGTCTGCTTCGTTGTCGTCTTTCTCCGTCGTTGTCTGCTTCCTTGTCGTCTTTCTCCGTCGTTGTCGTCTTTCCCCGTCGTTGTTGTCTTTCTACTTTGTTGTCGTCTTTCTCTGTATTTGTCTGTTCGTTGTCATCTTTCTCCGTCGTTGTCGTCTTTCTCCGTCGTTGTCGTCTTTCTCCGTCGTTGTCTGCTTCCTTGTCGAATTTCTCCGTCGTTGTCGTCTTTCTCCGTCGTTGTCTGCTTCGTTGTCGTCTTTCTCCGTCGTTGTCGTCTTTCTTCGTCGTTGTCGACATCGTTGTTGTCTTTCTCCGTCGTTGTCGTCTTTCTACTTCGTTGTCGTCTTTCTCCATCGTTGTCTGCTTCGTTGTCGTCTTTCTCCTTCGTTGTCGTCTTTCTCCGTCATTGTCTACTTCGTTGTGGTCTTTCTCCGTCGTTGTCTGCATCCTTGTCGTCTTTCTCCGTCGTTGCCGTCTTTCTCCGTCGTTGTCTGCTTCGTTGTCTTCTTTCTCCGTCGTTGTCTGCATCGTTGACGTCTTTCTCCGTCTTTGTCTGCTTCGTTGTCGTCTTTGTCCGTCGTTGTCTTATTCGTTGTCGTCTTTCTCCGTCGTTGTCTGCTTCGTTCTCGTCTTTCTCCGTCGTTGTAGTCTTTCTCCGTCGTTGTCGTCTTTCTCCGTCTTTGTCTGCTTCGTTGTCATCTTTCTCCGTCGTTGTCGTCTTTCTCCGTCGCTATAGTCTTTCTCCGTCGTAGTCGTCTTTCTCCGTCGTTGTCGTCTTTCTCCGTCGTTGTCTGCTTCGTTGTCGTCTTTCTCCGTCGTTGTCGTCTTTCTCCGTCGTTGTCTGCTTCCTTGTCGTCTTTCTCCGTCGTTGTCGTCTTTCTCCGTCGTTGTCTGCTTCGTTGTCGTCTTTATCCGTTGTTGTCTGCATCGTTGACGTCTTTCTCCGTCTTTGTCTGCTTCGTTGTCGTCTTTCTCCGTCATTGTCTTATTCGTTGTCATCTTTCTCCGTCGTTGTCTGCTTCGTTGTCGTCTTTCTCCGTCGCTATAGTCTTTCTCCGTCGTTGTCGTCTTTCTCCGTCGTTGTCGTCTTTCTCCGTCGTTGTCTGCTTCGTTGTTGTCTTTCTCCGTCGTTGTCGTCTTTCTCCGTCGTTGTCTGCTTCGTTGTCGTATTTCTCCGTCGTAGTCGTCTTTCTCCGTCGTTGTCTGCTTCCTTGTCGTCTTTCTCCGTCGTTGTCGTCTTTCTCCGTCATTGTCTGCTTCGTTGTCGTCTTTCTCCATTGTTTTCGTCTTTCTCCGTCGTTGTCGTCTTTCTCCGTCGTTGTCTGCTTCGTTGTCGTCTTTCTCCGTCATTGTAGTCTTTCTCCGTCGTTGTCGTCTTTCTCCGTAGTTGTCTGCTTCGTTGTCGTCTTTCTCCGTCGTTGTCGTCTTTCTCCGTCGCTATCGTCTTTCTCCGCCGTTGTCATCTTTCTCCGTCGTTGTCGTCTTTCTCTGTCATTGTCTGCTTCGTTGTCCTCTTTCTCCGTCGTTGTCGTCTTTCTCCATTTTTGTCTACTTCGTTGTCGTCTTTCTCCGTCGTTGTCTGCTTCGTGGTCGTCTTTCTCCGTCGTTGTCATCTTTCTCCGACGTTGTCTGCTTCTTAGTCGTCTTTCTCCGTCGTTGTCGTCTTTCTCCGTCGTTGTCTGCTTCGTTGTTGTCTATCTCCGTCGTTGTCTACTTCGTTGTCATCTTTCTCCGTCGTTGTCGTCTTTCTCCGTCGTTGTCTGCTTCGTTGTCGTCTTTCTCAGTCGTTGTCGTCTTTCTTGGTCGTTGTCGTCTTTCTCCGTCTTTGTCTGCTTCGTTGTCGTCTTTCTCCGTCGTTGTCTGCTTCCTTGTCGTCTTTCTCCGTCATTGTCGTCTTTCTCCGTCGTTGTCTGCTTCGTTGTCGTCTTTCTCCGTCGTTGTCGTCTTTCTCCGTCGTTGTCTACATCGTTGTTGTCTTTCTCCGTCGTTGTCGTCTTTCTACTTCGTTGTCGTCTTTCTCCGTCGTTGTCTGCTTCGTTGTCGTCTTTCTCCGTCGTTGTCGTCTTTCTCCGTCGTTGTCGTCTTTCTCCGTCATTGTCTGCTTCGTTGTCGTCTTTCTCCGTCGTTGTCTGCTTCCTTGTCGTCTTTCTCCGTCGTTGCCTTCTTTCTCCGTCGTTGTCTGCTTCGTTGTCCTCTTTCTCCGTAGTTGTCTGCATCGTTGACGTCTTTCTCCGTCTTTGTCTGCTTCGTTGTCGCCTTTGTCCGTCGTTCTCTTATTCGTTGTTGTCTTTCTCCGTTGTTGTCTGCTTCGTTGTCGTCTTTCTCCGTCGTTGTAGTCTTTCTCCGTCGTTGTCGTCTTTCTCCGTTTTTGTCTGCTTCGTTGTCATCTTTCTCCGTCGTTGTCGTCTTTCTCCGTCGTTGTAGTCTTTCTCCGTCGTTGTCGTTTTTCTCCGTCGTTCTCTGCTTCGTTGTCTTCTTTCTCCGTCGTTGTCGTCTTTCTCCGTCGTTGTCTTCTTCGTTGTCGTCTTTCTCCGTCGTTGTCGTCTTTCTCCGTCATTGTCTGCTTCGTTGTCGTCTGTCTCCGTCGTTGTCGACTTTCTCCGTCTTTGTCTACTTCGTTGTCGTCTTTCTCCGTCTTTGTCGTCTTTCTCCGTCGTTGTCTGCTTCGTTGTTGTCTATCTCCGTCGTTGTCTACTTCGTTGTCATCTTTCTCCGTCGTTGTCGTCTTTCTCCGTCGTTGTCTGCTTCGTTGTCGTCTTTCTCAGTCGTTGTCGTCTTTCTTGGTCGTTGTCGTCTTTCTCCGTCGTTGTCGTCTTTCTCCGTCGTTGTCTGCTTCGTTTCGTCTTTCTCCGTCGTTGTCGTCTTTCTCCGTCCTTGTCTGCTTCCTTGTCGTCTTTCTGCGTCGTTGTCGTCTTTCTCCGTCATTGTCTGCTTCGTTGTCGTCTTTCTCCGTCGTTTTCGTCTTTCTCCGTCGTTGTCGTCTTTCTCCGTCGTTGTCTGCTTCGTTGTCGTCTTTCTCCGTCATTGTAGTCTTTCTCCGTCGTTATCGTCTTTCTCCGTCGTTGTCTGCTTCGTTGTCGTCTTTCTCCGTCGTTGTCGACTTTCTCCGTCGCTATCGTCTTTCTCCGCCGTTGTCGTCTTTCTCCGTCGTTGTCGTCTTTCTCTGTCGTTGTCTGCTTCGTTGTCGTCTTTCTCCGTCGTTGTCGTCTTTCTCCATTTTTGTCTGCTTCGTTGTCGTCTTTCTCCGTCGTTGTCTGCTTCGTGGTCGTCTTTCTCCGTCGTTGTCGTCTTTCTCCGACGTTGTCTGCTTCGTTGTCGTCTTTCTCCGTCGTTGTCGTCTTTCTCCGTCGTTGTCTGCTTCGTTGTCGTCTATCTCCGTCGTTGTCTGCTTCGTTGTCATCTTTCTCCGTCGTTGTCGTCTTTCTCCGTCGTTGTCTGCTTCGTTGTCATCTTTCTCCGTCGTTGTCTGCTTCCTTGTCGTCTTTCTCCGTCGTTGTCGTCTTTCTCCGTCGTTGTTGTCTTTCTACTTTGTTGTCGTCTTTCTCTGTATTTGTCTGTTCGTTGTCATCTTTCTCCGTCGTTGTCGTCTTTCTCCGTCGTTGTCGTCTTTCTCCGTCGTTGTCTGCTTCCTTGTCGAATTTCTCCGTCGTTGTCGTCTTTCTCCGTCGTTGTCTGCTTCGTTGTCGTCTTTCTCCGTCTTTGTCGTCTTTCTTCGTCGTTGTCGACATCGTTGTTGTCTTTCTCCGTCGTTGTCGTCTTTCTACTTCGTTGTCGTCTTTCTCCATCGTTGTCTGCTTCGTTGTCGTCTTTCTCCTTCGTTGTCGTCTTTCTCCGTCATTGTCTACTTCGTTGTGGTCTTTCTCCGTCGTTGTCTGCATCCTTGTCGTCTTTCTCCGTCGTTGCCGTCTTTCTCCGTCGTTGTCTGCTTCGTTGTCTTCTTTCTCCGTCGTTGTCTGCATCGTTGACGTCTTTCTCCGTCTTTGTCTGCTTCGTTGTCGTCTTTGTCCGTCGTTGTCTTATTCGTTGTCGTCTTTCTCCGTCGTTGTCTGCTTCGTTCTCGTCTTTCTCCGTCGTTGTAGTCTTTCTCCGTCGTTGTCGTCTTTCTCCGTCTTTGTCTGCTTCGTTGTCATCGTTCTCCGTCGTTGTCGTCTTTCTCCGTCGCTATAGTCTTTCTCCGTCGTAGTCGTCTTTCTCCGTCGTTGTCGTCTTTCTCCGTCGTTGTCTGCTTCGTTGTCGTCTTTCTCCGTCGTTGTCGTCTTTCTCCGTCGTTGTCTGCTTCCTTGTCGTCTTTCTCCGTCGTTGTCGTCTTTCTCCGTCGTTGTCTGCTTCGTTGTCGTCTTTATCCGTTGTTGTCTGCATCGTTGACGTCTTTCTCCGTCTTTGTCTGCTTCGTTGTCGTCTTTCTCCGTCATTGTCTTATTCGTTGTCGTCTTTCTCCGTCGTTGTCTGCTTCGTTGTCGTCTTTCTCCGTCGTTGTAGTCTTTCTCCGTCGTTGTCGTCTTTCTCCGTCTTTGTCTGCTTCGTTGTCATCTTTCTCCGTCGTTGTCGTCTTTCTCCGTCGTTGTCTGCTTCGTTGTCGTCTTTCTCCGTCGTTGTCGTCTTTCTCCGTCGTTGTCTGCTTCGTTGTCGTCTTTCTCCGTCGTTGTCGTTTTCCTCCGTCATTGTCTGCTTCGTTGTCGTCTTTCTCCGTCGTTGTCGTCTTTCTCCGTCGTTGTCGTCTTTCTCCGTCATTGTCTGCTTCGTTGTCATCTTTCTCCGTCGTTGTCGTCTTTCTCCGTCACTATAGTCTTTCTCCGTCGTTGTCGTCTTTCTCCGTCGTTGTCGTCTTTCTCCGTCGTTTTCTGCTTCGTTGTCGTCTTTCTCCGTCGTTGTCGTCTTTCTCCGTCGTTGTCTGCTTCGTTGTCGTCTTTCTCCGTCGTTGTCGTCTTTCTCCGTCGTTGTCTGCTTCGTTGTCGTCTTTCTCCGTCGTTGTCGTATTTCTCCGTCATTGTCTGCTTCGTTGTAGTCTTTCTCCATCGTTTTCGTCTTTCTCCGTCGTTGTCACCTTTCTCCGTCGTTGTCTGCTTCGTTGTCGTCTTTCTCCGTCGTTGTCGTCTTTCTCCGTCGCTATCGTCTTTCTCCGCCGTTGTCGTCTTTCTCCGTCGTTGTCGTCTTTCTCTGTCGTTGTCTCCTTCGTTGTCGTCTTTCTCCGTCGTTGTCATCTTTCTCCATTTTTGTCTGCTTCCTTGTCGTCTTTCTCCGTCGTTGTCTGCTTCGTGGTCGTCTTTCTCCGTCGTTGTCGTCTTTCTCCGACGTTGTCTGCTTCGTTGTCGTCTTTCTCCGTCGTTGTCTGCTTCGTTGTCATCTTTCTCCGTCGTTGTCGTCTTTCTCCGTCGTTGTCTGCTTCGTTGTCGTCTTTCTCAGTCGTTGTCGTCTTTCTTGGTCGTTGTCGTCTTTCTCCGTCGTTGTCTGCTTCGTTGTCGTCTTTCTCCGTCGTTGTCGTCTTCCTCCGTCGTTGTTGTCTTTCTACTTTGTTGTCGTCTTTCTCCGTCGTTGTCTGCTTCGTTGTCATCTTTCTCAGTCGTTGTCATCTTTCTCCGTCGTTGTCGTCTTTCTCCGTCGTTGTCTGCTTCCTTGTCGTCTTTCTCCGTCGTTGTCGTCTTTCTCCGTCGTTGTCTGCTTCGTTGTCGTCTTTCTTCGTCGTTGTCGTCTTTCTCCGTCGTTGTCGTCTTTCTCCGTCATTTTCTGCTTCGTTGTCGTCTTTCTCCGTCGTTGTCTCCTTCTTTGTCGTCTTTCTCCGTCGTTGTCGTCTTTCTCCGTCATTTTCTGCTTCGTTGTCGTCTTTCTCCGTCGTTGTCTCCTTCTTTGTCGTCTTTCTCCGTCGTTGTCGTCTTTCTCCGTCGTTGTCTGCTTCGTTGTCGTCTTTCTTCGTCGTTGTCGTCTTTCTCCGTCGTTGTCGTCTTTCTCCGTCATTTTCTGCTTCGTTGTCGTCTTTCTCCGTCGTTGTCTCCTTCTTTGTCGTCTTTCTCCGTCGTTGCCGTCTTTCTCCGTCGTTGTCTGCTTCGTTGTCGTCTTTCTCCGTCGTTGTCTGCATCGTTGACGTCTTTCTCCGTCTTTGTCTGCTTCGTTGTCGTCTTTGTCCGTCGTTCTCTTATTCGTTGTCGTCTTTCTCCGTCGTTGTCTGCTTCGTTGTCATCTTTCTCCATCGTTGTCGTATTTCTCCGTCGTTGTCGTCTTTCTCCGTCGTTGTCGTCTTTTTCCGTCGTTGTCTGCTTCGTTGTCGTCTTTCTCCGTCGTTGTCGTCTTTCTCCGTCGTTTTCTGCTTCGTTGTCGTCTTTCTCCGTCGTTTTCTGCTTCGTTGTCTTCTTTCTCCGTCGTTGTCGTGTTTCTCCGTCGTTGTCGTCTTTCTCTGTTGTTGTCTGCTTCGTTGTCGTCTTTCTCCGTCGTTGTCGTCTGCTTCGTTGTCGTCTTTCTCAGTCGTTGTCTGCTTCGTTGTCGTCTTTCTCCGTCGTTGTCAACTTTCTCCCTTGTTGTCGTACTTCTCCGTCGTTGTCGTCTTTCTCCGTCGTTGTCTGCTTCGTTGTCGTCTTTCTCCGTCGTTGTCTGCTTCGTTGTCGTCTTTCTCCATCGTTGTCGTCTTTCTCCGTCGTTGTCTTCTTCGTTGTCATCTTTCTCCGTCGTTGTCGTCTTTCTCCGTCGTTGTCTGCTTCGTTGTCTTTCTCCGTCGTTGTCGTCTTTGTCCGTCGTTGTCGTCTTTCTCCGTCGTTGTCGTCTTTCTCCGTCGTTTTCTGCTTCGTTGTGGTCTTTCTCCGTCGTTGTCGTCTTTCTCCGTTGTTATCGTCTTTCTCCGTCGTTGTCGTCTTTCTCCGTCGTTGTCTGCTTCGTTGTCGTCTTTCTCCGTCGTCTGCTTCGTTGTCGTCTTTCTCCGTCGTTGTCGTCTTTCTCCGTCGTTGTCTGATTTGTGGTCGTCTTTCTCCGTCATTGTCGACTTTCTCCGTCGTTGTCTGCTTCGTTGTCGTCTTTCTCCGTCGTTGTCGTCTTTCTCCGTCGTTATCGTCTTTCTCCGTCGTTGTCGTCTTTCTCCGTCGTTGTCGTCTTTCTCCGTCGTTGTCTGCTTCATTGTCGTCTTTCTCCGTCGTTGTCGTCTTTCTCCGTCGTTGTCGTCTTTCTCCGTCGTTGTCATCTTTCTCCGTCGTTATCTGCTTCGTTGTCGTCTTTCTCCTTCGTTGTCGTCTTTCTCCGTCTTTGTCGTCTTTGTCCGTCGTTGTCTACTTCGTTGTCGTCTTTCTCAGTCGTTGTCTGCTTCGTTGTCGTCTATCTCCGTCGTTGTCTTCTTTCTCCGTCGTTGTCTGCTTTGTTGTCGTCTTTCTCCGTCGTTGTCTGCCTCGTTGTCGTCTTTCTCCGTCGTTGTCCGCTTCGTTGTCATCTTTCTCCGTCGTTGTCGTCTTTCTCCATCGTTGTCGTCTTTCTCCTTCGTTGTCTGCTTCGTTGTCGTCTTTCTCCGTCGTTGTCGTCTTTCTCCGTCGTTGTCTCCTTCGTTGTCGTCTTTCTCCGTCGTTGTCGTCTTTCTCCGACGTCGTCAGCTTCGTTTTCATCTTTCTCCGTTGTTGTCATCTTTCTCCATCGTTATCTTCTTTCTCCGTCGTTGTCGTCTTTCTCCGTCGTTGTCGTCTTTCTCCGTCGTTGTTGCCTTCGTTTTCGTCTTTCTCCGTCGTTGTCGTCTTTCTCCGTCGTTATAGTCTTTCTCCATCGTTGTCGTCTTTCTCCGTCGTTGTCGTCTTTCTCCGTCGTTGTCTGCTTCGTTGTTGTCTTTCTCAGTCGTTATCGTCTTTCTCTGTCGTTGTCGTCTTTCTCCGTCGTTGTCTGCTTCGTTGTCATCTTTCTCCGTTGTTGTCGTCTTTCTCCATCGTTGTCTGCTTCGTTGTCTTCTTTCTCCATCGTTGTCTGCTTCGTTGTCGTCTTTCTCCGTCGTTGTCGTCTTTCTCCGTCGTTGTCGTCTTTTTCCGTCGTTGTCTGCTTCGTTGTCGTCTTTCTCCGTCGTTGTCGTATTTCTCCGTCGTTGTTTGCTTCGTTGTCGTCTTTCTCCATCGTTTTCTTCTTTCTCCGTCGTTGTCTGCTTCGTTGTCGTCTTTCTCCGTCGTTGTCGTCTTTCTCCTTCGTTGTCTGCTTCGTTGTCGTCTTTCTCCGTTGTTTTCGTCTTTCTCCGTCGTTGTCATCTTTCTCCGACGTTGTCTGCTTCGTTGTCGTCTTTCTCCGTCGTTGTCGTCTTTCTCCGTCGTTGTCGTCTTTTCCGTCATTGTCTGCTTCGTTGTACCCTTTCTCCGTCGTTGTCGTCTTTCTCCGTCGTTGTCTGCTTCGTTGTCGTCTTTCTCCGTCGTTGTCGTGTTTCTCCGTCGTTGTCGTCTTTCTCTGTCGTTGTCTGCTTCGTTGTCGTCTTTCTCCGTCGTTGTCTGCTTCGTTGTCGTCTTTCTCCGTCGTTGTCTGCTTCGTTGTAGTCTTTCTACGTCGTTGCCATCTTTCTCCGTCGTTGTCGTCTTTCTCCGTCGTTATCGTCTTTCTCCGTCGTTGTCTGCTTCGTTGTCGTCTTTCGCCGTCGTTGTCTGCTTCGTAATCGTCTTTCTCCGTCGTTGTCTGCTTCGTTGTCGTCTTTCTCCGTCGTTGTCGTCTTTCTCCGTCGTTGTCTGCTTCGTTGTCATCTTTCTCCATCGTTGTCGTATTTCACCGTCGTTGTCGTCTTTCTCCGTCGTTGTCGTCTTTTTCCGTCGTTGTCTGCTTCGTTGTCGTCTTTCTCCGTCGTTGTCGTCTTTCTCCGTCGTTTTCTGCTTCGTTGTCGTCTTTCTCCGTCGTTTTCTGCTTCGTTGTCTTCTTTCTCCGTCGTTGTCGTGTTTCTCCGTCGTTGTCGTCTTTCTCTGTTGTTGTCTGCTTCGTTGTCGTCTTTCTCCGTCGTTGTCTGCTTCGTTGTCGTCTTTCTCAGTCGTTGTCTGCTTCGTTGTCGTCTTTCTCCGTCGTTGTCATCTTTCTCCCTTTTTGTCGTATTTCTCCGTCGTTGTCGTCTTTCTCCGTCGTTGTCTGCTTCGTTGTCGTCTTTCTCCGTCGTTGTCTGCTTCGTTGTCGTATTTCTCCATCGTTGTCGTCTTTCTCCGTCGTTGTCTTCTTCGTTGTCATCTTTCTCCGTCGTTATCGTCTTTCTCCGTCGATGTCGACTTTCTCCGTCATTGTCTGCTTCGTTGTCGTCTTTCTCCGTCGTTGCCTGCTTCGTTGTCTTTCTCCGTCGTTGTCGTCTTTGTCCGTCGTTGTCATCTTTCTCCGTCGTTGTCGTCTTTCTCCGTCGTTTTCTGCTTCGTTGTGGTCTTTCTCCGTCGTTGTCGTCTTTCTCCGTTGTTATCGTCTTTCTCCGTCGTTGTCGTCTTTCTCCGTCGTTGTCTGCTTCGTTGTCGTCTTTCTCCGTCGTCCGCTTCGTTGTCGTCTTTCTCCGTCGTTGTCGTCTTTCTCCGTCGTTGTCTGATTTGTGGTCGTCTTTCTCCGTCATTGTCGACTTTCTCCGTCGTTGTCTGCTTCGTTGTCGTCTTTCTCCGTCGTTGTCGTCTTTCTCCGTCGTTATCGTCTTTCTCCGTCGTTGTCGTCTTTCTCCGTCGTTGTCGTCTTTCTCCGTCGTTGTCTGCTTCATTGTCGTCTTTCTCCGTCGTTGTCGTCTTTCTCCGTCGTTGTCGTCTTTCTCCGTCGTTGTCATCTTTCTCCGTCGTTATCTGCTTCGTTGTCGTCTTTCTCCTTCGTTGTCGTCTTTCTCCGTCTTTGTCGTCTTTGTCCGTCGTTGTCTACTTCGTTGTCGTCTTTCTCAGTCGTTGTCTGCTTCGTTGTCGTCTATCTCCGTCGTTGTCGTCATTCTCCGTCGTTGTCTGCTTTGTTGTCGTCTTTCTCCGTCGTTGTCTGCTTCGTTGTCGTCTTTCTCTGTCGTTGTCCGCTTCGTTGTCATCTTTCTCCGTCGTTGTCGTCTTTCTCCGTCGTTGTCGTCTTTCTCCTTCGTTGTCTGCTTCGTTGTCGTCTTTCTCCGTCGTTGTCGTCTTTCTCCGTCGTTGTCTCCTTCGTTGTCGTCTTTCTCCGTCGTTGTCGTCTTTCTCCGACGTCGTCTGCTTCGTTTTCATCTTTCTCCGTTGTTGTCATCTTTCTCCATCGTTATCGTCTTTCTCCGTCGTTGTCGTCTTTCTCCGTCGTTGTCGTCTTTCTCCGTCGTTGTTGCCTTCGTTTTCGTCTTTCTCCGTCGTTGTCGTCTTTCTCCGTCGTTATAGTCTTTCTCCATCGTTGTCGTCTTTCTCCGTCGTTGTCGTCTTTCTCCGTCGTTGTCTCCTTCGTTGTTGTCTTTCTCAGTCGTTGTCGTCTTTCTCTGTCGTTGTCGTCTTTCTCCGTCGTTGTCTGCTTCGTTGTCATCTTTCTCCGTCGTTGTCGTCTTTCTCCATCGTTGTCTGCTTCGTTGTCTTCTTTCTCCATCGTTGTCTGCTTCGTTGTCGTCTTTCTCCGTCGTTGTCGTCTTTCTCCGTCGTTGTCGTCTTTTTCCGTCGTTGTCTGCTTCGTTGTCGTCTTTCTCCGTCGTTGTCGTATTTCTCCGTCGTTGTTTGCTTCGTTGTCGTCTTTCTCCATCGTTTTCTTCTTTCTCCGTCGTTGTCTGCTTCGTTGTCGTCTTTCTCCGTCGTTGTCTGATTCGTTGTCGTCTTTCTCCGTCGTTGTCGTCTTTCTCCGTCGTTGTCTGCTTCGTTGTCGTCTTTCTCCGTCGATGTCGTCTTTCTCCGTCGTTATCGTCTTTCTCCGTCGTTGTCGTCTTTCTCCGTCGTTGTCTGCTTCGTTGTCGTCTTTCTCCGACATTGTCGTCTTTCTCCGTCGTTGTCGTATTTCTCCGTCATTGTCTGCTTCGTTGTCGTCTTTCTCCGACATTGTCGTCTTTCTCCGTCGTTGTCGTCTTTCTCCGTCGTTGTCTGCTTCGTTGTCGTCTTATTCCGTCGTTGTAGTCTTTCTCCGTCGTTTTCTGCTTCGTTGTCGTCGTTCTCCGTCGTTGTCTGCTTCGTTGTCGTCTTTCTCCGTCGTTGTCGTCATTCTCCGTCGTTGTCGTCTTTCTCTGTCGTTGTCTGCTTCGATGTCGTCTTTCTCCGTCGTTGTCTGCTTCGTTGCCGTCTTTCTCCGTCGTTGTCGTCTTTCTCCGTCGTTGTCTTCTTCGTTGTCTTGTTTCTCCGTCGTTGTCGTCTTTCTCCGTCGTTGTCGTCTTTCTCCGTCGTTGTCGTCTTTCTCCGTCGTTGTCTGCTTCGTTGTCGTATTTCTCCGTCGTTGTCTGCTTCGTAATCGTCTTTCTCCGTCGTTGTCTGCTTCATTGTCGTCTTTCTCCGTCGTTGTCGTCTTTCTCCGTCGTTGTCTGCTTTGCTGTCGTCTTTCTCCGTCGTTGTCTGCTTCGTAATCATCTTTCTTCATCGTTGTCAGCTTCGTGGTCGTCTTTCTCCGTCATTGTCGTCTTTCTCCGTCGTTGTCTGCTTCATTGTCGTCTATCTCCATCGTTGTCTGCTTCGTTGTCATCTTTCTCCGTCGTTGTCGTCTTTCTCCGTCGTTTTCTGCTTCGTTGAAGTCTTTCTCCGTCGTTGTCGTCTTTCTCCGTCGTTTTCTGCATTATTGTCTTCCTTCTCCGTCGTCATCTTCTTTCTCCGTCGTTGTCGTCTTTCTCCGTCGTTGTCTGCTTCGTTTTCCTATTTCTCCGTCGTTGTCGTCTTTCTCCGTCGTTGTCTGCTTCATTGTCGTCTTTCTCCGTCGTTGTCGTCTTTCTCCGTCGTTCTCGTCTTTCTCCGTCGTAGTCTGCCTCTTTGTCATCTTTCTCCGTTGTTGTCGTCTTTCTCCGTCGTTGTCTGCTTCCTTGTCGTCTTTCTCCGTCGTTGTCGTCTTTCTCCGTCGTTGTCGTCTTTCTCCGTCGTTGTCTGCTTCGTTGTCGTCTTTCTCCATCGTTGTCGTATTTCTCCGTCGTTGTCTGCTTCGTTGTCGTCTTTCTCCGTCGTTGTCTTTCTCCGTCGTTGTCTGCTTTGTTGTCGTCTTTCTCCGTCGTTGTCGTCTTTCTCCGTCGTTGTGTGATTCGTTGTCGTCTTTCTCCGTCGTTGTCGACTTTCTCCGTCGTTGTCTGCTTCGTTGACACCTTTCTCCGTCGTTGTCGTCTTTCTCCGTTGTTGTCTGCTTCGTTGTCGTCTTTCTCCGTCGTTGTCGTCTTTCTCCGTCGTTTGTCTGTTTTATTGTCGTCTTTCTCCGTCCTTGTCGTCTTTCTCCGTCGTTGTCTGCTTCGTTGTCGTCTTTCTCCGTCGTTGTCGTCTTTCTCCATCGTTGTCTGCTTCGTTGTTGTCTTTCTCCGTCGTTGTCTGCTTCATTGTCGTCTTTCTCCTTCGTTGTCGTCTTTCTCCCACGTTGTCGTCTTTCTCCGTCGTTGTCTGCTTCGTTGTCGTCTTTCTCCGTAGTTGTCGTCTTTCTCCCACGTTGTCGTCTTTCTCCGTCGTTGTCTGCTTCGTTGTCGTCTTTCTCCGTCGTTTTCTTCTTTCTCCGTCGTTGTCTGCTTCGTTGTCGTCTTTATCCGTCGTTGTCGTCTTTCTCCGTCGTTGTCGTCTTTCTCCGTCTTTTTCTGCTTCGTTGTCGTCTTTCTCCGTCGTTGTCTGCTTCGTTGTCGTCTTTCTCCGTCGTTGTCGTCTTTCTCCGTCGTTGTCGTCTTTCTTCGTCGTTGTCTGCTTCGTTGTCGTCTTTCTCCATCGTTGTCGTCTTTCTCCGTCGTTGTCTGCTTCGTTGTCGTCTTTCTCCGTCGTTGTCGTCTTTCTCCATCGTTGTCGTCTTTCTCTGTCGTTGTCTGCTTCGTTGTCGTCTTTCTCCGTCGTTGTCGTCTTTCTCCGTCATTGTCTGCTTCGTTGTCGTCTTTCTCCGTCGTTGTCTGCTTCGTTGTCGTCTTTCTCCATCGTTGTCGTCTTTCTCCGTTGTTGTCTGCATTTTTGTCATCTTTCTCCTTCGTTGTGTGCTTCGTTGTTGTCTTTCTCCGTCGTTGTCTGCTTCGTTGTCGTCTTTCTCCGTCGTTGTCGTCTCTCTCCGTCGTTGTCTGCTTCGTTGTCGTCTTTCTCCGTCGTTGTCTGCTTCGTTTTCGTCTTTCTCCGTCGTTGTCGTATTTCTCCGTCGTTGTCTTCTTCGTTGACGTCTTTCTCCGTCGTTGTCGTCTTTCTCCGTCGTTGTCTGCTTCGTTGTCGTCTTTCTCCGTTGTTTTCGTCTTTCTCCGTCGTTGTCATCTTTCTCCGACGTTGTCTGCTTCGTTGTCGTCTTTCTCCGTCGTTGTAGTCTTTTCCGTCCTTGTCTGCTTCGTTGTACTCTTTCTCCGTTGTTTTCGTCTTTCTCCGTCGTTGTGTGCTTCGTTGTCATCTTTCTCCGTTGTTGTCTGCTTCGTTGAAGTCTTTCTACGTCTTTGTCGTCTTTCTCCGTCGTTGTCGTCTTTCTCCGTCGTTGTCCGCTTCGTTGACGTCTTTCTCCGTCGTTATCGTCTTTCTCCGTCGTTGTCGTCTTTCTCCGTCGTTGTCATCTTTCTCCGTCGTTGTCTGCTTCGTTGTCGTCTTTCTCCGTTGTTGTCGTCTTTCTCCGTCGTTGTCTGCTTCGTTGTCGTCTTTCTCCGTCGTTGTCTTTCTCCGTCGTTGTCTGCTTCGTTGTCGTCTTTCTCCGTCGTTGTCGTCTTTCTCCGTTGTTATCTTCTTTCTCCGTCGTTGTCATCTTTCTCCGTCGTTGTCTGCTTCGTTGTCGTCTTTCTCCGTCGTTGTCTTCTTTCTCCGTCGTTGTCTGCTTCGTTGTCGTCTTTCTCCGTCGATGTCGTCTTTCTCCGTCGCTATCGTCTTTCTCCGTCGTTGTCGTCTTTCTCCGTCGTTGTCTGCTTCGTTGTCGTCTTTCTCCGTCATTGTCGTCTTTCTCCGTCGTTGTAGTATTTCTCCGTCGTTGTCTGCTTCGTTGTCGTCTTTCTCCGATGTTGTCGTCTTTCTCTGTCGTTGTCGACTTTCTACGTCGTTGTCTGCTTCGTTGTCGTCTTTCTCCGTCGCTGTCGTCTTTCTCCGTCGTTTTCTGCTTCGTTGTCGTCTTTCTCCGTCGTTGTCTGCTTCGTTGTCGTCTTTCTCCGTCGTTGTCGTCTTTCTCCATCGTTGTCTTCTTTCTCTGTCGTTGTCTGCTTCGATGTCGTCTTTCTCCGTCGTTGTCTGCTTCGTTGTCGTCTTTCTCCGTCGTTGTCTTCTTTCTCCGTCGTTGTCTTCTTTGTTGTCTTGTTTCTCCGTCGTTGTCATCTTTCTCCTTCGTTGTCGTATTTCTCCGTCGTTGTCGTCTTTCTCCGTCGTTGTCTGCTTCGTTGTCGTCTTTCTCCGTCGTTGTCTGCTTCGTAATCGTGTTTCTCCGTCGTTGTCTGCTTCGTTGTCGTCTTTCTCCATCGTTGTCGTCTTTCTCCGTCGTTGTCTTCTTCGTTGTCATCTTTCTCCGTCGTTATCGTCTTTCTCCGTCGATGTCGACTTTCTCCGTCATTGTCTGCTTCGTTGTCGTCTTTCTCCGTCGTTGTCTGCTTCTTTGTCTTTCTCCGTCGTTGTCGTCTTTGTCCGTCGTTGTCGTCTTTCTCCGTCGTTGTCGTCTTTCTCCGTCGTTTTCTGCTTCGTTGTGTTCTTTCTCCGTCGTTGTCGTCTTTCTCCGTTGTTATCGTCTTTCTCCGTCGTTGTCGTCTTTCTCCGTCGTTGTCTGCTTCGTTGTCGTCTTTCTCCGTCGTCTGCTTCGTTGTCGTCTTTCTCCGTCGTTGTCGTCTTTCTCCGTCGTTGTCTGATTTGTGGTCGTCTTTCTCCGTCATTGTCGATTTTCTCCGTCGTTGTCTGCTTCGTTGTCGTCTTTCTCCGTCGTTGTCGTCTTTCTCCGTCGTTATCGTCTTTCTCCGTCGTTGTCGTCTTTCTCCGTCGTTGTCATCTTTCTCCGTCGTTGTCTGCTTCGTTGTCGTCTTTCTCCTTCGTTGTCGTCTTTCTCCGTCTTTGTCGTCTTTCTCCGTCGTTGTCTACTTCGTTGTCGTCTTTCTCCGTCGATGTCTGCTTCGTTGTCGTCTTTCTCCGTCGTTGTCGTCTTTCTCCGTCGTTGTCTGCTTCATTGTCGTCTTTCTCCGTCGTTGTCCGCTTCGTTGTCGTCTTTCTCCTTCGTTGTCGTCATTCTCCGTCATTGTAGTCTTTCTCCGTCGTTGTCTGCTTCGTTGTCGTCTTTCTCCGTCGTTGTCGTCTTTCTCCGTCGTTGTCTCCTTCGTTGTCGTCTTTCTCCGTCGTTGTCGTCTTTCTCCGACGTCGTCTGCTTCGTTTTCATCTTTCTCCGTTGTTGTCATCTTTCTCCATCGTTATCGTCTTTCTCCGTCGTTGTCGTCTTTCTCCGTCGTTGTCGTCTTTCTCCGTCGTTGTTGCATTCGTTTTCGTCTTTCTCCGTCGTTGTCGTCTTTCTCCGTCGTTATCGTCTTTCTCCATCGTTGTCGTCTTTCTCCGTCGTTGTCGTCTTTCTCCGTCGTTGTCTGCTTCATTGTCGTCTTTCTCCGTCGTTGTCGTCTTTCTCCGTTGTTATCTTCTTTCTCTGTCGTTGTCGTCTTTCTCCGTCGTTGTCTGCATTATTGTCGTCTTTCTCCATCGTTGTCGTCTTTCTCCGTCGTTGTCTGATTCGTTGTCGTCTTTCTCCGTCGTTGTCGTCTTTCTCCGTCGTTGTCTGCTTCGTTGTCGTCTTTCTACGTCTTTGTCGTCTTTCTCCGTCGTTGTCGTCTTTCTCCGTCGTTGTCCGCTTCGTTGACGTCTTTCTCCGTAGTTATCGTCTTTCTCCGTCGTTGTCGTCTTTCTCCGTCGTTGTCGTCTTTCTCCGTCGTTGTCTGCTTCGTTGTCCTCTTTCTCCGTCGTTGTCGTCTTTCTCCGTCGTTGTCTCCTTCGTTGTCGTCTTTCTCCGTCGTTGTCTTTCTCCGTCGTTGTCTGCTTCGTTGTCGTCTTTCTCCGTCGTTGTCGTCTTTCTCCGTTGTTATCTTCTTTCTCTGTCGTTGTCGTCTTTCTCCGTCGTTGTCTGCTTTGTTGTCGTCTTTCTCCGTCGTTGTCGTCTTTCTCCGTCGTTGTCTGATTCGTTGTCGTCTTTCTCCGTCATTGTCGTCTTTCTCCGTCGTTGTCTGCTTCGTTGTCGTCTTTCTCCGTCGATGTCGTCTTTCTCCGTCGTTATCGTCTTTCTCCGTCGTTGTCGTCTTTCTCCGTCGTTGTCTGCTTCGTTGTCGTCTTTCTCCGTCGTTGTCGTCTTTCTCCGTCGTTGTCATCTTTCTCCGTCATTGTCTGCTTCGTGGTCGTTTTTCTCCGTCATTGTCTGTTTCGTTGTCGTCTTTCTCCGTCGTTGTCGTCTTTCTCCGTCGTTGTCGTCTTTCTCCGTCGTTGTCTGATTTCTCCGTCGTTGTCGTATTTCTCCGTCGTTGTCTGCTTCGTTGTCGTCTTTCTCCGTCGTTGTCTTCTTTCTCCGTCATTGTCGTCTTTCTCCGTCGTTGTCTGCTTCGTTGTCGTCTTTCTCCGTCGTTGTCGTCTTTCTCCGTCGTTTTCTGCTTTGTTGTCGTCTTTCTCCGTCGTTGTCTGCTTCGTTGTCGTCTTTCTCCGTCGTTGTCGTCTTTCTCCGTCGTTGTCGTCTCTCTCTCTATCGTTGTCTGCTTCGATGTCGTCTTTCTCCGTCGTTGTCTGCTTCGTTGTCGTCTTTCTCCGTCGTTGTCGTCTTTCTCCGTCGTTGTCTTCTTCGTTGTCTTGTTTCTCCGTCGTTGTCGTCTTTCTCCGTCGTTGTCGTCTTTCTCCGTCGTTGTCTGCTTCGTTGTCGTCTTTCTCCGTCGTTGTCTACTTAGTTGTCTCCTTTCTCCGTCGTCTGCTTCGTTGTCGTCATTCTCCGTCGTTGTCGTCTTTCTCCGTCGTTGTCTGCTTCGTTGAAGTCTTTCTCCGTCGTTGTCGTCTTTCTCCGTCGTTTTCTGCTTTGTTGTCGTCTTTCTCCGTCGTCATTGTCTTTCTCCGTCGTTGTCGTCTTTCTCCGTCGTTGTCGTCTTTCTCCGTCGTTGTCTGCTTCGTTGTCGTCTTTCTCCGTCGTTGTCGTCTTTTCCGTCGTTGTCTTCTTCGTTGTCTTGTTTCTCCGTCGTTGTCGTCTTTCTCCGTCGTTGTCGTATTTCTCCGTCGTTGTCGTCTTTCTCCGTCGTTGTCTGCTTCGTTGTCGTCTTTCTCCGTCGTTGTCTGCTTCGTAATCGTCTTTCTCCGTCGTTGTCAGCCTCGTTGTCATCTTTCTCCGTCGTTGTCGTCTTTCTCCGTCGTTGTCTGCTTCGTTGTCGTCTTTCTCCGTCGTTGTCGTCTTTCTCCGTCGTTGTCGTCTTTCTCCGTCGTTGTCTGCTTTCTCCGTCGTTGTCGTATTTCTCCATCGTTGTCTGCTTCGTTGTCGTCTTTCTCAGTCGTTGTCGTCTTTCACTGTCGTTGTCTGCTTCGTTGTCGTCTTTCTCCGTCGTTGTCGTCTTTCTCCGTCGTTGTCATATTTCTCCGTCGTTGTCGTCTTTCTCCGTCGTTGTCTGCTTCGTTGTCGTCTTTCTCCTTCGTTGTCGTCTTTCACCGTCTTTGTCTGCTTCGTTGTCATCTTTCTCCGTCGTTGTCGTCTTTCTCCGTCGTTGTCTGCTTCGTTGTCGTATTTCTCTGTCATTGTCGTGTTTCTCCGTCGTTGTCTGCTTCGTTGACGTCTTTCTCCGTCGTTGTCTGCTTCGTTGTCATTTTTCTCCATCGTTGTCTGCTTCGTTGTCGTCTTTCTCCATCGTTGTCGTCTTTCTCCGTCGTTGTCGTATTTCTCCGTCGTTGTCTGCTTCGTTGACGTATTTCTCCGTCGTTGTCGTCTTTCTCCGTCGTTGTCTGCTTCCTTGACACCTTTCTCTGTCGTTGTCGTCTTTCTCCGTCGTTGTCTGCTTCGTTGTCGTCTTTCTCCGTCGTTGTCGTCTTTCTCCGTCGTTGTCTTTCTCCGTCGTTGTCTGTTTCATTGTCGTCTCTCTCCGTCCTTGTCGTCTTTCTCCGTCGTTGTCTGCTTCGTTGTCGTCTTTCTCCTTCGTTGTCGTCTTTCTCCGTCGTTGTCTGCTTCGTTGTCGTCTTTCTCCGTCGTTGTCGTCTTTCTCCGTCGTTGTCTGCTTCGTTGTCATCGTTCTCCGTCGTTGTCTGCTTCGTTGTCGTCTTTCTCCGTTGTTGTCGTCTTTCTCCCACGTTGTCGTCTTTCTCCGTCGTTGTCTGCTTCGTTGTCGTCTTTCTCCGTCGTTTTCTTCTTTCTCCGTCGTTGTCTACTTCGTTGTCGTCTTTCTCCGTCGTTGTCGTCTTTCTCCGTCGTTGTCGTCTTTCTCCGTCGTTGTCTGCTTCGTTGTCGTCTTTCTCCGTCGTTGTCGTCTTTCTCCGTCGTTGTCTGCTTCGTTGTCGTCTTTCTCCGTCGTTGTCGTGTTTCTTCATCGTTGTCTTCTTTCTCTCTCGTTGTCTGCTTCGTTGTCGTCTTTCTCTGTCGTTGTCTGCTTCGTTGTCGTCTTTCTCCGTCGTTGTTGTCTTTCTCCGTCGTTGTCTGGTCCCTTGTCGTCTTTCTCCATCGTTGTCTGCTTCGTTGTCGTCTTTCTCCTTCGTCTGCTTCGTTGTCGTCTTTCTCCGTCGTTATCGTCTTTCTCCGTCGTTGTCTGCTTCGTGGTCGTCTTTCTCCGTCATTGACGTCTTTCTCCGTCGTTGTCTGCTTCATTGTCGTCTATCTCCATCGTTTTCTGCTTCGTTGTCGTCTTTCTCCGTCGTTGTCCGCTTCGTTGACGTCTTTCTCCGTAGTTATCGTCTTTCTCCGTCGTTGTCGTCTTTCTCCGTCGTTGTCTGCTTCGTTGTCGTCTTTCTCCGTCGTTGTCATCTTTCTCCGTCGTTGTCTGCTTCGTTGTCGTCTTTCTCCGTCGTTGTCGTGTTTCTTCATCGTTGTCTTCTTTCTCTCTCGTTGTCTGCTTCGTTGTCGTCTTTCTCTGTCGTTGTCTGCTTCGTTGTCGTCTTTCTCCGTCGTTGTCGTCTTTCTCCGTCGTTGTCTGGTCCCTTTTCGTCTTTCTCCATCGTTGTCTGCTTCGTTGTCGTCTTTCTCCTTCGTCTGCTTCGTTGTCGTCTTTCTCCGTCGTTATCGTCTTTCTCCGTCTTTGTCTGCTTCGTGGTCTTCTTTCTCCGTCATTGACGTCTTTCTCCGTCGTTGTCTGCTTCATTGTCGTCTATCTCCATCGTTTTCTGCTTCGTTGTCGTCTTTCTCCGTCGTTGTCCGCTTCGTTGACGTCTTTCTCCGTAGTTATCGTCTTTCTCCGTCGTTGTCGTCTTTCTCCGTCGTTGTCGTCTTTCTCCGTCGTTGTCTGCTTCGTTGTCCTCTTTCTCCGTCGTTGTCGTCTTTCTCCGTCGTTGTCTCCTTCGTTGTCGTCTTTCTCCGTCGTTGTCTTTCTCCGTCGTTGTCTGCTTCGTTGTCGTCTTTCTCCGTCGTTGTCGTCTTTCTCCGTTGTTATCTTCTTTCTCTGTCGTTGTCGTCTTTCTCCGTCGTTGTCTGCTTTGTTGTCGTCTTTCTCCGTCGTTGTCGTCTTTCTCCGTCGTTGTCTGCTTCGTTGTCGTCTTTCTCCGTCGTTGTCGTCTTTCTCCGTCGTTGTCTGCTTCGTTGACACCTTTCTCCGTCGTTGTCGTCTTTCTCCGTCGTTGTCTGCTTCGTTGTCGTCTTTCTCCGTCGTTGTCGTCTTTCTCCGTCGTTTGTCTGTTTTATTGTCGTCTTTCTCCTTCGTTGTCGTCTTTCTCCGTCCTTGTCGTCTTTCTCCGTCGTTGTCTGCTTCATTGTCGTCTTTCTCCTTCGTTGTCGTCTTTCTCCCACGTTGTCGTCTTTCTCCGTCGTTGTCTGCTTCGTTGTCGTCTTTCTCCATCGTTGTCGTCTTTCTCCTTCGTTGTCGTCTTTCTCCGTCGTTGTCTGCTTCGTTGTCGTCTTTCTCCGTCGTTGTCGTATTTCTCCGTCGTTGTCGTCTTTCTCCGTCGTTGTCTGCTTCGTTGTCGTCTTTCTCCGCCGTTGTCGTCTTTCTCCGTCTTTGTCTGCTTCGTTGTCATCGTTCTTTGTCGTTGTCTGCTTCGTTGTCGTCTTTCTCCGTAGTTGTCGTCTTTCTCCCACGTTGTCGTCTTTCTCCGTCGTTGTCTGCTTCATTGTCGTCTTTCTCCGTCGTTTTCTTCTTTCTCCGTCGTTGTCTGCTTCGTTGTCGTCTTTCTCCGTCGTTGTCGTCTTTCTCCGTCGTTGTCGTCTTTCTTCGTCGTTGTCTGCTTCGTTGTCGTCTTTCTCCGTCGTTGTCGTCTTTCTCCGTCGTTGTCTGCTTCGTTGTCGTCTTTCTCCGTCGTTGTCGTCTTTCTCCATCGTTGTCGTCTTTCTCTGTCGTTGTCTGCTTCGTTGTCGTCTTTCTCCGTCGTTGTCGTCTTTCTCCGTCATTGTCTGCTTCGTTGTCGTCTTTCTCCGTCGTTGTCTGCTTCGTTGTCGTCTTTCTCCATCGTTGTCGTCTTTCTCCGTTGTTATCTGCATTTTTGTCATCTTTCTCCTTCGTTGTGTGCTTCGTTGTTGTCTTTCTCCGTCGTTGTCTGCTTCGTTGTCGTCTTTCTCCGTCGTTGTCGTCTTTCTCCGTCGTTGTCTGCTTCGATGTCGTCTTTCTCCGTCGTTGTCTGCTTCGTTGTCGTCTTTCTCCGTCGTTGTCTTCTTTCTCCGTCGTTGTCTTCTTTGTTGTCTTGTTTCTCCGTCGTTGTCATCTTTCTCCTTCGTTGTCGTATTTCTCCGTCGTTGTCGTCTTTCTCCGTCGTTGTCTGCTTCGTTGTCGTCTTTCTCCGTCGTTGTCTGCTTCGTAATCGTGTTTCTCCGTCGTTGTCTGCTTCGTTGTCGTCTTTCTCCATCGTTGTCGTCTTTCTCCGTCGTTGTCTTCTTCGTTGTCATCTTTCTCCGTCGTTATCGTCTTTCTCCGTCGATGTCGACTTTCTCCGTCATTGTCTGCTTCGTTGTCGTCTTTCTCCGTCGTTGTCTGCTTCTTTGTCTTTCTCCGTCGTTGTCGTCTTTCTCCGTAGTTATCGTCTTTCTCCGTCGTTGTCGTCTTTCTCCGTCGTTGTCTGCTTCGTTGTCGTCTTTCTCCGTCGTTGTCATCTTTCTCCGTCGTTGTCTGCTTCGTTGTCGTCTTTCTCCGTCGTTGTCGTGTTTCTTCATCGTTGTCTTCTTTCTCTCTCGTTGTCTGCTTCGTTGTCGTCTTTCTCTGTCGTTGTCTGCTTCGTTGTCGTCTTTCTCCGTCGTTGTCGTCTTTCTCCGTCGTTGTCTGGTCCCTTTTCGTCTTTCTCCATCGTTGTCTGCTTCGTTGTCGTCTTTCTCCTTCGTCTGCTTCGTTGTCGTCTTTCTCCGTCGTTATCGTCTTTCTCCGTCTTTGTCTGCTTCGTGGTCTTCTTTCTCCGTCATTGACGTCTTTCTCCGTCGTTGTCTGCTTCATTGTCGTCTATCTCCATCGTTTTCTGCTTCGTTGTCGTCTTTCTCCGTCGTTGTCCGCTTCGTTGACGTCTTTCTCCGTAGTTATCGTCTTTCTCCGTCGTTGTCGTCTTTCTCCGTCGTTGTCGTCTTTCTCCGTCGTTGTCTGCTTCGTTGTCCTCTTTCTCCGTCGTTGTCGTCTTTCTCCGTCGTTGTCTCCTTCGTTGTCGTCTTTCTCCGTCGTTGTCTTTCTCCGTCGTTGTCTGCTTCGTTGTCGTCTTTCTCCGTCGTTGTCGTCTTTCTCCGTTGTTATCTTCTTTCTCTGTCGTTGTCGTCTTTCTCCGTCGTTGTCTGCTTTGTTGTCGTCTTTCTCCGTCGTTGTCGTCTTTCTCCGTCGTTGTCTGCTTCGTTGTCGTCTTTCTCCGTCGTTGTCGTCTTTCTCCGTCGTTGTCTGCTTCGTTGACACCTTTCTCCGTCGTTGTCGTCTTTCTCCGTCGTTGTCTGCTTCGTTGTCGTCTTTCTCCGTCGTTGTCGTCTTTCTCCGTCGTTTGTCTGTTTTATTGTCGTCTTTCTCCTTCGTTGTCGTCTTTCTCCGTCCTTGTCGTCTTTCTCCGTCGTTGTCTGCTTCATTGTCGTCTTTCTCCTTCGTTGTCGTCTTTCTCCCACGTTGTCGTCTTTCTCCGTCGTTGTCTGCTTCGTTGTCGTCTTTCTCCATCGTTGTCGTCTTTCTCCTTCGTTGTCGTCTTTCTCCGTCGTTGTCTGCTTCGTTGTCGTCTTTCTCCGTCGTTGTCGTATTTCTCCGTCGTTGTCGTCTTTCTCCGTCGTTGTCTGCTTCGTTGTCGTCTTTCTCCGCCGTTGTCGTCTTTCTCCGTCTTTGTCTGCTTCGTTGTCATCGTTCTTTGTCGTTGTCTGCTTCGTTGTCGTCTTTCTCCGTAGTTGTCGTCTTTCTCCCACGTTGTCGTCTTTCTCCGTCGTTGTCTGCTTCATTGTCGTCTTTCTCCGTCGTTTTCTTCTTTCTCCGTCGTTGTCTGCTTCGTTGTCGTCTTTCTCCGTCGTTGTCGTCTTTCTCCGTCGTTGTCGTCTTTCTTCGTCGTTGTCTGCTTCGTTGTCGTCTTTCTCCGTCGTTGTCGTCTTTCTCCGTCGTTGTCTGCTTCGTTGTCGTCTTTCTCCGTCGTTGTCGTCTTTCTCCATCGTTGTCGTCTTTCTCTGTCGTTGTCTGCTTCGTTGTCGTCTTTCTCCGTCGTTGTCGTCTTTCTCCGTCATTGTCTGCTTCGTTGTCGTCTTTCTCCGTCGTTGTCTGCTTCGTTGTCGTCTTTCTCCATCGTTGTCGTCTTTCTCCGTTGTTATCTGCATTTTTGTCATCTTTCTCCTTCGTTGTGTGCTTCGTTGTTGTCTTTCTCCGTCGTTGTCTGCTTCGTTGTCGTCTTTCTCCGTCGTTGTCGTCTTTCTCCGTCGTTGTCTGCTTCGATGTCGTCTTTCTCCGTCGTTGTCTGCTTCGTTGTCGTCTTTCTCCGTCGTTGTCTTCTTTCTCCGTCGTTGTCTTCTTTGTTGTCTTGTTTCTCCGTCGTTGTCATCTTTCTCCTTCGTTGTCGTATTTCTCCGTCGTTGTCGTCTTTCTCCGTCGTTGTCTGCTTCGTTGTCGTCTTTCTCCGTCGTTGTCTGCTTCGTAATCGTGTTTCTCCGTCGTTGTCTGCTTCGTTGTCGTCTTTCTCCATCGTTGTCGTCTTTCTCCGTCGTTGTCTTCTTCGTTGTCATCTTTCTCCGTCGTTATCGTCTTTCTCCGTCGATGTCGACTTTCTCCGTCATTGTCTGCTTCGTTGTCGTCTTTCTCCGTCGTTGTCTGCTTCTTTGTCTTTCTCCGTCGTTGTCGTCTTTGTCCGTCGTTGTCGTCTTTCTCCGTCGTTGTCGTCTTTCTCCGTCGTTTTCTGCTTCGTTGTGTTCTTTCTCCGTCGTTGTCGTCTTTCTCCGTTGTTATCGTCTTTCTCCGTCGTTGTCGTCTTTCTCCGTCGTTGTCTGCTTCGTTGTCGTCTTTCTCCGTCGTCTGCTTCGTTGTCGTCTTTCTCCGTCGTTGTCGTCTTTCTCCGTCGTTGTCTGATTTGTGGTCGTCTTTCTCCGTCATTGTCGATTTTCTCCGTCGTTGTCTGCTTCGTTGTCGTCTTTCTCCGTCGTTGTCGTCTTTCTCCGTCGTTATCGTCTTTCTCCGTCGTTGTCGTCTTTCTCCGTCGTTGTCATCTTTCTCCGTCGTTGTCTGCTTCGTTGTCGTCTTTCTCCTTCGTTGTCGTCTTTCTCCGTCTTTGTCGTCTTTCTCCGTCGTTGTCTACTTCGTTGTCGTCTTTCTCATTCGATGTCTGCTTCGTTGTCGTCTTTCTCCGTCGTTGTCGTCTTTCTCCGTCGTTGTCTGCTTCATTGTCGTCTTTCTCCGTCGTTGTCCGCTTCGTTGTCGTCTTTCTCCTTCGTTGTCGTCATTCTCCGTCATTGTAGTCTTTCTCCGTCGTTGTCTGCTTCGTTGTCGTCTTTCTCCGTCGTTGTCGTCTTTCTCCGTCGTTGTCTCCTTCGTTGTCGTCTTTCTCCGTCGTTGTCGTCTTTCTCCGACGTCGTCTGCTTCGTTTTCATCTTTCTCTGTTGTTGTCATCTTTCTCCATCGTTATCGTCTTTCTCCGTCGTTGTCGTCTTTCTCCGTCGTTGTCGTCTTTCTCCGTCTTTGTTGCATTCGTTTTCGTCTTTCTCCGTCGTTGTCGTCTTTCTCCGTCGTTATCGTCTTTCTCCATCGTTGTCGTCTTTCTCCGTCGTTGTCGTCTTTCTCCGTCGTTGTCTGCTTCATTGTCGTCTTTCTCCGTCGTTGTCGTCTTTCTCCGTTGTTATCTTCTTTCTCTGTCGTTGTCGTCTTTCTCCGTCGTTGTCTGCATTATTGTCGTCTTTCTCCATCGTTGTCGTCTTTCTCCGTCGTTGTCTGATTCGTTGTCGTCTTTCTCCGTCGTTGTCGTCTTTCTCCGTCGTTGTCTGCTTCGTTGTCGTCTTTCTACGTCTTTGTCGTCTTTCTCCGTCGTTGTCGTCTTTCTCCGTCGTTGTCCGCTTCGTTGACGTCTTTCTCCGTAGTTATCGTCTTTCTCCGTCGTTGTCGTCTTTCTCCGTCGTTGTCGTCTTTCTCCGTCGTTGTCTGCTTCGTTGTCCTCTTTCTCCGTCGTTGTCGTCTTTCTCCGTCGTTGTCTCCTTCGTTGTCGTCTTTCTCCGTCGTTGTCTTTCTCCGTCGTTGTCTGCTTCGTTGTCGTCTTTCTCCGTCGTTGTCGTCTTTCTCCGTTGTTATCTTCTTTCTCTGTCGTTGTCGTCTTTCTCCGTCGTTGTCTGCTTTGTTGTCGTCTTTCTCCGTCGTTGTCGTCTTTCTCCGTCGTTGTCTGATTCGTTGTCGTCTTTCTCCGTCATTGTCGTCTTTCTCCGTCGTTGTCTGCTTCGTTGTCGTCTTTCTCCGTCGATGTCGTCTTTCTCCGTCGTTATCGTCTTTCTCCGTCGTTGTCGTCTTTCTCCGTCGTTGTCTGCTTCGTTGTCGTCTTTCTCCGTCGTTGTCGTCTTTCTCCGTCGTTGTCATCTTTCTCCGTCATTGTCTGCTTCGTGGTCGTTTTTCTCCGTCATTGTCTGTTTCGTTGTCGTCTTTCTCCGTCGTTGTCGTCTTTCTCCGTCGTTGTCGTCTTTCTCCGTCGTTGTCTGATTTCTCCGTCGTTGTCGTATTTCTCCGTCGTTGTCTGCTTCGTTGTCGTCTTTCTCCGTCGTTGTCTTCTTTCTCCGTCATTGTCGTCTTTCTCCGTCGTTGTCTGCTTCGTTGTCGTCTTTCTCCGTCGTTGTCGTCTTTCTCCGTCGTTTTCTGCTTTGTTGTCGTCTTTCTCCGTCGTTGTCTGCTTCGTTGTCGTCTTTCTCCGTCGTTGTCGTCTTTCTCCGTCGTTGTCGTCTCTCTCTCTATCGTTGTCTGCTTCGATGTCGTCTTTCTCCGTCGTTGTCTGCTTCGTTGTCGTCTTTCTCCGTCGTTGTCGTCTTTCTCCGTCGTTGTCTTCTTCGTTGTCTTGTTTCTCCGTCGTTGTCGTCTTTCTCCGTCGTTGTCGTCTTTCTCCGTCGTTGTCTGCTTCGTTGTCGTCTTTCTCCGTCGTTGTCTACTTAGTTGTCTCCTTTCTCCGTCGTCTGCTTCGTTGTCGTCATTCTCCGTCGTTGTCGTCTTTCTCCGTCGTTGTCTGCTTCGTTGAAGTCTTTCTCCGTCGTTGTCGTCTTTCTCCGTCGTTTTCTGCTTTGTTGTCGTCTTTCTCCGTCGTCATTGTCTTTCTCCGTCGTTGTCGTCTTTCTCCGTCGTTGTCGTCTTTCTCCGTCGTTGTCTGCTTCGTTGTCGTCTTTCTCCGTCGTTGTCGTCTTTTCCGTCGTTGTCTTCTTCGTTGTCTTGTTTCTCCGTCGTTGTCGTCTTTCTCCGTCGTTGTCGTATTTCTCCGTCGTTGTCGTCTTTCTCCGTCGTTGTCTGCTTCGTTGTCGTCTTTCTCCGTCGTTGTCTGCTTCGTAATCGTCTTTCTCCGTCGTTGTCAGCCTCGTTGTCATCTTTCTCCGTCGTTGTCGTCTTTCTCCGTCGTTGTCTGCTTCGTTGTCGTCTTTCTCCGTCGTTGTCGTCTTTCTCCGTCGTTGTCGTCTTTCTCCGTCGTTGTCTGCTTTCTCCGTCGTTGTCGTATTTCTCCATCGTTGTCTGCTTCGTTGTCGTCTTTCTCAGTCGTTGTCGTCTTTCACTGTCGTTGTCTGCTTCGTTGTCGTCTTTCTCCGTCGTTGTCGTCTTTCTCCGTCGTTGTCATATTTCTCCGTCGTTGTCGTCTTTCTCCGTCGTTGTCTGCTTCGTTGTCGTCTTTCTCCTTCGTTGTCGTCTTTCACCGTCTTTGTCTGCTTCGTTGTCATCTTTCTCCGTCGTTGTCGTCTTTCTCCGTCGTTGTCTGCTTCGTTGTCGTATTTCTCTGTCATTGTCGTGTTTCTCCGTCGTTGTCTGCTTCGTTGACGTCTTTCTCCGTCGTTGTCTGCTTCGTTGTCATTTTTCTCCATCGTTGTCTGCTTCGTTGTCGTCTTTCTCCATCGTTGTCATCTTTCTCCGTCGTTGTCGTCTTTCTCCGTCGTTGTCTGCTTCGTTGACGTATTTCTCCGTCGTTGTCGTCTTTCTCCGTCGTTGTCTGCTTCCTTGACACCTTTCTCTGTCGTTGTCGTCTTTCTCCGTCGTTGTCTGCTTCGTTGTCGTCTTTCTCCGTCGTTGTCGTCTTTCTCCGTCGTTGTCTTTCTCCGTCGTTGTCTGTTTCATTGTCGTCTCTCTCCGTCCTTGTCGTCTTTCTCCGTCGTTGTCTGCTTCGTTGTCGTCTTTCTCCTTCGTTGTCGTCTTTCTCCGTCGTTGTCTGCTTCGTTGTCGTCTTTCTCCGTCGTTGTCGTCTTTCTCCGTCGTTGTCTGCTTCGTTGTCATCGTTCTCCGTCGTTGTCTGCTTCGTTGTCGTCTTTCTCCGTTGTTGTCGTCTTTCTCCCACGTTGTCGTCTTTCTCCGTCGTTGTCTGCTTCGTTGTCGTCTTTCTCCGTCGTTTTCTTCTTTCTCCGTCGTTGTCTACTTCGTTGTCGTCTTTCTCCGTCGTTGTCGTCTTTCTCCGTCGTTGTCGTCTTTCTCCGTCGTTGTCTGCTTCGTTGTCGTCTTTCTCCGTCGTTGTCGTCTTTCTCCGTCGTTGTCTGCTTCGTTGTCGTCTTTCTCCGTCGTTGTCGTGTTTCTTCATCGTTGTCTTCTTTCTCTCTCGTTGTCTGCTTCGTTGTCGTCTTTCTCTGTCGTTGTCTGCTTCGTTGTCGTCTTTCTCCGTCGTTGTCGTCTTTCTCCGTCGTTGTCTGGTCCCTTGTCGTCTTTCTCCATCGTTGTCTGCTTCGTTGTCGTCTTTCTCCTTCGTCTGCTTCGTTGTCGTCTTTCTCCGTCGTTATCGTCTTTCTCCGTCGTTGTCTGCTTCGTGGTCGTCTTTCTCCGTCATTGACGTCTTTCTCCGTCGTTGTCTGCTTCATTGTCGTCTATCTCCATCGTTTTCTGCTTCGTTGTCGTCTTTCTCCGTCGTTGTCCGCTTCGTTGACGTCTTTCTCCGTAGTTATCGTCTTTCTCCGTCGTTGTCGTCTTTCTCCGTCGTTGTCTGCTTCGTTGTCGTCTTTCTCCGTCGTTGTCATCTTTCTCCGTCGTTGTCTGCTTCGTTGTCGTCTTTCTCCGTCGTTGTCGTGTTTCTTCATCGTTGTCTTCTTTCTCTCTCGTTGTCTGCTTCGTTGTCGTCTTTCTCTGTCGTTGTCTGCTTCGTTGTCGTCTTTCTCCGTCGTTGTCGTCTTTCTCCGTCGTTGTCTGGTCCCTTTTCGTCTTTCTCCATCGTTGTCTGCTTCGTTGTCGTCTTTCTCCTTCGTCTGCTTCGTTGTCGTCTTTCTCCGTCGTTATCGTCTTTCTCCGTCTTTGTCTGCTTCGTGGTCGTCTTTCTCCGTCATTGACGTCTTTCTCCGTCGTTGTCTGCTTCATTGTCGTCTATCTCCATCGTTTTCTGCTTCGTTGTCGTCTTTCTCCGTCGTTGTCCGCTTCGTTGACGTCTTTCTCCGTAGTTATCGTCTTTCTCCGTCGTTGTCGTCTTTCTCCGTCGTTGTCGTCTTTCTCCGTCGTTGTCTGCTTCGTTGTCCTCTTTCTCCGTCGTTGTCGTCTTTCTCCGTCGTTGTCTCCTTCGTTGTCGTCTTTCTCCGTCGTTGTCTTTCTCCGTCGTTGTCTGCTTCGTTGTCGTCTTTCTCCGTCGTTGTCGTCTTTCTCCGTTGTTATCTTCTTTCTCTGTCGTTGTCGTCTTTCTCCGTCGTTGTCTGCTTTGTTGTCGTCTTTCTCCGTCGTTGTCGTCTTTCTCCGTCGTTGTCTGCTTCGTTGTCGTCTTTCTCCGTCGTTGTCGTCTTTCTCCGTCGTTGTCTGCTTCGTTGACACCTTTCTCCGTCGTTGTCGTCTTTCTCCGTCGTTG
Source organism: Gallinula chloropus (assembly GCF_964237585.1). Lineage (NCBI taxonomy): Eukaryota > Metazoa > Chordata > Aves > Gruiformes > Rallidae > Gallinula > Gallinula chloropus. Next base: position 838,484 of record NW_028168691.1, read on the forward strand.
TCTGCTTCGTTGTCGTCTTTCTCCGTCGTTGTCGTCTTTCTCCGTCGTTTGTCTGTTTTATTGTCGTCTTTCTCCTTCGTTGTCGTCTTTCTCCGTCCTTGTCGTCTTTCTCCGTCGTTGTCTGCTTCATTGTCGTCTTTCTCCTTCGTTGTCGTCTTTCTCCCACGTTGTCGTCTTTCTCCGTCGTTGTCTGCTTCGTTGTCGTCTTTCTCCATCGTTGTCGTCTTTCTCCTTCGTTGTCGTCTTTCTCCGTCGTTGTCTGCTTCGTTGTCGTCTTTCTCCGTCGTTGTCGTATTTCTCCGTCGTTGTCGTCTTTCTCCGTCGTTGTCTGCTTCGTTGTCGTCTTTCTCCGCCGTTGTCGTCTTTCTCCGTCTTTGTCTGCTTCGTTGTCATCGTTCTTTGTCGTTGTCTGCTTCGTTGTCGTCTTTCTCCGTAGTTGTCGTCTTTCTCCCACGTTGTCGTCTTTCTCCGTCGTTGTCTGCTTCATTGTCGTCTTTCTCCGTCGTTTTCTTCTTTCTCCGTCGTTGTCTGCTTCGTTGTCGTCTTTCTCCGTCGTTGTCGTCTTTCTCCGTCGTTGTCGTCTTTCTTCGTCGTTGTCTGCTTCGTTGTCGTCTTTCTCCGTCGTTGTCGTCTTTCTCCGTCGTTGTCTGCTTCGTTGTCGTCTTTCTCCGTCGTTGTCGTCTTTCTCCATCGTTGTCGTCTTTCTCTGTCGTTTTCTGCTTCGTTGTCGTCTTTCTCCGTCGTTGTCGTCTTTCTCCGTCATTGTCTGCTTCGTTGTCGTCTTTCTCCGTCGTTGTCTGCTTCGTTGTCGTCTTTCTCCATCGTTGTCGTCTTTCTCCGTTGTTATCTGCATTTTTGTCATCTTTCTCCTTCGTTGTGTGCTTCGTTGTTGTCTTTCTCCGTCGTTGTCTGCTTCGTTGTCGTCTTTCTCCGTCGTTGTCGTCTTTCTCCGTCGTTGTCTGCTTCGTTGTCGTCTTTCTCCGTCGTTGTCTGCTTCGTTTTCGTCTTTCTCCATCGTTGTCGTATTTCTCCGTCGTTGTCTTCTTCGTTGACGTCTTTCTCCGTCGTTGTCGTCTTTCTCCGTCGTTGTCTGCTTCGTTGTCGTCTTTCTCCGTTGTTTTCGTCTTTCTCCGTCGTTGTCATCTTTCTCCGACGTTGTCTGCTTCGTTGTCGTCTTTCTCCGTCGTTGTAGTCTTTTCCGTCCTTGTCTGCTTCGTTGTACTCTTTCTCCGTTGTTGTCGTCTTTCTCCGTCGTTGTGTGCTTCGTTGTCATCTTTCTCCGTCGTTGTCATCTTTCTCCGTCTTTGTCGTCTTTCTCCGTCATTGTCTGCTTCGTTGTCGTCTTTCTCCGTTGTTGTCTGCTTCGTTGAAGTCTTTCTACGTCTTTGTCGTCTTTCTCCGTCGTTGTCGTCTTTCTCCGTCGTTGTCCGCTTCGTTGACGTCTTTCTCCGTCGTTATCGTCTTTCTCCGTCGTTGTCGTCTTTCTCCGTCGTTGTCATCTTTCTCCGTCGTTGTCTACTTCGTTGTCGTCTTTCTCCGTTGTTGTCGTCTTTCTCCGTCGTTGTCTGCTTCGTTGTCGTCTTTCTCCGTCGTTGTCTTTCTCCGTCGTTGTCTGCTTCGTTGTCGTCTTTCTCCGTCGTTGTCGTCTTTCTCCGTTGTTATCTTCTTTCTCCGTCGTTGTCATCTTTCTCCGTCGTTGTCTGCTTCGTTGTCGTCTTTCTCCGTCGTTGTCTTCTTTCTCCGTCGTTGTCTGCTTCGTTGTCGTCTTTCTCCGTCGATGTCGTCTTTCTCCGTCGCTATCGTCTTTCTCCGTCGTTGTCGTCTTTCTCCGTCGTTGTCTGCTTCGTTGTCGTCTTTCTCCGTCATTGTCGTCTTTCTCCGTCGTTGTAGTATTTCTCCGTCGTTGTCTGCTTCGTTGTCGTCTTTCTCCGATGTTGTCGTCTTTCTCCGTCGTTGTCGTCTTTCTACGTCGTTGTCTGCTTCGTTGTCGTCTTTCTCCGTCGTTGTCGTCTTTCTCCGTCGTTTTCTGCTTCGTTGTCGTCTTTCTCCGTCGTTGTCTGCTTCGTTGTCGTCTTTCTCCGTCGTTGTCGTCTTTCTCCGTCGTTGTCGTCTTTCTCCGTCGTTGTCTGCTTCGATGTCGTCTTTCTCCGTCGTTGTCTGCTTCGTTGTCGTCTTTCTACGTCGTTGTCTTCTTTCTCCGTCGTTGTCTTCTTTGTTGTCTTGTTTCTCCGTCGTTGTCATCTTTCTCCGTCGTTGTCGTATTTCTCCGTCGTTGTCGTCTTTCTCCGTCGTTGTCTGCTTCGTTGTCGTCTTTCTCCGTCGTTGTCTGCTTCGTAATCGTGTTTCTCCGTTGTTGTCTGCTTCGTTGTCGTCTTTCTCCATCGTTGTCGTCTTTCTCCGTCGTTGTCTTCTTCGTTGTCATCTTTCTCCGTCGTTATCGTCTTTCTCCGTCGATGTCGACTTTCTCCGTCATTGTCTGCTTCGTTGTCGTCTTTCTCCGTCGTTGTCTGCTTCTTTGTCTTTCTCCGTCGTTGTCGTCTTTGTCCGTCGTTGTCGTCTTTCTCCGTCGTTGTCGTCTTTCTCCGTCGTTTTCTGCTTCGTTGTGGTCTTTCTCCGTCGTTGTCGTCTTTCTCCGTTGTTATCGTCTTTCTCCGTTGTTGTCGTCTTTCTCCGTCGTTGTCTGCTTCGTTGTCGTCTTTCTCCGTCGTCTGCTTCGTAGTCGTCTTTCTCCGTCGTTGTCGTCTTTCTCCGTCGTTGTCTGATTTGTGGTCGTCTTTCTCCGTCATTGTCGACTTTCTCCGTCGTTGTCTGCTTCGTTGTCGTCTTTCTCCGTCGTTGTCGTCTTTCTCCGTCGTTATCGTCTTTCTCCGTCGTTGTCGTCTTTCTCCGTCGTTGTCATCTTTCTCCGTCGTTGTCTGCTTCGTTGTCGTCTTTCTCCTTCGTTGTCGTCTTTCTCCGTCTTTGTCGTCTTTCTCCGTCGTTGTCTACTTCGTTGTCGTCTTTCTCCGTCGATGTCTGCTTCGTTGTCGTCTTTCTCCGTCGTTGTCGTCTTTCTCCGTCGTTGTCTGCTTCATTGTCGTCTTTCTCCGTCGTTGTCCGCTTCGTTGTCGTCTTTCTCCTTCGTTGTCGTCATTCTCCGTCATTGTAGTCTTTCTCCGTCGTTGTCTGCTTCGTTGTCGTCTTTCTCCGTCGTTTTCGTCTTTCTCCGTCGTTGTCTCCTTCGTTGTCGTCTTTCTCCGTCGTTGTCGTCTTTCTCCGACGTCGTCTGCTTCGTTTTCATCTTTCTCCGTTGTTGTCATCTTTCTCCATCGTTATCGTCTTTCTCCGTCGTTGTCGTCTTTCTCCGTCGTTGTCGTCTTTCTCCGTCGTTGTTGCCTTCGTTTTCGTCTTTCTCCGTCGTTGTCGTCTTTCTCCGTCGTTATTGTCTTTCTCCATCGTTGTCGTCTTTCTCCGTCGTTGTCGTCTTTCTCCGTCGTTGTCTGCTTCATTGTCGTCTTTCTCCGTCGTTGTCGTCTTTCTCCGTTGTTATCTTCTTTCTCTGTCGTTGTCGTCTTTCTCCGTCGTTGTCTGCATTATTGTCGTCTTTCTCCATCGTTGTCGTCTTTATCCGTCGTTGTCTGATTCGTTGTCGTCTTTCTCCGTCGTTGTCGTCTTTCTCCGTCGTTGTCTGCTTCGTTGTCGTCTTTCTACGTCTTTGTCGTCTTTCTCCGTCGTTGTCGTCTTTCTCCGTCGTTGTCCGCTTCGTTGACGTCTTTCTCCGTAGTTATCGTCTTTCTCCGTCGTTGTCGTCTTTCTCCGTCGTTGTCGTCTTTCTCCGTCGTTGTCTGCTTCGTTGTCCTCTTTCTCCGTCGTTGTCGTCTTTCTCCGTCGTTGTCTCCTTCGTTGTCGTCTTTCTCCGTCGTTGTCTTTCTCCGTCGTTGTCTGCTTCGTTGTCGTCTTTCTCCGTCGTTGTCGTCTTTCTCCGTTGTTATCTTCTTTCTCTGTCGTTGTCGTCTTTCTCCGTCGTTGTCTGCTTTGTTGTCGTCTTTCTCCGTCGTTGTCGTCTTTCTCCGTCGTTGTATGATTCGTTGTCGTCTTTCTCCGTCATTGTCGTCTTTCTCCGTCGTTGTCTGCTTCGTTGTCGTCTTTCTCCGTCGATGTCGTCTTTCTCCGTCGTTATCGTCTTTCTCCGTCGTTGTCGTCTTTCTCCGTCGTTGTCTGCTTCGTTGTCGTCTTTCTCCGTCGTTGTCGTCTTTCTCCGTTGTTGTCGTCTTTCTCCGTCGTTGTCTGCTTCGTGGTCGTTTTTCTCCGTCATTGTCTGTTTCGTTGTCGTCTTTCTCCGTCGTTGTCGTTTTCTCCGTCGTTGTCGTATTTCTCCGTCGTTGTCTGCTTCGTTGTCGTCTTTCTCCGTCGTTGTCTTCTTTCTCCGTCATTGTCGTCTTTCTCCGTCGTTGTCTGCTTCTTTGTCTTTCTCCGTCGTTGTCGTCTTTGTCCGTCGTTGTCGTCTTTCTCCGTCGTTGTCGTCTTTCTCCGTCGTTTTCTGCTTCGTTGTGGTCTTTCTCCGTCGTTGTCGTCATTCTCCGTTGTTATCGTCTTTCTCCGTCGTTGTCGTCTTTCTCCGTCGTTGTCTGCTTCGTTGTCGTCTTTCTCCGTCGTCTGCTTCGTTGTCGTCTTTCTCCGTCGTTGTCGTCTTTCTCCGTCGTTGTCTGATTTGTGGTCGTCTTTCTCCGTCATTGTCGACTTTCTCCGTCGTTGTCTGCTTCGTTGTCGTCTTTCTCCGTCGTTGTCGTCTTTCTCCGTCGTTATCGTCTTTCTCCGTCGTTGTCGTCTTTCTCCGTCGTTGTCATCTTTCTCCGTCGTTGTCTGCTTCGTTGTCGTCTTTCTCCTTCGTTGTCGTCTTTCTCCGTCTTTGTCGTCTTTCTCCGTCGTTGTCTACTTCGTTGTCGTCTTTCTCCGTCGATGTCTGCTTCGTTGTCGTCTTTCTCCGTCGTTGTCGTCTTTCTCCGTCGTTGTCTGCTTCATTGTCGTCTTTCTCCGTCGTTGTCCGCTTCGTTGTCGTCTTTCTCCTTCGTTGTCGTCATTCTCCGTCATTGTAGTCTTTCTCCGTCGTTGTCTGCTTCGTTGTCGTCTTTCTCCGTCGTTTTCGTCTTTCTCCGTCGTTGTCTCCTTCGTTGTCGTCTTTCTCCGTCGTTGTCGTCTTTCTCCGACGTCGTCTGCTTCGTTTTCATCTTTCTCCGTTGTTGTCATCTTTCTCCATCGTTATCGTCTTTCTCCGTCGTTGTCGTCTTTCTCCGTCGTTGTCGTCTTTCTCCGTCGTTGTTGCCTTCGTTTTCGTCTTTCTCCGTCGTTGTCGTCTTTCTCCGTCGTTATCGTCTTTCTCCATCGTTGTCGTCTTTCTCCGTCGTTGTCGTCTTTCTCCGTCGTTGTCTGCTTCATTGTCGTCTTTCTCCGTCGTTGTCGTCTTTCTCCGTTGTTATCTTCTTTCTCTGTCGTTGTCGTCTTTCTCCGTCGTTGTCTGCATTATTGTCGTCTTTCTCCATCGTTGTCGTCTTTCTCCGTCGTTGTCTGATTCGTTGTCGTCTTTCTCCGTCGTTGTCGTCTTTCTCCGTCGTTGTCTGCTTCGTTGTCGTCTTTCTACGTCTTTGTCGTCTTTCTCCGTCGTTGTCTTTCTCCGTCGTTGTCCGCTTCGTTGACGTCTTTCTCCGTAGTTATCGTCTTTCTCCGTCGTTGTCGTCTTTCTCCGTCGTTGTCGTCTTTCTCCGTCGTTGTCTGCTTCGTTGTCCTCTTTCTCCGTCGTTGTCGTCTTTCTCCGTCGTTGTCTCCTTCGTTGTCGTCTTTCTCCGTCGTTGTCTTTCTCCGTCGTTGTCTGCTTCGTTGTCGTCTTTCTCCGTCGTTGTCGTCTTTCTCCGTTGTTATCTTCTTTCTCTGTCGTTGTCGTCTTTCTCCGTCGTTGTCTGCTTTGTTGTCGTCTTTCTCCGTCGTTGTCGTCTTTCTCCGTCGTTGTCTGATTCGTTGTCGTCTTTCTCCGTCATTGTCGTCTTTCTCCGTCGTTGTCTGCTTCGTTGTCGTCTTTCTCCGTCGATGTCGTCTTTCTCCGTCGTTATCGTCTTTCTCCGTCGTTGTCGTCTTTCTCCGTCGTTGTCTGCTTCGTTGTCGTCTTTCTCCGTCGTTGTCGTCTTTCTCCGTTGTTGTCGTCTTTCTCCGTCGTTGTCTGCTTCGTGGTCGTTTTTCTCCGTCATTGTCTGTTTCGTTGTCGTCTTTCTCCGTCGTTGTCGTTTTCTCCGTCGTTGTCGTATTTCTCCGTCGTTGTCTGCTTCGTTGTCGTCTTTCTCCGTCGTTGTCTTCTTTCTCCGTCGTTGTCGTCTTTCTCCATCGTTGTCTGCTTCGTTGTCATCTTTCTCCGTCGTTGTCGTCTTTCTCCGTCGTTGTCTGCTTCGTGGTCGTTTTTCTCCGTCATTGTCTGTTTCGTTGTCGTCTTTCTCCGTCGTTGTCTGATTTCTCCGTCGTTGTCGTATTTCTCCGTCGTTGTCTGCTTCGTTGTCGTCTTTCTCCGTCGTTGTCTTCTTTCTCCGTCATTGTCGTCTTTCTCCGTCGTTGTCTGCTTCGTTGTCGTCTTTCTCCGTCGTTGTCGTCTTTCTCCGTCGTTTTCTGCTTTGTTGTCGTATTTCTCCGTCGTTGTCTGCTTCGTTGTCGTCTTTCTCCGTCGTTGTCGTCTTTCTCCGTCGTTGTCGTCTTTCTCTGTCGTTGTCTGCTTCGATGTCGTCTTTCTCCGTCGTTGTCTGCTTCGTTGTCGTCTTTCTCCGTCGTTGTCGTCTTTCTCCGTCGTTGTCTTCTTCGTTGTCTTGTTTCTCCGTCGTTGTCGTCTTTCTCCGTTGTTGACGTATTTCTCCGTCGTTGTCTGCTTCGTTGTCGTCTTTCTCCGTCGTTGTCTACTTAGTTCTCTCCTTTCTCCGTCGTCTGCTTCGTTGTCGTCATTCTCCGTCGTTGTCGTCTTTCTCCGTCGTTGTCTGCTTCGTTGAAGTCTTTCTCCGTCGTTGTCGTCTTTCTCCGTCGTTTTCTGCTTTGTTGTCGTCTTTCTCCGTCGTCATTGTCTTTCTCCGTCGTTGTCGTCTTTCTCCGTCGTTGTCTGCTTCGTTGTCCTCTTTCTCCGTCGTTGTCGTCTTTCTCCGTCGTTGTCTGCTTCGTTGTCCTCTTTCTCCGTCGTTGTCGTCTTTTCCGTCGTTGTCTTCTTCGTTGTCTTGTTTCTCCGTCGTTGTCGTCTTTCTCCGTCGTTGTCGTATTTCTCCGTCGTTGTCGTCTTTCTCCGTCGTTGTCTGCTTCGTTGTCGTCTTTCTCCGTCGTTGTCGTCTTTCTCCGTCGTTGTCGTCTTTCTCCGTCGTTGTCTGCTTTCTCCGTCGTTGTCGTATTTCTCCATCGTTGTCTGCTTCGTTGTCGTCTTTCTCAGTCGTTGTCGTCTTTCACCGTCGTTGTCTGCTTCGTTGTCATCTTTCTCCGTCGTTGTCGTCTTTCTCCGTCGTTGTCTGCTTCGTTGTCGTATTTCTCTGTCATTGTCGAGTTTCTCCGTCGTTGTCTGCTTCGTTGACGTCTTTCTCCGTCGTTGTCTGCTTCGTTGTCATTTTTCTCCATCGTTGTCTGCTTCGTTGTCGTCTTTCTCCATCGTTGCCGTCTTTCTCCGTCGTTGTCGTATTTCTCCGTCGTTGTCTGCTTCGTTGACGTATTTCTCCGTCGTTGTCGTCTTTCTCCGTCGTTGTCTGCTTCCTTGACACCTTTCTCTGTCGTTGTCGTCTTTCTCCGTCGTTGTCTGCTTCGTTGTCGTCTTTCTCCGTCGTTGTCGTCTTTCTCCGTCGTTGTCTTTCTCCGTCGTTGTCTGTTTCATTGTCGTCTCTCTCCGTCCTTGTCGTCTTTCTCCGTCGTTGTCTGCTTCGTTGTCGTCTTTCTCCTTCGTTGTCGTCTTTCTCCGTCGTTGTCTGCTTCGTTGTCGTCTTTCTCCGTCGTTGTCGTCTTTCTCCGTCGTTGTCTGCTTCGTTGTCATCGTTCTCCGTCGTTGTCTGCTTCGTTGTCGTCTTTCTCCGTTGTTGTCGTCTTTATCCCACGTTGTCGTCTTTCTCCGTCGTTGTCTGCTTCGTTGTCGTCTTTCTCCGTCGTTTTCTTCTTTCTCCGTCGTTGTCTACTTCGTTGTCGTCTTTCTCCGTCGTTGTCGTCTTTCTCCGTCGTTGTCGTCTTTCTCCGTCGTTGTCTGCTTCGTTGTCGTCTTTCTCCGTCGTTGTCGTCTTTCTCCGTCGTTGTCTGCTTCGTTGTCGTCTTTCTCCGTCGTTGTCGTGTTTCTTCATCGTTGTCTTCTTTCTCTCTCGTTGTCTGCTTCGTTGTCGTCTTTCTCTGTCGTTGTCTGCTTCGTTGTCGTCTTTCTCCGTCGTTGTCGTCTTTCTCCGTCGTTGTCTGGTCCCTTGTCGTCTTTCTCCATCGTTGTCTGCTTCGTTGTCGTCTTTCTCCTTCGTCTGCTTCGTTGTCGTCTTTCTCCGTCGTTATCGTCTTTCTCCGTCGTTGTCTGCTTCGTGGTCGTCTTTCTCCGTCATTGACGTCTTTCTCCGTCGTTGTCTGCTGCATTGTCGTCTATCTCCATCGTTTTCTGCTTCGTTGTCGTCTTTCTCCGTCGTTGTCCGCTTCGTTGATGTCTTTCTCCGTAGTTATCGTCTTTCTCCGTCGTTGTCGTCTTTCTCCGTCGTTGTCTGCTTCGTTGTCGTCTTTCTCCGTCGTTGTCGTCTTTCTCCGTCGTTGTCTGCTTCGTTGTCGTCTTTCTCCGTCGTTGTCGTGTTTCTTCATCGTTGTCTTCTTTCTCTCTCGTTGTCTGCTTCGTTGTCGTCTTTCTCTGTCGTTGTCTGCTTCGTTGTCGTCTTTCTCCGTCGTTGTCGTCTTTCTCCGTCGTTGTCTGGTCCCTTGTCGTCTTTCTCCATCGTTGTCTGCTTCGTTGTCGTCTTTCTCCTTCGTCTGCTTCGTTGTCGTCTTTCTCCGTCGTTATCGTCTTTCTCCGTCGTTGTCTGCTTCGTGGTCGTCTTTCTCCGTCATTGACGTCTTTCTCCGTCGTTGTCTGCTTCATTGTCGTCTATCTCCATCGTTTTCTGCTTCGTTGTCGTCTTTCTCCGTCGTTGTCCGCTTCGTTGACGTCTTTCTCCGTAGTTATCGTCTTTCTCCGTCGTTGTCGTCTTTCTCCGTCGTTGTCGTCTTTCTCCGTCGTTGTCTGCTTCGTTGTCCTCTTTCTCCGTCGTTGTCGTCTTTCTCCGTCGTTGTCTCCTTCGTTGTCGTCTTTCTCCGTCGTTGTCTTTCTCCGTCGTTGTCTGCTTCGTTGTCGTCTTTCTCCGTCGTTGTCGTCTTTCTCCGTCGTTGTCGTATTTCTCCGTCGTTGTCGTCTTTCTCCGTCGTTGTCTGCTTTGTTGTCGTCTTTCTCCGTCGTTGTCGTCTTTCTCCGTCGTTGTCTGCTTCGTTGTCGTCTTTCTCCGTCGTTGTCGTCTTTCTCCGTCGTTGTCTGCTTCGTTGACACCTTTCTCCGTCGTTGTCGTCTTTCTCCGTCGTTGTCTGCTTCGTTGTCGTCTTTCTCCGTCGTTGTCGTCTTTCTCCGTCGTTTGTCTGTTTTATTGTCGTCTTTCTCCATCGTTGTCGTCTTTCTCCGTCCTTGTCGTCTTTCTCCGTCGTTGTCTGCTTCATTGTCGTCTTTCTCCTTCGTTGTCGTCTTTCTCCCACGTTGTCGTCTTTCTCCGTCGTTGTCTGCTTCGTTGTCGTCTTTCTCCATCGTTGTCGTCTTTCTCCTTCGTTGTCGTCTTTCTCCGTCGTTGTCTGCTTCGTTGTCGTCTTTCTCCGTCGTTGTCGTATTTCTCCGTCGTTGTCGTCTTTCTCCGTCGTTGTCTGCTTCGTTGTCGTCTTTCTCCGCCGTTGTCGTCTTTCTCCGTCTTTGTCTGCTTCGTTGTCATCGTTCTTTGTCGTTGTCTGCTTCGTTGTCGTCTTTCTCCGTAGTTGTCGTCTTTCTCCCACGTTGTCGTCTTTCTCCGTCGTTGTCTGCTTCATTGTCGTCTTTCTCCGTCGTTTTCTTCTTGCTCCGTCGTTGTCTGCTTCGTTGTCGTCTTTCTCCGTCGTTGTCGTCTTTCTCCGTCGTTGTCGTCTTTCTTCGTCGTTGTCTGCTTCGTTGTCGTCTTTCTCCGTCGTTGTCGTCTTTCTCCGTCGTTGTCTGCTTCGTTGTCGTCTTTCTCCGTCGTTGTCGTCTTTCTCCATCGTTGTCGTCTTTCTCTGTCGTTGTCTGCTTCGTTGTCGTCTTTCTCCGTCGTTGTCGTCTTTCTCCGTCATTGTCTGCTTCGTTGTCGTCTTTCTCCGTCGTTGTCTGCTTCGTTGTCGTCTTTCTCCATCGTTGTCGTCTTTCTCCGTTGTTATCTGCATTTTTGTCATCTTTCTCCTTCGTTGTGTGCTTCGTTGTTGTCTTTCTCCGTCGTTGTCTGCTTCGTTGTCGTCTTTCTCCGTCGTTGTCGTCTTTCTCCGTCGTTGTCTGCTTCGTTGTCGTCTTTCTCCGTCGTTGTCTGCTTCGTTTTCGTCTTTCTCCGTCGTTGTCGTATTTCTCCGTCGTTGTCTTCTTCGTTGACGTCTTTCTCCGTCGTTGTCGTCTTTCTCCGTCGTTGTCTGCTTCGTTGTCGTCTTTCTCCGTTGTTTTCGTCTTTCTCCGTCGTTGTCATCTTTCTCCGACGTTGTCTGCTTCATTGTCGTCTTTCTCCGTCGTTGTAGTCTTTTCCGTCCTTGTCTGCTTCGTTGTACTCTTTCTCCGTTGTTGTCGTCTTTCTCCGTCGTTGTGTGCTTCGTTGTCATCTTTCTCCGTCGTTGTCCTCTTTCTCCGTCTTTGTCGTCTTTCTCCGTCATTGTCTGCTTCGTTGTCGTCTTTCTCCGTTGTTGTCTGCTTCGTTGAAGTCTTTCTACGTCTTTGTCGTCTTTCTCCGTCGTTGTCGTCTTTCTCCGTCGTTGTCCGCTTCGTTGACGTCTTTCTCCGTCGTTATCGTCTTTCTCCGTCGTTGTCGTCTTTCTCCGTCGTTGTCATCTTTCTCCGTCGTTGTCTGCTTCGTTGTCGTCTTTCTCCGTTGTTGTCGTCTTTCTCCGTCGTTGTCTGCTTCGTTGTCGTCTTTCTCCGTCGTTGTCTTTCTCCGTCGTTGTCTGCTTCGTTGTCGTCTTTCTCTGTCGTTGTCGTCTTTCTCCGTTGTTATCTTCTTTCTCCGTCGTTGTCATCTTTCTCCGTCGTTGTCTGCTTTGTTGTCGTCTTTCTCCGTCGTTGTCGTCTTTCTCCGTCGTTGTCTGCTTCGTTGTCGTCTTTCTCCGTCGATGTCGTCTTTCTCCGTCGCTATCGTCTTTCTCCTTCGTTGTCGTCTTTCTCCGTCGTTGTCTGTTTCGTTGTCGTCTTTCTCCGTCATTGTCGTCTTTCTCCGTCGTTGTAGTATTTCTCCGTCGTTGTCTGCTTCGTTGTCGTCTTTCTCCGATGTTGTCGTCTTTCTCCGTCGTTGTCGTCTTTCTACGTCGTTGTCTGCTTCGTTGTCGTCTTTCTCCGTCGTTGTCGTCTTTCTCCGTCGTTTTCTGCTTCGTTGTCGTCTTTCTCCGTCGTTGTCTGCTTCGTTGTCGTCTTTCTCCGTCGTTGTCGTCTTTCTCCGTCGTTGTCGTCTTTCTCCGTCGTTGTCTGCTTCGATGTCGTCTTTCTCCGTCGTTGTCTGCTTCGTTGTCGTCTTTCTCCGTCGTTGTCTTCTTTCTCCGTCGTTGTCTTCTTTGTTGTCTTGTTTCTCCGTCGTTGTCATCTTTCTCCGTCGTTGTCGTATTTCTCCGTCGTTGTCGTCTTTCTCCGTCGTTGTCTGCTTCGTTGTCGTCTTTCTCCGTCGTTGTCTGCTTCGTAATCGTGTTTCTCCGTTGTTGTCTCCTTCGTTGTCGTCTTTCTCCATCGTTGTCGTCTTTCTCCGTCGTTGTCTTCTTCGTTGTCATCTTTCTCCGTCGTTATCGTCTTTCTCCGTCGATGTCGACTTTCTCCGTCATTGTCTGCTTCGTTGTCGTCTTTCTCCGTCGTTGTCTGCTTCTTTGTCTTTCTCCGTCGTTGTCGTCTTTGTCCGTCGTTGTCGTCTTTCTCCGTCGTTTTCTGCTTCGTTGTGGTCTTTCTCCGTCGTTGTCGTCTTTCTCCGTTGTTATCGTCTTTCTCCGTCGTTGTCGTCTTTCTCCGTCGTTGTCTGCTTCGTTGTCGTCTTTCTCCGTCGTCTGCTTCGTTGTCGTCTTTCTCCGTCGTTGTCGTCTTTCTCCGTCGTTGTCTGCTTCGTTGTCGTCTTTCTCCGTCGTTGTCGTCTTTCTCCGTCGTTGTCTGCTTCGTTGACACCTTTCTCCGTCGTTGTCGTCTTTCTCCGTCGTTGTCTGCTTCGTTGTCGTCTTTCTCCGTCGTTGTCGTCTTTCTCCGTCGTTTGTCTGTTTTATTGTCGTCTTTCTCCATCGTTGTCGTCTTTCTCCGTCCTTGTCGTCTTTCTCCGTCGTTGTCTGCTTCATTGTCGTCTTTCTCCTTCGTTGTCGTCTTTCTCCCACGTTGTCGTCTTTCTCCGTCGTTGTCTGCTTCGTTGTCGTCTTTCTCCATCGTTGTCGTCTTTCTCCTTCGTTGTCGTCTTTCTCCGTCGTTGTCTGCTTCGTTGTCGTCTTTCTCCGTCGTTGTCGTATTTCTCCGTCGTTGTCGTCTTTCTCCGTCGTTGTCTGCTTCGTTGTCGTCTTTCTCCGCCGTTGTCGTCTTTCTCCGTCTTTGTCTGCTTCGTTGTCATCGTTCTTTGTCGTTGTCTGCTTCGTTGTCGTCTTTCTCCGTAGTTGTCGTCTTTCTCCCACGTTGTCGTCTTTCTCCGTCGTTGTCTGCTTCATTGTCGTCTTTCTCCGTCGTTTTCTTCTTTCTCCGTCGTTGTCTGCTTCGTTGTCGTCTTTCTCCGTCGTTGTCGTCTTTCTCCGTCGTTGTCGTCTTTCTTCGTCGTTGTCTGCTTCGTTGTCGTCTTTCTCCGTCGTTGTCGTCTTTCTCCGTCGTTGTCTGCTTCGTTGTCGTCTTTCTCCGTCGTTGTCGTCTTTCTCCATCGTTGTCGTCTTTCTCTGTCGTTGTCTGCTTCGTTGTCGTCTTTCTCCGTCGTTGTCGTCTTTCTCCGTCATTGTCTGCTTCGTTGTCGTCTTTCTCCGTCGTTGTCTGCTTCGTTGTCGTCTTTCTCCATCGTTGTCGTCTTTCTCCGTTGTTATCTGCATTTTTGTCATCTTTCTCCTTCGTTGTGTGCTTCGTTGTTGTCTTTCTCCGTCGTTGTCTGCTTCGTTGTCGTCTTTCTCCGTCGTTGTCGTCTTTCTCCGTCGTTGTCTGCTTCGTTGTCGTCTTTCTCCGTCGTTGTCTGCTTCGTTTTCGTCTTTCTCCGTCGTTGTCGTATTTCTCCGTCGTTGTCTTCTTCGTTGACGTCTTTCTCCGTCGTTGTCGTCTTTCTCCGTCGTTGTCTGCTTCGTTGTCGTCTTTCTCCGTTGTTTTCGTCTTTCTCCGTCGTTGTCATCTTTCTCCGACGTTGTCTGCTTCATTGTCGTCTTTCTCCGTCGTTGTAGTCTTTTCCGTCCTTGTCTGCTTCGTTGTACTCTTTCTCCGTTGTTGTCGTCTTTCTCCGTCGTTGTGTGCTTCGTTGTCATCTTTCTCCGTCGTTGTCATCTTTCTCCGTCTTTGTCGTCTTTCTCCGTCATTGTCTGCTTCGTTGTCGTCTTTCTCCGTTGTTGTCTGCTTCGTTGAAGTCTTTCTACGTCTTTGTCGTCTTTCTCCGTCGTTGTCGTCTTTCTCCGTCGTTGTCCGCTTCGTTGACGTCTTTCTCCGTCGTTATCGTCTTTCTCCGTCGTTGTCGTCTTTCTCCGTCGTTGTCATCTTTCTCCGTCGTTGTCTGCTTCGTTGTCGTCTTTCTCCGTTGTTGTCGTCTTTCTCCGTCGTTGTCTGCTTCGTTGTCGTCTTTCTCCGTCGTTGTCTTTCTCCGTCGTTGTCTGCTTCGTTGTCGTCTTTCTCCGTCGTTGTCGTCTTTCTCCGTTGTTATCTTCTTTCTCCGTCGTTGTCATCTTTCTCCGTCGTTGTCTGCTTTGTTGTCGTCTTTCTCCGTCGTTGTCGTCTTTCTCCGTCGTTGTCTGCTTCGTTGTCGTCTTTCTCCGTCGATGTCGTCTTTCTCCGTCGCTATCGTCTTTCTCCTTCGTTGTCGTCTTTCTCCGTCGTTGTCTGCTTCGTTGTCGTCTTTCTCCGTCATTGTCGTCTTTCTCCGTCGTTGTAGTATTTCTCCGTCGTTGTCTGCTTCGTTGTCGTCTTTCTCCGATGTTGTCGTCTTTCTCCGTCGTTGTCGTCTTTCTACGTCGTTGTCTGCTTCGTTGTCGTCTTTCTCCGTCGTTGTCGTCTTTCTCCGTCGTTTTCTGCTTCGTTGTCGTCTTTCTCCGTCGTTGTCTGCTTCGTTGTCGTCTTTCTCCGTCGTTGTCGTCTTTCTCCGTCGTTGTCGTCTTTCTCCGTCGTTGTCTGCTTCGATGTCGTCTTTCTCCGTCGTTGTCTGCTTCGTTGTCGTCTTTCTCCGTCGTTGTCTTCTTTCTCCGTCGTTGTCTTCTTTGTTGTCTTGTTTCTCCGTCGTTGTCATCTTTCTCCGTCGTTGTCGTATTTCTCCGTCGTTGTCGTCTTTCTCCGTCGTTGTCTGCTTCGTTGTCGTCTTTCTCCGTCGTTGTCTGCTTCGTAATCGTGTTTCTCCGTTGTTGTCTGCTTCGTTGTCGTCTTTCTCCATCGTTGTCGTCTTTCTCCGTCGTTGTCTTCTTCGTTGTCATCTTTCTCCGTCGTTATCGTCTTTCTCCGTCGATGTCGACTTTCTCCGTCATTGTCTGCTTCGTTGTCGTCTTTCTCCGTCGTTGTCTGCTTCTTTGTCTTTCTCCGTCGTTGTCGTCTTTGTCCGTCGTTGTCGTCTTTCTCCGTCGTTGTCGTCTTTCTCCGTCGTTTTCTGCTTCGTTGTGGTCTTTCTCCGTCGTTGTCGTCTTTCTCCGTTGTTATCGTCTTTCTCCGTCGTTGTCGTCTTTCTCCGTCGTTGTCTGCTTCGTTGTCGTCTTTCTCCGTCGTCTGCTTCGTTGTCGTCTTTCTCCGTCGTTGTCGTCTTTCTCCGTCGTTGTCTGATTTGTGGTCGTCTTTCTCCGTCATTGTCGACTTTCTCCGTCGTTGTCTGCTTCGTTGTCGTCTTTCTCCGTCGTTGTCGTCTTTCTCCGTCGTTATCGTCTTTCTCCGTCGTTGTCGTCTTTCTCCGTCGTTGTCATCTTTCTCCGTCGTTGTCTGCTTCGTTGTCGTCTTTCTCCTTCCTTGTCGTCTTTCTCCGTCTTTGTCGTCTTTCTCCGTCGTTGTCTACTTCGTTGTCGTCTTTCTCCGTCGATATCTGCTTCGTTGTCGTCTTTCTCCGTCGTTGTCGTCTTTCTCCGTCGTTGTCTGCTTCGTTGTCGTCTTTCTCCGTCGTTGTCTGCTTCGTTTTCGTCTTTCTCCGTCGTTGTCGTATTTCTCCGTCGTTGTCTTCTTCGTTGACGTCTTTCTCCGTCGTTGTCGTCTTTCTCCGTCGTTGTCTGCTTCGTTGTCGTCTTTCTCCGTTGTTTTCGTCTTTCTCCGTCGTTGTCATCTTTCTCCGACGTTGTCTGCTTCGTTGTCGTCTTTCTCCGTCGTTGTAGTCTTTTCCGTCCTTGTCTGCTTCATTGTACTCTTTCTCCGTTGTTGTCGTCTTTCTCCGTCGTTGTGTGCTTCGTTGTCATCTTTCTCCGTCGTTGTCATCTTTCTCCGTCTTTGTCGTCTTTCTCCGTCATTGTCTGCTTCGTTGTCGTCTTTCTCCGTTGTTGTCTGCTTCGTTGAAGTCTTTCTACGTCTTTGTCGTCTTTCTCCGTCGTTGTCGTCTTTCTCCGTCGTTGTCCGCTTTGTTGACGTCTTTCTCCGTCGTTATCGTCTTTCTCCGTCGTTGTCGTCTTTCTCCGTCGTTGTCATCTTTCTCCGTCGTTGTCTGCTTCGTTGTCGTCTTTCTCCGTTGTTGTCGTCTTTCTCCGTCGTTGTCTGCTTCGTTGTCGTCTTTCTCCGTCGTTGTCTTTCTCCGTCGTTGTCTGCTTCGTTGTCGTCTTTCTCCGTCGTTGTCGTCTTTCTCCGTTGTTATCTTCTTTCTCCGTCGTTGTCATCTTTCTCCGTCGTTGTCTGCTTTGTTGTCGTCTTTCTCCGTCGTTGTCGTCTTTCTCCGTCGTTGTCTGCTTCGTTGTCGTCTTTCTCCGTCGTTGTCTTCTTTCTCCGTCGTTGTCTGCTTCGTTGTCGTCTTTCTCCGTTGATGTCGTCTTTCTCCGTCGCTATCGTCTTTCTCCGTCGTTGTCGTCTTTCTCCGTCGTTGTCTGCTTCGTTGTCGTCTTTCTCCGTCATTGTCGTCTTTCTCCGTCGTTGTAGTATTTCTCCGTCGTTGTCTGCTTCGTTGTCGTCTTTCTCCGATGTTGTCGTCTTTCTCCGTCGTTGTCATCTTTCTCCGTCGTTGTCTGCTTCGTTGTCGTCTTTCTCCGATGTTGTCGTCTTTCTCCGTCGTTGTCGTCTTTCTACGTCGTTGTCTGCTTCGTTGTCGTCTTTCTCCGTCGTTGTCGTCTTTCTCCGTCGTTTTCTGCTTCGTTGTCGTCTTTCTCCGTCGTTGTCTGCTTCGTTGTCGTCTTTCTCCGTCGTTGTCGTCTTTCTCCGTCGTTGTCGTCTTTCTCCGTCGTTGTCTGCTTCGATGTCGTCTTTCTCCGTCGTTGTCTGCTTCGTTGTCGTCTTTCTCCGTCGTTGTCTTCTTTCTCCGTCGTTGTCTTCTTTGTTGTCTTGTTTCTCCGTCGTTGTCATCTTTCTCCGTCGTTGTCGTATTTCTCCGTCGTTGTCGTCTTTCTCCGTCGTTGTCTGCTTCGTTGTCGTCTTTCTCCGTCGTTGTCTGCTTCGTAATCGTGTTTCTCCGTTGTTGTCTGCTTCGTTGTCGTCTTTCTCCATCGTTGTCGTCTTTCTCCGTCGTTGTCTTCTTCGTTGTCATCTTTCTCCGTCGTTATCGTCTTTCTCCGTCGATGTCGACTTTCTCCGTCATTGTCTGCTTCGTTGTCGTCTTTCTCCGTCGTTGTCTGCTTCTTTGTCTTTCTCCGTCGTTGTCGTCTTTGTCCGTCGTTGTCGTCTTTCTCCGTCGTTGTCGTCTTTCTCCGTCGTTTTCTGCTTCGTTGTGGTCATTCTCCGTCGTTGTCGTCTTTCTCCGTTGTTATCGTCTTTCTCCGTCGTTGTCGTCTTTCTCCGTCGTTGTCTGCTTCGTTGTCGTCTTTCTCCGTCGTATGCTTCGTTGTCGTCTTTCTCCGTCGTTGTCGTCTTTCTCCGTCGTTGTCTGATTTGTGGTCGTCTTTCTCCGTCATTGTCGACTTTCTCCGTCGTTGTCTGCTTCGTTGTCGTCTTTCTCCGTCGTTGTCGTCTTTCTCCGTCGTTATCGTCTTTCTCCGTCGTTGTCGTCTTTCTCCGTCGTTGTCATCTTTCTCCGTCGTTGTCTGCTTCGTTGTCGTCTTTCTCCTTCGTTGTCGTCTTTCTCCGTCTTTGTCGTCTTTCTCCGTCGTTGTCTACTTCGTTGTCGTCTTTCTCCGTCGATGTCTGCTTCGTTGTCGTCTTTCTCCGTCGTTGTCGTCTTTCTCCGTCGTTGTCTGCTTCATTGTCGTCTTTCTCCGTCGTTGTCCGCTTCGTTGTCGTCTTTCTCCTTCGTTGTCGTCATTCTCCGTCATTGTAATCTTTCTCCGTCGTTGTCTGCTTCGTTGTCGTCTTTCTCCGTCGTTGTCGTCTTTCTCCGTCGTTGTCTCCTTCGTTGTCGTCTTTCTCCGTCGTTGTCGTCTTTCTCCGACGTCGTCTGCTTCGTTTTCATCTTTCTCCGTTGTTGTCATCTTTCTCCATCGTTATCGTCTTTCTCCGTCGTTGTCGTCTTTCTCCGTCGTTGTCGTCTTTCTCCGTCGTTGTTGCCTTCGTTTTCGTCTTTCTCCGTCGTTGTCGTCTTTCTCCGTCGTTATCGTCTTTCTCCATCGTTGTCGTCTTTCTCCGTCGTTGTCGTCTTTCTCCGTCGTTGTCTGCTTCATTGTCGTCTTTCTCCGTCGTTGTCGT
Source organism: Gallinula chloropus (assembly GCF_964237585.1). Classification (NCBI taxonomy): domain Eukaryota; kingdom Metazoa; phylum Chordata; class Aves; order Gruiformes; family Rallidae; genus Gallinula; species Gallinula chloropus. The sequence continues at coordinate 856,608 of NW_028168691.1, forward strand.
CTTTCTCCGTTGTTATCTTCTTTCTCTGTCGTTGTCGTCTTTCTCCGTCGTTGTCTGCATTATTGTCGTCTTTCTCCATCGTTGTCGTCTTTCTCCGTCGTTGTCTGATTCGTTGTCGTCTTTCTCCGTCGTTGTCTGCTTCGTTGTCGTCTTTCTACGTCTTTGTCGTCTTTCTACGTCTTTGTCGTCTTTCTCCGTCGTTGTCGTCTTTCTCCGTCGTTGTCCGCTTCGTTGACGTCTTTCTCCGTAGTTATCGTCTTTCTCCGTCGTTGTCGTCTTTCTCCGTCGTTGTCGTCTTTCTCCGTCGTTGTCTGCTTCGTTGTCCTCTTTCTCCGTCGTTGTCGTCTTTCTCCGTCGTTGTCTCCTTCGTTGTCGTCTTTCTCCGTCGTTGTCTTTCTCCGTCGTTGTCTGCTTCGTTGTCGTCTTTCTCCGTCGTTGTCGTCTTTCTCCGTTGTTATCTTCTTTCTCTGTCGTTGTCGTCTTTCTCCGTCGTTGTCTGCTTTGTTGTCGTCTTTCTCCGTCGTTGTCGTCTTTCTCCGTCGTTGTCTGATTCGTTGTCGTCTTTCTCCGTCATTGTCGTCTTTCTCCGTCGTTGTCTGCTTCGTTGTCGTCTTTCTCCGTCGATGTCGTCTTTCTCCGTCGTTATCGTCTTTCTCCGTCGTTGTCGTCTTTCTCCGTCGTTGTCTGCTTCGTTGTCGTCTTTCTCCGTCGTTGTCGTCTTTCTCCGTTGTTGTCGTCTTTCTCCGTCGTTGTCTGCTTCGTGGTCGTTTTTCTCCGTCATTGTCTGTTTCGTTGTCGTCTTTCTCCGTCGTTGTCGTTTTCTCCGTCGTTGTCGTATTTCTCCGTCGTTGTCTGCTTCGTTGTCGTCTTTCTCCGTCGTTGTCTTCTTTCTCCGTCATTGTCGTCTTTCTCCATCGTTGTCTCCTTCGTTGTCATCTTTCTCCGTCGTTGTCGTCTTTCTCCGTCGTTGTCTGCTTCGTGGTCGTTTTTCTCCGTCATTGTCTGTTTCGTTGTCGTCTTTCTCCGTCGTTGTCTGATTTCTCCGTCGTTGTCGTATTTCTCCGTCGTTGTCTGCTTCGTTGTCGTCTTTCTCCGTCGTTGTCTTCTTTCTCCGTCATTGTCGTCTTTCTCCGTCGTTGTCTGCTTCGTTGTCGTCTTTCTCCGTCGTTGTCGTCTTTCTCCGTCGTTTTCTGCTTTGTTGTCGTCTTTCTCCGTCGTTGTCTGCTTCGTTGTCGTCTTTCTCCGTCGTTGTCGTCTTTCTCCGTCGTTGTCGTCTTTCTCTGTCGTTGTCTGCTTCGATGTCGTCTTTCTCCGTCGTTGTCTGCTTCGTTGTCGTCTTTCTCCGTCGTTGTCGTCTTTCTCCGTCGTTGTCTTCTTCGTTGTCTTGTTTCTCCGTCGTTGTCGTCTTTCTCCGTCGTTGTCGTATTTCTCCGTCGTTGTCTGCTTCGTTGTCGTCTTTCTCCGTCGTTGTCTACTTAGTTCTCTCCTTTCTCCGTCGTCTGCTTCGTTGTCGTCATTCTCCGTCGTTGTCGTCTTTCTCCGTCGTTGTCTGCTTCGTTGAAGTCTTTCTCCGTCGTTGTCGTCTTTCTCCGTCGTTTTCTGCTTTGTTGTCGTCTTTCTCCGTCGTCATTGTCTTTCTCCGTCGTTGTCGTCTTTCTCCGTCGTTGTCTGCTTCGTTGTCCTCTTTCTCCGTCGTTGTCGTCTTTCTCCATCGTTGTCTGCTTCGTTGTCGTCTTTCTCCGTCGTTGTCGTCTTTTCCGTCGTTGTCTTCTTCGTTGTCTTGTTTCTCCGTCGTTGTCGTCTTTCTCCGTCGTTGTCGTATTTCTCCGTCGTTGTCGTCTTTCTCCGTCGTTGTCTGCTTCGTTGTCGTCTTTCTCCGTCGTTGTCTGCTTCGTAATCGTCTTTCTCCGTCGTTGTCAGCCTCGTTGTCATCTTTCTCCGTCGTTGTCGTCTTTCTCCGTCGTTGTCTGCTTCGTTGTCGTCTTTCTCCGTCGTTGTCGTCTTTCTCCGTCGTTGTCGTCTTTCTCCGTCGTTGTCTGCTTTCTCCGTCGTTGTCGTATTTCTCCATCGTTGTCTGCTTCGTTGTCGTCTTTCTCAGTCATTGTCGTCTTTCACCGTCGTTGTCTGCTTCGTTGTCGTCTTTCTCCGTCGTTGTCGTCTTTCTCCGTCGTTGTCATATTTCTCCGTCGTTGTCGTCTTTCTCCGTCGTTGTCTGCTTCGTTGTCGTCTTTCTCCTTCGTTGTCGTCTTTCACCGTCGTTGTCTGCTTCGTTGTCATCTTTCTCCGTCGTTGTCGTCTTTCTCCGTCGTTGTCTGCTTCGTTGTCGTATTTCTCTGTCATTGTCGTGTTTCTCCGTCGTTGTCTGCTTCGTTGCCGTCTATCTCCGTCGTTGTCTGCTTCGTTGTCATCTTTCTCCATCGTTGTCTGCTTCGTTGTCGTCTTTCTCCATCGTTGTCGTCTTTCTCCGTCGTTGTCGTATTTCTCCGTCGTTGTCTGCTTCGTTGTCGTATTTCTCCGTCGTTGTCGTCTTTCTCCGTCGTTGTCTGCTTCCTTGACACCTTTCTCTGTCGTTGTCGTCTTTCTCCGTCGTTGTCTGCTTCGTTGTCGTCTTTCTCCGTCGTTGTCGTCTTTCTCCGTCGTTGTCTTTCTCCGTCGTTGTCTGTTTCATTGTCGTCTCTCTCCGTCCTTGTCGTCTTTCTCCGTCGTTGTCTGCTTCGTTGTCGTCTTTCTCCTTCGTTGTCGTCTTTCTCCGTCGTTGTCTGCTTCGTTGTCGTCTTTCTCCGTCGTTGTCTGCTTCGTTGTCGTCTTTCTCCGTCGTTGTCGTCTTTCTCCGTCGTTGTCGTCTTTCTCCGTCGTTGTCTGCTTCGTTGTCGTTTTTCTCCGTCGTTGTCGTCTTTCTCCGTCGTTGTCTGCTTCGTTGTCATCGTTCTCCGTCGTTGTCTGCTTCGTTGTCGTCTTTCTCCGTTGTTGTCGTCTTTCTCCCACGTTGTCATCTTTCTCCGTCGTTGTCTGCTTCGTTGTCGTCTTTCTCCGTCGTTTTCTTCTTTCTCCGTCTTTGTCTGCTTCGTTGTCGTCTTTCTCCGTCGTTGTCGTCTTTCTCCGTCGTTGTCGTCTTTCTCCGTCGTTTTCTGCTTCGTTGTCGTCTTTCTCCGTCGTTGTCTACTTCGTTGTCGTCTTTCTCCGTCGTTGTCGTCTTTCTCCGTCGTTGTCGTATTTCTCCGTCGTTGTCTGCTTCGTTGTTGTCTTTCTCCGTCGTTGTCGTCTTTCTCCGTCGTTGTCTGCTTCGTTGTCGTCTTTCTCCGTCGTTGTCGTGTTTCTTCATCGTTGTCTTCTTTCTCTCTCGTTGTCTGTTTCGTTGTCGTCTTTCTCTGTCGTTGTCTGCTTCGTTGTCGTCTTTCTCCGTCGTTGTCGTCTTTCTCCGTCGTTGTCTGGTCCCTTGTCGTCTTTCTCCATCGTTGTCTGCTTCGTTGTCGTCTTTCTCCTTCGTCTGCTTCGTTGTCGTCTTTCTCCGTCGTTATCGTCTTTCTCCGTCGTTGTCTGCTTCGTGGTCGTCTTTCTCCGTCGTTATCGTCTTTCTCCGTTGTTGTCGTCTTTCTCCGTCGTTGTCTGCTTCGTTGTCGTCTTTCTCCGTCGTTGTCGTCTTTCTCCGTCATTGTCGTCTTTCTCCATCGTTGTCTGCTTCGTTGTCGTCTTTCTCCGTCGTTGTCGTCTTTCTCCGTCGTTGTCTGCTTCGTTGTCGTATTTCTCCGTCGTTGTCGTCTTTCTCCGTCGTTGTCGTCTTTCTCCGTCGTTGTCTGCTTCGTTGTCGTCTTTCTCTGTCGTTGTCGTGTTTCTCCGTCGTTGTCTACTTCGTTGCTGTCTATCTCCGTCGTTGTCTGCTTCGTTGTCATCTTTCTCCGTCATTGTCGTCTTTCTCCGTCGTTGTCGACATTCTCCGTCGTTGTCTGCTTCGTTGACACCTTTCTCCGTCGTTGTCGCCTTTCTCCGTCGTTGTCTGCTTCGTTGTCGTCTTTCTCCATCGTTGTCGTCTTTCTCCGTCGTTGTCGTCTTTCTCCGTCGTTGTCTCCTTCGTTGTCGTCTTTCTCCGTCCTTGTCGTCTTTCTCCGTCGTTGTCTGCTTCGTTGTCGTCTTTCTCTGTCGTTGTCGTCTTTCTCCGTCGTTGTCGTCTTTCTCCGTCGTTGTCTGCCTTGTTGTCGTATTTCTCCGTCGTTGTCGTTTTTCTCCGTCGTTGTCGAATTCGTTGTCGTCTTTCTCCGTCGTTGTCGTCTTTCTACGTCCTTGTCCGCTTCGGTGTCGTCTTTCTCCGTCGTTGTCGTCTTTCTCCTTCGTTATCGTCTTTCTCATTCGTTTTCATCTTTCTCCGACGTTGTCGTCTTTCTCCATCGTTGTCTGATTCGTTGTCGTCTTTCTCCGTCGTTGTCGTCTTTCTCCGTCGTTGTCGTCTTTCTCTGTCGTTGTCTGCTTCGTGGTCGTCTTTCTCCGTCGTTGTCGTCTTTCTCCGTCGTTGTCTGCTTCATTGTCGTCTATCTCCGTTGTTGTCTTCTTCGTTGTCGTCTTTCTCCGTCGTTGTCGTCTTTCTCCGTCGTTGTCTGCTTCGTTTTCGTCTTTCTCCGTCGTTATCGTCTTTCTCCGTCGTTGTTTGCTTCGTTGTCCTCTTTCTCCGTCGTTGTCGTCTTTCTCCGTCGTTGTCTGCTTCGTTGTCGTCTTTCTCCGTCGTTGTCGTTTTTCTCAGACGTTGTCGTCTTTCTCCGTCGTTGTCTGCTTCGTTGTCGTCTTTCTCCTTCGTTGTCGTCTTTCTCCGTCGTTGGCGTCTTTCTACGTCGTTGTCTGCTTCGTTGTCGTATTTCTCCGTCGTTGTCTGCTTCGTTGTCGTTTTTCTCCGTCGTTTTCGTCTTTCTCCGTCGTTGTCTGCTTCGTTGTCATCGTTCTCCGTCGTTTTCTTCTTTCTCCGTCGTTGTCTGCTTCGTTGTCGTCTTTCTCCGTCGTTTTCTTCTTTCTCCGTCGTTGTCTGCTTCGTTGTCGTCTTTCTCCGTCGTTGTCGTCTTTTCCGTCGTTGTCGTCTTTCTCCGTCATTGTCTGCTTCGTTGTCGTCTTTCTCCGTCGTTGTCATCTTTCTCCGTCGTTGTCGTCTTTCTCCGTCGTTGTCTGCTTCGTTGTCGTCTTTCTCCGGCGTTGTCGTCTTTCTCCGTCGTTGTCTGCTTCGTTGTCGTCTTTCTCCGTCGTTGTCGTCTTTCTCCGTCGTTGTCGTCTTTCTCCGTCGTTGTCTGCTTCGTTGTCGTCTTTCTCCGTCGTTGTCGTCTTTCTCCGTCGTTTTCTGCTTCGTTGTCGTCTTTCTCCGTCGTTGTCTGCTTCGTTGTCGTCGTTCTACGTCATTGTCGTGTTTCTCCGTCGTTGTCGTCTTTCTCCGTCATTGTCTGATTCGTTGTCGTCTTTCTCCGTCGTTGTCATCTTTCTCCGTCGTTGTCGTCTTTATCCATCGTTGTCTGCTTCGTTGTCGAATTTCTCTGTCGTTGTCTGCGTCTTTGTCGTCTTTCTCCGTCGTTGTCTGCTTCGTTGTCGTCTTTCTCCGTCGTTGTCTGCGTCGTTATCGTCTATCTCTGTAATTGTCTGCTTCGTTGTCGGCTTTCTCCGTCGTTGTCGTCTTTCTCCGTCGTTGTTGTCTTTCTCCGTCGTTGTCTGCTTCGTTGTCGTCTTTCGCCGTCGTTGGCGTCTTTCTCCATCGTTGTCGTTTTTCTCCGTCGTTGGCGTCTTTCTCCGTCGTTGTCTGCTTCGTTGTCGTCTTTCTCCGTCGTTGTCTGCGTCGTTGTCGACCTTCTCCGTCTTTGTCTGCTTCGTTGTCGTCTTTCTCCGTCGTTGTCGTCTTTCTCCGTCGTTGTCGTCTTTCTCCGTCGTTGTCTGCTTCGTTGTCGTCTTTCTCCGTCGTTGTTGTCTTTCTCCGTCGTTGTCTGCTTCGTTGTCGTCTTTCTCCGTCGTTGTCGTCTTTCTCCGTCGTTGTCGTCTTTATCCGTCGTTGTCTGATTCCTTGTCGTCTTTCTCCGTCGTTGTCGTCTTTCTCCGTCGTTGTCTGCTTCGTTGTCGTCTTTCTCCGTCGTTGTCGTCTTTCTCAGTCGTTGTCGTCTTTCTCTGTCGTTGTGTGCTTCGTTGTCGTCTTTCTCCGTCGTTGTCGTCTTTCTCCGTCGTTGTCTGCTTCGTTGTCGTATTTCTCCATCATTGTCGTCTTTCTCCGTCGTTGTCGTCTTTCTCCATCGTTGTCTGCTTTGTTGTCGTCTTTCTCCGTCGTTGTCGTCTTTCTTCGTCATTTTCTGCTTCGTTGTCGTCTTTCTCCGTCGTTGTCTGATTCGTTGTCGTCTTTCTCCGTCGTTGTCGTCTTTCTCCGTCGTTGTCTGCTTCATTGTCGTCTTTCTCCGTCATTGTCGTCTTTCTCCGTTGTTGTCTGCTTCGTTGTCGTCTTTCTCCATCGTTGTCGCCTTTCTCCGTCGTTGTCGTCTTTCTCCGTTGTTGTCTGCTTCGTTGTCGTCTTTCTCCGTCGTTGTCGTGTTTCTCCGTCGTTGTCTGCTTCGTTGTCGTCTTTCTCCGTCGTTGTCGTCTTTCTCAGTCGTTGTCGTGTTTCTCCGTCGTTGTCGACTTCGTTGTCGTCTTTCTCCGTCGTTGTCGTCTTTCTCCGTCGTTGTCTGCTTCGTTGTCGTCTTTCTCCGTCGTTGTCGTCTTTCTCCTTCGTTATCGTCTTTCTCATTCGTTTTCATCTTTCTCCGTCGTTGTCGTCTTTCTCCATCGTTGTCTGCTTCGTTGTCGTCTTTCTCCGTATTTGTCGTGTTTCTCCGTCGTTGTCTGCTTCGTGGTCGTCTTTCTCCGTCATTGTCGTCTTTCTCCGTCGTTGTCTGCTTCATTGTCGTCTATCTCCGTCGTTGTCTGCTTGGTTTTCATCTTTCTCCGTCGTTGTCGTCTTTCTCCGTCGTTGTCTGCTTCGTTGACATCTTTCTCCTTCGTTGTCGTCTTTCTCCGTCGTTGTCTGCTTCGTTGTCGTCTTTCTCCGTCGTTGTCGTTTTTCTCCGTCGTTGTCGTCTTTCTCCGTCGTTGTCTGCTTCGTTGTCGTCTTTCTCCTTCGTTGTCGTCTTTCTCCGTCGTTGTCTGCTTCGTTGTCGTCTATCTCCGTCGTTGTCTGCTTCGTTGTCGTCTTTCTCCGTCGTTGTCGTCTTTCTCCGTCGTTGTCTGCTTCGTTGTCATCTTTCTCCGTCGTTGTCGTCTTTCTCCGTCGTTTTCTGCTTCGTTGTCTTTCTCCATCGTTGTCGTCTTTCTCCGTCGTTGTCGTCTTTCTCCGTCGTTGTTTGCTTCGTTGTCGTCTTTCTCCGTCGTTGTCGTCTTTCTCCGTCGTTCTCTGCTTCGTTGTCGTCTTTCTTTGTTGTTGTCGTCTTTCTCCGTTGTTATCGTCTTTCTCCGTCGTTGTCATCTTTCTCCGTCGTTGTCTGCTTCGTTGTCGTATTTCTCCGTCGTCTGCTTCATTGTCGTCTTTCTCCGTCGTTGTCGTCTTTCTCCGTCGTTGTCTGCTTCGTGGTCGTTTTCTCCGTCATTGTCGTCTTTCTCCGTCATTGTTTGCTTCATTGTCGTCTATCTCCATCGTTGTCTGCTCTGTTGTCATCTTTCTCCGTCGTTGTCGTCTTTCTCCGTCGTTGTCTGCTTCGTTTACGTCCTTCTCCGTCGTTGTCGTCTTTCTCCGTCGTTTTCTACTTTTTTGAGGTCTTTCTCCGTCGTTGTCGTCTTTCTCCGTCGTTGTCTGCTTCGTTGTCGTCTTTCTCCGTTGTTGTCGTCTTTCTCCGTCGTTGTCTGCTTCGTTGTCGTCTTTCTCCGTCGTTGTCGTCTTTCTCCGTCGTTTGATTTCTTCGTCGTTGTCGTATTTCTCCGTCATTGTCTGCTTCGTTGTCGTCTTTCTCCGTCGTTGTCGTCTTTCTCCGTCTTTGTCGTCTTTCTCCGTCGTTGTCTGCTTCCTTGTCGAATTTCTCCGTTGTTGTCGTCTTTCTCCGTCGTTGTCTGCTTCGTTGTCGTCTTTCTCCGTCGTTGTCGTCTTTCTCCATCGTTCTCTGCTTCGTTGTCCTCTTTTTCTGTCGTTGTCTGCTTCGTTGTCGTCTTTCTCCGTCGTTGTCGTCTTTCTCGGTCGTTGTCTGCTTCATTGTCGTCTTTCTCCGTCGTTGTCGTCTTTCTCCGTCGTTGTTGTCTTTCTCCGTCGTTGTCTGCTTCGTTGTCGTCTTTCTCCGTCGTTGTCGTCTTTCTCTGTCGTTGTCTGCTTCGTTGTCGTCTTTCTCTGCCGTTGTCGTGTTTCTCCGTCGTTGTATGCTTCGTTGTCGTCTATCTCCGTCGTTGTTGTCTTTCTCCGTGGTTGTCTGCTTCGTTGTCCTCTTTCTCCGTCGTTGTCGTGTTTCTCCGTCGTTGTCTGCTTCGTTGTCATCTTTCTCCGTCGTTGTCGTCTTTCTCCGTCGTTGTCTGCTTCGTTGACATCTTTCTCCGTCGTTGTCGTCTTTCTCCGTCGTTGTCTGCTTCGTTGTCGTCTTTCTCCGTCGTTGTCGTTTTTCTCCGTCGTTGTCGTCTTTCTCCGTCGTTGTCTGCTTCGTTGTCGTCTTTCTCCGTCGTTGTCGTTTTTCTCCTTCGTTGTCGTCTTTCTCCGTCGTTGTCTGCTTCGTTGTCGTCTTTCTCCGTCGTTGTCGTCTTTCTCTGTCGTTGTCGTCTTTCTCCGTCGTTGTCTGCTTCGTTGTCATATGTCTCCGTCGTTGTTGTCTTTCTCCGTCGTTGGCGTCTTTCTCCGTCGTTGTCTGCTTCATTGTCGTCTTTCTCCGTCGTTGTCTGCTTCGTTGTCATCTTTCTCCGTCGTTGTCATCTTTCTCCTTCGTTGTCGTCTTTCTCCGTCATTGTCTGCTTCGTTGTCGTCTTTCTCCGTCGTTTTCTGCTTCGTTGTCTTTCTCCATCGTTGTCGTCTTTCTCCGTCGTTGTCGTCTTTCTCCGTCGTTGTTTGCTTCGTTGTCGTCTTTCTCTGTCGTTGTCGTCTTTCTCCGTCTTTCTCTGCTTCGTTGTCGTCTTTCTTTGTCGTTGTCGTCTTTCTCCGTTGTTATCGTCTTTATCCGTCGTTGTCATCTTTCTCCGTCGTTGTCTGCTTCGTTGTCGTATTTCTCCGTCGTTTGCTTCGTTGTCGTCTTTCTCCGTCATTGTCGTCTTTCTCCGTCGTTGTCTGCTTCGTGGTCGTCTTTCTCCGTTATTGTCGTCTTTCTCCGTCATTGTCTGCTTCATTGTCGTCTATCTCCATCGTTGTCTGCTCTGCTGTCATCTTTCTCCGTCGTTGTCGTCTTTCTCCGTCGTTGTCTGCTTCGTTGACGTCTTTCTCCGTAGTTGTCGTCTTTCTCCGTCGTTTTCTACTTTTTTGAGGTCTTTCTCCGTCGTTGTCGTCTTTCTCCGTCGTTGTCGTCTTTCTCCGTCGTTGTCTGCTTCGTTGTCGTCTTTCTCCGTTGTTGTCGTCTTTCTCCGTCGTTGTCTGCTTCGTTGTCGTCTTTCTCCGTCGTTGTCGTCTTCGTGGTCGTCTTTCTCCGTCGTTGTCTGCTTCGTTGTCGTCTATCTCCTTCGTTGTCGTTTTTCTCCGTCGTTGTCTGCTTCGTTGTCGTCTTTCTCCGTCGTTGTCGTCTTTCTCCGTCGTTGTCGTCTTTCTCCGTCGTTGTCTGATTACTCCGTCGTTGTCGTATTTCTCCGTCATTGTCTGCTTCGTTGTCGTCTTTCTCCGTCGTTGTCGTCTTTCTCCGTCGTTGTCGTCTTTCTCCGTCGTTGTCTGCTTCGTTGTCGTCTTTCTCCGTCGTTGTCGTCTTTCTCCGTCGTTGTCTGCTTCGTTGTAGTCTTTCTCCGTCGTTGTCGTTTTTCTCTGTCGTTGTCGTTTTTCTCCGTCGTTGTCATCTTCGTTGTCGTCTTTCTCCTTCGTTGTCGTCTTTCACCGTCGTTGTCTGCTTCATTGTCGTCTTTCTCCGTCGTTGTCATCTTTCTCCGTCGTTGTCTGCTTCGTTGTCGTCTTTCACCGTCGTTGTTGTCTTTCTCCGTCGTTGTCGTTTTTCTCCGTCGTTGTCTGCTTCGTTGTCGTCTTTCTCCGTCGTTGTCGTCTTTCTCCATCGTTGTCTGCTTCGTTGTCCTCTTTCTCTGTCGTTGTCTGCTTCGTTGTCGACTTTCTCCGTCGTTGTCGTCTTTCTCCGTCGTTGTCTGCTTCATTGTCGTCTTTCTCTGTCGTTGTCGTCTTTCTCCGTCGTTGTCGTCTTTCTCCGTCGTTGTCTGCTTCGTTGTCGTCTTTCTCCGTCGTTGTCGTCTTTCTCCGTTGTTGTCTGCTTCGTTGACGTCTTTCTCTGCCGTTGTCGTGTTTCTCCGTCGTTGTCTGCTTCGTTGTCGTCTATCTCCGTCGTTGTCTACTTCTTTGTCATCTTTCTCACTCGTTGTCGTCTTTCTCCGTCGTTGTCTGCTTCGTTGTCGTCTTTCTGCTTCGTTGTCGTCTTTCTCCGTCGTTGTTGTCTTTCTCCGTCGTTGTCTGTTTCGTTGTCGTCTTTCTCTGTCGTTGTCGTCTTTCTCCGTCGTTGTCTGATTCGTTGTCGTCTTTCTCCGTCGTCGCCGTCTTTCTCCGTCGTTGTCGTCTTTCTCCGTCGTTGTCTGCTTCGTTGTCGTCTTTCTCCGTCGTTGTCTGCTTCGTTGTCGTCTTTCTCCGTCGTTGTCGTATTTCTCCGTCGTTGTCGTCTTTCTGGGTCGTTGTCTGCTTCGTTGTCGTCTTTCTCCGTCGTTTTCGTTTTTCTCCGTCGTTGTCCGCTTCGTTGTCGTCTTTCTCTGTCGTTGTCGTCTTTCTCCGTCGTTGTCTGCTTCGTTGTCGTCTTTCTCCGTCATTGTCCTATTTCTCCTTCGTTATTGTCTTTCTCATACGTTTTCATCTTTCTCCCTCGTTGTCGTCTTTCTCCGTCGTTGTCGTGTTTCTCCATCGTTGTCTGCTTCGTGGTCGTCTTTCTCCGTCGTTGTCGTCTTTCTCCGTCGTTGTCTGCTTCATTGTCGTCTATCTCCGTCGTTGTCTGCTTCGTTTTCATCTTTCTCCGTCGTTGTCGTCTTTCTCCGTCGATGTCTGCTTCGTTGACATCTTTCTCCGTCGTTGTCGTCTTTCTCCGTCGTTTCTGCTTCGTTGTCGTCTTTCTCTGTCGTTGTCGTATTTCTCCGTCGTTGTCGTCTTTCTCCGTCGTTTTCTGCTTCGTTGTCGTCTTTCTCCGTCATTGTCGTCTTTCTCCGTCGTTGTCTGCTTCGTTGTCGTCTTTCTCCGTCTTTATCTGCTTCGTTGTCGTCTTTCTCCGTCGTTGTCGACTTTCTCCATCGTTGTCGTCATTCTCCGTCGTTGTCTGCTTCGTTGTCGTCTTTCTCCGTCGTTGTCGTCTTTCTCCGTTATTGTCTGCTTCGTTGTCGTCTTTCTCCATCGTTGTCGTCTTTCTCCGTCGTTGTCGTCTTTCTCCGTCATTTTCTGCTTCGTTGTCGTCTTTCTCCGTCGTTGCCTGCTTTGTTGTCGTCTTTCTCCGTCGTTGTCGTCTTTCTCCGTCGTCCGCTTCGTTGTCGACTTTCTCCGTCGTTGTCGTCTTTCTCCGTCGTTGTCTGCCTCGTTGTCGTCTTTCTCCGTCATTGTCGTCTTTCTCATTCGTTATCTTCTTTCTCATTCGTTTTCATCTTTCTCCGTCGTTGTCGTCTTTCTCCATCGTTGTCTGCTTCGTTGTCGTCTTTCTCCGTCGTTGTCGTGTTTCTCCGTCGTTGTTCTACTTCGTGGTCGTCTTTCTCCTTCGTTGTCGTCTTTCTCCGTCGTTTTCTGCTTCATTGTCGTCTATCTCCGTCGTTGTCTGCTTCGTTTTCATCTTTCTCCGTCGTTGTCTTCTCTCTCCATCGTTGTCTGCTTCGTTGACATGTTTCTCCGTCGTTGTCGTCTTTCTCCATCGTTGTCTGCTGCGTTGTCGTCTTTCTCAGTCGTTGTCGTTTTTCTCCGTCGTTGTCGTCTTTCTCCGTCGTTGTCTGCTTCGTGGACGTCTTTCTCCGTCGTTGTCGTTTTTCTCCTTCGTTGTCGTCTTTCTCCGTCGTTGTCTGCTTCGTTGTCGTCTTTCTCCGTCGTTGTCGTTTTTCTCCTTCGTTGTCGTCTTTCTCCGTCCTTGTCTGCTTCGTTGTCGTCTTTTTCCGTCGTTGTCGTCTTTCTCTGTCGTTGTCGTCTTTCTCCGTCGTTGTCTGCTTCGTTGTCATATTTCTCCGTCGTTGTCGTTTTTCTCCGTCGTTGGCGTCTTTCTCCGTCGTTGTCTGCTTCGTTGTCGTCTTTCTCCGTCGTTGTCTGCTTCGTTGTCGTCTTTCTCCGTCGTTGTCGTCTTTCTCCGTCGTTGTCTGCTTCATTGTCGTCTTTCTCCGTCGTTGTCGTCTTTCTCCCACGTTGTCGTTTTCTCCGTCGTTGTCTGCTTCATCGTCGTCTTTCTCCGTCGTTGTCGTCTTTCTCTATCGTTGTCTGCTTCATTGTCGTCTTTCTCCGTCGTTGTCGTCTTTCTCCGTCGTTGTCGTCTTTCTCCGTCGTTGTCGTCTTTCTCCGTCGTTGTCTGCTTCGTTGTCGTCTTTCTCCGTCGTTGTCTGCGTTGTTGTCGTCTTTCTCCGTCGTTGTCGTTTTTCTCAGTAGTTGTCTGCTTCGTTGTCGTCTTTCTCCGTCTTTGTTTTCTCCGTCGTTGTCGTCTTTCTCCGTCGTTGTCTGCTTCGTTGTCGTCTTTCTCCGTCGTTGTCGTCTTTCTCCATCGTTGTCTGCTTCGTTGTCGTCTTTCTCAGTCGTTGTCTGCTTCGTTGTCGTCTTTCTCCGTCGTTGTCGTCTTTCTCCGTCGTTGTCTGCTTCGTTGTCGTCTTTCTCCGTCATTGTCTGCTTCGTTGTTGTCTTTCTCCGTCGTTGTCTTTTTTCTCTGTCGTTGTCTGCTTCGTTGTCGTCTTTCACCGTCGTTGTTGTCTTTCTCCGTCGTTGTCGTTTTTCTCCGTCGTTGTCTGCTTCGTTGTCGTCTTTCTCCGTCGTTGTCGTCTTTCTCCATCGTTGTCTGCTTCGTTGTCCTCTTTCTCTGTCGTTGTCTGCTTCGTTGTCGTGTTTCTCCGTCGTTGTCGTCTTTCTCCGTCGTTGTCTGCTTCATTGTCGTCTTTCACCGTCGTTATCGTCTTTCTCCGTCGTTGTCGTCTTTCTCAGTCGTTGTCTGCTTCGTTGTCCTCTTTCTCCGTCGTTGTCGTCTTTCTCCGTCGTTGTCTGCTTCGTTGTCGTCTATGTCCGTCGTTGTCTGCTTCTTTGTCATCTTTCTCACTCGTTGTCGTCTTTCTCCGTCGTTGTCTGCTACGTTGACACCTTTCTCCGTCGTTGTCGTGTTTCTCCGTCGTTGTCTGCTTCGTTGTCGTCTTTCTACTTCGTTGTCGTCTTTCTACGTCGTTGTTGTCTTTCTCCGTCGTTGTCTGTTTCGTTGTCGTCTTTCTCCGTCGTTGTCGTCTTTCGCCGTCGTTGTCTGATTCGTTGTCGTCTTTCTCCGTCGTCGCCGTCTTTCTCCGTCGTTGTCGTCTTTCTCCGTCGTTGTCTGCTTCGTTGTCGTTTTTCTCCGTCGTTGTCTGCTTCGTTGTCGTCTTTCTCCGTCGGTGTCGTCTTTCTCCGTCGTTGTCTGCTTCGTTGTCGTCTTTCTCCGTCGTTGTCGTATTTCTCCGTCGTTGTCGTCTTTCTGGGTCGTTGTCTGCTTCGTTGTCGTCTTTCTCCGTCGTTGTCGTTTTTCTCCGTCGTTGTCCGCTTCGTTGTCGTCTTTCTCTGTCGTTGTCGTCTTTCTCCGTCGTTTTCTGCTTCGTTGTCGTCTTTCTCCGTCATTGTCCTCTTTCTCCTTCGTTATCGTCTTTCTCATTCGTTTTCATCTTTCTCCGTCGTTGTCGTCCTTCTCTGTCGTTGTCGTGTTTCTCCCTCGTTGTCTGCTTCGTGGTCGTATTTCTCCGTCGTTGTCGTCTTTCTCCGTCGTTGTCTGCTTCATTGTCGTCTATCTCCGTCGTTGTCTGCTTCGTTTTCATCTTTCTCCGTCGTTGTCGTCTTTCTCCGTCGTTGTCTGTTTCGTTGTCGTCTTTCTCTGTCGTTGTCGTATTTCTCCGTCGTTGTCGTCTTTCTCCGTCGTTGTCTCCTTCGTTGTCGTCTTTCTCCGTCATTGTCGTCTTTCTCCGTCGTTGTCTGCTTCGTTGTCGTCTTTCTCCGTCTTTATCTGCTTCGTTGTAGTCTTTCTCCGTCGTTGTCGTCTTTCTCCGTCGTTGTCTGCTTCGTTGTCCTCTTTCTCCGTCATTGTCGACTTTCTCCGTCGTTGTCGTCTTTCTCCGTTGTTGTCTGCTTCGTTGTCGTCTTTCTCCATCGTTGTCGTCTTTCTCCGTCGTTGTCGTCTTTCTCCGTCGTTGTCTGCTTCGTTGTCGTCTTTCTCCGTCGTTGTCGTCTTTCTCCGTCGTTGTCTGCTTTGTTGTCGTCTTTCTCCGTCGTTGTCGTCTTTCTCCGTCTTCCGCTTCGTTGTCGTCTTTCTCCGTCGTTGTCGTCTTTCTCCGTCGTTGTCTGCCTCGTTGTCGTCTTTCTCCGTCATTGTCGTCTTTCTCATTCGTTATCTTCTTTCTCATTCGTTTTCATCTTTCTCCGTCGTTGTCGTCTTTCTCCATCGTTGTCTGCTTCGTTGTCGTCTTTCTCCGTCGTTGTCGTGTTTCTCCGTCGTTGTTCTGCTTCGTGGTCGTCTTTCTCCGTCGTTGTACTCTTTCTCCGTCGTTGTCTGCTTCATTGTCGTCTATCTCCGTCGTTGTCTGCTTCGTTTTCATCTTTCTCCGTCGTTGTCTTCTCTCTCCGTCGTTGTCTGCTTCGTTGACATCTTTCTCCGTCGTTTCCGTCTTTCTCCTTCGTTGTCTGCTTCGTTGTCGTCTTACTCCGTCGTTGTCGTTTTTCTCCGTTGTTGTCGTCTTTCTCCGTCGTTGTCTGCTTCGTTGTCGTCTTTCTCCTTCGTTGTCGTCTTTCTCCGTCGTTGTCTGCTTCGTTGTCGTCTTTCTCCGTTCTTGTCGTCTTTCTCTGTCGTTGTCTGCTTCATTGTCGTCTTTCTCCGTCGTTGTCTGCTTCGTTGTCATCTTTCTCCGTCGTTGTCGTCTTTCTCCGTCGTTGTCTATTTCGTTGTCGTCTTTCTCCGTCGTTGTCTGCTTCATTGTCGTCTTTCTCCGTCGTTGTCTGCTTCGTTGTCCTCTTTCTCCGTCGTTGTCGTCTTTCTCCGTCGTTGTCTGCTTCGTTGTCATCTTTCTCCGTCGTTGTCGTCTTTCTCCGTCGTTGTCTGCTTCGTTGACATCTTTCTCCGTCGTTGTCGTCTTTCTCCGTCGTTGTCTGCTGCGTTGTCGTCTTTCTCCGTCGTTGTCGTTTTTCTACGTCGTTGTCGTCTTTCTCCGTCGTTGTCTGCTTCGTTGTCGTCTTTCTCCGTCGTTGTTGTTTTTCTCCTTCGTTGTCGTCTTTCTCCTTCGCTGTCTGCTTCGTTGTCGTCTTTCTCCGTCGTTGTCGTCTTTCTCTGTCGTTGTCGTCTTTCTCCGTCGTTGTCTGCTTCGTTGTCTTATTTCTCCGTCGTTGTCGTCTTTCTCCGTCGTTGTCTGCTTCATTGTCGTCTTTCTCCGTCGTTGTCGTCTTTCTGGGTCGTTATCTGCTTCGTTGTCGTCTTTCTCCGTCGTTGCCGTCTTTCTCCGTCGTTGTCTGCTTCGTTGTCGTCTTTCTCCGTCGTTGTCGTCTTTCTCCGTCGTTGTCTGCTTCATTGTCGTCTTTCTCCGTCGTTGTCGTCTTTCTCCCACGTTGTCGTTTTCTCCGTCGTTGTCTGCTTCATCGTCGTCTTTCTCCGTCGTTGTCGTCTTTCTCTGTCGTTGTCTGCTTCATTGTCGTCTTTCTCCGTCGTTGTCGTCTTTCTCCGTCGTTGTCGTCTTTCTCCGTCGTTGTCGTTTTTCTCAGTAGTTGTCTGCTTCGTTGTCGTCTTTCTCCGTCGTTGTTGTCTTTCTCCGTCGTTGTCGTTTTTCTCCGTCGTTGTCTGCTTCGTTGTCGTCTTTCTCCGTCGTTGTCGTCTTTCTCCATCGTTGTCTGCTTCGTTGTCCTCTTTCTCTGTCGTTGTCTGCTTCGTTGTCGTCTTTCTCCGTCGTTGTCGTCTTTCTCCGTCGTTGTCTGCTTCATTGTCGTCTTTCTCCGTCGTTGTCGTCTTTCTCAGTCGTTGTCTGCTTCGTTGTCGTCTTTCTCCGTCGTTGTCGTCTTTCTCCGTCGTTGTCTGCTTCGTTGTCGTCTATGTCCGTCGTTGTCTGCTTCTTTGTCATCTTTCTCACTCGTTGTCGTCTTTCTCCGTCGTTGTCTGCTACGTTGACACCTTTCTCCGTCGTTGTCGTCTTTCTCCGTCGTTGTCTGCTTCGTTGTCGTCTTTCTACTTCGTTGTCGTCTTTCTACGTCGTTGTTGTCTTTCTCCGTCGTTGTCTGTTTCGTTGTCGTCTTTCTCCGTCGTTGTCGTCTTTCGCCGTCATTGTCTGATTCGTTGCCGTCTTTCTCCGTCGTTGTCGTCTTTCTCCGTCGTTGTCTGCTTCGTTGTCGTTTTTCTCCGTCGTTGTCTGCTTCGTTGTCGTCTTTCTCCGTCGTTGTCGTTTTTCTCCGTCGTTGTCTGCTTCGTTGTCGTCTTTCTCCGTCGTTGTCGTATTTCTCCGTCGTTGTCGTCTTTCTGGGTCGTTGTCTGCTTCGTTGTCGTCTTTCTCCGTCGTTGTCGTTTTTCTCCGTCGTTGTCCGCTTCGTTGTCGTCTTTCTCTGTCGTTGTCGTCTTTCTCCGTCGTTTTCTGCTTCGTTGTCGTCTTTCTCCGTCATTGTCCTCTTTCTCCTTCGTTATCGTCTTTCTCATTCGTTTTCATCTTTCTCCGTCGTTGTCGTCCTTCTCTGTCGTTGTCGTGTTTCTCCCTCGTTGTCTGCTTCGTGGTCGTATTTCTCCGTCGTTGTCGTCTTTCTCCGTCGTTGTCTGCTTCATTGTCGTCTATCTCCGTCGTTGTCTGCTTCGTTTTCATCTTTCTCCGTCGTTGTCGTCTTTCTCCGTCGTTGTCTGCTTCGTTGTCGTCTTTCTCTGTCGTTGTCGTATTTCTCCGTCGTTGTCGTCTTTCTCCGTCGTTGTCTCCTTCGTTGTCGTCTTTCTCCGTCATTGTCGTCTTTCTCCGTCGTTGTCTGCTTCGTTGTCGTCTTTCTCCGTCTTTATCAGCTTCGTTGTAGTCTTTCTCCGTCGTTGTCGTCTTTCTCCGTCGTTGTCTGCTTCGTTGTCATCTTTCTCCGTCGTTGTCGACTTTCTCCGTCGTTGTCGTCTTTCTCCGTCGTTGTCTGCTTCGTTGTCGTCTTTCTCCATCGTTGTCGTCTTTCTCCGTCGTTGTCGTCTTTCTCCGTCGTTGTCTGCTTCGTTGTCGTCTTTCTCCGTCTTTGTCGTCTTTCTCCGTCGTTGTCTGCTTTGTTGTCGTCTTTCTCCGTCGTTGTCGTCTTTCTCCGTCTTCCGCTTCGTTGTCGTCTTTCTCCGTCGTTGTCGTCTTTCTCCGTCGTTGTCTGCCTCGTTGTCGTCTTTCTCCGTCATTGTCGTCTTTCTCATTCGTTATCTTCTTTCTCATTCGTTTTCATCTTTCTCCGTCGTTGTCGTCTTTCTCCATCGTTGTCTGCTTCGTTGTCGTCTTTCTCCGTCGTTGTCGTGTTTCTCCGTCGTTGTTCTGCTTCGTGGTCGTCTTTCTCCGTCGTTGTACTCTTTCTCCGTCGTTGTCTGCTTCATTGTCGTCTATCTCCGTCGTTGTCTGCTTCGTTTTCATCTTTCTCCGTCGTTGTCTTCTCTCTCCGTCGTTGTCTGCTTCGTTGACATCTTTCTCCGTCGTTGCCGTCTTTCTCCTTCGTTGTCTGCTTCGTTGTCGTCTTACTCCGTCGTTGTCGTTTTTCTCCGTTGTTGTCGTCTTTCTCCGTCGTTTTCTGCTTCGTTGTCGTCTTTCTCCTTCGTTGTCGTCTTTCTCCGTCGTTGTCTGCTTCGTTGTCGTCTTTCTCCGTTGTTGTCGTCTTTCTCTGTCGTTGTCTGCTTCATTGTCGTCTTTCTCCGTCGTTGTCTGCTTCGTTGTCCTCTTTCTCCGTCGTTGTCGTGTTTCTCCGTCGTTGTCTGCTTCGTTGTCATCTTTCTCCGTCGTTGTCGTCTTTCTCCGTCGTTGTCTATTTCGTTGTCGTCTTTCTCCGTCGTTGTCTGCTTCATTGTCGTCTTTCTCCGTCGTTGTCTGCTTCGTTGTCCTCTTTCTCCGTCGTTGTCGTCTTTCTCCGTCGTTGTCTGCTTCGTTGTCATCTTTCTCCGTCGTTGTCGTCTTTCTCCGTCGTTGTCTGCTTCGTTGACATCTTTCTCCGTCGTTGTCGTCTTTCTCCGTCGTTGTCTGCTGCGTTGTCGTCTTTCTCCGTCGTTGTCGTTTTTCTACGTCGTTGTCGTCTTTCTCCGTCGTTGTCTGCTTCGTTGTCGTCTTTCTCCATCGTTGTTGTTTTTCTCCTTCGTTGTCGTCTTTCTCCGTCGTTGTCTGCTTCGTTGTCGTCTTTCTCCGTCGTTGTCGTCTTTCTCTGTCGTTGTCGTCTTTCTCCGTCGTTGTCTGCTTCGTTGTCATATTTCTCCGTCGTTGTCGTCTTTCTCCATCGTTGGCGTCTTTCTCCGTCGTTGTCTGCTTCATTGTCGTCTTTCTCCGTCGTTGTCTGCTTCGTTGTCGTCTTTCTCTGTCGTTGTCTGCTTCGTTGTCGTCTTTCTGTGTCGTTGTCGTCTTTCTCCGTCGTTGTCTGCTTCGTTGTCGTCTTTCTCCGTCGTTGTCGTCTTTCTCCGTCGTTGTCGTCTTTCTCCGTCGTTGTCTGCTTCGTTGTCGTCTTTCTCCATCGTTGTCGTCTTTCTCTGTCGTTGTCGTCTTTCTCCGTCGTTGTCTGCTTCATTGTCGTCTTTCTCCGTCGTTGTCGTCTTTCTCCCACGTTGTCGTTTTCTCCGTCGTTGTCTGCTTCATCGTCGTCTTTCTCCGTCGTTGTCGTCTTTCTCTGTCGTTGTCTGCTTCGTTGTCGTCTTTCTCCGTCGTTGTCGTCTTTCTCCGTCGTTGTCTGCTTCGTTGTCGTCTTTCTCTGTCGTTGTCTGCTTCGTTGTCGTCTTTCTGTGTCGTTGTCGTCTTTCTCCGTCGTTGTCTGCTTCGTTGTCGTCTTTCTCCGTCGTTGTCGTCTTTCTCCGTCGTTGTCGTCTTTCTCCGTCGTTGTCTGCTTCGTTGTCGTCTTTCTCCATCGTTGTCGTCTTTCTCTGTCGTTGTCGTCTTTCTCCGTCGTTGTCTGCTTCGTTGTAGTCTTTCTCCGTCGTTGTCGTCTTTCTCCGTCATTTTCTGCTTCGTTGTCGTCTTTCTCCGTCGTTTTCTGCTTCGTTGTCGTCTTTCTCCGTCGTTGTCGTCTTTCTCCGTCGTTGTCGTCTTTCTCTGTCGTTGTCTGCTTCGTTGTCGTCTTTCTCCGTCGTTGTCTGCTTCGTTGTCGTTTTTCTCCGTCGTTGTCTGCTTCATTGTCGTCTTTCTCCGTCGTTGTCGTCTTTCTCCGTCATTGTCTGCTTCGTTGGCATCTTTCTCCGTCGTTGTCATCTTTCTCCGTCGTTGTCATCTTTTTCCGTCATTGTCTGCTTCGTTGTCGTCTTTCTCCGTCGTTTTCTACTTTGTTGTCTTTCTCCGTCGTTGTCGTCTTTCTCCGTCGTTGTCGTCTTTCTCCGTCGTTGTTTGTTTCGTTGTCGTCTTTCTCCGTCGTTGTCGTCTTTCTCCGTCGTTCTCTGCTTCGTTGTCGTCTTTCTTTGTCGTTGTCGTCTTTCTCCGTTGTTATCGTCTTTCTCCGTCGTTGTCATCTTTCTCCGTCGTTGTCTGCTTCTTTGTCGTCTTTCTCCGTCGTCTGCTTCGTTGTCGTCTTTCTCCGTCGTTGTCGTCTTTCTCCGTCGTTGTCTGCTTCGTGGTCGTCTTTCTCCGTCATTGTCGTCTTTCTCCGTCATTGTCTGCTTCATTGTCGTCTATCTCCATCGTTGTCTGCTCTGTTGTCATCTTTCTCCGTCGGTGTCGTCTTTCTCCGTCGTTGTCTGCTTCGTTGACGTCTTTCTCCGTCGTTGTCGTCTTTCTCCGTCGTTTTCTACTTTTTTGTCGTCTTTCTCCGTCGTTGTCGTATTTCTCCGTCGTTGTCGTCTTTCTCCGTCATTGTCTGCTTCGTCGTCGACTTTCTCCGTCGTTGTCGTCTTTCTCCGTCGTTGTCTGCTTCGTTGTCGTCTTTCTCCGTCGTTGTCGTCTTTCTCCGTTGTTGTCTGCTTCGTTGTCGTCTTTCTCCATCGTTGTCGTCTTTCTCCGTCGTTGTCGTCTTTCTCCGTCGTTGTCTGCTTCGTTGTCGTCTTTCTCCGTCGTTGTCGTCTTTCTCCGTCATTTTCTGCTTCGTTGTCGTCTTTCTCCGTCGTTGTCTGCTTTGTTGTCGTCTTTCTCCGTCGTTGTCGTCTTTCTCCGTCGTCCGCTTCGTTGTCGTCTTTCTCCGTCGTTGTCGTCTTTCTCCGTCGCTGTCTGCCTCGTTGTCGTCTTTCTCCGTCGTTGTCGTCTTTCTCCGTCGTTGTCTGCTTCGTTGTCGTCTTTCTCTGTCGTTGTCGTTTTTCTCCGTCGTTGCCGTCTTTCTCCGTCGTTGTCTGCTTCGTTGTCGTCTTTCTCCTTCGTTGTCGTCTTTCTCCGTCGTTGTCTGCTTCGTTGTCGTCTTTCTCCGTCGTTGTCGTCTTTCTCCGTCGTTGTCTGCTTCATTGTCGTCTTTCTCCGCCGTTGTCTGCTTTGTTGTCGTCTTTCTCCGTCGTTGTCGTGTTTCTCCGTCGTTGTCGTGTTTCTCCGTCGTTGTCTGCTTTGTTGTCGTCTTTCTCCGTCGTTGTCTGCTTCGTTGTCGTCTTTCTCCGTCGTTGTCGTCTTTCTCCATCGTTGTCGTGTTTCTCCGTCGTTGTCTGCTTCGTTGTCGTCTTTCTCCGTCGTCCGCTTCGTTGTCGTCTTTCTCCGTCGTTGTCGTCTTTCTCCGTTGTTGTCTGCTTCGTTGTCGTCTTTCTCCGTCGTTGTCGTCTTTCTCCTTCGTTATCGTCTTTCTCATTCGTTTTCATCTTTCTCCGTCGTTGTCGTCTTTCTCCGTCGTTGTCTGCTTCGTTGTCATCTTTCTCCGTCGTTGTCGTCTTTCTCCGTCGTTGTCGTCTTTCTCCGTCGTTGTCTGATTTCTCCGTCGTTGTCGTATTTCTCCGTCATTGTCTGCTTCGTTGTCGTCTTTCTCCGTCGTTGTCGTCTTTCTCCGTCGCTGTCGTCTTTCTCCGTCGTTGTCTGCTTCGTTGTCGTCTTTCTCCGTCGTTGTCGTCTTTCTCCGTCGTTGTCTGCTTCGTTGTAGTCTTTCTCCGTCGTTGTCGTTTTTCTCTGTCGTTGTTGTTTTTCTCCGTCGTTGTCATCTTCGTTGTCGTCTTTCTCCTTCGTTGTCGTCTTTCACCGTCGTTGTCTGCTTCATTGTCGTCTTTCTCCGTCGTTGACATCTTTCTCCGTCGTTGTCTGCTTCGTTGTCGTCTTTCTCCGTCGTTGTTGTCTTTCTCCGTCGTTGGCATCTTTCTCCGTCGTTGTCTGCTTCGTTGTCGTCTTTCTCCGTCGATTTCTGCTTCGTTGTCGTCTTTCTCCAGCGTTGTCGTCTTTCTCCGTCGTTGTCTGCTTCGTTGTCGTCTTTCTCCGTCGTTGTGTGCTTCATTGTCGTCTTTCTCCGTCGTTGTCGTCTTTCTAACACGTTGTCGTCTTTCTCCGTCGTTGTCTGCTTCGTTGAAATCTTTCTCCGTCGTTTTCGTCTTTCTCCGTCGTTGTCTGCTTCGTTGTCGTCTTTCTCCGTCGTTGTCTGCGTCGTTGTCGTCTATCTCCGTCGTTGTCGTTTTTCTCCGTCGTTGTCTGTTTCGTTGTCGTCTTTCTCTGTCGTTGTCGTCTTTCTCCGTCGTTGTCTGATTCGTTGTCGTCTTTCTCCGTCGTCGCCGTCTTTCTCCGTCGTTGTCGTCTTTCTCCGTCGTTGTCTGCTTCGTTGTCGTTTTTCTCCGTCGTTGTCTGCTTCGTTGTCGTCTTTCTCCGTCGTTGTCGTCTTTCTCCGTCTTTGTCTGCTTCGTTGTCGTCTTTCTCCGTCGTTGTCGTATTTCTCCGTCGTTGTCGTCTTTCTGGGTCGTTGTCTGCTTCGTTGTCGTCTTTCTCCGTCGTTGTCGTTTTTCTCCGTCGTTGTCCGCTTCGTTGTCGTCTTTCTCTGTCGTTGTCGTCTTTCTCCGTCGTTGTCTGCTTCGTTGTCGTCTTTCTCCGTCATTGTCCTATTTCTCCTTCGTTATTGTCTTTCTCATACGTTTTCATCTTTCTCCCTCGTTGTCGTCTTTCTCCGTCGTTGTCGTGTTTCTCCCTCGTTGTCTGCTTCGTTGTCATCTTTCTCCGTCGTTGTCGTCTTTCTCCGTCGTTGTCTGCTTCATTGTCGTCTATCTCCGTCGTTGTCTGCTTCGTTTTCATCTTTCTCCGTCGTTGTCGTCTTTCTCCGTCGATGTCTGCTTCGTTGACATCTTTCTCCGTCGTTGTCGTCTTTCTCCGTCGTTTCTGCTTCGTTGTCGTCTTTCTCTGTCGTTGTCGTATTTCTCCGTCGTTGTCGTCTTTCTCCGTCGTTTTCTGCTTCGTTGTCGTCTTTCTCCGTCATTGTCGTCTTTCTCCGTCGTTGTCTGCTTCGTTGTCGTCTTTCTCCGTCTTTATCTGCTTCGTTGTAGTCTTTCTCCGTCGTTGTCGTCTTTCTCCGTCGTTGTCTGCTTCGTTGTCGTCTTTCTCCGTCGTTGTCGACTTTCTCCATCGTTGTCGTCATTCTCCGTCGTTGTCTGCTTCGTTGTCGTCTTTTCCGTCGTTGTCGTCTTTCTCCGTTGTTGTCTGCTTCGTTGTCGTCTTTCTCCATCGTTGTCGTCTTTCTCCGTCGTTGTCGTCTTTCTCCGTCGTTGTCTGCTTCGTTGTCGTCTTTCTCCGTCGTTGTCGTCTTTCTCCGTCATTTTCTGCTTCGTTGTCGTCTTTCTCCGTCGTTGCCTGCTTTGTTGTCGTCTTTCTCCGTCGTTGTCGTCTTTCTCCGTCGTCCGCTTCGTTGTCGACTTTCTCCGTCGTTGTCGTCTTTCTCCGTCATTGTCTGCTTCGTTGGCATCTTTCTCCGTCGTTGTCATCTTTCTCCGTCGTTGTCATCTTTTTCCGTCATTGTCTGCTTCGTTGTCGTCTTTCTCCGTCGTTTTCTACTTTGTTGTCTTTCTCCGTCGTTGTCGTCTTTCTCCGTCGTTGTCGTCTTTCTCCGTCGTTGTTTGTTTCGTTGTCGTCTTTCTCCGTCGTTGTCGTCTTTCTCCGTCGTTCTCTGCTTCGTTGTCGTCTTTCTTTGTCGTTGTCGTCTTTCTCCGTTGTTATCGTCTTTCTCCGTCGTTGTCATCTTTCTCCGTCGTTGTCTGCTTCTTTGTCGTCTTTCTCCGTCGTCTGCTTCGTTGTCGTCTTTCTCCGTCGTTGTCGTCTTTCTCCGTCGTTGTCTGCTTCGTGGTCGTCTTTCTCCGTCATTGTCGTCTTTCTCCGTCATTGTCTGCTTCATTGTCGTCTATCTCCATCGTTGTCTGCTCTGTTGTCATCTTTCTCCGTCGGTGTCGTCTTTCTCCGTCGTTGTCTGCTTCGTTGACGTCTTTCTCCGTCGTTGTCGTCTTTCTCCGTCGTTTTCTACTTTTTTGTCGTCTTTCTCCGTCGTTGTCGTATTTCTCCGTCGTTGTCGTCTTTCTCCGTCATTGTCTGCTTCGTCGTCGACTTTCTCCGTCGTTGTCGTCTTTCTCCGTCGTTGTCTGCTTCGTTGTCGTCTTTCTCCGTCGTTGTCGTCTTTCTCCGTTGTTGTCTGCTTCGTTGTCGTCTTTCTCCATCGTTGTCGTCTTTCTCCGTCGTTGTCGTCTTTCTCCGTCGTTGTCTGCTTCGTTGTCGTCTTTCTCCGTCGTTGTCGTCTTTCTCCGTCATTTTCTGCTTCGTTGTCGTCTTTCTCCGTCGTTGTCTGCTTTGTTGTCGTCTTTCTCCGTCGTTGTCGTCTTTCTCCGTCGTCCGCTTCGTTGTCGTCTTTCTCCGTCGTTGTCGTCTTTCTCCGTCGCTGTCTGCCTCGTTGTCGTCTTTCTCCGTCGTTGTCGTCTTTCTCCGTCGTTGTCTGCTTCGTTGTCGTCTTTCTCTGTCGTTGTCGTTTTTCTCCGTCGTTGCCGTCTTTCTCCGTCGTTGTCTGCTTCGTTGTCGTCTTTCTCCTTCGTTGTCGTCTTTCTCCGTCGTTGTCTGCTTCGTTGTCGTCTTTCTCCGTCGTTGTCGTCTTTCTCCGTCGTTGTCTGCTTCATTGTCGTCTTTCTCCGCCGTTGTCTGCTTTGTTGTCGTCTTTCTCCGTCGTTGTCGTGTTTCTCCGTCGTTGTCGTGTTTCTCCGTCGTTGTCTGCTTTGTTGTCGTCTTTCTCCGTCGTTGTCTGCTTCGTTGTCGTCTTTCTCCGTCGTTGTCGTCTTTCTCCATCGTTGTCGTGTTTCTCCGTCGTTGTCTGCTTCGTTGTCGTCTTTCTCCGTCGTCCGCTTCGTTGTCGTCTTTCTCCGTCGTTGTCGTCTTTCTCCGTTGTTGTCTGCTTCGTTGTCGTCTTTCTCCGTCGTTGTCGTCTTTCTCCTTCGTTATCGTCTTTCTCATTCGTTTTCATCTTTCTCCGTCGTTGTCGTCTTTCTCCGTCGTTGTCTGCTTCGTTGTCATCTTTCTCCGTCGTTGTCGTCTTTCTCCGTCGTTGTCGTCTTTCTCCGTCGTTGTCTGATTTCTCCGTCGTTGTCGTATTTCTCCGTCATTGTCTGCTTCGTTGTCGTCTTTCTCCGTCGTTGTCGTCTTTCTCCGTCGCTGTCGTCTTTCTCCGTCGTTGTCTGCTTCGTTGTCGTCTTTCTCCGTCGTTGTCGTCTTTCTCCGTCGTTGTCTGCTTCGTTGTAGTCTTTCTCCGTCGTTGTCGTTTTTCTCTGTCGTTGTTGTTTTTCTCCGTCGTTGTCATCTTCGTTGTCGTCTTTCTCCTTCGTTGTCGTCTTTCACCGTCGTTGTCTGCTTCATTGTCGTCTTTCTCCGTCGTTGACATCTTTCTCCGTCGTTGTCTGCTTCGTTGTCGTCTTTCTCCGTCGTTGTTGTCTTTCTCCGTCGTTGGCATCTTTCTCCGTCGTTGTCTGCTTCGTTGTCGTCTTTCTCCGTCGATTTCTGCTTCGTTGTCGTCTTTCTCCAGCGTTGTCGTCTTTCTCCGTCGTTGTCTGCTTCGTTGTCGTCTTTCTCCGTCGTTGTGTGCTTCATTGTCGTCTTTCTCCGTCGTTGTCGTCTTTCTAACACGTTGTCGTCTTTCTCCGTCGTTGTCTGCTTCGTTGAAATCTTTCTCCGTCGTTTTCGTCTTTCTCCGTCGTTGTCTGCTTCGTTGTCGTCTTTCTCCGTCGTTGTCTGCGTCGTTGTCGTCTATCTCCGTCGTTGTCGTTTTTCTCCGTCGTTGTCTGTTTCGTTGTCGTCTTTCTCTGTCGTTGTCGTCTTTCTCCGTCGTTGTCTGATTCGTTGTCGTCTTTCTCCGTCGTCGCCGTCTTTCTCCGTCGTTGTCGTCTTTCTCCGTCGTTGTCTGCTTCGTTGTCGTTTTTCTCCGTCGTTGTCTGCTTCGTTGTCGTCTTTCTCCGTCGTTGTCGTCTTTCTCCGTCTTTGTCTGCTTCGTTGTCGTCTTTCTCCGTCGTTGTCGTATTTCTCCGTCGTTGTCGTCTTTCTGGGTCGTTGTCTGCTTCGTTGTCGTCTTTCTCCGTCGTTGTCGTTTTTCTCCGTCGTTGTCCGCTTCGTTGTCGTCTTTCTCTGTCGTTGTCGTCTTTCTCCGTCGTTGTCTGCTTCGTTGTCGTCTTTCTCCGTCATTGTCCTATTTCTCCTTCGTTATTGTCTTTCTCATACGTTTTCATCTTTCTCCCTCGTTGTCGTCTTTCTCCGTCGTTGTCGTGTTTCTCCCTCGTTGTCTGCTTCGTTGTCATCTTTCTCCGTCGTTGTCGTCTTTCTCCGTCGTTGTCTGCTTCATTGTCGTCTATCTCCGTCGTTGTCTGCTTCGTTTTCATCTTTCTCCGTCGTTGTCGTCTTTCTCCGTCGATGTCTGCTTCGTTGACATCTTTCTCCGTCGTTGTCGTCTTTCTCCGTCGTTTCTGCTTCGTTGTCGTCTTTCTCTGTCGTTGTCGTATTTCTCCGTCGTTGTCGTCTTTCTCCGTCGTTTTCTGCTTCGTTGTCGTCTTTCTCCGTCATTGTCGTCTTTCTCCGTCGTTGTCTGCTTCGTTGTCGTCTTTCTCCGTCTTTATCTGCTTCGTTGTAGTCTTTCTCCGTCGTTGTCGTCTTTCTCCGTCGTTGTCTGCTTCGTTGTCGTCTTTCTCCGTCGTTGTCGACTTTCTCCATCGTTGTCGTCATTCTCCGTCGTTGTCTGCTTCGTTGTCGTCTTTTCCGTCGTTGTCGTCTTTCTCCGTTGTTGTCTGCTTCGTTGTCGTCTTTCTCCATCGTTGTCGTCTTTCTCCGTCGTTGTCGTCTTTCTCCGTCGTTGTCTGCTTCGTTGTCGTCTTTCTCCGTCGTTGTCGTCTTTCTCCGTCATTTTCTGCTTCGTTGTCGTCTTTCTCCGTCGTTGCCTGCTTTGTTGTCGTCTTTCTCCGTCGTTGTCGTCTTTCTCCGTCGTCCGCTTCGTTGTCGACTTTCTCCGTCGTTGTCGTCTTTCTCCGTCGTTGTCTGCCTCGTTGTCGTCTTTCTCCGTCATTGTCGTCTTTCTCATTCGTTATCTTCTTTCTCATTCGTTTTCATCTTTCTCCGTCGTTGTCGTCTTTCTCCATCGTTGTCTGCTTCGTTGTCGTCTTTCTCCGTCGTTGTCGTGTTTCTCCGTCGTTGTTCTACTTCGTGGTCGTCTTTCTCCGTCGTTGTCGTCTTTCTCCGTCGTTGTCTGCTTCATTGTCGTCTATCTCCGTCGTTGTCTGCTTCGTTTTCATCTTTCTCCGTCGTTGTCTTCTCTCTCCATCGTTGTCTGCTTCGTTGACATCTTTCTCCGTCGTTGTCGTCTTTCTCCGTCGTTGTCTGCTGCGTTGTCGTCTTTCTCCGTCGTTGTCGTTTTTCTCCGTCGTTGTCGTCTTTCTCCGTCGTTGTCTGCTTCGTTGTCGTCTTTCTCCGTCGTTGTCGTTTTTCTCCTTCGTTGTCGTCTTTCTCCGTCGTTGTCTCCTTCGTTGTCGTCTTTCTCCGTCGTTGTCGTTTTTCTCCTTCGTTGTCGTCTTTCTCCGTCGTTGTCTGCTTCGTTGTCGTCTTTTTCCGTCGTTGTCGTCTTTCTCTGTCGTTGTCGTCTTTCTCCGTCGTTGTCTGCTTCGTTGTCATATTTCTCCGTCGTTGTCGTTTTTCTCCGTCGTTGGCGTCTTTCTCCGTCGTTGTCTGCTTCGTTGTCGTCTTTCTCCGTCGTTGTCTGCTTCATCGTCGTCTTTCTCCGTCGTTGTCGTCTTTCTCTGTCGTTGTCTGCTTCATTGTCGTCTTTCTCCGTCGTTGTCGTCTTTCTCCGTCGTTGTCGTCTTTCTCCGTCGTTGTCGTCTTTCTCCATCGTTGTCTGCTTCGTTGTCGTCTTTCTCCGTCGTTGTCTGCGTCGTTGTCGTCTTTCTCCGTCGTTGTCGTTTTTCTCCGTAGTTGTCTGCTTCGTTGTCGTCTTTCTCCGTCGTTGTTTTCTCCGTCGTTGTCGTCTTTCTCCGTCGTTGTCTGCTTAGTTGTCGTCTTTCTCCGTCGTTGTCGTCTTTCTCCATCGTTGTCTGCTTCGTTGTTGTCTTTCTCTGTCGTTGTCTGCTTCGTTGTCGTCTTTCTCTGTCGTTGTCGTCTTTCTCCGTCGTTGTCTGCTTCGTTGTCGTCTTTCTCCGTCTTTGTCTGCTTCGTTGTTGTCTTTCTCCGTCGTTGACTTTTTTCTCTGTCGTTGTCTGCTTCGTTGTCGTCTTTCACCGTCGTTGTTGTCTTTCTCCGTCGTTGTCGTTTTTCTCCGTCGTTGTCTGATTCGTTGTCGTCTTTCTCCGTCGTTGTCGTCTTTCTCCATCGTTGTCTGCTTCGTTGTCCTCTTTCTCTGTCGTTGTCTGCTTCGTTGTCGTCTTTCTCCGTCGTTGTCGTCTTTCTCCGTCGTTGTCTGCTTCATTGTCGTCTTTCTCCGTCGTTATCGTCTTTCTCCGTCGTTGTCGTCTTTCTCCGTCGTTGTCTGCTTCGTTGTCGTCTTTCTCCGTCGTTGTCGTCTTTCTCCGTCGTTGTCTGCTTCATTGTCGAATTTCTCCGTCGTTATCGTCTTTCTCCGTCGTTGTCGTCTTTCTCCGTCGTTGTCTGCTTCGTTGTCGTCTTTCTCTGCCGTTGTCGTGTTTCTCCGTCGTTGTATGCTTCGTTGTCGTCTATCTCCGTCGTTGTCTACTTCTTTGTCATCTTTCTCACTCGTTGTCGTCTTTCTCCGTCGTTGTCTGCTACGTTGACACCTTTCTCCGTCGTTGTCGTTTTTCTCCGTCGTTGTCTGCTTCGTTGTCGTCTTTCTGCTTCGTTGTCGTCTTTCTCCGTCGTTGTTGTCTTTCTCCGTCGTTGTCTGTTTCGTTGTCGTCTTTCTCCGTCGTTGTCGTCTTTCTCCGTCGTTGTCTGATTCGTTGTCGTCTTTCTCCGTCGTCACCGTCTTTCTCCGTCGTTGTCGTCTTTCTCAGTCGTTGTCTGCTTCGTTGTCGTTTTTCTCCGTCGTTGTCTGCTTCGTTGATGTCTTTCTCCGTCGTTGTCGTCTTTCTCCGTCGTTGTCTGCTTCGTTGTCGTCTTTCTCCGTCGTTGTCGTATTTCTCCGTCGTTGTCGTATTTCTGGGTCGTTATCTGCTTCGTTGTCGTCTTTCTCCGTCGTTGCCGTCTTTCTCCGTCGTTGTCTGCTTCGTTGTCGTCTTTCTCCGTCGTTGTCGTCTTTCTCCGTCGTTGTCTGCTTCATTGTCGTCTTTCTCCGTCGTTGTCGTCTTTCTCCCACGTTGTCGTTTTCTCCGTCGTTGTCTGCTTCATCGTCGTCTTTCTCCGTCGTTGTCGTCTTTCTCTGTCGTTGTCTGCTTCATTGTCGTCTTTCTCCGTCGTTGTCGTCTTTCTCCGTCGTTGTCGTCTTTCTCCGTCGTTGTCGTTTTTCTCAGTAGTTGTCTGCTTCGTTGTCGTCTTTCTCCGTCGTTGTTTTCTCCGTTGTTGTCGTCTTTCTCCGTCGTTGTCTGCTTCGTTGTCGTCTTTCTCCGTCGTTGTCGTCTTTCTCCGTCGTTGTCTGCTTCGTTGTCGTCTTTCTCCGTCGTTGTCTGCTTCGTTGTCGTCTTTCTCCGTCGTTGTCGTCTTTCTCCGTCGTTGTCTGCTTCGTTGTCGTCTTTCTCCGTCATTGTCTGCTTCGTTGTTGTCTTTCTCCGTCGTTGTCTTTTTTCTCTGTCGTTGTCTGCTTCGTTGTCTTCTTTCACCGTCGTTGTTGTCTTTCTCCGTCGTTGTCGTTTTTCTCCGTCGTTGTCTGCTTCGTTGTCGTCTTTCTCCGTCGTTGTCGTCTTTCTCCATCGTTGTCTGCTTCGTTGTCCTCTTTCTCCGTCGTTGTCTGATTCGTTGTCGTCTTTCTCCGTCGTCGCCGTCTTTCTCCGTCGTTGTCGTCTTTCTCCGTCGTTGTCTGCTTCGTTGTCGTTTTTCTCCGTCGTTATCTGCTTCGTTGTCGTCTTTCTCCGTCGTTGTCGTCTTTCTCCGTCGTTGTCTGCTTCGTTGTCGTCTTTCTCCGTCGTTGTCGTATTTCTCCGTCGTTGTCGTCTTTCTGGGTCGTTGTCTGCTTCGTTGTCGTCTTTCTCCGTCGTTGTCGTTTTTCTCCGTCGTTGTCCGCTTCCTTGTCGTCTTTCTCTGTCGTTGTCGTCTTTCTCCGTCGTTTTCGGCTTCGTTGTCGTCTTTCTCCGTCATTGTCCTCTTTCTCCTTCGTTATCGTCTTTCTCATTCGTTTTCATCTTTCTCCGTCGTTGTCGTCTTTCTCTGTCGTTGTCGTGTTTCTCCCTCGTTGTCTGCTTCGTGGTCGTATTTCTCCGTCGTTGTCGTCTTTCTCCGTCGTTGTCTGCTTCATTGTCGTCTATCTCCGTCGTTGTCTGCTTCGTTTTCATCTTTCTCCGTCGTTGTCGTCTTTCTCCGTCGTTGTCTGCTTCGTTGTCGTCTTTCTCTATCGTTGTCGTATTTCTCCGTCGTTGTCTGCTTCGTTGTCCTCTTTCTCTGTCGTTGTCTGCTTCGTTGTCGTCTTTCTCCGTCGTTGTCGTCTTTCTCCGTCGTTGTCTGCTTCATTGTCGTCTTTCTCCGTCGTTATCGTCTTTCTCCGTCGTTGTCGTCTTTCTCCGTCGTTGTCTGCTTCGTTGTCGTCTTTCTCCGTCGTTGTCGTCTTTCTCCGTCGTTGTCTGCTTCATTGTCGTCTTTCTCCGTCGTTATCGTCTTTCTCCGTCGTTGTCGTCTTTCTCCGTCGTTGTCTGCTTCGTTGTCGTCTTTCTCCGTCGTTGTCGTCTTTCTCCGTCGTTGTCTGCTTCGTTGTCGTCTTTCTCTGCCGTTGTCGTGTTTCTCCGTCGTTGTATGCTTCGTTGTCGTCTATCTCCGTCGTTGTCTACTTCTTTGTCATCTTTCTCACTCGTTGTCGTCTTTCTCCGTCGTTGTCTGCTACGTTGACACCTTTCTCCGTCGTTGTCGTTTTTCTCCGTCGTTGTCTGCTTCATTGTCGTCTTTCTGCTTCGTTGTCGTCTTTCTCCGTCGTTGTTGTCTTTCTCCGTCGTTGTCTGTTTCGTTGTCGTCTTTCTCCGTCGTTGTCGTCTTTCTCCGTCGTTGTCTGATTCGTTGTCGTCTTTCTCCGTCGTCGCCGTCTTTCTCCGTCGTTGTCGTCTTTCTCAGTCGTTGTCTGCTTCGTTGTCGTTTTTCTCCGTCGTTGTCTGCTTCGATGACGTCTTTCTCCGTCGTTGTCGTCTTTCTCCGTCGTTGTCTGCTTCGTTGTCGTCTTTCTCCGTCGTTGTCGTATTTCTCCGTCGTTGTCGTCTTTCTGGGTCGTTATCTGCTTCGTTGTCGTCTTTCTCCGTCGTTGCCATCTTTCTCCGTCGTTGTCTGCTTCGTTGTCGTCTTTCTCCGTCGTTGTCGTCTTTCTCCGTCGTTGTCTGCTTCGTTGTCGTCTTTCTCCGTCGTTGTCGTCTTTCTCCCACGTTGTCGTTTTCTCCGTCGTTGTCTGCTTCATCGTCGTCTTTCTCCGTCGTTGTCGTCTTTCTCTGTCGTTGTCTGCTTCATTGTCGTCTTTCTCCGTCGTTGTCGTCTTTCTCCGTCGTTGTCGTCTTTCTCCGTCGTTGTCATTTTTCTCAGTAGTTGTCTGCTTCGTTGTCGTCTTTCTCCGTCGTTGTTTTCTCCGTCGTTGTAGTCTTTCTCCGTCGTTGTCTGCTTCGTTGTCGTCTTTCTCCGTCGTTGTCGTCTTTCTCCGTCGTTGTCTGCTTCGTTGTCGTCTTTCTCCGTCGTTGTCTGCTTCGTTGTCGTCTTTCTCCGTCGTTGTCGTCTTTCTCCGTCGTTGTCTGCTTCGTTGTCATATTTCTCCGTCGTTGTCGTCTTTCTCCGTCGTTGGCGTCTTTCTCCGTCTTTGTCTGCTTCATTGTCGTCTTTCTCCGTCGTTGTCTGCTTCGTTGTCGTCTTTCTCTGTCGTTGTCTGCTTCGTTGTCGTCTTTCTGAGTCGTTGTCGTCTTTCTCCGTCGTCTGCTTCGTTGTCGTCTTTCTCCGTCGTTGTCGTCTTTCTCCGTCGTTGTCGTCTTTCTCCGTCGTTGTCTGCTTCGTTGTCGTCTTTCTCCATCGTTGTCGTCTTTCTCTGTCGTTGTCGTCTTTCTCCGTCGTTGTCTGCTTCATTGTCGTCTTTCTCCGTCGTTGTCGTCTTTCTCCCACGTTGTCGTTTTCTCCGTCGTTGTCTGCTTCATCGTCGTCTTTCTCCGTCGTTGTCGTCTTTCTCTGTCGTTGTCTGCTTCGTTGTCGTCTTTCTCCGTCGTTGTCGTCTTTCTCCGTCGTTGTCGTCTTTCTCCGTCGTTGTCGTCTTTCTCCGTCGTTGTCTGCTTCGTTGTCGTCTTTCTCTGTCGTTGTCTGCTTCGTTGTCGTCTTTCTGTGTCGTTGTCGTCTTTCTCCGTCGTTGTCTGCTTCGTTGTCGTCTTTCTCCGTCGTTGTCGTCTTTCTCCGTCGTTGTCGTCTTTCTCCGTCGTTGTCTGCTTCGTTGTCGTCTTTCTCCATCGTTGTCGTCTTTCTCTGTCGTTGTCGTCTTTCTCCGTCGTTGTCTGCTTCGTTGTCGTCTTTCTCCGTCGTTGTCGTCTTTCTCCGTCATTTTCTGCTTCGTTGTCGTCTTTCTCCGTCGTTTTCTGCTTCGTTGTCGTCTTTCTCCGTCGTTGTCGTCTTTCTCCGTCGTTGTCGTCTTTCTCTGTCGTTGTCTGCTTCGTTGTCGTCTTTCTCCGTCGTTGTCTGCTTCGTTGTCGTCTTTCTGTGTCGTTGTCGTCTTTCTCCGTCGTTGTCTGCTTCGTTGTCGTCTTTCTCCGTCGTTGTCGTCTTTCTCCGTCGTTGTCGTCTTTCTCCGTCGTTGTCTGCTTCGTTGTCGTCTTTCTCCATCGTTGTCGTCTTTCTCTGTCGTTGTCGTCTTTCTCCGTCGTTGTCTGCTTCGTTGTCGTCTTTCTCTGCCGTTGTCGTGTTTCTCCGTCGTTGTATGCTTCGTTGTCGTCTATCTCCGTCGTTGTCTACTTCTTTGTCATCTTTCTCACTCGTTGTCGTCTTTCTCCGTCGTTGTCTGCTACGTTGACACCTTTCTCCGTCGTTGTCGTTTTTCTCCGTCGTTGTCTGCTTCGTTGTCGTCTTTCTGCTTCGTTGTCGTCTTTCTCCGTCGTTGTTGTCTTTCTCCGTCGTTGTCTGTTTCGTTGTCGTCTTTCTCCGTCGTTGTCGTCTTTCTCCGTCGTTGTCTGATTCGTTGTCGTCTTTCTCCGTCGTCGCCGTCTTTCTCCGTCGTTGTCGTCTTTCTCAGTCGTTGTCTGCTTCGTTGTCGTTTTTCTCCGTCGTTGTCTGCTTCGTTGACGTCTTTCTCCGTCGTTGTCGTCTTTCTCCGTCGTTGTCTGCTTCGTTGTCGTCTTTCTCCGTCGTTGTCGTATTTCTCCGTCGTTGTCGTCTTTCTGGGTCGTTATCTGCTTCGTTGTCGTCTTTCTCCGTCGTTGCCGTCTTTCTCCGTCGTTGTCTGCTTCGTTGTCGTCTTTCTCCGTCGTTGTCGTCTTTCTCCGTCGTTGTCTGCTTCGTTGTCGTCTTTCTCCGTCGTTGTCGTCTTTCTCCCACGTTGTCGTTTTCTCCGTCGTTGTCTGCTTCATCGTCGTCTTTCTCCGTCGTTGTCGTCTTTCTCTGTCGTTGTCTGCTTCATTGTCGTCTTTCTCCGTCGTTGTCGTCTTTCTCCGTCGTTGTCGTCTTTCTCCGTCGTTGTCGTTTTTCTCAGTAGTTGTCTGCTTCGTTGTCGTCTTTCTCCGTCGTTGTTTTCTCCGTCGTTGTCGTCTTTCTCCGTCGTTGTCTGCTTCGTTGTCGTCTTTCTCCGTCGTTGTCGTCTTTCTCCGTCGTTGTCTGCTTCGTTGTCGTCTTTCTCCGTCGTTGTCTGCTTCGTTGTCGTCTTTCTCCGTCGTTGGCGTCTTTCTCCGTCGTTGTCTGCTTCATTGTCGTCTTTCTCCGTCGTTGTCTGCTTCGTTGTCGTCTTTCTCTGTCGTTGTCTGCTTCGTTGTCGTCTTTCTGTGTCGTTGTCGTCTTTCTCCGTCGTCTGCTTCGTTGTCGTCTTTCTCCGTCGTTGTCGTCTTTCTCCGTCGTTGTCGTCTTTCTCCGTCGTTGTCTGCTTCGTTGTCGTCTTTCTCCATCGTTGTCGTCTTTCTCTGTCGTTGTCGTCTTTCTCCGTCGTTGTCTGCTTCATTGTCGTCTTTCTCCGTCGTTGTCGTCTTTCTCCCACGTTGTCGTTTTCTCCGTCGTTGTCTGCTTCATCGTCGTCTTTCTCCGTCGTTGTCGTCTTTCTCTGTCGTTGTCTGCTTCGTTGTCGTCTTTCTCCGTCGTTGTCGTCTTTCTCCGTCGTTGTCGTCTTTCTCCGTCGTTGTCGTCTTTCTCCGTCGTTGTCTGCTTCGTTGTCGTCTTTCTCTGTCGTTGTCTGCTTCGTTGTCGTCTTTCTGTGTCGTTGTCGTCTTTCTCCGTCGTTGTCTGCTTCGTTGTCGTCTTTCTCCGTCGTTGTCGTCTTTCTCCGTCGTTGTCGTCTTTCTCCGTCGTTGTCTGCTTCGTTGTCGTCTTTCTCCATCGTTGTCGTCTTTCTCTGTCGTTGTCGTCTTTCTCCGTCGTTGTCTGCTTCGTTGTCGTCTTTCTCCGTCGTTGTCGTCTTTCTCCGTCATTTTCTGCTTCGTTGTCGTCTTTCTCCGTCGTTTTCTGCTTCGTTGTCGTCTTTCTCCGTCGTTGTCGTCTTTCTCCGTCGTTGTCGTCTTTCTCTGTCGTTGTCTGCTTCGTTGTCGTCTTTCTCCGTCGTTGTCTGCTTCGTTGTCGTTTTTCTCCGTCGTTGTCTGCTTCATTGTCGTCTTTCTCCGTCGTTGTCGTCTTTCTCCGTCATTGTCTGCTTCGTTGGCATCTTTCTCCGTCGTTGTCATCTTTCTCCGTCGTTGTCATCTTTTTCCGTCATTGTCTGCTTCGTTGTCGTCTTTCTCCGTCGTTTTCTACTTTGTTGTCTTTCTCCGTCGTTGTCGTCTTTCTCCGTCGTTGTCGTCTTTCTCCGTCGTTGTTTGTTTCGTTGTCGTCTTTCTCCGTCGTTGTCGTCTTTCTCCGTCGTTCTCTGCTTCGTTGTCGTCTTTCTTTGTCGTTGTCGTCTTTCTCCGTTGTTATCGTCTTTCTCCGTCGTTGTCATCTTTCTCCGTCGTTGTCTGCTTCTTTGTCGTCTTTCTCCGTCGTCTGCTTCGTTGTCGTCTTTCTCCGTCGTTGTCGTCTTTCTCCGTCGTTGTCTGCTTCGTGGTCGTCTTTCTCCGTCATTGTCGTCTTTCTCCGTCATTGTCTGCTTCATTGTCGTCTATCTCCATCGTTGTCTGCTCTGTTGTCATCTTTCTCCGTCGGTGTCGTCTTTCTCCGTCGTTGTCTGCTTCGTTGACGTCTTTCTCCGTCGTTGTCGTCTTTCTCCGTCGTTTTCTACTTTTTTGTCGTCTTTCTCCGTCGTTGTCGTATTTCTCCGTCGTTGTCGTCTTTCTCCGTCATTGTCTGCTTCGTCGTCGACTTTCTCCGTCGTTGTCGTCTTTCTCCGTCGTTGTCTGCTTCGTTGTCGTCTTTCTCCGTCGTTGTCGTCTTTCTCCGTTGTTGTCTGCTTCGTTGTCGTCTTTCTCCATCGTTGTCGTCTTTCTCCGTCGTTGTCGTCTTTCTCCGTCGTTGTCTGCTTCGTTGTCGTCTTTCTCCATCGTTGTCGTCTTTCTCCGTCATTTTCTGCTTCGTTGTCGTCTTTCTCCGTCGTTGTCTGCTTTGTTGTCGTCTTTCTCCGTCGTTGTCGTCTTTCTCCGTCGTCCGCTTCGTTGTCGTCTTTCTCCGTCGTTGTCGTCTTTCTCCGTCGTTGTCTGCCTCGTTGTCGTCTTTCTCCGTCGTTGTCGTCTTTCTCCGTCGTTGTCTGCTTCGTTGTCGTCTTTCTCTGTCGTTGTCGTTTTTCTCCGTCGTTGCCGTCTTTCTCCGTCGTTGTCTGCTTCGTTGTCGTCTTTCTCCTTCGTTGTCGTCTTTCTCCGTCGTTGTCTCCTTCGTTGTCGTCTTTCTCCGTCGTTGTCGTCTTTCTCCGTCATTGTCTGCTTCATTGTCGTCTTTCTCCGCCGTTGTCTGCTTTGTTGTCGTCTTTCTCCGTCGTTGTCGTGTTTCTCCGTCGTTGTCGTGTTTCTCCGTCGTTGTCTGCTTCATTGTCGTCTTTCTCCGTCGTTGTCGTCTTTCTCCGTCATTGTCTGCTTCGTTGGCATCTTTCTCCGTCGTTGTCATCTTTCTCCGTCGTTGTCATCTTTTTCCGTCATTGTCTGCTTCGTTGTCGTCTTTCTCCGTCGTTTTCTACTTTGTTGTCTTTCTCCGTCGTTGTCGTCTTTCTCCGTCGTTGTCGTCTTTCTCCGTCGTTGTTTGTTTCGTTGTCGTCTTTCTCCGTCGTTGTCGTCTTTCTCCGTCGTTCTCTGCTTCGTTGTCGTCTTTCTTTGTCGTTGTCGTCTTTCTCCGTTGTTATCGTCTTTCTCCGTCGTTGTCATCTTTCTCCGTCGTTGTCTGCTTCTTTGTCGTCTTTCTCCGTCGTCTGCTTCGTTGTCGTCTTTCTCCGTCATTGTCGTCTTTCTCCGTCATTGTCTGCTTCATTGTCGTCTATCTCCATCGTTGTCTGCTCTGTTGTCATCTTTCTCCGTCGGTGTCGTCTTTCTCCGTCGTTGTCTGCTTCGTTGACGTCTTTCTCCGTCGTTGTCGTCTTTCTCCGTCGTTTTCTACTTTTTTGTCGTCTTTCTCCGTCGTTGTCGTATTTCTCCGTCGTTGTCGTCTTACTCCGTCATTGTCTGCTTCGTCGTCGACTTTCTCCGTCGTTGTCGTCTTTCTCCGTCGTTGTCTGCTTCGTTGTCGTCTTTCTCCGTCGTTGTCGTCTTTCTCCGTTGTTGTCTGCTTCGTTGTCGTCTTTCTCCATCGTTGTCGTCTTTCTCCGTCGTTGTCGTCTTTCTCCGTCGTTGTCTGCTTCGTTGTCGTCTTTCTCCGTCGTTGTCGTCTTTCTCCGTCATTTTCTGCTTCGTTGTCGTCTTTCTCCATCGTTGTCTGCTTTGTTGTCGTCTTTCTCCGTCGTTGTCGTCTTTCTCCGTCGTCCGCTTCGTTGTCGTCTTTCTCCGTCGTTGTCGTCTTTCTCCGTCGTTGTCTGCCTCGTTGTCGTCTTTCTCCGTCGTTGTCGTCTTTTTCCGTCGTTGTCTGCTTCGTTGTCGTCTTTCTCTGTCGTTGTCGTTTTTCTCCGTCGTTGCCGTCTTTCTCCGTCGTTGTCTGCTTCGTTGTCGTCTTTCTCCTTCGTTGTCGTCTTTCTCCGTCGTTGTCTGCTTCGTTGTCGTCTTTCTCCGTCGTTGTCGTCTTTCTCCGTCGTTGTCTGCTTCATTGTCGTCTTTCTCCGCCGTTGTCTGCTTTGTTGTCGTCTTTCTCCGTCGTTGTCGTGTTTCTCCGTCGTTGTCGTGTTTCTCCGTCGTTGTCTGCTTTGTTGTCGTCTTTCTCCGTCGTTGTCTGCTTCGTTGTCGTCTTTCTCCGTCGTTGTCATCTTTCTCCGTCGTTGTCGTGTTTCTCCGTCGTTGTCTGCTTCGTTGTCGTCTTTCTCCGTCGTCCGCTTCGTTGTCGTCTTTCTCCGTCGTTGTCGTCTTTCTCCGTTGTTGTCTGCTTCGTTGTCGTCTTTCTCCGTCGTTGTCGTCTTTCTCCTTCGTTATCGTCTTTCTCATTCGTTTTCATCTTTCTCCGTCGTTGTCGTCTTTCTCCGTCGTTGTCTGCTTCGTTGTCATCTTTCTCCGTCGTTGTCGTCTTTCTCCGTCGTTGTCGTCTTTCTCCGTCGTTGTCTGATTTCTCCGTCGTTGTCGTATTTCTCCGTCATTGTCTGCTTCGTTGTCGTCTTTCTCCGTCGTTGTCGTCTTTCTCCGTCGTTGTCGTCTTTCTCCGTCGTTGTCTGCTTCGTTGTCGTCTTTCTCCGTCGTTGTCGTCTTTCTCCGTCGTTGTCTGCTTCGTTGTAGTCTTTCTCCGTCGTTGTCGTTTTTCTCTGTCGTTGTCGTTTTTCTCCGTCGTTGTCATCTTCGTTGTCGTCTTTCTCCTTCGTTGTCGTCTTTCACCGTCGTTGTCTGCTTCATTGTCGTCTTTCTCCGTCGTTGACATCTTTCTCCGTCGTTGTCTGCTTCGTTGTCGTCTTTCTCCGTCGTTGTTGTCTTTCTCCGTCGTTGGCATCTTTCTCCGTCGTTGTCTGCTTCGTTGTCGTCTTTCTCCGTCGATTTCTGCTTCGTTGTCGTCTTTTTCCAGCGTTGTCGTCTTTCTCCGTCGTTGTCTGCTTCGTTGTCGTCTTTCTCCGTCGTTGTGTGCTTCATTGTCGTCTTTCTCCGTCGTTGTCGTCTTTCTAACACGTTGTCGTCTTTCTCCGTCGTTGTCTGCTTCGTTGAAGTCTTTCTCCGTCGTTTTCGTCTTTCTCCGTCGTTGTCTGCTTCGTTGTCGTCTTTCTCCGTCGTTGTCTGCGTCGTTGTCGTCTATATCCGTCGTTGTCGTTTTTCTCCGTCGTTGTCTGTTTCGTTGTCGTCTTTCTCTGTCGTTGTCGTCTTTCTCCGTCGTTGTCTGATTCGTTGTCGTCTTTCTCCGTCGTCGCCGTCTTTCTCCGTCGTTGTCGTCTTTCTCCGTCGTTGTCTGCTTCGTTGTCGTTTTTCTCCGTCGTTGTCTGCTTCGTTGTCGTCTTTCTCCGTCGTTGTCGTCTTTCTCCGTCTTTGTCTGCTTCGTTGTCGTCTTTCTCCGTCGTTGTCGTATTTCTCCGTCGTTGTCGTCTTTCTGGGTCGTTGTCTGCTTCGTTGTCGTCTTTCTCCGTCGTTGTCGTTTTTCTCCGTCGTTGTCCGCTTCGTTGTCGTCTTTCTCTGTCGTTGTCGTCTTTCTCCGTCGTTGTCTGCTTCGTTGTCGTCTTTCTCCGTCATTGTCCTATTTCTCCTTCGTTATTGTCTTTCTCATACGTTTTCATCTTTCTCCCTCGTTGTCGTCTTTCTCCGTCGTTGTCGTGTTTCTCCCTCGTTGTCTGCTTCGTTGTCATCTTTCTCCGTCGTTGTCGTCTTTCTCCGTCGTTGTCTGCTTCATTGTCGTCTATCTCCGTCGTTGTCTGCTTCGTTTTCATCTTTCTCCGTCGTTGTCGTCTTTCTCCGTCGATGTCTGCTTCGTTGACATCTTTCTCCGTCGTTGTCGTCTTTCTCCGTCGTTTCTGCTTCGTTGTCGTCTTTCTCTGTCGTTGTCGTATTTCTCCGTCGTTGTCGTCTTTCTCCGTCGTTTTCTGCTTCGTTGTCGTCTTTCTCCGTCATTGTCGTCTTTCTCCGTCGTTGTCTGCTTCGTTGTCGTCTTTCTCCGTCTTTATCTGCTTCGTTGTAGTCTTTCTCCGTCGTTGTCGTCTTTCTCCGTCGTTGTCTGCTTCGTTGTCGTCTTTCTCCGTCGTTGTCGACTTTCTCCATCGTTGTCGTCATTCTCCGTCGTTGTCTGCTTCGTTGTCGTCTTTTCCGTCGTTGTCGTCTTTCTCCGTTGTTGTCTGCTTCGTTGTCGTCTTTCTCCATCGTTGTCGTCTTTCTCCGTCGTTGTCGTCTTTCTCCGTCGTTGTCTGCTTCGTTGTCGTCTTTCTCCGTCGTTGTCGTCTTTCTCCGTCATTTTCTGCTTCATTGTCGTCTATCTCCGTCGTTGCCTGCTTCGTTTTCATCTTTCTCCGTCGTTGTCTTCTCTCTCCATCGTTGTCTGCTTCGTTGACATCTTTCTCCGTCGTTGTCGTCTTTCTCCGTCGTTGTCTGCTGCGTTGTCGTCTTTCTCCGTCGTTGTCGTTTTTCTCCGTCGTTGTCGTCTTTCTCCGTCGTTGTCTGCTTCGTTGTCGTCTTTCTCCGTCGTTGTCGTTTTTCTCCTTCGTTGTCATCTTTCTCCGTCGTTGTCTCCTTCGTTGTCGTCTTTCTCCGTCGTTGTCGTTTTTCTCCTTCGTTGTCGTCTTTCTCCGTCGTTGTCTGCTTCGTTGTCGTCTTTTTCCGTCGTTGTCGTCTTTCTCTGTCGTTGTCGTCTTTCTCCGTCGTTGTCTGCTTCGTTGTCATATTTCTCCGTCGTTGTCGTTTTTCTCCGTCGTTGGCGTCTTTCTCCGTCGTTGTCTGCTTCGTTGTCGTCTTTCTCCGTCGTTGTCTGCTTCATCGTCGTCTTTCTCCGTCGTTGTCGTCTTTCTCTGTCGTTGTCTGCTTCATTGTCGTCTTTCTCCGTCGTTGTCGTCTTTCTCCGTCGTTGTCGTCTTTCTCCGTCGTTGTCGTCTTTCTCCATCGTTGTCTGCTTCGTTGTCGTCTTTCTCCGTCGTTGTCTGCGTCGTTGTTGTCTTTCTCCGTCGTTGTCGTTTTTCTCCGTAGTTGTCTGCTTCGTTGTCGTCTTTCTCCGTCGTTGTTTTCTCCGTCGTTGTCGTCTTTCTCCGTCGTTGTCTGCTTAGTTGTCGTCTTTCTCCGTCGTTGTCGTCTTTCTCCATCGTTGTCTGCATCGTTGTTGTCTTTCTCTGTCGTTGTCTGCTTCGTTGTCGTCTTTCTCTGTCGTTGTCGTCTTTCTCCGTCGTTGTCTGCTTCGTTGTCGTCTTTCTCCGTCTTTGTCTGCTTCGTTGTTGTCTTTCTCCGTCGTTGACTTTTTTCTCTGTCGTTGTCTGCTTCGTTGTCCTCTTTCACCGTCGTTGTTGTCTTTCTCCGTCGTTGTCGTTTTTCTCCGTCGTTGTCTGATTCGTTGTCGTCTTTCTCCGTCGTTGTCGTCTTTCTCCATCGTTGTCTGCTTCGTTGTCCTCTTTCTCTGTCGTTGTCTGCTTCGTTGTCGTCTTTCTCCGTCGTTGTCGTCTTTCTCCGTCGTTGTCTGCTTCATTGTCGTCTTTCTCCGTCGTTATCGTCTTTCTCCGTCGTTGTCGTCTTTCTCCGTCGTTGTCTGCTTCGTTGTCGTCTTTCTCCGTCGTTGTCGTCTTTCTCCGTCGTTGTCTGCTTCATTGTCGACTTTCTCCGTCGTTATCGTCTTTCTCCGTCGTTGTCCTCTTTCTCCGTCGTTGTCTGCTTCGTTGTCGTCTTTCTCCGTCGTTGTCGTCTTTCTCCGTCGTTGTCTGCTTCGTTGTCGTCTTTCTCTGCCGTTGTCGTGTTTCTCCGTCGTTGTATGCTTCGTTGTCGTCTATCTCCGTCGTTGTCTACTTCTTTGTCATCTTTCTCACTCGTTGTCGTCTTTCTCCGTCGTTGTCTGCTACGTTGACAGCTTTCTCCGTCGTTGTCGTTTTTCTCCGTCGTTGTCTGCTTCGTTGTCGTCTTTCTGCTTCGTTGTCGTCTTTCTCCGTCGTCGTTGTCTTTCTCCGTCGTTGTCTGTTTCGTTGTCGTCTTTCTCCGTCGTTGTCGTCTTTCTCCGTCGTTGTCTGATTCGTTGTCGTCTTTCTCCGTCGTCGCCGTCTTTCTCCGTCGTTGTCGTCTTTCTCAGTCGTTGTCTGCTTCGTTGTCGTTTTTCTCCGTCGTTGTCTGCTTCGTTGATGTCTTTCTCCGTCGTTGTCGTCTTTCTCCGTCGTTGTCTGCTTCGTTGTCGTCTTTCTCCGTCGTTGTCGTATTTCTCCGTCGTTGTCGTCTTTCTGGGTCGTTATCTGCTTCGTTGTCGTCTTTCTCCGTCGTTGCCGTCTTTCTCCGTCGTTGTCTGCTTCGTTGTCGTCTTTCTCCGTCGTTGTCGTCTTTCTCCGTCGTTGTCTGCTTCATTGTCGTCTTTCTCCGTCGTTGTCGTCTTTCTCTCACGTTGTCTTTTTCTCCGTCGTTGTCTGCTTCATCGTCGTCTTTCTCCGTCGTTGTCGTCTTTCTCTGTCGTTGTCTGCTTCATTGTCGTCTTTCTCCGTCGTTGTCGTCTTTCTCCGTCGTTGTCGTCTTTCTCCGTCGTTGTCGTCTTTCTCAGTAGTTGTCTGCTTCGTTGTCGTCTTTCTCCGTCGTTGTTTTCTCCGTCGTTGTCGTCTTTCTCCGTCGTTGTCTGCTTCGTTGTCGTCTTTCTCCGTCGTTGTCGTCTTTCTCCGTCGTTGTCTGCTTCGTTGTCGTCTTTCTCCGTCGTTGTCTGCTTCGTTGTCGTATTTCTCCGTCGTTGTCGTCTTTCTCCGTCGTTGTCTGCTTCGTTGTCGTCTTTCTCCGTCATTGTCTGCTTCGTTGTTGTCTTTCTCCGTCGTTGTCTTTTTTCTCTGTCGTTGTCTGCTTCGTTGTCTTCTTTCACCGTCGTTGTTGTCTTTCTCCGTCGTTGTCGTTTTTCTCCGTCGTTGTCTGCTTCGTTGTCGTCTTTCTCCGTCGTTGTCGTCTTTCTCCATCGTTGTCTGCTTCGTTGTCCTCTTTCTCCGTCGTTGTCTGATTCGTTGTCGTCTTTCTCCGTCGTCGCCGTCTTTCTCCGTCGTTGTCGTCTTTCTCCGTCGTTGTCTGCTTCGTTGTCGTTTTTCTCCGTCGTTATCTGCTTCGTTGTCGTCTTTCTCCGTCGTTGTCGTCTTTCTCCGTCGTTGTCTGCTTCGTTGTCGTCTTTCTCCGTCGTTGTCGTATTTCTCCGTCGTTGTCGTCTTTCTGGGTCGTTGTCTGCTTCGTTGTCGTCTTTCTCCGTCGTTGTCGTTTTTCTCCGTCGTTTTCTGCTTCGTTGTCGTCTTTCTCCGTCATTGTCCTCTTTCTCCTTCGTTATCGTCTTTCTCATTCGTTTTCATCTTTCTCCGTCGTTGTCGTCTTTCTCTGTCGTTGTCGTGTTTCTCCCTCGTTGTCTGCTTCGTGGTCGTATTTCTCCGTCGTTGTCGTCTTTCTCCGTCGTTGTCTGCTTCATTGTCGTCTATCTCCGTCGTTGTCTGCTTCGTTTTCATCTTTCTCCGTCGTTGTCGTCTTTCTCCGTCGTTGTCTGCTTCGTTGTCGTCTTTCTCCGTCGTTGTCGTCTTTCTCCATCGTTGTCTGCTTCGTTGTCCTCTTTCTCTGTCGTTGTCTGCTTCGTTGTCGTCTTTCTCCGTCGTTGTCGTCTTTCTCCGTCGTTGTCTGCTTCATTGTCGTCTTTCTCCGTCGTTATCGTCTTTCTCCGTCGTTGTCGTCTTTCTCCGTCGTTGTCTGCTTCGTTGTCGTCTTTCTCCGTCGTTGTTGTCTTTCTCCGTCGTTGTCTGCTTCATTGTCGTCTTTCTCCGTCGTTATCGTCTTTCTCCGTCGTTGTCGTCTTTCTCCGTCGTTGTCTGCTTCGTTGTCGTCTTTCTCCGTCGTTGTCGTCTTTCTCCGTCGTTGTCTGCTTCGTTGTCGTCTTTCTCTGCCGTTGTCGTGTTTCTCCGTCGTTGTATGCTTCGTTGTCGTCTATCTCCGTCGTTGTCTACTTCTTTGTCATCTTTCTCACTCGTTGTCGTCTTTCTCCGTCGTTGTCTGCTACGTTGACACCTTTCTCCGTCGTTGTCGTTTTTCTCCGTCGTTTTCTGCTTCGTTGTCGTCTTTCTGCTTCGTTGTCGTCTTTCTCCGTCGTTGTTGTCTTTCTCCGTCGTTGTCTGTTTCGTTGTCATCTTTCTCCGTCGTTGTCGTCTTTCTCCGTCGTTGTCTGATTCGTTGTCGTCTTTCTCCGTCGTCGCCGTCTTTCTCCGTCGTTGTCGTCTTTCTCAGTCGTTGTCTGCTTCGTTGTCGTTTTTCTCCGTCGTTGTCTGCTTCGTTGACGTCTTTCTCCGTCGTTGTCGTCTTTCTCCATCGTTGTCTGCTTCGTTGTCGTCTTTCTCCGTCGTTGTCGTATTTCTCCGTCGTTGTCGTCTTTCTGGGTCGTTATCTGCTTCGTTGTCGTCTTTCTCCGTCGTTGCCGTCTTTCTCCGTCTTTGTCTGCTTCGTTGTCGTCTTTCTCCGTCGTTGTCGTCTTTCTCCGTCGTTGTCTGCTTCGTTGTCGTCTTTCTCCGTCGTTGTCATCTTTCTCCCACGTTGTCGTTTTCTCCGTCGTTGTCTGCTTCATCGTCGTCTTTCTCCGTCGTTGTCGTCTTTCTCTGTCGTTGTCTGCTTCATTGTCGTCTTTCTCCGTCGTTGTCGTCTTTCTCCGTCGTTGTCGTCTTTCTCCGTCGTTGTCGTTTTTCTCAGTAGTTGTCTGCTTCGTTGTCGTCTTTCTCCGTCGTTGTTTTCTCCGTCGTTGTCGACTTTCTCCGTCGTTGTCTGCTTCGTTGTCGTCTTTCTCCGTCGTTGTCGTCTTTCTCCGTCGTTGTCTGCTTCGTTGTCGTC
Organism: Gallinula chloropus; assembly: GCF_964237585.1. Classification (NCBI taxonomy): domain Eukaryota; kingdom Metazoa; phylum Chordata; class Aves; order Gruiformes; family Rallidae; genus Gallinula; species Gallinula chloropus. The sequence goes on from NW_028168691.1 coordinate 900,623, forward strand.
TTTCTCCGTCGTTGTCTGCTTCGTTGTCGTCTTTCTCCGTCGTTGTCGTCTTTCTCCGTCGTTGTCTGCTTCGTTGTCGTCTTTCTCCGTCATTGTCTGCTTCGTTGTTGTCTTTCTCCGTCGTTGTCTTTTTTCTCTGTCGTTGTCTGCTTCGTTGTCTTCTTTCACCGTCGTTGTTGTATTTCTCCGTCGTTGTCGTTTTTCTCCGTCGTTGTCTGCTTCGTTGTCGTCTTTCTCCGTCGTTGTCGTCTTTCTCCATCGTTGTCTGCTTCGTTGTCCTCTTTCTCCGTCGTTGTCTGATTCGTTGTCGTCTTTCTCCGTCGTCGCCGTCTTTCTCCGTCGTTGTCGTCTTTCTCCGTCGTTGTCTGCTTCGTTGTCGTTTTTCTCCGTCGTTATCTGCTTCGTTGTCGTCTTTCTCCGTCGTTGTCGTCTTTCTCCGTAGTTGTCTGCTTCGTTGTCGTCTTTCTCCGTCGTTGTCGTATTTCTCCGTCGTTGTCGTCTTTCTGGGTCGTTGTCTGCTTCGTTGTCGTCTTTCTCCGTCGTTGTCGTTTTTCTCCGTCGTTGTCCGCTTCGTTGTCGTCTTTCTCTGTCGTTGTCGTCTTTCTCCGTCGTTTTCTGCTTCGTTGTCGTCTTTCTCCGTCATTGTCCTCTTTCTCCTTCGTTATCGTCTTTCTCATTCGTTTTCATCTTTCTCCGTCGTTGTCGTCTTTCTCTGTCGTTGTCGTGTTTCTCCCTCGTTGTCTGCTTCGTGGTCGTATTTCTCCGTCGTTGTCGTCTTTCTCCGTCGTTGTCTGCTTCATTGTCGTCTATCTCCGTCGTTGTCTGCTTCGTTTTCATCTTTCTCCGTCGTTGTCGTCTTTCTCCGTCGTTGTCTGCTTCGTTGTCGTCTTTCTCTATCGTTGTCGTATTTCTCCGTCGTTGTCGTCTTTCTCCGTCGTTGTCTCCTTCGTTGTCGTCTTTCTCCGTCATTGTCGTCTTTCTCCGTCGTTGTCTGCATCGTTGTCGTCTTTCTCCGTCTTTATCTGCTTCGTTGTAGTCTTTCTCCGTCGTTGTCGTCTTTCTCCGTCGTTGTCTGCTTCGTTGTCATCTTTCTCCGTCGTTGTCGACTTTCTCCGTCTTTGTCGTCTTTCTCCGTTGTTGCCTGCTTCGTTGTCGTCTTTCTCCATCGTTGTCGTCTTTCTCCGTCGTTGTCGTCTTTCTCCGTCGTTGTCTGCTTCGTTGTCGTCTTTCTCCGTCGTTGTCTGCTTCGTTGTCGTCTTTCTCCGTCGTTGTCGTCTTTCTCCGTCTTCCGCTTCGTTGTCGTCTTTCTCCGTCGTTGTCGTCTTTCTCCGTCGTTGTCTGCCTCGTTGTCGTCTTTCTCCGTCATTGTCGTCTTTCTCATTCGTTATCTTCTTTCTCATTCGTTTTCATCTTTCTCCGTCGTTGTCGTCTTTCTCCATCGTTGTCTGCTTCGTTGTCGTCTTTCTCCGTCGTTGTCGTGTTTCTCCGTCGTTGTTCTGCTTCGTGGTCGTCTTTCTCCGTCGTTGTACTCTTTCTCCGTCGTTGTCTGCTTCATTGTCGTCTATCTCCGTCGTTGTCTGCTTCGTTTTCATCTTTCTCCGTCGTTGTCTTCTCTCTCCGTCGTTGTCTGCTTCGTTGTCGTCTTTCTCCGTCGTTGTCGTCTTTCTCCATCGTTGTCTGCTTCGTTGTCCTCTTTCTCCGTCGTTGTCTGATTCGTTGTCGTCTTTCTCCGTCGTCGCCGTCTTTCTCCGTCGTTGTCGTCTTTCTCCGTCGTTGTCTGCTTCGTTGTCGTTTTTCTCCGTCGTTATCTGCTTCGTTGTCGTCTTTCTCCGTCGTTTTCGTCTTTCTCCGTCGTTGTCTGCTTCGTTGTCGTCTTTCTCCGTCGTTGTCGTATTTCTCCGTCGTTGTCGTCTTTCTGGGTCGTTGTCTGCTTCGTTGTCGTCTTTCTCCGTCGTTGTCGTTTTTCTCCGTCGTTGTCCGCTTCGTTGTCGTCTTTCTCTGTCGTTGTCGTCTTTCTCCGTCGTTTTCTGCTTCGTTGTCGTCTTTCTCCGTCATTGTCCTCTTTCTCCTTCGTTATCGTCTTTCTCATTCGTTTTCATCTTTCTCCGTCGTTGTCGTCTTTCTCTGTCGTTGTCGTGTTTCTCCCTCGTTGTCTGCTTCGTGGTCGTATTTCTCCGTCGTTGTCGTCTTTCTCCGTCGTTGTCTGCTTCATTGTCGTCTATCTCCGTCGTTGTCTGCTTCGTTTTCATCTTTCTCCGTCGTTGTCGTCTTTCTCCGTCGTTGTCTGCTTCGTTGTCGTCTTTCTCTATCGTTGTCGTATTTCTCCGTCGTTGTCGTCTTTCTCCGTCGTTGTCTCCTTCGTTGTCGTCTTTCTCCGTCATTGTCGTCTTTCTCCGTCGTTGTCTGCTTCGTTGTCGTCTTTCTCCGTCTTTATCTGCTTCGTTGTAGTCTTTCTCCGTCGTTGTCGTCTTTCTCCGTCGTTGTCTGCTTCGTTGTCATCTTTCTCCGTCGTTGTCGACTTTCTCCGTCTTTGTCGTCTTTCTCCGTTGTTGCCTGCTTCGTTGTCGTCTTTCTCCATCGTTGTCGTCTTTCTCCGTCGTTGTCGTCTTTCTCCGTCGTTGTCTGCTTCGTTGTCGTCTTTCTCCGTCGTTGTCTGCTTTGTTGTCGTCTTTCTCCGTCGTTGTCGTCTTTCTCCGTCTTCCGCTTCGTTGTCGTCTTTCTCCGTCGTTGTCGTCTTTCTCCGTCGTTGTCTGCCTCGTTGTCGTCTTTCTCCGTCATTGTCGTCTTTCTCATTCGTTATCTTCTTTCTCATTCGTTTTCATCTTTCTCCGTCGTTGTCGTCTTTCTCCATCGTTGTCTGCTTCGTTGTCGTCTTTCTCCGTCGTTATCGTGTTTCTCCGTCGTTGTTCTGCTTCGTGGTCGTCTTTCTCCGTCGTTGTACTCTTTCTCCGTCGTTGTCTGCTTCATTGTCGTCTATCTCCGTCGTTGTCTGCTTCGTTTTCATCTTTCTCCGTCGTTGTCTTCTCTCTCCGTCGTTGTCTGCTTCGTTGACATCTTTCTCCGTCGTTGCCGTCTTTCTCCTTCGTTGTCTGCTTCGTTGTCGTCTTTACTCCGTCGTTGTCGTTTTTCTCCGTTGTTGTCGTCTTTCTCCGTCGTTGTCTGCTTCGTTGTCGTCTTTCTCCTTCGTTGTCGTCTTTCTCCGTCGTTGTCTGCTTCGTTGTCTTCTTTCTCCGTTGTTGTCGTCTTTCTCCGTCGTTGTCTGCTTCATTGTCGTCTTTCTCCGTCGTTGTCTGCTTCGTTGTCCTCTTTCTCCGTCGTTGTCGTCTTTCTCCGTCGTTGTCTGCTGCGTTGTCGTCTTTCTCCGTCGTTGTCGTTTTTCTACGTCGTTGTCGTCTTTCTCCGTCGTTGTCTGCTTCGTTGTCGTCTTTCTCCGTCGTTGTTGTTTTTCTCCTTCGTTGTCGTCTTTCTCCGTCGCTGTCTGCTTCGTTGTCGTCTTTCTCCGTCGTTGTCGTCTTTCTCTGTCGTTGTCGTCTTTCTCCGTCGTTGTCTGCTTCGTTGTCATATTTCTCCGTCGTTGTCGTCTTTCTCCGTCGTTGGCGTCTTTCTCCGTCGTTGTCTGCTTCATTGTCGTCTTTCTCCGTCGTTGTCTGCTTCGTTGTCGTCTTTCTCCGTCGTTGTCGTCTTTCTCCGTCGTTGTCTGCTTCATTGTCGTCTTTCTCCGTCGTTGTCGTCTTTCTCCCACGTTGTCGTTTTCTCCGTCGTTGTCTGCTTCATCGTCGTCTTTCTCCGTCGTTGTCGTCTTTCTCTGTCGTTGTCTGCTTCGTTGTCGTCTTTCTCCGTCGTTGTCGTCTTTCTCCGTCGTTGTCGTCTTTCTCCGTCGTTGTCGTCTTTCTCCGTCGTTGTCTGCTTCGTTGTCGTCTTTCTCTGTCGTTGTCTGATTCGTTGTCGTCTTTCTGTGTCGTTGTCGTCTTTCTCCGTCGTTGTCTGCTTCGTTGTCGTCTTTCTCCGTCGTTTTCGTCTTTCTCCGTCGTTGTCGTCTTTCTCCGTCGTTGTCTGCTTCGTTGTCGTCTTTCTCCATCGTTGTCGTCTTTCTCTGTCGTTGTCGTCTTTCTCCGTCGTTGTCTGCTTCGTTGTCGTCTTTCTCCGTCGTTGTCGTCTTTCTCCGTCATTTTCTGCTTCGTTGTCGTCTTTCTCCGTCGTTTTCTGCTTCGTTGTCGTCTTTCTCCGTCGTTGTCGTCTTTCTCCGTCGTTGTCGTCTTTCTCTGTCGTTGTCTGCTTCGTTGTCGTCTTTCTCCGTCGTTGTCTGCTTCGTTGTCGTTTTTCTCCGTCGTTGTCTGCTTCATTGTCGTCTTTCTCCGTCGTTGTCGTCTTTCTCCGTCATTGTCTGCTTCGTTGGCATCTTTCTCCGTCGTTGTCATCTTTCTCCGTCGTTGTCAGATTTCTCCGTCATTGTCTGCTTCGTTGTCGTCTTTCTCCGACGTTTTCTACATTGTTGTCTTTCTCCGTCGTTGTCGTCTTTCTCCGTCGTTGTCGTCTTTCTCCGTCGTTGTTTGTTTCATTGTCGTCTTTCTCCGTCGTTGTCGTCTTTCTCCGTCGTTCTCTGCTTCGTTGTCGTCTTTCTTTGTCGTTGTCGTCTTTCTCCGTTGTTATCGTCTTTCTCCGTCGTTGTCATCTTTCTCCGTCGTTGTCTGCTTCTTTGTCGTCTTTCTCCGTCGTCTGCTTCGTTGTCGTCTTTCTCCGTCGTTGTCGTCTTTCTCCGTCGTTGTCTGCTTCGTGGTCGTCTTTCTCCGTCATTGTCGTCTTTCTCCGTCATTGTCTGCTTCATTGTCGTCTATCTCCATCGTTGTCTGCTCTGTTGTCATCTTTCTCCGTCGTTGTCGTCTTTCTCCGTCGTTGTCTGCTTCGTTGACGTCTTTCTCCGTCGTTGTCGTCTTTCTCCGTCGTTTTCTACTTTTTTGTCGTCTTTCTCCGTCGTTGTCGTATTTCTCCGTCGTTGTCGTCTTTCTCCGTCGTTGTCTGCTTCGTCGTCGACTTTCTCCGTCGTTGTCGTCTTTCTCCGTCGTTGTCTGCTTCGTTGTCGTCTTTCTCCGTCGTTGTCGTCTTTCTCCGTTGTTGTCTGCTTCGTTGTCGTCTTTCTCCATCGTTGTCGTATTTCTCCGTCGTTGTCGTCTTTCTCCGTCGTTGTCTGCTTCGTTGTCGTCTTTCTCCGTCGTTGTCGTCTTTCTCCGTCATTTTCTGCTTCGTTGTCGTCTTTCTCCGTCGTTGTCTGCTTTGTTGTCGTCTTTCTCCGTCGTAGTCGTCTTTCTCCGTCGTCCGCTTCGTTGTCGTCTTTCTCTGTCGTTGTCGTCTTTCTCCGTCGTTGTCTGCCTCGTTGTCGTCTTTCTCCGTCATTGTCGTCTTTCTCATTCGTTATCTTCTTTCTCATTCGTTTTCATCTTTCTCCGTCGTTGTCGTCTTTCTCCATCGTTGTCTGCCTCGTTGTCGTCTTTCTCCGTCATTGTCGTCTTTCTCATTCGTTATCTTCTTTCTCATTCGTTTTCATCTTTCTCCGTCGTTGTCGTCTTTCTCCATCGTTGTCTGCTTCGTTGTCGTCTTTCTCCGTCGTTGTCGTGTTTCTCCGTCGTTGTTCTGCTTCGTGGTCGTCTTTCTCCGTCGTTGTACTCTTTCTCCGTCGTTGTCTGCTTCATTGTCGTCTATCTCCGTCGTTGTCTGCTTCGTTTTCATCTTTCTCCGTCGTTGTCTTCTCTCTCCGTCGTTGTCTGCTTCGTTGACATCTTTCTCCGTCGTTGCCGTCTTTCTCCTTCATTGTCTGCTTCGTTGTCTTCTTACTCCGTCGTTGTCGTTTTTCTCAGTTTGTTGTCGTCTTTCTCCGTCATTGTCTGCTTCGTTGTCGTCTTTCTCCTTCGTTGTCGTCTTTCTCCGTCGTTGTCTGCTTCGTTGTCGTCTTTCTCCGTTGTTGTCGTCTTTCTCTGTCGTTGTCTGCTTCATTGTCGTCTTTCTCCGTCGTTGTCTGCTTCGTTGTCCTCTTTCTCCGTCGTTGTCGTGTTTCTCCGTCGTTGTCTCCTTCGTTGTCATCTTTCTCCGTCGTTGTCGTCTTTCTCCGTCGTTGTCTATTTCGTTGTCGTCTTTCTCCGTCGTTGTCTGCTTCATTGTCGTCTTTCTCCGTCGTTGTCTGCTTCGTTGTCCTCTTTCTCCGTCGTTGTCGTCTTTCTCCGTCGTTGTCTGCTTCGTTGTCATCTTTCTCCGTCGTTGTCGTCTTTCTCTGTCGTTGTCTGCTTCGTTGACATCTTTCTCCGTCGTTGTCGTCTTTCTCCGTCGTTGTCTGCTGCGTTGTCGTCTTTCTCCGTCGTTGTCGTTTTTCTACGTCGTTGTCGTCTTTCTCCGTCGTTGTCTGCTTCGTTGTCGTCTTTCTCCGTCGTTGTTGTTTTTCTCCTTCGTTGTCGTCTTTCTCCGTCGCTGTCTGCTTCGTTGTCGTCTTTCTCCGTCGTTGTCGTCTTTCTCTGTCGTTGTCGTCTTTCTCCGTCGTTGTCTGCTTCGTTGTCATATTTCTCCGTCGTTGTCGTCTTTCTCCGTCGTTGGCGTCTTTCTCCGTCGTTGTCTGCTTCATTGTCGTCTTTCTCCGTCGTTGTCTGCTTCGTTGTCGTCTTTCTCCGTCGTTGTCGTCTTTCTCCGTCGTTGTCTGCTTCGTTGTCGTCTTTCTCCGTCGTTGTCGTCTTTCTCCGTCGTTGTCTGCTTCATTGTCGTCTTTCTCCGTCGTTATCGTCTTTCTCCGTCGTTGTCGTCTTTCTCCGTCGTTGTCTGCTTCGTCGTCGACTTTCTCCGTCGTTGTCGTCTTTCTCCGTCGTTGTCTGCTTCGTTGTCGTCTTTCTCCGTCGTTGTCGTCTTTCTCCGTTGTTGTCTGCTTCGTTGTCGTCTTTCTCCATCGTTGTCGTCTTTCTCCGTCGTTGTCGTCTTTCTCCGTCGTTGTCTGCTTCGTTGTCGTCTTTCTCCGTCGTTGTCGTCTTTCTCCGTCATTTTCTGCTTCGTTGTCGTCTTTCTCCGTCGTTGTCTGCTTTGTTGTCGTCTTTCTCCGTCGTTGTCGTCTTTCTCCGTCGTCCGCTTCGTTGTCGTCTTTCACTGTCGTTGTCGTCTTTCTCCGTCGTTGTCTGCCTCGTTGTCGTCTTTCTCCGTCATTGTCGTCTTTCTCATTCTTTATCTTCTTTCTCATTCGTTTTCATCTTTCTCCGTCGTTGTCGTCTTTCTCCATCGTTGTCTGCCTCGTTGTCGTCTTTCTCCGTCATTGTCGTCTTTCTCATTCGTTATCTTCTTTCTCATTCGTTTTCATCTTTCTCCGTCGTTGTCGTCTTTCTCCATCGTTGTCTGCTTCGTTGTCGTCTTTCTCCGTCGTTGTCGTGTTTCTCCGTCGTTGTTCTGCTTCGTGGTCGTCTTTCTCCGTCGTTGTACTCTTTCTCCGTCGTTGTCTGCTTCATTGTCATCTATCTCCGTCGTTGTCTGCTTCGTTTTCATCTTTCTCCGTCGTTGTCTTCTCTCTCCGTCGTTGTCTGCTTCGTTGACATCTTTCTCCGTCGTTGCCGTCTTTCTCCTTCGTTGTCTGCTTCGTTGTCGTCTTACTCCGTCGTTGTCGTTTTTCTCCGTTGTTGTCGTCTTTCTCCGTCGTTGTCTGCTTCGTTGTCGTCTTTCTCCTTCGTAGTCGTCTTTCTCCGTCGTTGTCTGCTTCGTTGTCGTCTTTCTCCGTTGTTGTCGTCTTTCTCTGTCGTTGTCTGCTTCATTGTCGTATTTCTCCGTCGTTGTCTGCTTCGTTGTCCTCTTTCTCCGTCGTTGTCGTGTTTCTCCGTCGTTGTCTCCTTCGTTGTCATCTTTCTCCGTCGTTGTCGTCTTTCTCCGTCGTTGTCTATTTCGTTGTCGTCTTTCTCCGTCGTTGTCTGCTTCATTGTCGTCTTTCTCCGTCGTTGTCTGCTTCGTTGTCCTCTTTCTCCGTCGTTGTCGTCTTTCTCCGTCGTTGTCTGCTTCGTTGTCATCTTTCTCCGTCGTTGTCGTCTTTCTCCGTCGTTGTCTGCTTCGTTGACATCTTTCTCCGTCGTTGTCGTCTTTCTCCGTCGTTGTCTGCTGCGTTGTCGTCTTTCTCCGTCGTTGTCGTTTTTCTACGTCGTTGTCGTCTTTCTCCGTCGTTGTCTGCTTCGTTGTCGTCTTTCTCCGTCGTTGTTGTTTTTCTCCTTCGTTGTCGTCTTTCTCCGTCGCTGTCTGCTTCGTTGTCGTCTTTCTCCGTCGTTGTCGTCTTTCTCTGTCGTTGTCGTCTTTCTCCGTCGTTGTCTGCTTCGTTGTCATATTTCTCCGTCGTTGTCGTCTTTCTCCGTCGTTGGCGTCTTTCTCCGTCGTTGTCTGCTTCATTGTCGTCTTTCTCCGTCGTTGTCTGCTTCGTTGTCGTCTTTCTCCATCGTTGTCGTCTTTCTCTGTCGTTGTCGTCTTTCTCCGTCGTTGTCTGCTTCGTTGTCGTCTTTCTCCGTCGTTGTCGTCTTTCTCCGTCATTTTCTGCTTCGTTGTCGTCTTTCTCCGTCGTTTTCTGCTTCGTTGTCGTCTTTCTCCGTCGTTGTCGTCTTTCTCCGTCGTTGTCGTCTTTCTCTGTCGTTGTCTGCTTCGTTGTCGTCTTTCTCCGTCGTTGTCTGCTTCGTTGTCGTTTTTCTCCGTCGTTGTCTGCTTCATTGTCGTCTTTCTCCGTCGTTGTCGTCTTCTCCGTCATTGTCTGCTTCGTTGGCATCTTTCTCCGTCGTTGTCATCTTTCTCCGTCGTTGTCATCTTTCTCCGTCATTGTCTGCTTCCTTGTCGTCTTTCTCCGTCGTTTTCTACTTTGTTGTCTTTCTCCGTCGTTGTCGTCTTTCTCCGTCGTTGTCGTCTTTCTCCGTCGTTGTTTGTTTCGTTGTCGTCTTTCTCCGTCTTTGTCGTCTTTCTCCGTCGTTCTCTGCTTCGTTGTCGTCTTTCTTTGTCGTTGTCGTCTTTCTCCGTTGTTATCGTCTTTCTCCGTCGTTGTCATCTTTCTCCGTCGTTGTCTGCTTCTTTGTCGTCTTTCTCCGTCATCTGCTTCGTTGTCGTCTTTCTCCGTCGTTGTCATCTTTCTCCGTCGTTGTCTGCTTCGTGGTCGTCTTTCTCCGTCATTGTCGTCTTTCTCCGTCATTGTCTGCTTCATTGTCGTCTATCTCCATCGTTGTCTGCTCTGTTGTCATCTTTCTCCGTCGTTGTCGTCTTTCTCCGTCGTTGTCTGCTTCGTTGACGTCTTTCTCCGTCGTTGTCGTCTTTCTCCGTCGTTTTCTACTTTTTTGTCGTCTTTCTCCGTCGTTGTCGTATTTCTCCGTCGTTGTCGTCTTTCTCCGTCGTTGTCTGCTTCGTCGTCGACTTTCTCCGTCGTTGTCGTTTTTCTCCGTCGTTGTCTGCTTCGTTGTCGTCTTTCTCCGTCGTTGTCGTCTTTCTCCGTTGTTGTCTGCTTCGTTGTCGTCTTTCTCCATCGTTGTCGTCTTTCTCCATCGTTGTCGTCTTTCTCCGTCGTTGTCTGCTTCGTTGTCGTCTTTCTCCGTCGTTGTCGTCTTTCTCCGTCATTTTCTGCTTCGTTGTCGTCTTTCTCCGTCGTTGTCTGCTTTGTTGTCGTCTTTCTCCATCGTTGTCGTCTTTCTCCGTCGTCCGCTTCGTTGTTGTCTTTCTCTGTCGTTGTCGTCTTTCTCCGTCGTTGTCTGCCTCGTTGTCGTCTTTCTCCGTCATTGTCGTCTTTCTCATTCGTTATCTTCTTTCTCATTCGTTTTCATCTTTCTCCGTCGTTGTCGTCTTTCTCCATCGTTGTCTGCCTCGTTGTCGTCTTTCTCCGTCATTGTCGTCTTTCTCATTCGTTATCTTCTTTCTCATTCGTTTTCATCTTTCTCCGTCGTTGTCGTCTTTCTCCATCGTTTTCTGCTTCGTTGTCGTCTTTCTCCGTCGTTGTCGTGTTTCTCTGTCGTTGTTCTGCTTCGTGGTCGTCTTTCTCCGTCGTTGTACTCTTTCTCCGTCGTTGTCTGCTTCATTGTCGTCTATCTCCGTCGTTGTCTGCTTCGTTTTCATCTTTCTCCGTCGTTGTCTTCTCTCTCCGTCGTTGTCTGCTTCGTTGACATCTTTCTCCGTCGTTGCCGTCTTTCTCCTTCGTTGTCTGCTTCGTTGTCGTCTTACTCCGTCGTTGTCGTTTTTCTCCGTTGTTGTCGTCTTTCTCCGTCGTTGTCTGCTTCGTTGTCGTCTTTCTCCTTCGTTGTCGTCTTTCTCCGTCGTTGTCTGCTTCGTTGTCGTCTTTCTCCGTTGTTGTCGTCTTTCTCTGTCGTTGTCTGCTTCATTGTCGTCTTTCTCCGTCGTTGTCTGCTTCGTTGTCCTCTTTCTCCGTCGTTGTCGTGTTTCTCCGTCGTTGTCTCCTTCGTTGTCATCTTTCTCCGTCATTGTCGTCTTTCTCCGTCGTTGTCTATTTCGTTGTCGTCTTTCTCCGTCGTTGTCTGCTTCATTGTCGTCTTTCTCCGTCGTTGTCTGCTTCGTTGTCCTCTTTCTCCGTCGTTGTCGTCTTTCTCCGTCGTTGTCTGCTTCGTTGTCATCTTTCTCCATCGTTGTCGTCTTTCTCCGTCGTTGTCTGCTTCGTTGACATCTTTCTCCGTCGTTGTCGTCTTTCTCCGTCGTTGTCTGCTGCGTTGTCGTCTTTCTCCGTCGTTGTCGTTTTTCTACGTCGTTGTCGTCTTTCTCCGTCGTTGTCTGCTTCGTTGTCGTCTTTCTCCGTCGTTGTCTGCTTCTTTGTCGTCTTTCTCCGTCGTCTGCTTCGTTGTCGTCTTTCTCCGTCGTTGTCGTCTTTCTCCGTCGTTGTCTGCTTCGTGGTCGTCTTTCTCCGTCATTGTCGTCTTTCTCCGTCATTGTCTGCTTCATTGTCGTCTATCTCCATCGTTGTCTGCTCTGTTGTCATCTTTCTCCGTCGTTGTCGTCTTTCTCCGTCGTTGTCTGCTTCGTTGACGTCTTTCTCCGTCGTTGTCGTCTTTCTCCGTCGTTTTCTACTTTTTTGTCGTCTTTCTCCGTCGTTGTCGTATTTCTCCGTCGTTGTCGTCTTTCTCCGTCGTTGTCTGCTTCGTCGTCGACTTTCTCCGTCGTTGTCGTCTTTCTCCGTCGTTGTCTGCTTCGTTGTCGTCTTTCTCCGTCGTTGTCGTCTTTCTCCGTTGTTGTCTGCTTCGTTGTCGTCTTTCTCCATCGTTGTCGTCTTTCTCCGTCGTTGTCGTCTTTCTCCGTCGTTGTCTGCTTCGTTGTCGTCTTTCTCCGTCGTTGTCGTCTTTCTCCGTCATTTTCTGCTTCGTTGTCGTCTTTCTCCGTCGTTGTCTGCTTTGTTGTCGTCTTTCTCCGTCGTTGTCGTCTTTCTCCGTCGTCCGCTTCGTTGTCGTCTTTCTCTGTCGTTGTCGTCTTTCTCCGTCGTTGTCTGCCTCGTTGTCGTCTTTCTCCGTCATTGTCGTCTTTCTCATTCGTTATCTTCTTTCTCATTCGTTTTCATCTTTCTCCGTCGTTGTCGTCTTTCTCCATCGTTGTCTGCCTCGTTGTCGTCTTTCTCCGTCATTGTCGTCTTTCTCATTCGTTATCTTCTTTCTCATTCGTTTTCATCTTTCTCCGTCGTTGTCGTCTTTCTCCATCGTTGTCTGCTTCGTTGTCGTCTTTCTCCGTCGTTGTCGTGTTTCTCCGTCGTTGTTCTGCTTCGTGGTCGTCTTTCTCCGTCGTTGTACTCTTTCTCCGTCGTTGTCTCCTTCATTGTCGTCTATCTCCGTCGTTGTCTGCTTCGTTTTCATCTTTCTCCGTCGTTGTCTTCTCTCTCCGTCGTTGTCTGCTTCGTTGACATCTTTCTCCGTCGTTGCCGTCTTTCTCCTTCGTTGTCTGCTTCGTTGTCTTCTTACTCCGTCGTTGTCGTTTTTCTCCGTTGTTGTCGTCTTTCTCCGTCGTTGTCTGCTTCGTTGTCGTCTTTCTCCTTCGTTGTCGTCTTTCTCCGTCGTTGTCTGCTTCGTTGTCGTCTTTCTCCGTTGTTGTCGTCTTTCTCTGTCGTTGTCTGCTTCATTGTCGTCTTTCTCCGTCGTTGTCTGCTTCGTTGTCCTCTTTCTCCGTCGTTGTCGTGTTTCTCCGTCGTTGTCTCCTTCGTTGTCATCTTTCTCCGTCGTTGTCGTCTTTCTCCGTCGTTGTCTATTTCGTTGTCGTCTTTCTCCGTCGTTGTCTGCTTCATTGTCGTCTTTCTCCGTCGTTGTCTGCTTCGTTGTCCTCTTTCTCCGTCGTTGTCGTCTTTCTCCGTCGTTGTCTGCTTCGTTGACATCTTTCTCCGTCGTTGTCGTCTTTCTCCTTCGTTGTCTGCTGCGTTGTCGTCTTTCTCCGTCGTTGTCGTTTTTCTACGTCGTTGTCGTCTTTCTCCGTCGTTGTCTGCTTCGTTGTCGTCTTTCTCCGTCGTTGTTGTTTTTCTCCTTCGTTGTCGTCTTTCTCCGTCGCTGTCTGCTTCGTTGTCGTCTTTCTCCGTCGTTGTCGTCTTTCTCTGTCGTTGTCGTCTTTCTCCGTCGTTGTCTGCTTCGTTGTCATATTTCTCCGTCGTTGTCGTCTTTCTCCGTCGTTGGCGTCTTTCTCCGTCGTTGTCTGCTTCATTGTCGTCTTTCTCCGTCGTTGTCTGCTTCGTTGTCGTCTTTCTCCGTCGTTGTCGTCTTTCTCCGTCGTTGTCTGCTTCATTGTTGTCTTTCTCCGTCGTTGTCTTCTTTCTCCCACGTTGTCGTTTTCTCCGTCGTTGTCTGCTTCATCGTCGTCTTTCTCCGTCGTTGTCGTCTTTCTCTGTCGTTGTCTGCTTCGTTGTCGTCTTTCTCCGTCGTTGTCGTCTTTCTCCGTCGTTGTCGTCTTTCTCCGTCGTTGTCGTCTTTCTCCGTCGTTGTCTGCTTCGTTGTCGTCTTTCTCTGTCGTTGTCTGCTTCGTTGTCGTCTTTCTGTGTCGTTGTCGTCTTTCTCCGTCGTTGTCTGCTTCGTTGTCGTCTTTCTCCGTCGTTGTCGTCTTTCTCCGTCGTTGTCGTCTTTCTCCGTCGTTGTCTGCTTCGTTGTCGTCTTTCTCCATCGTTGTCGTCTTTCTCTGTCGTTGTCGTCTTTCTCCGTCGTTGTCTGCTTCGTTGTCGTCTTTCTCCGTCGTTGTCGTCTTTCTCCGTCATTTTCTGCTTCGTTGTCGTCTTTCTCCGTCGTTTTCTGCTTCGTTGTCGTCTTTCTCCGTCGTTGTCGTCTTTCTCCGTCGTTGTCGTCTTTCTCTGTCGTTGTCTGCTTCGTTGTCGTCTTTCTCCGTCGTTGTCTGCTTCGTTGTCCTTTTTCTCCGTCGTTGTCTGCTTCATTGTCGTCTTTCTCCGTCGTTGTCGTCTTTCTCCGTCATTGTCTGCTTCGTTGGCATCTTTCTCCGTCGTTGTCATCTTTCTCCGTCGTTGTCATCTTTCTCCGTCATTGTCTGCTTCGTTGTCGTCTTTCTCCGTCGTTTTCTACTTTGTTGTCTTTCTCCGTCGTTGTCGTCTTTCTCCGTCGTTGTCGTCTTTCTCCGTCGTTGTTTGTTTCGTTGTCGTCTTTCTCCGTCGTTGTCGTCTTTCTCCGTCGTTCTCTGCTTCGTTGTCGTCTTTCTTTGTCGTTGTCGTATTTCTCCGTTGTTATCGTCTTTCTCCGTCGTTGTCATCTTTCTCCGTCGTTGTCTGCTTCTTTGTCGTCTTTCTCCGTCGTCTGCTTCGTTGTCGTCTTTCTCCGTCGTTGTCGTCTTTCTCCGTCGTTGTCTGCTTCGTGGTCGTCTTTCTCCGTCATTGTCGTCTTTCTCCGTCATTGTCTGCTTCATTGTCGTCTATCTCCATCGTTGTCTGCTCTGTTGTCATCTTTCTCCGTCGTTGTCGTCTTTCTCCGTCGTTGTCTGCTTCGTTGACGTCTTTCTCCGTCGTTGTCGTCTTTCTCCGTCGTTTTCTACTTTTTTGTCGTCTTTCTCCGTCGTTGTCGTATTTCTCCGTCGTTGTCGTCTTTCTCCGTCGTTGTCTGCTTCGTCGTCGACTTTCTCCGTCGTTGTCGTCTTTCTCCGTCGTTGTCTGCTTCGTTGTCGTCTTTCTCCGTCGTTGTCGTCTTTCTCCGTTGTTGTCTGCTTCGTTGTCGTCTTTCTCCATCGTTGTCGTCTTTCTCCGTCGTTGTCGTCTTTCTCCGTCGTTGTCTGCTTCGTTGTCGTCTTTCTCCGTCGTTGTCGTCTTTCTCCGTCATTTTCTGCTTCGTTGTCGTCTTTCTCCGTCGTTGTCATCTTTGTTGTCGTCTTTCTCCGTCGTTGTCGTCTTTCTCCGTCGTCCGCTTCGTTGTCGTCTTTCTCTGTCGTTGTCGTCTTTCTCCGTCGTTGTCTGCCTCGTTGTCGTCTTTCTCCGTCATTGTCGTCTTTCTCATTCGTTATCTTCTTTCTCATTCGTTTTCATCTTTCTCCGTCGTTGTCGTCTTTCTCCATCGTTGTCTGCTTCGTTGTCGTCTTTCTCCGTCGTTGTCGTGTTTCTCCGTCGTTGTTCTGCTTCGTGGTCGTCTTTCTCCGTCGTTGTCGTCTTTCTCCGTCGTTGTCTGCTTCGTTTTCATCTTTCTCCGTCGTTGTCTTCTCTCTCCGTCGTTGTCTGCTTCGTTGACATCTTTCTCCGTCGTTGTCGTCTTTCTCCGTCGTTGTCTGCTTCGTTGTCGTCTTTCTCTGTCGTTGTCGTTTTTCTCCGTCGTTGCCGTCTTTCTCCGTCGTTGTCTGCTTCGTTGTCGTCTTTCTCCTTCGTTGTCGTCTTTCTCCGTCGTTGTCTGCTTCGTTGTCGTCTTTCTCCGTCGTTGTCGTCTTTCTCCGTCGTTGTCTGCTTCATTGTCGTCTTTCTCCGCCGTTGTCTGCTTTGTTGTCGTCTTTCTCCGTCGTTGTCGTGTTTCTCCGTCGTTGTCGTGTTTCTCCGTCGTTGTCTGCTTTGTTGTCGTCTTTCTCCGTCGTTGTCTGCTTCGTTGTCGTCTTTCTCCGTCGTTGTCGTCTTTCTCCGTCGTTGTCGTGTTTCTCCGTCGTTGTCTGCTTCGTTGTCGTCTTTCTCCGTCGTCCGCTTCGTTGTCGTCTTTCTCCGTCGTTGTCGTCTTTCTCCGTTGTTGTCTGCTTCGTTGTCGTCTTTCTCCGTCGTTGTCGTCTTTCTCCTTCGTTATCGTCTTTCTCATTCGTTTTCATCTTTCTCCGTCGTTGTCGTCTTTCTCCGTCGTTGTCTGCTTCGTTGACGTCTTTCTCCGTCGTTGTCGTGTTTCTCCGTCGTTGTCTGCTTCGTGGTCGTCTTTCTCCGTCTTTGTCGTCTTTCTCCGTCGTTGTCTGCTTCATTGTCGTCTATCTCCGTCGTTGTCTGCTTCGTTTTCATCTTTCTCCGTCGTTGTCGTCTTTCTCCGTCGTTGTCTGCTTCGTTGACATCTTTCTCCGTCGTTGTCTTCTTTCTCCGTCGTTGTCTGCTTCGTTGTCGTCTTTCTCCGTCGTTGTCTTTTTTCTCCGTTGTTGTCGTCTTTCTCCGTCGTTGTCTGTTTCGTTGTCGTCTTTCTCCTTCGTTGTCGTCTTTCTCCATCGTTGTCTGCTTCGTTGTCGTCTTTCTCCGTCGTTGTCGTCTTTCTCTGTCGTTGTCGTCTTTCTCCGTCGTTGTCTGCTTCATTGTCGTCTTTCTCCGTCGTTGTCGTCTTTCTCCCACGTTGTCGTCTTTCTCCCACGTTGTCGTCTTTCACCCTCGTTGTCTGCTTCATCGTCATCTTTCTCCATCGTTGTCGTCTTTCTCCGTCGTTGTCTGCTTCGTTGTCGTCTTTCTCCGTCGTGGTCGTCTTTCTCCGTCTTTGTCGTCTTTCTCCATCGTTGTCGTCTTTCTCCGTCGTTGTCTGCTTCGTTGTCGTCTTTCTCCGTCGTTGTCGTCTTTCTCCTTCGTTGTTTGCTTCGTTGTTGTCTTTCTCGGTCGTTGTTGTCTTTCTCCGTCGTTGTCGTCTTTCTCCGTCTTTGTCTGCTTCGTTGTCGTCTTTCTCCGTCGTTGTCGTCTTTCTGCGTCGTTGTCTGCTTCGTTGTCGTCTTTCTCTGTCGTTGTCTGCTTCGTTGTCGTCTTTCTGTGTCGTTGTCGTCTTTCTCCGTCGTTGTCTGCTTCGTTGTCGTCTTTCTCCGTCGTTGTCGTCTTTCTCCGTCGTTGTCGTTTTCTCCGTCGTTGTCTGCTTCGTTGTCGTCTTACTCCATCGTTGTCGTCTTTCTCCGTCGTTGTCGTCTTTCTCCGTCGTTGTCTGCTTCGTTGTCGTCTTTCTCCGTCGTTGTCGTCTTTCTCCGTCATTTTCTGCTTCGTTGTCGTCTTTCTCCGTCGTTTTCTGATTCGTTGTCGTCTTTCTCCGTCGTTGACGTGTTTCTCCGTCGTTCTCGTCTTTCTCTGTCGTTGTCTGCTTCGTTTTCGTCTTTCTCCGTCGTTGTCTGCTTCGTTGTCGTCTTTCTCCGTCGTTGTCTGCTTCATTGTCGTCTTTCTCCGTCGTTGTCGTGTTTCTCCGTCGTTGTCTGCTTCGTTGTCATCTTTCTCCGTCGTTGTCATCTTTCTCCGTCGTTGTCATCTTTCTCCGTCATTTTCTGCTTCGTTGTCATCTTTCTCCGTCGTTTTCTACTTTGGTGTCTTTCTCCGTCGTTGTCGTCTTTCTCCGTCGTTGTCGACTTTCTCTGTCGTTGTTTGTTTCGTTGTCGTCTTTCTCCGTCGTTGTCGTCTTTCTCCGTCGTTCTCTGCTTCGTTGTCGTCTTTCTTTGTCGTTGTCGTCTTTCTCCGTTGTTATCGTCTTTCTCCGTCGTTGTCATCTTTCTCCGTCGTTGTCTGCTTCTTTGTCGTCTTTCTCCGTCGTCTGCTTCGTTGTCGTCTTTCTCCGTCGTTGTCTTCTTTCTCCGTCGTTGTCTGTTTCGTGGTCGTCTTTCTCCGTCATTGTCGTCTTTCTCCGTCATTGTCTGCTTCATTGTCGTCTATCTCCATCGTTGTCTGCTCTGTTGTCATCTTTCTCCGTCGTTGTCGTCTTTCTCCGTCGTTGTCTGCTTCGTTGACGTCTTTCTCCGTCGTTGTCGTCTTTCTCCGTCGTTTTCTACTTTTTTGTCGTCTTTCTCCGTCGTTGTCTTCTTTCTCCTTCGTTGTCGTCTTTCTCCGTCGTTTTCTGCTTCGTTGTCGTCTTTCTCCGTTGTTGTCGTCTTTCTCCGTCGTTGTCTGCTTCGTTGTCGTCTTTCTCTGTCGTTGTCGTATTTCTCCGTCGTTGTCTGCTTCGTGGTCGTCTTTCTCCTTCGTTGTCGTCTTTCTCCGTCGTTGTCTGCTTCATTGTCGTCTATCTCCGTCGTTGTCTGCTTCGTTGACATCTTTCTCCGTCGTTGTCGTCTTTCTCCGTCGTTGTCTGCTTCGTTGTAGTCTTTCTCCGTCGTTGTCGTTTTTCTCCGTCGTTGTCATCTTTCTCCGTCGTTGTCTGCTTCGTTGTCGTCTTTCTCCTTCGTTGTCGTCTTTCTCCGTCGTTGTCTGCTTCGTTGTCGTCTTTCTCCGTTTTTGTCGTCTTTCTCTGTCGTTGTCTGCTTCATTGTCATCTTTCTCCGTCGTTGTCTGCTTCGTTGTCCTCTTTCTCCGTCGTTGTCGTGTTTCTCCGTCGTTGTCTGCTTCGTTGTCATCTTTCTCCGTCGTTGTCGTCTTTCTCCGTCGTTATCTATTTCGTTGTCGTCTTTCTCCGTCGTTGTCTGCTTCATTGTCATCTTTCTCCGTCGTTGGCATCTTTCTCCGTCGTTGTCTGCTTCGTTGTCGTCTTTCTCCGTCGTTGTCTGCTTCGTTGTCGTCTTTCTCCAGCGTTGTCATCTTTCCCCGTCGTTGTCTGCTTCGTTGACATCTTTCTCCGTCGTTGTCGTCTTTCTCTGTCGTTGTCTGCTGCGTTTTCGTCTTTCTCCGTCGTTGTCGTTTTTCTCCGTCGTTGTCGTCTTTCTCCGTCGTTGTCTGCTTCGTTGTCGTCTTTCTCCGTCGTTGTCGTTTTTCTCCTTCGTTGTCGTCTTTCTCCGTCGTTGTCTGCTTCGTTGTCGTCTTTCTCCGTCGTTGTCGTCTTTCTCTGTCGTTGTCGTTTTCTCCGTCGTTGTCTGCTTCGTTGTCATATTTCTCCGTCGTTGTCGTCTTTCTCCGTCGTTGTCGTCTTTCTCCGTCGTTGTCTGCTTCGTTGTCGTCTTTCTCCGTCGTTGTCTGCTTCGTTGTCGTCTTCCTCCGTCGTTGTCGTCTTTCTCCGTCTTTGTCTGCTTCATTGTCGTCTTTCTCCGTCGTTGTCGTCTTTCTCCCACGTTGTCGTTTTCTCCGTCGTTGTCTGCTTCATCGTCGTCTTTCTCCGTCGTTGTCGTCTTTCTCTGAGGTTGTCTGCTTCGTTGTCGTCTTTCTCCGTCGTTGTCGTCTTTCTCCGTCGTTGTCGTCTTTCTCCGTCGTTGTCGTCTTTCTGCGTCGTTGTCTGCTTCGTTGTCGTCTTTCTCTGTCGTTGTCTGCTTCGTTGTCGTCTTTCTGTGTCGTTGTCGTCTTTCTCCGTCGTTGTCTGCTTCGTTGTCGTCTTTCTCCGTCGTTGTCGTCTTTCTCCGTCGTTGTCGTCTTTCTCCGTCGTTGTCTGCTTCGTTGTCGTCTTTCTCCATCGTTGTCGTCTTTCTCCGTCGTTGTCGTCTTTCTCCGTCGTTGTCTGCTTCGTTGTCGTCTTTCTCCGTCGTTGTCGTCTTTCTCCGTCATTTTCTGCTTCGTTGTCGTCTTTCTCCGTCGTTTTCTGATTCGTTGTCGTCTTTCTCCGTCGTTTACGTGTTTCTCCGTCGTTCTCGTCTTTCTCTGTCGTTGTCTGCTTCGTTGTCGTCTTTCTCCGTCGTTGTCTGCTTCGTTGTCGTCTTTCTCCGTCGTTGTCTGCTTCATTGTCGTCTTTCTCCGTCGTTGTCGTGTTTCTCCGTCGTTGTCTGCTTCGTAGGCATCTTTCTCCGTCGTTGTCATCTTTCTCCGTCGTTGTCATCTTTCTCCGTCATTTTCTGCTTCGTTGTCGTCTTTCTCCGTCGTTTTCTACTTTGTTGTCTTTCTCCGTCGTTGTCGTCTTTCTCCGTCGTTGTCGTATTTCTCCGTCGTTGTTTGTTTCGTTGTCGTCTTTCTCCGTCGTTGTCGTCTTTCTCCGTCGTTCTCTGCTTCGTTGTCGTCTTTCTTTGTCGTTGTCGTCTTTCTCCGTTGTTATCGTCTTTCTCCGTCGTTGTCATCTTTCTCCGTCGTTGTCTGCTTCTTTGTCGTCTTTCTCCATCGTTGTCTGCTTCGTTGTCGTCTTTCTCCGTCGTTGTCTTCTTTCTCCGTCGTTGTCTGTTTCGTGGTCGTCTTTCTCCGTCATTGTCGTCTTTCTCCGTCATTGTCTGATTCATTGTCGTCTATCTCCATCGTTGTCTGCTCTGTTGTCATCTTTCTCCGTCGTTGTCGTCTTTCTCCGTCGTTGTCTGCTTCGTTGACGTCTTTCTCCGTCGTTGTCGTCTTTCTCCGTCGTTTTCTACTTTTTTGTCGTCTTTCTCCGTCGTTGTCTTCTTTCTCCTTCGTTGTCGTCTTTCTCCGTCGTTGTCTGCTTCGTTGTCGTCTTTCTCCGTTGTTGTCGTCTTTCTCCGTCGTTGTCTGCTTCGTTGTCCTCTTTCTCCGTCATTGTCGTCTTTCTCCTTCGTTATCGTCTTTCTCATTCGTTTTCATCTTTCTCCTTCGTTGTCGTCGTTGTCCGTCGTTGTCGTGTTTCTCCGTCGTTGTCTGCTTCGTGGTCGTCTTTCTCCGTCGTTGTCGTCTTTCTCCGTCGTTGTCTGCTTCATTGTCGTCTATCTCCATCGTTGTCTGCTTCGTTTTCATCTTTATCCGTCGTTGTCGTCATTCTCCGTCGTTGTCTGCTTCGTTGACATCTTTCTCCGTCGTTGTCGTCTTTCTCCGTCGTTGTCTGCTTCGTTGTCGTCTTTCTCCGTCGTTGTCGTCTTTCTCCGTCGTTGTCTTCTTTCTCCGTCGTTGTGTGCTTCGTTGACATCTTTCTCCGTCGTTGTCGTCTTTCTCCGTCGTTGTCTGCTTCGTTGTCGTCTTTCTCCGTCGTTGTCGTCTTTCTCCGTCGTTGTCGTCTTTCTCCGTCGTTGTCTGCTTCGTTGTCGTCTTTCTCCGTCTTTATCTGCTTCGTTGTAGTCTTTCTCTGTCGTTGACGTATTTCTCTGTCGTTGTCTGCTTCGTTGTCGTCTTTCTCCGTCGTTGTCGACTTTCTCCGTCGTTGTCGTCATTCTCCGTCGTTGTCTGCTTCGTTGTCGTCTTTCTCCGTCGTTGTCGTCTTTCTCCGTTTTTGTCTGCTTCGTTGTCGTCTTTCTCCATCGTTGTCGTCTTTCTCCGTCGTTGTCGTCTTTCTCCGTCGTTGTCTGCTTCGTTGTCGTCTTTCTCCGTCGTTGTCGTCTTTCTCCGTCATTTTCTGCTTCGTTGTCGTCTTTCTCCCACGTTGTCTGCTTCGTTGTCGTCTTTCTCCGTCGTTGTCGTCTTTCTCCGTCGTTGTCGTGTTTCTCCGTCGTTGTCTGCTTCGTTGTCGTCTTTCTCCGTCGTCCGCTTCGTTGTCGTCTTTCTCCGTCGTTGTCGTCTTTCTCCGTCGTTGTCTGCTTCGTTGTCGTCTTTCTCCGTCGTTGTCGTCTTTCTCCTTCGTTATCGTCTTTCTCATTCGTTTTCATCTTTCTCCGTCGTTGTCGTCTTTCTCCGTCGTTGTCGTGTTTCTCCGTCGTTGTCTGCTTCGTGGTCGTCTTTCTCCGTCGTTGTCGTCTTTCTCCGTCGTTGTCTGCTTCATTGTCGTCTATCTCCGTCGTTGTCTGCTTCATTTTCATCTTTCTCCGTCGTTGTCATCTTTCTCCGTCGTTGTTTGCTTCGTTGACATCTTTCTCCGTCGTTGTCTTCTTTCTCCGTCGTTGTCTGCTTCGTTGTCGTCTTTCTCCGTCGTTGTCTTTTTTCTCCGTTGTTGTCGTCTTTCTCCGTCGTTGTCTGTTTCGTTGTCGTCTTTCTCCTTCGTTGTCGTCTTTCTCCGTCGTTGTCGTCTTTCTCCCACGTTGTCGTCTTTCTCACACGTTGTCGTCTTTCTCCGTCGTTGTCTGCTTCATCGTCGTCTTTCTCCATCGTTGTCGTCTTTCTCCGTCGTTGTCTGCTTCGTTGTCGTCTTTCTCCGTCGTTGTCGTCTTTCTCCATCGTTGTCGTATTTCTCCTTCGTTGTCTGCTTCGTTGTCGTCTTTCTCCGTCGTTGTCTGCTTCGTTGTCGTCTTTCTCCGTCGTTGTCGTCTTTCTCCTTCGTTGTCTGCTTCGTTGTCGTCTTTCTCCGTCGTTGTCGTCTTTCTCCGTCGTTGTCGTCTTTCTCCGTCTTTGTCTGCTTCTTTGTCGTCTTTCTCCGTCGTTGTCGTCTTTCTCCGTCGTTGTCTGCTTCGTTGTCGTCTTTCTCCATCGTTGTCGTCTTTGTCCGTCGTTGTCGTCTTTCTCCGTCGTTGTCTGCTTCGTTGTCGTCTTTCTCCGTCGTTGTCGTCTTTCTCTGTCGTTGTCTGCTTCGTTGTCGTCTTTCTCCGTCGTTGTCTGCTTCGTTGTCGTCTTTCTCCGTCGTTGTCTGCTTCGTTGTCGTCTTTCTCTGTCGTTGTCGTGTTTCTCCGTCGTTGTCTGCTTCGTTGGCATCTTTCTCCGTCGTTGTCATCTTTCTCCGTCGTTGTCGTCTTTCTCCGTCATTGTCTGCTTCGTTGTCGTCTTTCTCCGTCGTTTTCTGCTTCGTTGTCTTTCTCCGTCGTTGTCGTCTTTCTCCGTCGTTGTCGTCTTTCTCCGTCGTTGTTTGCTTCGTTGTCGTCTTTCTCCGTCGTTGTCGTCTTTCTCTGTCGTTGTCGTCTTGCTCCGTCGTTGTCTGCTTCGTTGTCATATTTCTCCGTCGTTGTCGTCTTTCTCCGTCGTTGGCGTCTTTCTCCGTCGTTGTCTGCTTCGTTGTCGTCTTTCTCGGTCGATGTCTGCTTCGTTGTCGGCTTTCTCCGTCGTTGTCGTCTTTCTCCGTCGTTGTCTGCTTCATTGTCGTCTTTCTCCGTCGTTGTCGTCTTTCTCCCACGTTGTCGTCTTTATCCCACGTTGTCGTCTTTCTCCGTCGTTGTCTGCTTCATCGTCGTCTTTCTCCATCGTTGTCGTCTTTCTCCGTCGTTGTCTGCTTCGTTGTCGTCTTTCTCCGTCGTTGTCGTCTTTCTCCGTCGTTGTCGTCTTTCTCCGTCGTTGTCGTCTTTCTCCGTCGTTGTCTGCTTCGTTGTCGTCTTTCTCCGTCGTTGTCGTCTTTCTCCTTCGTTGTCTGCTTCGTTGTCGTCTTTCTCCGTCGTTGTCGTCTTTCTCCGTCGTTGTCGTCTTTCTCCGTCGTTGTCTGCTTCGTTGTCGTCTTTCTCCGCCGTTGTCGTCTTTCTCCGTCGTTGTCTGCTTCATTGTCTTTCTCCGTCGTTGTCGTCTATCTCCGTCGTTGTCGTCTTTCTCCGTCGTTGTTTACTTCGTTGTCGTCTTTCTCCGTCGTTGTCGTCTTTCTCCGTCGTTCTCTGCTTCGTTGTCGTCTTTCTTTGTCGTTGTCGTCTTTCTCCGTTGTTATCGTCTTTCTCCGTCGTTGTCTGCTTCGTTGTCGTATTTCTCCGTCGTCTGCTTCGTTGTCGTCTTTCTCCGTCGTTGTCGTATTTCTCCATCGTTGTCTGCTCTGTTGTCATCTTTCTCCGTCGTTGTCGTCTTTCTCCGTCGTTGTCTGCTTCGTTGACGTCTTTCTCTGTCGTTGTCGTCTTTCTCCGTCGTTTTCTACATTATTGTCGTCTTTCTCCATCGTTCTCGTCTTTCTCCGTCGTTGTCGTCTTTCTCCGTCGTTGTCTGATTCGTTGTCGTCTTTCTCCGTTGTTGTCGTCTTTCTCCGTCGTTGTCTGCTTCGTTGTCGTCTTTCTCCGTCGTTGTCGTCTTTCTCCGTCGTTGTCGTGTTTCTCCGTCGTTGTCTGCTTCGTGGTCGTCTTTCTCCGTCGTTGTCTGCTTCGTTGTCGTCTATCTCCTTCGTTGTCGTCTTTCTCCGTCGTTGTCGTCTTTCTCCGTCGTTGTCTGATATCTCCGTCGTTGTTTTATTTCTCCGTCGTTGTCTGCTTCGTTGTCGTCTTTCTCCGTCGTTGTCGTCTTTCTCCGTCGTTGTCGTCTTTCTCCGTCGTTGTCTGCTTTGTTCTCGTCTTTCTCCGTCGTTGTCGTCTTTCTCCGTCGTTGTCTGCTTCGTTTTAGTCTTTCTCCGTTGTTGTCGTTTTTCTCTGTCGTTGTCGTGTTTCTCCGTCGTTGTCTGGTTCGTTGTCGTCTTTCTCCTTCGTTGTCGTCTTTCACCGTCGTTGTCTGCTTCATTGTCGTCTTTCTCCGTCGTTGTCATATTTCTCCGTCGTTGTCTGCTTCGTTGTCGTCTTTCTCCGTCGTTGTCGTCTTTCTCCGTCGTTGTCGTCTTTCTCCGTCGTTGTCTGCTTCGTGGTCGTCTTTCTCCGTCATTGTCGTCTTTCTCCATCATAGTCTGCTTCATTGTCGTCTATCTCCATCGTTGTCTGCTCTGTTGTCATCTTTCTCCGTCGTTGTCGTCTTTCTCCATCGTTGTCTGCTTCGTTGACGTCTTTCTCCGTCGTTGTCGTCTTTCTCCGTCGTTTTCTAATTTTTGTCGTCTTTCTCCGTCGTTGTCGTCTTTCTCCTTCGTTGTCGTCTTTCTCCGTCGTTGTCTGCTTCGTTGTCGTCTTTCTCCGTTGTTGTCGTCTTTCTCCGTCGTTGTCCGCTTCGTTGTCGTCTTTCTCTGTCGTTGTCGTCTTTCTCCGTCGTTGTCTGCTTCGTTGTCCTCTTTCTCCGTCATTGTCGTCTTTCTCCTTCGTTATCGTCTTTCTCATTCGTTTTCATCTTTCTCCGTCGTTGTCGTCTTTCTCCGTCGTTGTCGTGTTTCTCCGTCGTTGTCTGCTTCGTGGTCATCTTTCTCCGTCGTTGTCGTCTTTCTCCGTCGTTGTCTGCTTCATTGTCGTCTATCTCCGTCGTTGCCTGCTTCGTTTTCATCTTTCTCCGTCGTTGTCGTCTTTCTCCGTCGTTGTCTGCTTCGTTGACATCTTTCTCCGTCGTTGTCGTCTTTCTCCGTCATTGTCTGCTTCGTTATCGTCTTTCTCCGTCGTTGTCGTCTTTCTCCGTCGTTGTCTTCTTTCTCCGTCGTTGTCTGCTTCGTTGACATCTTTCTCCGTCGTTGTCATCTTTCTCCGTCGTTGTCTGCTTCGTTGTCGTCTTTCTCCGTCGTTGTCGTCTTTCACCGTCGTTGTCGTGTTTCTCCGTCGTTGTCTGCTTCGTTGTCGTCTTTCTCCGTCGTCCGCTTCGTTGTCGTCTTTCTCCGTCGTTGTCGTCTTTCTCCGTCGTTGTCTGCTTCGCTGTCGTCTTTCTCTGTCGTTGTCGTCTTTCTCCTTCGTTATCGTCTTTCTCATTCGTTTTAATCTTTCTCCGTCGTTGTCGTCTTTCTCCAACGTTGTCTGCTTCGTTGTCGTCTTTCTCCGTCGTTGTCGTGTTTCTCCGTCGTTGTCTGCTTCGTTGTCGTCTTTCTCCGTCGTTGTCGTCTTTCTCCGTCGTTGTCTGCTTCATTGTCGTCTATCTACGTCGTTGTCTGCTTCGTTTTCATCTTTCTCCGTCGTTGTCGTCTTTCTCCATCGTTGTCTGCTTCGTTGACATCTTTCTCCGTCGTTGTCTTCTTTCTCCGTCGTTGTCTGCTTCGTTGTCGTCTTTCTCCGTCGTTGTCTTTTTTCTCCGTTGTTGTCGTCTTTCTCCGTCGTTGGCTGCTTCGTTGTCGTCTTTCTCCTTCGTTGTCGTCTTTCTCCGTCGTTGTCTGCTTCGTTGTCGTCTTTCTCCGTCGTTGTCGTCTTTCTCTGTCGTTGTCGTCTTTCTCCTTCGTTGTCTGCTTCGTTGTCATATTTCTCCGTCGTTGTCGTCTTTCTCCGTCGTTGGCGTCTTTCTCCGTCGTTGTCTGCTTCGTTGTCGTCTTTCTCCGTCGATGTCTGCTTCGTTGTCGTCTTTCTCTGTCGTTGTCGTCTTTCTCCGTCGTTGTCTGCTTCATTGTCGTCTTTCTCCGTCGTTGTCGTCTTTCTCCCACGTTGTCGTCTTTCTCCCACGTTGTCGTCTTTCTCCGTCGTTGTCTGCTTCATCGTCGTCTTTCTCCATCGTTGTCGTCTTTCTCCGTCGTTGTCTGCTTCGTTGTCGTCTTTCTCCGTCGTTGTCTGGTTCGTTGTCGTCTTTCTCCGTCGTTGTCGTCTTTCTCCGTCGTTGTCGTCTTTCTCCATCGTTGTCGTCTTTCTCCGTCGTTGTCTGCTTCGTTGTTGTCTTTCTCCGTCGTTGTCTGATTCGTTGTCGTCTTTCTCCGTCGTTGTCGTCTTTCTCCTTCGTTGTCTGCTTCGTTGTCGTCTTTCTCAGTCGTTGTCGTCTTTCTCCGTCGTTGTCGTCTTTCTCCGTCGTTGTCTGCTTCGTTGTCGTCTTTCTCCGTCGTTGTCGTCTTTCTCCGTCGTTGTCTGCTTCGTTGTCGTCTTTCTCCATCGTTGTCGTCTTTCTCCGTCGTTGTCGTCTTTCTCCGTCGTTGTCTGCTTCGTTGTCGTCTTTCTCCGTCGTTGTCGTCTTTCTCTGTCGTTGTCTGCTTCGCTGTCGTCTTTCTCCGTCGTTGTCTGCTTCGTTGTCGTCTTTCCCCGTCGTTGTCTGCTTCATTGTCGTCATTCTCCGTCGTTGTCTGCTTCGTTGTCGTCTTTCTCTGTCGTTGTCGTGTTTCTCCGTCGTTATCTGCTTCGTTGGCATCTTTCTCCGTCGTTGTCATCTTTCTCCGTCGTTGTCGTCTTTCTCCGTCATAGTCTGCTTCGATGTCGTCTTTCTCCGTCGTTTTCTGCTTCGTTGTCTTTCTCCGTCGTTGTCGTCTTTCTCTGTCGTTGTCGTCTTTCTCCGTCGTTGTCTGCTTCGTTGTCATATTTCTCCGTCGTTGTCGTCTTTCTCCGTCGTTGGCGTCTTTCTCCGTCGTTGTCCTCTTTCTCCGTCGTTGTCGTCTTTCTCCGTCGTTGTCTGCTTTGTCGTCGTCTTTCTCCGTCGTTTTCTTGTTTCTCCGTCGTTGTCTGCTTCGTTGTCGTCTTTCTCCGTCGTTGTCGTCTTTCTCCGTCGTTGTCGTCTTTCTCCGTCGTTGTCTGCTACGTTGTCGTCTTTCTCCGTCTTTGTCTGCTTCGTTGTCGCCTTTCTCCGTCGTTGTCGGTTTTCTCCGTCGTTGTCTGCTTCGTTGTCGTCTTTCTCCGTCGTTGTTTTCTCCGTCGTTGTCGTCTTACTCCATCGTTCTCTACTTCGTTGTAGTCTTTCTCCGTCGTTGTCGTCTTTCTCCATCGTTGTCTGCTTCGTTGTCGTCTTTCTCCGTCGTTGTCTGCTTCGTTGTCGTCTTTCTCCGTCGTTGTCGTCTTTCTCCGTCGTTGTCTGCTTCGTTGTCGTCTTTCTCTGTCGTTCTCGTTTTTCTCTGTCGTTGTCTGCTTCGTTGTCGTCTTTCTCCGTCGTTGTCTTTCTCCGTCGTTGTCGTTTTTCTCCGTCGTTGTCTGCTTCGTTGTCGTCTTTCTCCGTCGTTGTCGTCTTTCTCCATCGTTGTCTGCTTCGTTGTCGTCTTTCTCCGTCGTTGTCTGCTTCGTTGTCGTCTTTCTCCGTCGTTGTCGTCTTTCTCCGTCGTTGTCGTCTTTCTCCGTCGTCTGCTTCGTTGTCGTCTTTCTCCGTCGTTGTCTTCTTTCTCCGTCGTTGTCTGCTTCGTTGTCGTCTTTCTCTGTCGTTGTCGTGTTTCTCCGTCGTTGTCTGCTTCGTTGTCGTCTATCTCCGTCGTTGTCTGCTTCTTTGTCATCTTTCTCAGTCGTTGTCGTCTTTCTCCGTCGTTGTCTGCTACATTTACACCTTTCTCCGTCGTTGTCGTGTTTCTCCGTCGTTGTCTGCTTCGTTGTCGTCTTTCTCCGTCGTTGTCGTCTTTCTCCGTCGTTGTTGTCTTTCTCCGTCGTTGTCTGTTTCGTTGTCGTCTTTCTCCGTCGTTGTCGTCTTTCTCCGTCGTTGTCTGATTCGTTGTGGTCTTTCTCGGTCGTCGCCGTCTTTCTCCGTCGTTGTCGTCTTTCTCCGTCTTTGTCTGCTTCGTTGTCGTCTTTCTCCGTCGTTGTCTGCTTCGTTGTCATCTTTCTCCGTCGTTGTCGTCTTTCTACATCGTTGTCTGCTTCGTTGTCGTCTTTCTCCGTCGTTGTCGTCTTTCTGCGTCGTTGTCGTCTTTCTGGGTCATTGTCTGCTTCGTTGTCGTCTTTCTACGTCGTTGTCGTTTTTCTCCGTCGTTGTCCGCTTCGTTGTCGTCATTCTCTGTCGTTGTCGTCTTTCTCCGTCCTTGTCTGCTTCGTTGTCGTCTTTCTCCATCATTGTCATCTTTCTCCTTCGTTATCGTCTTTCTCATTCATTTTCATCTTTCTCTGATGTTGTCGTCTTTCTCCGTCGTTGTCGTGTTTCTCCGTCGTTGTCTGCTTCGTGGTCGTCTTTCTCTGTCGTTGTCGTCTTTCTCCGTCGTTGTCTGCTTCATTGTCGTCTATCTCCGTCGTTGTCTGCTTCGTTTTCATCTTTCTCCGTCGTTGTCGTCTTTCTCCGTCGTTGCCTGCTTCGTTGACATCTTTCTCCATCGTTGTCGTCTTTCTCCGTCGTTGTCTGCTTCGATGTCGTCTTTCTCTGTCGTTGTCGTCTTTCTCCGTCGTTGTCGTCTTTCTCCGTCGTTGTCTGCTTCGTTGTCGTCTTTCTCCGTCGTTGTCGTCTTTCTCCGTCATTTTCTGCTTCGTTGTCGTCTTTCTCCGTCGTTTTCTGCTTCGTTGTCGTCTTTCTCCGTCGTTGTCGTGTTTCTCCGTCGTTGTCGTCTTTCTCTGTCGTTGTCTGCTTCGTTGTAGTCTTTCTCCGTCGTTGTCTGCTTCGTTGTCGTCTTTCTCCGTCGTTGTCTGCTTCATTGTCGTCTTTCTCCGTCGTTGTCGTGTTTCTCCGTCGTTGTCTGCTTCGTTGGCATCTTTCTCCGTCGTTGTCATCTTTCTCCGTCGTTGTCATCTTTCTCCGTCATTGTCTGCTTCGTTGTCGTCTTTCTCCGTCGTTTTCTACTTTGTTGTCTTTCTCCGTCGTTGTCGTCTTTCTCCGTCGTTGTCGTCTTTCTCCGTCGTTGTTTGTTTCGTTGTCGTCTTTCTCCGTCGTTGTCGTCTTTCTCCGTCGTTCTCTGCTTCGTTGTCGTCTTTCTTTGTCGTTGTCGTCTTTCTCCGTTGTTATCGTCTTTCTCCGTCGTTGTCATCTTTCTCCGTCGTTGTCTGCTTCTTTGTCGTCTTTCTCCGTCGTCTGCTTCGTTGTCGTCTTTCTCCGTCGTTGTCGTCTTTCTCCGTCGTTGTCTGCTTCGTGGTCGTCTTTCTCCGTCATTGTCGTCTTTCTCCGTCATTGTCCGCTTCATTGTCGTCTATCTCCATCGTTTTCTGCTCTGTTGTCATCTTTCTCCGTCGTTGTCGTCTTTCTCCGTCGTTGTCTGCTTCGTTGTCGTCTTTCTCCGTCGTTGTCGTCTTTCTCCGTCGTTTTCTACTTTTTTGTCGTCTTTCTCCGTCGTTGTCGTCTTTCTCCTTCGTTGTCGTCTTTCTCCGTCGTTGTCTGCTTCGTTGTCGTCTTTCTCCGTTGTTGTCGTCTTTCTCCGTCGTTGTCCGCATCGTTGTCGTCTTTCTCTGTCGTTGTCGTCTTTCTCCGTCGTTGTCTGCTTCGTTGTCCTCTTTCTCCGTCATTGTCGTCTTTCTCCTTCGTTATCGTCTTTCTCATTCGTTTTCATCTTTCTCTGTCGTTGTCGTCGTTCTCCGTCGTTGTCGTGTTTCTCCGTCGTTGTCTGCTTCGTGGTCGTCTTTCTCCGTCGTTGTCGTCTTTCTCCGTCGTTGTCTGCTTCATTGTCGTCTATCTCCGTCGTTGTCTGCTTCGTTTTCATCTTTATCCGTCGTTGTCGTCTTTCTCCGTCGTTGTCTGCTTCGTTGACATCTTTCTCCGTCGTTGTCGTCTTTCTCCGTCGTTGTCTGCTTCGTTGTCGCCTTTCTCCGTCGTTTTCGTCTTTCTCCGTCGTTGTCTTCTTTCTCCGTCGTTGTCTGCTTCGTTGACATCTTTCTCCGTCGTTGTCGTCTTTCTCCGTCGTTGTCTGATTCGTTGTCGTCTTTCTCCGTCGTTGTCGTCTTTCTCCGTCGTTGTCTGCTTCGTTGTCGTCTTTCTCAGTCTTTATCTGCTTCGTTGTAGTCTTTCTCTGACGTTGACGTATTTCTCCGTCGTTGTCTGCTTCGTTGTCGTCTTTCTCCGTCGTTGTCGACTTTCTCCGTCGTTGTCGTCATTCTCCGTCGTTGTCTGCTTCGTTGTCGTCTTTCTCCGTCGTTGTCGTCTTTCTCCGTTTTTGTCTGCTTCGTTGTCGTCTTTCTCCGTCGTTGTCGTCTTTCTCCGTCGTTGTCGTCTTTCTCCGTCGTTGTCTGCTTCGTTGTCGTCTTTCTCCGTCATTGTCGTCTTTCTCCGTCATTTTCTGCTTCGTTGTCGTCTTTCTCCGCCGTTGTCTGATTTGTTGTCGTCTTTCTCCGTCGTTGTCTGCTTCGTTGTCGTCTTTCTCCGTCGTTGTCTGCTTCGTTGTCGTCTTTCTCCGTCGTTGTCGTCTTTCTCCGTCGTTGTCGTGTTTCTCCGTCGTTGTCTGCTTCGTTGTCGTCTTTCTCCGTCGTCCGCTTCGTTGTCGTCTTTCTCCGTCGTTGTCGTCTTTCTCCGTCGTTGTCTGCTTCGTTGTCGTCTTTCTCCGTCGTTGTCGTCTTTCTCCTTCGTTATCGACTTTCTCATTCGTTTTCATCTTTCTCCGTCGTTGTCGTCTTTCTCCATCGTTGTCTGCTTCGTGGTCGTCTTTCTCCGTCGTTGTCGTCTTTCTCCGTCGTTGTCTGCTTCATTGTCGTCTATCTCCGTCGTTGTCTGCTTCGTTTTCATCTTTCTCCGTCGTTGTCGTCTTTCTCCGTCGTTGTCTGCTTCGTTGACATCTTTCTCCGTAGTTGTCTTCTTTCTCCGTCGTTGTCTGCTTCGTTGTCGTCTTTCTCCGTCGTTGTCTTTTTTCTCCGTTGTTGTCGTCTTTCTCCGTCGTTGTCTGTTTCGTTGTCGTCTTTCTCCTTCGTTGTCGTCTTTCTCCGTCGTTGTCTGCTTCGTTGTCGTCTTTCTCCGTCGTTGTCGTCTTTCTCCGTCGTTGGCGTCTTTCTCCGTCGTTGTCTGCTTCGTTGTCGTCTTTCTCCGTCGATGTCTGCTTCGTTGTCGTCTTTCTCCGTCGTTGTCGTCTTTCTCCGTCGTTGTCTGCTTCATTGTCGTCTTTCTCCGTCGTTGTCGTCTTTCTCCCACGTTGTCGTCTTTCCCCCACGTTGTCGTCTTTCTCCGTCGTTGTCTGCTTCATCGTCGTCTTTCTCCATCGTTGTCGTCTTTCTCCGTCGTTGTCTGCTTCGTTGTCGTCTTTCTCCGTCGTTGTCGTCTTTCTCCGTCGTTGTCGTCTTTCTCCATCGTTGTCGTATTTCTCCTTCGTTGTCTGCTTCGTTGTCGTCTTTCTCCGTCGTTGTCTGCTTCGTTGTCGTCTTTCTCCGTCGTTGTTGTCTTTCTCCTTCGTTGTCTGCTTCGTTGTCGTCTTTCTCCGTCGTTGTCGTCTTTCTCCGTCGTTGTCGTCTTTGTCTGCTTCGTTGTCGTCTTTCTCCGTCGTTGTCGTCTTTCTCCGTCGTTGTCTGCTTCGTTGTCGTCTTTCTCCATCGTTGTCGTCTTTCTCCGTCGTTGTCGTCTTTCTCCGTCGTTGTCTGCTTCGTTGTCGTCTTTCTCCGTCGTTGTCGTCTTTCTCTGTCGTTGTCTGCTTCGTTGTCGTCTTTCTCCGTCGTTGTCTGCTTCGTTGTCGTCTTTCTCCGTCGTTGTCTGCTTCATTGTCGTCTTTCTCCGTCGTTGTCTGCTTCGTTGTCGTCTTTCTCTGTCGTTGTCGTGTTTCTCCGTCGTTGTCTGCTTCGTTGGCATCTTTCTCCGTCGTTGTCATCTTTCTCCGTCGTTGTCGTCTTTCTCCGTCATTGTCTGCTTCGTTGTCGTCTTTCTCCGTCGTTTTCTGCTTCGTTGTCTTTCTCCGTCGTTGTTGTCTTTCTCTTTCGTTGTCGTCTTTCTCCGTCGTTGTTTGCTTCGTTGTCGTCTTTCTCCGTCGTTGTCGTCTTTCTCTGTCGTTGTCGTCTTTCTCCGTCGTTGTCTGCTTCGTTGTCATATTTCTCCGTCGTTGTCGTCTTTCTCCGTTGTTGGCGTCTTTCTCCGTCGTTGTCTGCTTCGTTGTCGTCTTTCTCCGTCGTTGTCGTCTTTCTCCGTCGTTGTCTGCTTCATTGTTGTCTTTCTCCGTCGTTGTCGTCTTTCTCTCACGTTGTCGTCTTTCTCCCACGTTGTCGTCTTTCTCCGTCGTTGTCTGCTTCGTTGTCGTCTTTCTCCGTCGTTGTCGTCTTTCTCCGTCGTTGTCGTCTTTCTCCGTCGTTGTCGTCTTTCTCCTTCGTTGTCTGCTTCGTTGTCGTCTTTCTCCGTCGTTGTCTGCTTCGTTGTCGTCTTTCTCCGTCGTTGTCGTCTTTCTCCTTTGTTGTCTGCTTCGTTGTCGTCTTTCTCCGTCGTTGTCGTCTTTCTCCGTCGTTGTCGTCTTTCTCCGTCGTTGTCTGCTTCGTTGTCGTCTTTCTCCGCCGTTGTCGTCTTTCTCCGTCGTTGTCTGTTTCATTGTCTTTCTCCGTCGTTGTCGTCTATCTCCGTCGTTGTCGTCTTTCTCCGTCGTTGTTTTCTTCGTTGTCGTCTTTCTCCGTCGTTGTCGTCTTTCTCCGTCGTTCTCTTCTTCGTTGTCGTCTTTCTTTGTCGTTGTTGTCTTTCTCCGTCGTTGTCGTATTTCTCCGTCGTTGTCTGCTTCGTGGTCGTCTTTCTCCGTCATTGTCTGCTTCGTTGTCGTCTATCTCCATCGTTGTCTGCTCTGTTGTTATCTTTCCCCGTCGTTGTCGTCTTTCTCCGTCGTTGTCTGCTTCGTTGACGTCTTTCTCTGTCGTTGTCGTCTTTCTCCGTCGTTTTCTACATTTTTGTCGTCTTTCTCCATCGTTGTCGTCTTTCTCCGTCGTTGTCGTCTTTCTCCGTTGTTGTCTGCTTCGTTGTCGTCTTTCTCCACCGTTGTCGTCTTTCTCCGTCGTTGTCGTCTTTCTCCGTCGTTGTCTGCTTCGTTGTCGTCTTTCTCCGTCGTTGTCTGCTTCGTTGTCGTCTTTCTCCGTCGTTGTCGTCTTTCTCCGTCGTTGTCGTGTTTCTCCGTCGTTGTCTGCTTCGTTGTCGTCTTTCTCCGTCGTCCGCTTCGTTGTCGTCTTTCTCCGTCGTTGTCGTCTTTCTCCGTCGTTGTCTGCTTCGCTGTCGTCTTTCTCTGTCGTGGTCGTCTTTCTCCTTCGTTATCGTCTTTCTCATTCGTTTTCATCTTTCTCCGTCGTTGTCGTCTTTCTCCAACGTTGTCTGCTTCGTTGTCGTCTTTCTCCGTCGTTGTCGTGTTTCTCCGTCGTTGTCTGCTTCGTGGTCGTCTTTCTCCGTCGTTGTCGTCTTTCTCCGTCGTTGTCTGCTTCATTGTCGTATATCTACGTCGTTGTCTGCTTCGTTGTCATCTTTCTCCGTCGTTGTCGTCTTTCTCCATCGTTGTCTGCTTCGTTGACATCTTTCTCCGTCGTTGTCTTCTTTCTCCGTCGTTGTCTGCTTCGTTGTCGTCTTTCTCCGTCGTTGTCTTTTTTCTCCGTTGTTGTCGTCTTTCTCCGTCGTTGGCTGCTTCGTTGTCGTCTTTCTCCTTCGTTGTCGTCTTTCTCCGTCGTTGTCTGCTTCGTTGTCGTCTTTCTCCGTCGTTGTCGTCTTTCTCTGTCGTTGTCGTCTTTCTCCTACGTTGTCTGCTTCGTTGTCATATTTCTCCGTCGTTGTCGTCTTTCTCCGTCGTTGGCGTCTTTCTCCGTCGTTGTCTGCTTCGTTGTCGTCTTTCTCCGTCGATGTCTGCTTCGTTGTCGTCTTTCTCTGTCGTTGTCGTCTTTCTCCGTCGTTGTCTGCTTCATTGTCGTCTTTCTCCGTCGTTGTCGTCTTTCTCCCACGTTGTCGTCTTTCTCCCACGTTGTCGTCTTTCTCCGTCGTTGTCTGCTTCATCGTCGTCTTTCTCCATCGTTGTCGTCTTTGTCCGTCGTTGTCTGCTTCGTTGTCGTCTTTCTCCGTCGTTGTCTGCTTCGTTGTCGTCTTTCTCCGTCGTTGTCGTCTTTCTCCGTCGTTGTCGTCTTTCTCCATCGTTGTCGTCTTTCTCCGTCGTTGTCTGCTTCGTTGTCGTCTTTCTCCGTCGTTGTCTGATTCGTTGTCGTCTTTCTCCGTCGTTGTCGTCTTTCTCCTTCGTTGTCTGCTTCGTTGTCGTCTTTCTCAGTCGTTGTCGTCTTTCTCCGTCGTTGTCGTCTTTCTCCGTCGTTGTCTGCTTCGTTGTCGTCTTTCTCCGTCGTTGTCTGCTTCGTTGTCGTCTTTCTCCATCGTTGTCGTCTTTCTCCGTCGTTGTCGTCTTTCTCCGTCGTTGTCTGCTTCGTTATCGTCTTTTTCCGTCGTTGTCGTCTTTCTCTGTCGTTGTCTGCTTCGCTGTCGTCTTTCTCCGTCGTTGTCTGCTTCGTTGTCGTCTTTCCCCGTCGTTGTCTGCTTCATTGTCGTCTTTCTCCGTCGTTGTCTGCTTCGTTGTCGTCTTTCTCTGTCGTTGTCGTGTTTCTCCGTCGTTATCTGCTTCGTTGGCATCTTTCTCCGTCGTTGTCATCTTTCTCCGTCGTTGTCGTCTTTCTCCGTCATAGTCTGCTTCGATGTCGTCTTTCTCCGTCGTTTTCTGCTTCGTTGTCTTTCTCCGTCGTTGTCGTCTTTCTCTGTCGTTGTCGTCTTTCTCCGTCGTTGTCTGCTTCGTTGTCATATTTCTCCGTCGTTGTCGTCTTTCTCCGTCGTTGGCGTCTTTCTCCGTCGTTGTCCGCTTCGTTGTCGTCTTTCTCCGTCGATGTCTGCTTCGTTGTCGTCTTTCTCCGTCGTTGTCGTCTTTCTCCGTCGTTGTCTGCTTCATTGTCGTCTTTCTCCGTCGTTGTCGTCTTTCTCCCACGTTGTCGTCTTTCTCCCACGTTGTCGTCTTTCTCCGTCGTTGTCTGCTTCATCCTCGTCTTTCTCCGTCGTTGTCGTCTTTCTCCGTCGTTGTCGTCTTTCTCCGTCGTTGTCTGCTTAGTTGTCGTCTTTCTCCGTCGTTGTCGTCTTTCTCTGTCGTTGTCTGCTTCGTTGTCGTCTTTCTCCGTCGTTGTCTGCTTCGTTGTCGTCTTTCTCCGTCGTTGTCTGCTTCATTGTCGTTTTTCTCCGTCGTTGTCTGCTTCGTTGTCGTCTTTCTCTGTCGTTGTCGTCTTTCTCCATCGTTCTCTGCTTCGTTGGCATCTTTCTCCATCGTTGTCATCTTTCTCCGTCGTTGTCGTCTTTCTCCGTCATTGTCTACTTCATTGTCGTATTTCTCCGTCGTTTTCTGCTTCATTGTCTTTCTCCGTGGTTGTCGTCTTTCTCCGTCGTTGTCGTCTTTCTCCGTCGTTGTCTGCTTCGTTGTCGTCTTTCTTTGTCGTTGTCGTCTTTCTCCGTTGTTATCGTCTCTCTCCGTCGTTGTCTGCTTCGTTGTCGTATTTCTCCATCGTCTGCTTCGTTGACGTCTTTCTCCGTTGTTGTCGTATTTCTCCGTCGTTGTCTGCTTCGTGGTCGACTTTCTCCGTCATTGTCTACTTTCTCCGTCATTGTCTGCTTCATTGTCGTCTATCTCCATCGTTGTCTGCTTCGTTGACTTCTTTCTCCGTCGTTGTCGTCTTTCTCCGTCGTTTTCTACATTTTTGTCGTCTTTCTCCATCGTTGTCGTCTTTCTCCGTCGTTGTCGTCTTTCTCCGTCGTTGTCTGCTTCGTTGTCGTCTTTCTCCGTTGATGTCGTCTTTCTCCGTCGTTGTCTGCTTCGTTGTCGTCTTTCTCCGTCGTTGTCGTCTTGCTCCGTCGTTGTCGTGTTTCTCCGTCGTTGTCTGCTTCGTGGTCGTCTTTCTCCGTCGTTGTCTGCTTCGTTGTCGTCTATCTCCGTCGTTGTAGTCTTTCTCCGTCGTTGTCGTCTTTCTCCGTCGTTGTCGTCTTTCTCCGTCGTTGTCTGCTTCGTTGTCGTCTTTCTCCGTCGTTGTCGTCTTTCTCCGTCGTTGTCGTCTTTCTCCGTCGTTGTCTGCTTCGTTGTCGTCTTTCTCCGTCGTTGTCTGCTTCGTTGTCGTCTTTCTCCTTCGTTGTCGTCTTTCACCGTCGTTGTCTGCTTTATTGTCGTCTTTCTCCGTCGTTGTCATCTTTCTCCGTCGTTGTCTGCTTCGTTGTCGTCTTTCTCCGTCGTTGTCGTCTTTCTCCGTCGTTGGCGTCTTTCTCGGTTGTTGTCTGCTTCGTTGTCGTCTTTCTCCGTCGATGTCTGCTTCGTTGTCTTCTTTCTCCAGCGTTGTCGTCTTTCTCCGTCGTTGTCTGCTTCGTTTTCGTCTTTCTCCGTCGTTGTGTGCTTCATTGTCGTCTTTCTCCGTCGTTGTCCTCTTTCTCCGTCGTTGTCGTCTTTCTCCGTCGTTGTATGCTTTGTCGTCGTCTTTCTCCGTCGTTTTCTTGTTTCTCCGTCGTTGTCTGCTTCGTTGTCGTCTTTCTCCGTCGTTGTCGTCTTTCTCCGTCGTTGTCGTCTTTCTCCGTCGTTGTCTGCTTCGTTGTCGTCTTTCTCCGTCTTTGTCTGCTTCGTTGTCGCCTTTCTCCGTCGTTGTCGGTTTTCTCCGTCGTTGTCTGCTTCGTTGTCGTCTTTCTCCGTCGTTGTTTTCTCCGTCGTTGTCGTCTTACTCCATCGTTCTCTACTTCGTTGTCGTCTTTCTCCGTCGTTGTCGTCTTTCTCCATCGTTGTCTGCTTCGTTGTCGTCTTTCTCCGTCGTTGTCTGCTTCGTTGTCGTCTTTCTCCGTCGTTGTCGTCTTTCTCCGTCGTTGTCTGCTTCGTTGTCGTCTTTCTCTGTCGTTGTCGTTTTTCTCTGTCGTTGTCTGCTTCGTTGTCGTCTTTCTCCGTCGTTGTCTTTCTCCGTCGTTGTCGTTTTTCTCCGTCGTTGTCTGCTTCGTTGTCGTCTTTCTCCGTCGTTGTCGTCTTTCTCCATCGTTGTCTGCTTCGTTGTCGTCTTTCTCCGTCGTTGTCTGCTTCGTTGTCGTCTTTCTCCGTCGTTGTCGTCTTTCTCCGTCGTTGTCGTCTTTCTCCGTCGTTGTCTGCTTCGTTGTCGTCTTTCTCCGTCGTTGTCTTCTTTCTCCGTCGTTGTCTGCTTCGTTGTCGTCTTTCTCCGTCGTTGTTGTCTTTCTCCGTCGTTGTTGTCTTTCTCCGTCGTTGTCTGTTTCGTTGTCGTCTTTCTCCGTCGTTGTCGTCTTTCTCCGTCGTTGTCTGATTCGTTGTGGTCTTTCTCGGTCGTCGCCGTCTTTCTCCGTCGTTGTCGTCTTTCTCCGTCTTTGTCTGCTTCGTTGTCGTCTTTCTCCGTCGTTGTCTGCTTCGTTGTCATCTTTCTCCGTCGTTGTCGTCTTTCTACATCGTTGTCTGCTTCGTTGTCGTCTTTCTCCGTCGTTGTCGTCTTTCTGCGTCGTTGTCGTCTTTCTGGGTCATTGTCTGCTTCGTTGTCGTCTTTCTACGTCGTTGTCGTTTTTCTCCGTCGTTGTCCGCTTCGTTGTCGTCATTCTCTGTCGTTGTCGTCTTTCTCCGTCCTTGTCTGCTTCGTTGTCGTCTTTCTCCGTCATTGTCATCTTTCTCCTTCGTTATCGTCTTTCTCATTCATATTCATCTTTCTCCGATGTTGTCGTCTTTCTCCGTCGTTGTCGTGTTTCTCCGTCGTTGTCTGCTTCGTGATCGTCTTTCTCCGTCGTTGTCGTCTTTCTCCGTCGTTGTCGGCTTCATTGTCGTCTATCTCCGTCGTTGTCTGCTTCGTTTTCATCTTTCTCCGTCGTTGTCGTCTTTCTCCGTCGTTGCCTGCTTCGTTGACATCTTTCTCCGTCGTTGTCGTCTTTCTCCGTCGTTGTCTGCTTCGATGTCGTCTTTCTCTGTCGTTGTCGTCTTTCTCCGTCGTTGTCGTCTTTCTCCGTCGTTGTCTGCTTCGTTGTCGTCTTTCTCCGTCGTTGTCGTCTTTCTCCGTCGTTGTCCTCTTCGTTGTCGTCTTTCTCCGTCTTTATCTGCTTCGTTGTAGTCTTTCTCTGTCGTTGACGTATTTCTCCGTCGTTGCCTGCTTCGTTGTCGTCTTTCTCCGTCGTTGTCGACTTTCTCCGTCGTTGTCGTCATTCTCCATCGTTGTCTGCTTCGTTGTCGTCTTTCTCCGTCATTGTCGTCTTTCTCCGTTGTTGTCTGCTTCGTTGTCGTCTTTCTCCATCGTTGTCGTCTTTCTCCGTCGTTGTCGTCTTTCTCCGTCGTTGTCTGCTTCGTTGTCGTCTTTCTCCGTCGTTGTCGTCTTTCTCCGTCGTTGTCTGCTTCGTTGTCGTCTTTCTCCGTCATTGTCATCTTTCTCCTTCGTTATCGTCTTTCTCATTCATATTCATCTTTCTCCGATGTTGTCGTCTTTCTCCGTCGTTGTCGTGTTTCTCCGTCGTTGTCTGCTTCGTGGTCGTCTTTCTCCGTCGTTGTCGTCTTTCTCCGTCGTTGTCGGCTTCATTGTCGTCTATCTCCGTCGTTGTCTGCTTCGTTTTAATCTTTCTCCGTCGTTGTCGTCTTTCTCCGTCGTTGCCTACTTCGTTGACATCTTTCTCCGTCGTTGTCGTCTTTCTCCGTCGTTGTCTGCTTCGATGTTGTCTTTCTCTGTCGTTGTCGTCTTTCTCCGTCGTTGTCGTCTTTCTCCGTCGTTGTCTGCTTCGTTGTCGTCTTTCTCCGTCGTTGTCGTCGTTCTCCGTCGTTGTCTTCTTCGTTGTCGTCTTTCTCCGTCTTTATCTGCTTCGTTGTAGTCTTTCTCTGTCGTTGACGTATTTCTCCGTCGTTGCCTGCTTCGTTGTCGTCTTTCTCCGTCGTTGTCGACTTTCTCCGTCGTTGTCGTCATTCTCCATCGTTGTCTGCTTCGTTGTCGTCTTTCTCCGTCATTGTCGTCTTTCTCCGTTGTTGTCTGCTTCGTTGTCGTCTTTCTCCATCGTTGTCGTCTTTCTCCGTCGTTGTCGTCTTTCTCCGTCGTTGTCTGCTTCGTTGTCGTCTTTCTCCGTCGTTGTCGTCTTTCTCCGTCGTTGTCTGCTTCGTTGTCGTCTTTCTCCGTCGTTGTCGTCTTTCTCCGTCGTTGTCTGCTTCGTTGTCGTCTTTCTCTGTCGTTGTCTGCTTCGTTGTCGTCTTTCTGTGTCGTTGTCGTCTTTCTCCGTCGTTGTCTGCTTCGTTGTCGTCTTACTCCGTCGTTGTCGTCTTTCTCCGTCGTTGTCGTCTTTCTCCGTCGTTGTGTGCTTCGTTGTCGTCTTTCTCCATCGTTGTCGTCTTTCTCCGTCGTTGTCGTCTTTCTCCGTCGTTGTCTGCTTCGTTGTCGTCTTTCTCCATCGTTGTCGTCTTTCTTTTTCATTTTCTGCTTCGTTGTCGTATTTCTCCGTCGTTTTCTGCTTCGTTGTCGTCTTTCTCCGTCGTTGTCATGTTTCTCCGTCGTTGTCGTCTTTCTCTGTCGTTGTCTGCTTCGTTGTAGTCTTTCTCCGTCGTTGTCTGCTTCGTTGTCGTCTTTCTCCGTCGTTGTCTGCTTCATTGTCGTCTTTCTCCGTCGTTGTCGTGTTTCTCCGTCGTTGTCTGCTTCGTTGGCATCTTTCTCCGTCGTTGTCATCTTTCTCCGTCGTTGTCATCTTTCTCCGTCATTGTCTGCTTCGTTGTCGTCTTTCTCCGTCGTTTTCTACTTTGTTGTCTTTCTCCGTCGTTGTCGTCTTTCTCCGTCGTTGTCGTCTTTCTCCGTCGTTGTTTGTTTCGTTGTCGTCTTTCTCCGTCGTTGTCGTCTTTCTCCGTCGTTCTCTGCTTCGTTGTCGTCTTTCTTTGTCGTTGTCGTCTTTCTCCGTTGTTATCGTCTTTCTCCGTCGTTGTCATCTTTCTCCGTCGTTGTCTGCTTCTTTGTGGTCTTTCTCCGTCGTCTGCTTCGTTGTCGTCTTTCTCCGTCGTTGTCGTCTTTCTCCGTCGTTGTCTGCTTCGTGGTCGTCTTTCTCCGTCATTGTCGTCTTTCTCCGTCATTGTCCGCTTCATTGTCGTCTATCTCCATCGTTTTCTGCTCTGTTGTCATCTTTCTCCGTCGTTGTCGTCTTTCTCCGTCGTTGTCTGCTTCGTTGACGTCTTTCTCCGTCGTTGTCGTCTTTCTCCGTCGTTTTCTACTTTTTTGTCGTCTTTCTCCGTCGTTGTCGTCTTTCTCCTTCGTTGTCGTCTTTCTCCGTCGTTGTCTGCTTCGTTGTCGTCTTTCTCCGTTGTTGTCGTCTTTCTCCGTCGTTGTCCGCTTCGTTGTCGTCTTTCTCTGTCGTTGTCGTCTTTCTCCGTCGTTGTCTGCTTCGTTGTCCTCTTTCTCCGTCATTGTCGTCTTTCTCCTTCGTTATCGTCTTTCTCATTCGTTTTCATCTTTCTCTGTCGATGTCGTCGTTCTCCGTCGTTGTCGTCTTTCTCCGTCGTTGTCTGCTTCGTGGTCGTCTTTCTCCGTCGTTGTCGTCTTTCTCCGTCGTTGTCTGCTTCATTGTCGTCTATCTCCGTCGTTGTCTGCTTCGTTTTCATCTTTATCCGTCGTTGTCGTCTTTCTCCGTCGTTGTCTGCTTCGTTGACATCTTTCTCCGTCGTTGTCGTCTTTCTCCGTCGTTGTCTGCTTCGTTGTCGTCTTTCTCCGTCGTTGTCGTCTTTCTCCGTCGTTGTCTGCTTCGTTGTCGTCTTTCTCCGTCTTTATCTGCTTCGTTGTCGTCTTTCTCCGTCGTTGTCGTCTTTCTCCGTCGTTGTCTGCTTAGTTGTTGTCTTTCTCCGTCGTTGTCGACTTTCTCCGTCGTTGTCGTCATTCTCCGTCGTTGTCTGCTTCGTTGTCGTCTTTCTCCGTCGTTGTCGTCTTTCTCCGTTTTTGGCTGCTTCGTTGTCGTCTTTCTCCATCGTTGTCGTCTTTCTCCGTCGTTGTCGTCTTTCTCCGTCGTTGTCTGCTTCGTTGTCGTCTTTCTCCGTCATTGTCGTCTTTCTCCGTCATTTTCTGCTTCCTTGTCGTCTTTCTCCGCCGTTGTCTGATTTGTTGTCGTCTTTCTCCGTCGTTGTCGTGTTTCTCCGTCGTTGTCGTGTTTCTCCATCGTTGTCTGCTTCGTTGTCGTCTTTCTCCGTCGTTGTCTGCTTCGTTGTCGTCTTTCTCCGTCGTTGTCGTCTTTCTCCGTCGTTGTCGTGTTTCTCCGTCGTTGTCTGCTTCGTTGTCGTCTTTCTCCGTCGTCCGCTTCGTTGTCGTCTTTCTCCGTCGTTGTCGTCTTTCTCCGTCGTTGTCTGCTTCGTTGTCGTCTTTCTCCGTCGTTGTCGTCTTTCTCCTTCGTTATCGTCTTTCTCATTCGTTTTCATCTTTCTCCGTCGTTGTCGTCTTTCTCCATCGTTGTCTGCTTCGTTGTCGTCTTTCTCCGTCGTTGTCGTGTTTCTCCGTCGTTGTCTGCTTCGTTGTCGTCTATCTCCGTCGTTGTCTGCTTCTTTGTCATCTTTCTCAGTCGTTGTCGTCTTTCTCCGTCGTTGTCTGCTACATTTACACCTTTCTCCGTCGTTGTCGTGTTTCTCCGTCGTTGTCTGCTTCGTTGTCGTCTTTCTCCGTCGTTGTCGTCTTTCTCCGTCGTTGTTGTCTTTCTCCGTCGTTGTCTGTTTCGTTGTCGTCTTTCTCCGTCGTTGTCGTCTTTCTCCGTCGTTGTCTGATTCGTTGTGGTCTTTCTCGGTCGTCGCCGTCTTTCTCCGTCGTTGTCGTCTTTCTCCGTCTTTGTCTGCTTCGTTGTCGTCTTTCTCCGTCGTTGTCTGCTTCGTTGTCATCTTTCTCCGTCGTTGTCGTCTTTCTACATCGTTGTCTGCTTCGTTGTCGTCTTTCTCCGTCGTTGTCGTCTTTCTGCGTCGTTGTCGTCTTTCTGGGTCATTGTCTGCTTCGTTGTCGTCTTTCTACGTCGTTGTCGTTTTTCTCCGTCGTTGTCCGCTTCGTTGTCGTCATTCTCTGTCGTTGTCGTCTTTCTCCGTCCTTGTCTGCTTCGTTGTCGTCTTTCTCCGTCATTGTCATCTTTCTCCTTCGTTATCGTCTTTCTCATTCATATTCATCTTTCTCCGATGTTGTCGTCTTTCTCCGTCGTTGTCGTGTTTCTCCGTCGTTGTCTGCTTCGTGGTCGTCTTTCTCCGTCGTTGTCGTCTTTCTCCGTCGTTGTCGGCTTCATTGTCGTCTATCTCCGTCGTTGTCTGCTTCGTTTTCATCTTTCTCCGTCGTTGTCGTCTTTCTCCGTCGTTGCCTGCTTCGTTGACATCTTTCTCCGTCGTTGTCGTCTTTCTCCGTCGTTGTCTGCTTCGATGTCGTCTTTCTCTGTCGTTGTCGTCTTTCTCCGTCGTTGTCGTCTTTCTCCGTCGTTGTCTGCTTCGTTGTCGTCTTTCTCCGTCGTTGTCGTCTTTCTCCGTCGTTGTCTTCTTCGTTGTCGTCTTTCTCCGTCTTTATCTGCTTCGTTGTAGTCTTTCTCTGTCGTTGACGTATTTCTCCGTCGTTTCCTGCTTCGTTGTCGTCTTTCTCCGTCGTTGTCGACTTTCTCCGTCGTTGTCGTCATTCTCCATCGTTGTCTGCTTCGTTGTCGTCTTTCTCCGTCATTGTCGTCTTTCTAGGTTGTTGTCTGCTTCGTTGTCGTCTTTCTCCATCGTTGTCGTCTTTCTCCGTCGTTGTCGTCTTATCCCGTCGTTGTCTGCTTCGTTGTCGTCTTTCTCCGTCGTTGTCGTCTTTCTCCGTCGTTGTCTGCTTCGTTGTCGTCTTTCTCCGTCGTTGTCGTCTTTCTCCGTCGTTGTCTGCTTCGTTGTCGTCTTTCTCTGTCGTTGTCTGCTTCGTTGTCGTCTTTCTGTGTCGTTGTCGTCTTTCTCCGTCGTTGTCTGCTTCGTTGTCGTCTTACTCCGTCGTTGTCGTCTTTCTCCGTCGTTGTCGTCTTTCTCCGTCGTTGTGTGCTTCGTTGTCGTCTTTCTCCATCGTTGTCGTCTTTCTCCGTCGTTGTCGTCTTTCTCCGTCGTTGTCTGCTTCGTTGTCGTCTTTCTCCGTCGTTGTCGTCTTTCTTTGTCATTTTCTGCTTCGTTGTCGTCTTTCTCCGTCGTTTTCTGCTTCGTTGTCGTCTTTCTCCGTCGTTGTCGTGTTTCTCCGTCGTTGTCGTCTTTCTCTGTCGTTGTCTGCTTCGTTGTAGTCTTTCTCTGTCGTTGTCTGCTTCGTTGTCGTCTTTCTCCGTCGTTGTCTGCTTCATTGTCGTCTTTCTCCGTCGTTGTAGTGTTTCTCCGTCGTTGTCTGCTTCGTTGGCATCTTTCTCCGTCGTTGTCATCTTTCTCCGTCGTTGTCATCTTTATCCGTCATTGTCTACTTCGTTGTCGTCTTTCTCCGTCGTTTTCTACTTTGTTGTCTTTCTCCGTCGTTGTCGTCTTTCTCCGTCGTTGTCGTCTTTCTCCGTCGTTGTTTGTTTCGTTGTCGTCTTTCTCCGTCGTTGTCGTCTTTCTCCGTCGTTCTCTGCTTCGTTGTCGTCTTTCTTTGTCGTTGTCGTCTTTCTCCGTTGTTATCGTCTTTCTCCGTCGTTGTCATCTTTCTCCGTCGTTGTCTGCTTCTTTGTGGTCTTTCTCCGTCGTCTGCTTCGTTGTCGTCTTTCTCCGTCGTTGTCGTCTTTCTCCGTCGTTGTCTGCTTCGTGGTCGTCTTTCTCCGTCATTGTCGTCTTTCTCCGTCATTGTCCGCTTCATTGTCGTCTATCTCCATCGTTTTCTGCTCTGTTGTCATCTTTCTCCGTCGTTGTCGTCTTTCTCCGTCGTTGTCTGCTTCGTTGTCGTCTTTCTCCGTCGTTGTCGTCTTTCTCCGTCGTTTTCTACTTTTTTGTCGTCTTTCTCCGTCGTTGTCGTCTTTCTCCTTCGTTGTCGTCTTTCTCCGTCGTTGTCTGCTTCGTTGTCGTATTTCTCCGTTGTTGTCGTCTTTCTCCGTCGTTGTCCGCTTCGTTGTCGTCTTTCTCTGTCGTTGTCGTCTTTCTCCGTCGTTGTCTGCTTCGTTGTCCTCTTTCTCCGTCATTGTCGTCTTTCTCATAGTTATCGTCTTTCTCATTCGTTTTCATCTTTCTCTGTCGATGTCGTCGTTCTCCGTCGTTGTCGTCTTTCTCCGTCGTTGTCTGCTTCGTGGTCGTCTTTCTCCGTCGTTGTCGTCTTTCTCCGTCGTTGTCTGCTTCATTGTCGTCTATCTCCGTCGTTGTCTGCTTCGTTTTCATCTTTATCCGTCGTTGTCGTCTTTCTCCGTCGTTGTCTGCTTCGTTGACATCTTTCTCCGTCGTTGTCGTCTTTCTCCGTCGTTGTCTGCTTCGTTGTCGTCTTTCTCCGTCGTTGTCGTCTTTCTCCGTCGTTGTCTGCTTCGTTGTCGTCTTTCTCCGTCTTTATCTGCTTCGTTGTCGTCTTTCTCCGTCGTTGTCGTCTTTCTCCGTCGTTGTCTGCTTAGTTGTCGTCTTTCTCCGTCGTTGTCGACTTTCTCCGTCGTTGTCGTCATTCTCCGTCGTAGTCTGCTTCGTTGTCGTCTTTCTCCGTCGTTGTCGTCTTTCTCCGTTTTTGTCTGCTTCGTTGTCGTCTTTCTCCATCGTTGTCGTCTTTCTCCGTCGTTGTCGTCTTTCTCCGTCGTTGTCTGCTTCGTTGTCGTCTTTCTCCGTCATTGTCGTCTTTCTCCGTCATTTTCTGCTTCGTTGTCGTCTTTCTCCGCCGTTGTCTGATTTGTTGTCGTCTTTCTCCGTCGTTGTCGTGTTTCTCCGTCTTTGTCGTGTTTCTCCGTCGTTGTCTGCTTCGTTGTCGTCTTTCTCCGTCGTTGTCTGCTTCGTTGTCGTCTTTCTCCGTCGTTGTCGTCTTTCTCCGTCGTTGTCGTGTTTCTCCGTCGTTGTCTGCTTCGTTGTCGTCTTTCTCCGTCGTCCGCTTCGTTGTCGTCTTTCTCCGTCGTTGTCGTCTTTCTCCGTCGTTGTCTGCTTCGTTGTCGTCTTTCTCCGTCGTTGTCGTCTTTCTCCTTCGTTATCGTCTTTCTCATTCGTTTTCATCTTTCTCCGTCGTTGTCGTCTTTCTCCATCGTTGTCTGCTTCGTTGTCGTCTTTCTCCGTCGTTGTCGTGTTTCTCCGTCGTTGTCTGCTTCGTTTTCATCTTTCTCCGTCGTTGTCGTCTTTCTCCGTCGTTGTCTGCTTCGTAGACATCTTTCTCCGTCGTTGTCTTCTTTCTCCGTCGTTGTCTGCTTCGTTGTCGTCTTTCTCCGTCGTTGTCTTTTTTCTCCGTTGTTGTCGTCTTTCTCCGTCGTTGTCTGTTTCGTTGTCGTCTTTCTCCTTCGTTGTCGTCTTTCTCCGTCGT
This sequence comes from Gallinula chloropus, assembly GCF_964237585.1. Taxonomy (NCBI): domain Eukaryota; kingdom Metazoa; phylum Chordata; class Aves; order Gruiformes; family Rallidae; genus Gallinula; species Gallinula chloropus. The sequence goes on from NW_028168691.1 coordinate 945,227, forward strand.
TGTCTGCTTTGTTGTCGTCTTTCTCCGTCGTTGTCGTATTTCTCCGTCGTTGTCGTCTTTCTCCGTCGTTGTCTGCTTCGTTGTCGTCTTTCTCCGTCGATGTCTGCTTCGTTGTCGTCTTTCTCCGTCGTTGTCGTCTTTCTCCGTCGTTGTCTGCTTCATTGTCGTCTTTCTCCGTCGTTGTCGTCTTTCTCCCACGTTGTCGTCTTTCCCCCACGTTGTCGTCTTTCTCCGTCGTTGTCTGCTTCATCGTCGTCTTTCTCCATCGTTGTCGTCTTTCTCCGTCGTTGTCTGCTTCGTTGTCGTCTTTCTCCGTCGTTGTCGTCTTTCTCCGTCGTTGTCGTCTTTCTCCATCGTTGTCGTATTTCTCCTTCGTTGTCTGCTTCGTTGTCGTCTTTCTCCGTCGTTGTCTGCTTCGTTGTCGTCTTTCTCCGTCGTTGTTGTCTTTCTCCTTCGTTGTCTGCTTCGTTGTCGTCTTTCTCCGTCGTTGTCGTCTTTCTCCGTCGTTGTCGTCTTTGTCTGCTTCGTTGTCGTCTTTCTCCGTCGTTGTCGTCTTTCTCCGTCGTTGTCTGCTTCGTTGTCGTCTTTCTCCATCGTTGTCGTCTTTCTCCGTCGTTGTCGTCTTTCTCCGTCGTTGTCTGCTTCGTTGTCGTCTTTCTCCGTCGTTGTCGTCTTTCTCTGTCGTTGTCTGCTTCGTTGTCGTCTTTCTCCGTCGTTGTCTGCTTCGTTGTCGTCTTTCTCCGTCGTTGTCTGCTTCATTGTCGTCTTTCTCCGTCGTTGTCTGCTTCGTTGTCGTCTTTCTCTGTCGTTGTCGTGTTTCTCCGTCGTTGTCTGCTTCGTTGGCATCTTTCTCCGTCGTTGTCATCTTTCTCCGTCGTTGTCGTCTTTCTCCGTCATTGTCTGCTTCGTTGTCGTCTTTCTCCGTCGTTTTCTGCTTCGTTGTCTTTCTCCGTCGTTGTTGTCTTTCTCTTTCGTTGTCGTCTTTCTCTGTCGTTGTTTGCTTCGTTGTCGTCTTTCTCCGTCGTTGTCGTCTTTCTCTGTCGTTGTCGTCTTTCTCCGTCGTTGTCTGCTTCGTTGTCATATTTCTACGTCGTTGTCGTCTTTCTCCGTCGTTGGCGTCTTTCTCCGTCGTTGTCTGCTTCGTTGTCGTCTTTCTCCGTCGTTGTCGTCTTTCTCCGTCGTTGTCTGCTTCATTGTCGTCTTTCTCCGTCGTTGTCGTCTTTCTCTCACGTTGTCGTCTTTCTCCCACGTTGTCGTCTTTCTCCGTCGTTGTCTGCTTCGTTGTCGTCTTTCTCCGTCGTTGTCGTCTTTCTCCGTCGTTGTCGTCTTTCTCCGTCGTTGTCGTCTTTCTCCTTCGTTGTCTGCTTCGTTGTCGTCTTTCTCCGTCGTTGTCGTCTTTCTCCTTCGTTGTCTGCTTCGTTGTCGTCTTTCTCCGTCGTTGTCGTCTTTCTCCGTCGTTGTCGTCTTTCTCCGTCGTTGTCTGCTTCGTTGTCGTCTTTCTCCGCCGTTGTCGTCTTTCTCCGTCGTTGTCTGTTTCATTGTCTTTCTCCGTCGTTGTCGTCTATCTCCGTCGTTGTCGTCTTTCTCCGTCGTTGTTTGCTTCGTTGTCGTCTTTCTCCGTCGTTGTCGTCTTTCTCCGTCGTTCTCTTCTTCGTTGTCGTCTTTCTTTGTCGTTGTTGTCTTTCTCCGTCGTTGTCGTATTTCTCCGTCGTTGTCTGCTTCGTGGTCGTCTTTCTCCGTCATTGTCGTCTTTCTCCGTCATTGTCTGCTTCATTGTCGTCTATCTCCATCGTTGTCTGCTCTGTTGTCATCTTTCTCCGTCGTTGTCGTCTTTCTCCGTCGTTGTCTGCTTCGTTGACGTCTTTCTCTGTCGTTGTCGTCTTTCTCCGTCGTTTTCTACATTTTTGTCGTCTTTCTCCATCGTTGTCGTCTTTCTCCGTCGTTGTCGTCTTTCTCCGTCGTTGTCAGCTTCGTTGTCGTCTTTCTCCGTTGTTGTCGTCTTTCTCCGTCGTTGTCTGCTTCGTTGTCGTCTTTCTCCGTCGTTGTCGTCTTTCTCCGTCGTTGTCGTCTTTCTCCGTCGTTGTCTGCTTCGTGGTCGTCTTTCTCCGTCGTTGTCTGCTTCGTTGTCGTCTATCTCCATCGTTGTCATCTTTCTCCGTCCTTGTCGTCTTTCTCCGTCGTTGTCTGAGTTCTCCGTCGTCGTATTTCTCCGTCGTTGTCTGCTTCGTTGTCGTCTTTCTCCGTCGTTGTCGTCTTTCTCCGTCGTTGTCTGCTTTGTTCTCGTCTTTCTCCGTCGTTGTCGTCTTTCTCCATCGTTGTCTGCTTCGTTTTAGTCTTTCTCCGTCGTTGTCGTTTTACTCTGTCGTTGTCGTTTTTCTCCGTCGTTGTCTGCTTCGTTGTCGTCTTTCTCCTTCGTTGTCGTCTTTCACCGTCGTTGTCTGCTTCATTGTCGTCTTTCTCCGTCGTTGTCATCTTTCTCCGTCGTTGTCTGATCCGTTGTCGTCTTTCTCCGTCGTTGTCGTCTTTCTCCGTCGTTGTCTGCTTCGTGGTCGTCTTTCTCCGTCATTGTCGTCTTTCTCCGTCATTGTCTGCTTCATTGTCGTCTATCTCCATCGTTGTCTGCTCTGTTGTCATCTTTCTCCGTCGTTGTCGTCTTTCTCCATCGTTGTCTGCTTCGTTGACGTCTTTCTCTGTCGTTGTCGTGTTTCTCCGTCGTTATATGCTTCGTTGGCATCTTTCTCCGTCGTTGTCATCTTTCTCCGTCGTTGTCGTCTTTCTCCGTCATTGTCTGCTTCGTTGTCGTCTTTCTCCGTCGTTTTCTGCTTCGTTGTCGTCTTTCTCCGACGTTGTCTGCTTCGTTGTCGTCTTTCTCCGTCGTTGGCGTCTTTCTCTGTCGATGTCTGCTTCGTTGTCGTCTTTCTCCGTCTTTGTCGTCTTTCTCCGTCGTTGTCTGCTTCATTGTCGTCTTTCTCCGTCGTTGTCGTCTTTCTCCCACGTTGTCTTCTTTCTCCCACGTTGTCGTCTTTCTCCGTCGTTGTCTGCTTCATCCTCGTCTTTCTCCATCGTTGTCGTCTTTCTCCGTCGTTGTCTGCTTCGTTGTCGTCTTTCTCCGTTGTTATCGTCTTTCTCCGTCGTTGTCGTCTTTCTCCGTCGTTGTCTGCTTCGTTGTCGTCTTTCTCCGTCGTTGTCGTCTTTCTCCGTCGTTGTCTGCTTCGTTGTCGTCTTTCTCCATCGTTGTCGTCTTTCTCCGTCGTTGTCGTCTTTCTCCGTCGTTGTCTGCTTAGTTGTCGTCTTTCTCCGTCGTTGTCGTCTTTCTCTGTCGTTGTCTGCTTCGTTGTCGTCTTTCTCCGTCGTTGTCTGCTTCATTGTCGTCTTTCTCCGTCGTTGTCTGCTTCGTTGTCGTCTTTTTCTGTCGTTGTCGTCTTTCTCCGTCGTTGTCTGCTTCGTTGGCATCTTTCTCCATCGTTGTCATCTTTCTCCGTCGTTGTCGTCTTTCTCCGTCATTGCTTCATTGTCGTATTTCTCCGTCGTTTTCTGCTTCATTGTCTTTTTCCGTCGTTGTCGTCTTTCTCCGTCGTTGTCGTCTTTCTCCGTCGTTCTCTGCTTCGTTGTCGTCTTTCTTTGTCGTTGTCGTCTTTCTCCGTTGTTATCGTCTTTCTCCGTCGTTGTCTGCTTCGTTGTCGTATTTCTCCGTCGTCTGCTTCGTTGTCGTCTTTCTCCGTCGTTGTCGTATTTCTCCGTCGTTGTCTGCTTCGTGGTCGACTTTCTCCGTCATTGTCTTCTTTCTCCGTCATTGTCTGCTTCATTGTCGTCTATCTCCATCGTTGTCTGCTCTGTTGTCATCTTTCTCCGTCGTTGTCGTCTTTCTCCGTCGTTGTCTGCTTCGTTGACGTCTTTCTCCATCGTTGTCGTATTTCTCCGTCGTTTTCTACATTTTTGTCGTCTTTCTCCATCGTTGTCGTCTTTCTCCGTCGTTGTCGTCTTTCTCCGTCGTTGTCTGCATCGTTGTCGTCTTTCTCCGTTGTTGTCGTCTTTCTCCGTCGTTGTCTGCTTCGTTGTCGTCTTTCTCCGTCGTTGTCGTCTTGCTCCGTCGTTGTCGTGTTTCTCCGTCGTTGTCTGCTTCGTGGTCGTCTTTCTCCGTCGTTGCCTGCTTCGTTGTCGTCTATCTCCGTCGTTGTCGTCTTTCTCCGTCGTTGTCGTCTTTCTCCGTCGTTGTCTGATTTCTCCGTCGTTGTCGTATTTGTCCGTCGTTGTCCGCTTCGTTGTCGTCTTTCTCCGTCGTTGTCGTCTTTCTCCGTCGTTGTCGTCTTTCTCCGTCGTTGTCTGCTTCGTTGTCGTCTTTCTCCGTCGTTGTCTGCTTCGTTGTAGTCTTTCTCCGTCGTTGTCGTTTTTCTCTGTCGTTGTCGTTTTTCTCCGTCGATGTCTGCTTCGTTGTCGTCTTTCTCCTTCGTTGTCGTCTTTCACCGTCGTTGTCTGCTTCATTGTCGTCTTTCTCCGTCGTTGTCATCTTTCTCCGTCGTTGTCTGCTTCGTTGTCGTCTTTCTCCGTCGTTGTCGTCTTTCTCCGTCGTTGGCGTCTTTCTCCGTTGTTGTCTGCTTCGTTGTCGTCTTTCTCCGAAGATGTCTGGTCGTTGTCTTCTTTCTCCAGCGTTGTCGTCTTTCTCCGTCGTTGTCTGCTTCGTTTTCGTCTTTCTCCGTCGTTGTGTGCTTCATTGTCGTCTTTCTCTGTCGTTGTCCTCTTTCGCCGTCGTTGTCGTCTTTCTCCGTCGTTGTCTGCTTCGTCGTCGTCTTTCTCCGTCGTTTTCTTTTTTCTCCGTCGTTGTCTGCTTCTTGTTTTTCTCCGTCGTTGTCGTCTTTCTCCGTCGTTGTCGTCTTTCTCCGTCGTTGTCTGCTTCGTTGTCGTCTTTCTCCGTCTTTGTCTGCTTCGTTGTCGTCTTTCTCCGTCGTTGTCGTTTTTCTCCGTCGTTGTCTGATTCGTTGTCGTCTTTCTCCGTCGTTGTTTTCTCCGTGGTTGTCGTCTTTCTCCATCGTTGTCTGCTTCGTTGTCGTCTTTCTCCGTCGTTGTCGTCTTTCTCCGTCGTTGTCTGCTTCATTGTCGTCTATCTCCGTCGTTGTCTGCTTCGTTTTCATCTTTCTCCGTCGTTGTCGTCTTTCTCCGTCGTTGCCTGCTTCGTTGACATCTTTCTCCGTCGTTGTCGTCTTTCTCCGTCGTTGTCTGCTTCGTTGTCGTCTTTCTCTGTCGTTGTCGTCTTTCTCCGTCGTTGTCGTCTTTCTCCGTCGTTGTCTGCTTCGTTGTCGTCTTTCTCCGTCGTTGTCGTCTTTCTCCATCGTTGTCTGCTTCGTTGTCGTCTTTCTCCGACGTTGTCGTCTTTCTGCGTCGTTGTCGTCTTTCTGGGTCGTTGTCTGCTTCGTTGTCGTCTTTCTCGGTCGTTGTCGTTTTTCTCCGTCGTTGTCCGCTTCGTTCTCGTCATTCTCTGTCGTTGTCGTCTTTCTCCGTCGTTGTCTGCTTCATTGTCGTCTTTCTCCGTCATTGTCGTCTTTCTCCTTCGTTATCGTCTTTCTCATTCATTTTCATCTTTCTCCGTCGTTGTCGTCTTTCTCCGTCGTTGTCGTGTTTCTCCGTCGTTGTCTGCTTCGTGGTCGTATTTCTCCGTCGTTGTCGTCTTTCTCCGTCATTGTCTGCTTTATTGTCGTCTATCTCCGTCGTTGTCTGCTTCGTTTTCATCTTTCTCCGTCGTTGTCGTCTTTCTCCGTCGTTGTCTGCTTCGTTGACATCTTTCTCCGTCGTTGTCGTCTTTCTCCGTCGTTGTCTGCTTCGTTGTCGTCTTTCTCCGTCGTTGTCGTCTTTCTCCGTCGTTGTCGTCTTTCTCCGTCGTTGTCTGCTTCATTGTCGTCTTTCTCCGTCGTTGTCGTCTTTCTCCGTCGTTGTCTGCTTCGTTGTCGTCTTTCTCCGTCATTATCTGCAACGTTGTAGTCTTTCTCTGTCGTTGACGTATTTCTCCGTCATTGTCTGCTTCGTTGTCGTCTTTCTCCGTCGTTGTCGACTTTCTCCGTCGTTGTCGTCATTCTCCGTCGTTCTCTGCTTCGTTGTCGTCTTTCTCCGTCGTTGTCGTCTTTCTCCGTTGTTGTCTGCTTCGTTGTCATCTTTCTCCATCGTTGTCGTCTTTCTCCGTCGTTGTCGTCTTTCTCCGTCGTTGTCTGCTTCGTTGTCGTCTTTCTCCGTCGTTGTCGTCTTTCTCCGTCATTTTCTGATTCGTTGTCGTCTTTCTCCGCCGTTGTCTGCTTTGTTGTCGTCTTTCTCCGTCGTTGTCGTTTTTCTCCGTCGTTGTCGTGTTTCTCCGTCGTTGTCTGCTTCGTTGTCGTTTTTCTCCGTCGTTGTCTGCTTCGTTGTCGTCTTTCTCCGTCGTTTTCGTCTTTCTCCGTCGTTGTCGTGTTTCTCCGTCGTTGTCTGCTTCGTTGTCGTGTTTCTCCGTCGTCCGCTTCGTTGTCGTCTTTCTCGGTCGTTGTCGTCTTACTCCGTCGTTCTCTGCTTCGTTGTCGTCTTTCTCCGTCGTTGTCGTCTTTCTCCTTTGTTATCGTCTTTCTCATTCGTTTTCATCTTTCTCCGTCGTTGTCGTCTTTCTCCATCGTTGTCTGCTACATTGTCGTCTTTCTCCGTCGTTGTCGTGTTTCTCCGTCGTTGTCTGCTTCGTGGTCGTCTTTCTACGTCGTTGTCGTCTTTCTCCGTCGTTGTCTGCTTCATTGTCGTCTATCTCCGTCGTTGTCTGCTTCGTTTTCATCTTTCTCCGTCGTTGTCGTCTTTCTCCGTCGTTGTCTGCTTCGTTGACATCTTTCTCCGTCGTTGTCGTCTTTCTCTGTCGTTGTCTGCTTCGTTGTCGTCTTTCTCCGTCGTTGTCTTTTTTCTCCGTTGTTCTCGTCTTTCTCCGTCGTTGTCTGCTTCGTTGTCGTCTTTCTCCTTCGTTGTCGTCTTTCTCCGTCGTTGTCTGCTTCGTTGTCGTCTTTCTCCGTCGTTGTCGTCTTTCTCTGTCGTTGTCGTCTTTCTCCGTCGTTGTCTGCTTCGTTGTCATATTTCTCCGTCATTGTCGTCTTTCTCTGTCGTTGTCTGCTTCGTTGTCGTCTTTCTCCGTCGTTGTCTGCTTCGTTGTCGTCTTTCTCCGTCGTTGTCTGCTTCATTGTCGTCTTTCTCCATCGTTGTCTGCTTCGTTGTCGTCTTTCTCCGTCGTTGTCGTCTTTCTCCTTCATTGTCTGCTTCGTTGTCGTCTTTTTCCGTCGTTGTCGTCTTTCTCCGTCGTTGTAGTCTTTCTCCGTCGTTGTCTGCTTCGTTGTCATCTTTCTCCGTCGTTGTCGTCTTTCTCCGTCGTTGTCTGCTTCGTTGTCGTCTTTCTCCATCGTTGTCGTCTTTCTCCGTCGTTGTCGTCTTTCTCCGTCGTTGTCTGCTTCGTTGTCGTCTTTCTCCGTTGTTGTCGTCTTTCTCCGTCGTTGCATCTTTCTCCTTCGTTGTCTGCTTCGTTGTCGTCTTTCTCCGTCGTTGTCGTCTTTCTCCGTCGTTGTCGTCTTTGTCCGTCGTTGTCTGCTTCGTTGTCGTCTTTCTCCGTCGTTGTCGTCTTTCTCCGTCGTTGTCGTCTTTCTCCGTCGTTGTCTGCTTCGTTGTCGTCTTTCTCCGTCGTTGTCGTCTTTCTCCGTCGTTGTCTGCTTCGTTGTCGTCTTTCTCCATCGTTGTCGTCTTTCTCCGTCGTTGTCGTCTTTCTCCATCGTTGTCTGCTTCGTTGTCGTCTTTCTCCGTCGTTGTCGTCTTTCTCTGTCGTTGTCTGCTTCGTTGTCGTCTTTCTCCGTCGTTGTCTGCTTCGTTGTCGTCTTTCTCCGTCGTTGTCTGCTTCATTGTCGTCTTTCTCCGTCGTTGTCTGCTTCGTTGTCGTCTTTCTCTGTCTTTGTCGTGTTTCTCCGTCGTTGTCTGCTTCTTTTGGCATCTTTCTCCGTCGTTGTCATCTTTCTCCGTCGTTGTCGTCTTTCTCCGTCATTGTCTGCTTCGTTGTCGTCTTTCTCCGTCGTTTTCTGCTTCTTTGTCTTTCTGCGTCGTTGTCGTCTTTCTCCGTCGTTGTCGTCTTTCTCCGTCGTTGTTTGCTTCGTTGTCGTTTTTCTCCGTCGTTGTCGTCTTTCTCCGTCGTTCTCTGCGTCGTTGTCGTCTTTCTTTGTCGTTGTCGTCTTTCTCCGTCGTTATCGTCTTTCTCCGTCGTTGTCTGCTTCGTTGTCGTATTTCTCCGTCGTTGTCGTATTTCTCTGTCGTTGTCATCTTTCTCCGTCGTTGTCTGCTTCGTTGTCGTCTTTCTCCGTCGTTGTCGTCTTTCTCCGTCGTTGTCTGCTTCATTGTCGTCTTTCTCCGTCGATGTCTGCTTCGTTGACGTCTATCTCCGTCGTTGTCGTCTTTCTCTGTCGTTGTCGTCTTTCTCCGTCGTTGTCTGCTTCGTTGTCGTCTTTCTCCGTCGTTGTCTGCTTCATTGTCGTCTTTCTCCGTCGTTGTCGTCTTTCTCCGTCGTTGTCTTCTTTCTCCGTCGTTGTCTGCTTCGTGGTCGTCTTTCTCCTTCGTTGTCGTCTTTCTCTGTCGTTGTCTGATTCGATGTCGTCTTTCTCCGTCGTTTTCTGCTTCGATGTCATCTTTCTCCGTTGTTGTCGTCTTTCTCCATCGTTGTCTGCTTCGTTGACGTCTTTCTCCGTCGTTGTCATCTTTCTCCGTTGTTGTCTGCTTCATTGTCGTCTTTCTCCGTCGTTGTCGTCTTTCTCCGTCGTTGTCTGCTTCGTTGTCGTCTTTCTCCGTCGTTGTCGTCTTTCTCCGTCATTGTCGTCTTTCTCCGTCGTTGTCTGCTTCGTTGTCGTCTTTCTCCGTTGTTGTCGTATTTCTCCGTCGTTGTCGTCTTTCTGCGTCGTTGTCTGCTTGGTTGTCGTCTTTCTCCGTCGTCGTCGTTATTCTCCGTTGTTGTCGTCTTTCTCCATCATGTCTGCTTCGTTGTCCTCTTTGTCCATCGTTGTCGTCTTTCTCCATCGTTGTCGTCTTTCTCCATCGTTGTCAGCTTCGTTGTCGACTTTCTCCATCGTTGTCCTCTTTCTCCGTCGTTGTCGTCTTTCTCCGTCGTTGTCGTCTTTCTCCATCGTTGTCTACTTCGTTGTCCTCTTTCTCCGTCGTTGTCGTCTTTCTCCGTCGTTGTCGTCTTTCTCCGTTGTTGTCTGCTTCGTTGTCGTCTTTCTCCGTCATTGTCTGCTTCATTGTCGTCTTTCTCCGTCGTTGTCGTCTTCACCGTCGTTGTCTGCTTCGTTGTCGTCTTTCTCCGTCGTTGTCGTCTTTCTCTGTCGTTGTTGTCTTGCTCCGTCGTTGTCGTCTTTCTCCGTCGTTGTCTGCTTCGTTGTCCTCTTTCTCCGTCTTTGTCGTCTTTCTCCGTCGTTGTCGTCTGCTTCGTTGTCGTATTTATCCGTCGTTGTCGTCTTTCTCCGTCGTTGTCGTCTTTCTCCGTCGTTGTCTGATTCGTTGTCCTCTTTCTCCGTCTTTGTCGTCTTTCTCCGTCGTTGTCCGCTTCGTTGTCGTCTTTCTCCGTCGTTGTCGTCTTTCTCCGTCGTTGTCTGCTTCGTTGTCGTCTTTCTCCGTCGTTGTCTGCTTCGTTGTCGTCTTTCTCCGTCGTTGTCGTCTTTCTCCGTCGTTGTCGTCTTTCTCTGTCGTTGTCGTCTTTCTCCGTCGTTGTCTGCTTCGTTGTCGTCTTTCTCCGTCGTTGTCTGCTTCATTGTCGTCTTTCTCCGTCGTTGTCGTCTTTCTCCGTCGTTGTCTTCTTTCTCCGTCGTTGTCTGCTTCGTGGTCGTCTTTCTCCTTCGTTGTCGTCTTTCTCCGTCGTTGTCTGATTCGATGTCGTCTTTCTCCGTCGTTTTCTGCTTCGATGTCATCTTTCTCCGTTGTTGTCGTCTTTCTCCATCGTTGTCTGCTTCGTTGACTTCTTTCTCCGTCGTTGTCATCTTTCTCCGTTGTTGTCTGCTTCATTGTCGTCTTTCTCCGTCGTTGTCGTCTTTCTCCGTCGTTGTCTGCTTCGTTGTCGTCTTTCTCCGTCGTTGTCGTCTTTCTCCGTCGTTGTCGTCTTTCTCCGTCGTTGTCTGCTTCGTTGTCGTCTTTCTCCGTCGTTGTCGTCTTTCTCCGTCTTTGTCTGCTTCATTGTCGTCTTTCTCCATCGTTGTCTGCTTCGTTGTCGTCTTTCTCCGTCGTTGTACTCTTTCTCCTTCGTTGTCTGCTTCGTTGTCGTCTTTCTCCGTCATTGTCATCTTTCTCCGTTGTTTCATCTTTCTCCGTCGTTGTCTGCTTCGTTGTCGTCTTTCTCCGTTGTTGTCGTATTTCTCCGTCGTTGTCGTCTTTCTGCGTCGTTGTCTGCTTGGTTGTCGTCTTTCTCCGTCGTCGTCGTTATTCTCCGTTGTTGTCGTCTTTCTCCGTCGTTGTCTGCTTCGTTGTCCTCTTTCTCCATCGTTGTCGTCTTTCTCCATCGTTGTCGTCTTTCTCCATCGTTGTCAGCTTCGTTGTCGACTTTCTCCATCGTTGTCCTCTTTCTCCGTCGTTGTCGTCTTTCTCCGTCGTTGTCGTCTTTCTCCATCGTTGTCTACTTCGTTGTCCTCTTTCTCCGTCGTTGTCGTCTTTCTCCGTCGTTGTCATCTTTCTCCGTTGTTGTCTGCTTCGTTGTCGTCTTTCTCCGTCATTGTCTGCTTCATTGTCGTCTTTCTCCGTCGTTGTCGTCTCCACCGTCGTTGTCTGCTTCGTTGTCGTCTTTCTCCGTCGTTGTCGTCTTTCTCCGTCGTTGTTGTCTTGCTCCGTCGTTGTCGTCTTTCTCCGTCGTTGTCTGCGTCGTTGTTCTCTTTCTCCGTCTTTGTCGTCTTTCTCCGTCGTTGTCGTCTGCTTCGTTGTCGTATTTATCCGTCGTTGTCGTCTTTCTCCGTCGTTGTCGTCTTTCTCCGTCGTTGTCTGCTTCGTTGTCCTCTTTCTCCGTCTTTGTCGTCTTTCTCCGTCGTTGTCCGCTTCGTTGTCGTCTTTCTCCGTCGTTGTCGTCTTTCTCCGTCGTTGTCTGCTTCGTTGTCGTCTTTCTCCGTCGTTGTCTGGTTCGTTGTCGTCTTTCTCCGTCGTTGTCGTCTTTCTCCGTCATTGTCGTCTTTCTCTGTCGTTGTCTGCTTCGTTGTCGTCTTTCTCTGTCGATGTCTGCTTCGTTGTCGACTTTCTCCGTCGTTGTCCGCTTCGTTGTCGTCTTTTTCCGTCGTTGTCGTCTTTCTCCGTCGTTGTCTGCTTCGTTTTCATTTTTCTCCGTCGTTCTCATCTTTCTCCATCGTTATCGTCTTTCTCCATCGTTGTCCTTCTCCGTCGTTGTCGTCTTTCTCCGTCGTTGTCTGCTTCGTTGTCGTCTTTCTCCGTCGTTGTGGTCTTTCTCCGTCGTTGTCTGCTTCGTTGTCGTCTTTCTCCGTCGTTATCGTCTTTCTCCATCGTTGTCGTCTTTCTCCGTCGTTGTCGTCTTTCTCTGTCGTTATCGTCTTTCTCCATCGTTGTCGTATTTCTCCGTCGTTGTCGTCTTTCTCCATCGTTGTCTTCTTCGTTGTCTTCTTTCTCTGTCGTTGTCGTCTTTCTCCATCGTTGTCGTCTTTCTCCGTCGTTGTCGTCTTTCTCCGTCGTTGTCTGCTGCGTTGTCATCTTTATACGTCATTGTCTGCTTCATTGTCGTCTTTCTCCGTCGTTGTCGTCTTTACCGTCATTGTCTGCTTCGTTGTCGTCTTTCTCCGTCGATGTCATCTTTCTCCGTCGTTGTTGTCTTGCTCCGTCGTGTCGTCTTTCTCCGTCGTTGTCTGCTTCGTTGTCCTCTTTCTCCGTCTTTGTCGTCTTTCTCCGTCGTTGTCGTCTGCTTCGTTGTCGTATTTATCCGTCGTTGTCGTCTTTCTCCGTCGTTGTCATCTTTCTCCGTCGTTGTCTGCTTCGTTGTCGTCTTTCTCCGTCGTTGTCGTCTTTCTCCGTCGTTATCGTCTTTCTCCATCGTTGTCGTCTTTCTCCGTCGTTGTCGTCTTTCTCCGTCGTTATCGTCTTTCTCCATCCTTGTCGTATTTCTCCGTCGTTGTCGTCTTTCTCCATCGTTGTCTTCTTCGTTGTCTTCTTTCTCTTTCGTTGTCGTCTTTCTCCGTCGTTGTCGTCTTTCTCCGTCGTTGTCTGCTTCGTTGTCGTCTTTCTCCGTCGTTGTCGTCTTTCTCCGTGGTTGTCGTCTTTCTCCGTCGTTGTCTGCTTCGTTGTCGTCTTTCTCCGTCGTTGTCGTCTTTCTCCGTCGTTGTCTGCTTCGTTGTCATCTTTATCCGTAATTGTCTGCTTCGTTGTCGTCTTTCTCCGTCGTTGTCGTCTTTCTCCGTCGTTGTCTGCTTCGTTGTCGTCTTTCTCCGTCGTTGTCGTCTTTCTCCGTTGTTGTCTGCTTCGTTGTCGTTTTTCTCCATCGTTGTCGTCTTTCTCCATCGTTATCGTCTTTCTCCGGCGTTGTCGTCTTTCTCCGTCGTTGTCGTCTTTCTCCGTCGTTGTCTGCTTCTTTGTCGTCTTTCTCCGTCTTTGTCGTCTTTCTCCGTCGTTGTCGTCTTGCTCCGTCGTTGTCTGCTTCTTTGTCGTCTTTCTCCGTCGTTGTCGTCTTTCACCGTTGTTGTCTGCTTCGTTGTCGTCTTTCTCCGTCGATGTCTGCTTCGTTGTCGTCTTTCTCGTCGTTGTCGTCTTTCACCGTCGTTCTCTGCTTCGTTGTCGTCTTTCTCCGTCATTGTCGTCTTTCTCCGTCGTTGTCGTCTTTCTCCGTCGTTGTCTGCTTCGTTGTCCTCGTACTCCATCGTTGTCTGCTTCATTGTCGTCTTTCTCCGTCGTTGTCGTCTTTCTCCGTCGTTGTCGTCTTTCTCTGACGTTGTCAGATTCATTGTCGTATTTCTCCGTCGTTGTCGTCTTTCTCCGTCGTTGTCTGCTTCGTTGTCTTCTTTCTCCGTCGTTGTCTGCTTCATTGTCGTCTTTCTCCGTCGTTTTCTGCTTCGTTGTCGTTTTCCTCCGTCGTTGTCATCTTTCTCCTTCGTTGTCGTCTTTCTCCGTCGTTGTCGTCTTTCTCCGTCGTTGTCTGCGTCGTTGTCGTCTTTCTCCGTCGTTGTCTGCTTCGTTGTCGTCTTTCTCCGTCGTTGTCTGCTTCGTTGTCGTTTTCCTCCGTCGTTGTCATCTTTCTCCTTCGTTGTCGTCTTTCTCCGTCGTTGTCGTCTTTCTCCGTCGTTGTCGTCTTTCTCCGTCATTGTCATTTTTCTTCGTCGTTGTCGTCTTTCTCCGTCGTTGTCTGCTTCGTTGTCGTCTTTCTCCGTCGTTGTCGTCTTTCTCCGTCGTTGTCGTCTTTATCCTTCGTTGTCTGCTTCGTTGTCGTCTTTCTCCGTCGTTGTCGTCTTTCTCCGTCATTGTCTGCTTCGTTGTCGTCTATCTCCGTCGTTTTCTGCTTCGTTGTCATCTTTCTCCGTCGTTTTCGTCTTTCTCCGTCGTTGTCTGCTTCGTTGACGTCTTTCTCCGTCGTTGTCATCTTTCTCCGTCGTTGTCCGCTTCGTTGTCGTCTTTCTCCGTCGTTGTCATCTTTCTCCGTCGTTGTCTGCATCGTTGTCGTCTTTCTCCGTCGTTGTCGTCTTTCTCCGTCGTTGTCTGCTTCTTTGTCGTCTTTCTCCGTCGTTGTCGTCTTTCTCCGTCGTTGTCGTCTTTCTCCGTCGTTTTCTGCTTCGTTGTCGTCTTTCTCCTTCGCTGTCATCTTTCTCCGTCGTTGTCGTCTTTCTCCGTCGTTGTCTGCTTCGTTGTCATCTTTCTCAGTCGATGTCTGCTTCGTTGACGTCTATCTCCGTCGTTGTCGTCTTTCTCTGTCGTTGTCGTCTTTCTCCGTCGTTGTCTGCTTCGTTTTCGTCTTTCTCCGTCGTTGTCGTCTTTCTCCGTCGTTGTCTGCTTCATTGTCGTCTTTCTCCGTCGTTGTCGTCTTTCTCCGTCGTTGTCGTCTTTCTCGGTCGTTGTCTGCTTCGTTGTCGACTTTCTCCGTCGTTGTCGTCTTTATCCGTCGTTGTCGTCTTTCTCCGTCGTTGTCTCCTTTGTTTTCATCTTTCTCCATCGTTCTCTTCTTTCTCCGTCGTTGTCTGCTTCGTTGTCGTCTTTCTCCGTCGTTGTCATCTTTCTCCGTCGTTATCATCTTCCTCCGTCGTTGTCGTCTTTCTCCGTCGTTGTCTGCTTCGTTGTCGTCTTTCTTCCTCGTTGTCGTCTTTCTCCGTCGTTGTCGTATTTTTCCGTCGTTGTATGTTTCGTTGTCGTCTCTCTCCGTCGTTGTCGTCTTTCTCCGTCGTTGTCTGCTTCGTTGTCGTCTTTCTCCGTCGTTGTCGTCTTTCTCCGTCGTTGTCTTCTTCGTTGTCGTCTTTCTCCGTCGTTGTCGTCTTTATCCGTCGTTGTCTGCTTCGTTGTCTTTTTCTCCGTCGTTGTCTGCTTCGTTGTGATCTTTCTCCGTCGTTGTCGTCTTTCTCCGTCGTTGTCTGCTTCGTTGTCTTTTTCTCCGTCGTTGTCTGCTTCGTTGTCATCTTTCTCCGTCGTTGTCGTCTTTCTCCGTCGTTGTCGTCTTTCTCTGTCGTTGTCTGGTTCGTTGTCGACTTTCTCCGTCGTTGTCGTCTTTCTCCGTCATTGTCTGATTCGTTGTCGTGTTTCTCTGTCGTTGTCGTCTTTCTCCGACGTTTTCATCTATCTCCGTCGTTATTGAAAGATGACAAAGACGGAGAAAGACGACAACGACGGAGAAATACGACAACAATGGAGAAAGATGAGAACAACAGAGAAAGACGACAACGAAGCAGACAACGACGGAGAAAAACGACAACGACGGAGAAAGACGACAACAAAGCAGACAACGACGGAGAAAGACGACAACGAAGCAGACAACGACAGAGAAAGACGACAACGATGGAGAAACACGACAACGACGGAGAAAGACGACAACGAAGCAGACAACGACGGAGAAAGACGACAACGATGGAGAAAGACGACAACGACGGAGATAGACATCAACGAAGCAGACATCGACGGAGAAAGACGACAACGAAGCAGACAACGACAGAGAAAGACGACAACGACGGAGAAAGACGACAACGAAGCAGACAACAACGGAGAAAGATGACAACGACGGAGAAAGACGTCAACGAAGCAGACAACGACGGAGAAAGACGACAACGATGGAGAAAGATGACAACGAAGCAGAAAACGACGGAGAAAAACGACAACGAAGCAGACAACGACGGAGAAAGACGACAACGACGGAGAAAGACGACAACGAAGTAGACGACGACTGAGAAAGACGACAACGACGGAGAAAGACGACAACGAAGCAGACAACGACGGAGAAAGACGACAACGACAGAGAAAGACGACAACAACGGAGAAAGACAACAACGAAGCAGACAACGACGGAGAAAGACGACAACGACGGAGAAAGACGACAACGAAGCAGACAACGACGGAGAAAGATGACAACGACGGAGAAAGACGTCAACGAAGCAGACAACGAAGGAGAAAGACGACAACGACGGAGAAAGATGACAACGAAGCAGAAAACGACGGAGATAGACGACAACGAAGCAGACAACGACGGAGAAAGACGACAACGATGGAGAAAGACGACCACGAAGCAGACAACGACGGAGAAAGACGACAACGACGTAGAAAGACGACAACGACCTAGAAAGACGACAATGAAGCAGACAACGACGGAGAAAGACGACAACGAAGCAGACAACGACGGAGAAAGACGACAACGACAGAGAAAGACGACAACGACGGAGGAAGACGACAACGAAGCAGACAACGACGGAGAAAGACGACAACGACGGAGAAAGAAGACAACGAAGCAGACAACGAAGGAGAAATATGACAATGACGGAGAAAGACGTCAACGAAGCAGACAACGACGGAGAAAGACGACAACGACGGAGAAAGATGACAACGAAGCAGAAAACGACGGAGAAATACGACAACGAAGCAGACAACGACGGAGAAAGACGACAACGACGGAGAAAGACGACAACGACGGAGAAAGACGACAATGAAGCAGACAACGACTGAGAAAGAAGACAACGAAGCAGACAATGACGGAGAAAGACGACAACGACAGAGAAAGACGACAACGACGGAGATAGACGTCAACGAAGCAGACATCGACGGAGAAAGACGACAACGAAGCAGACAACGACGGAGAAAGACGACAACGACGGAGAAAGATGACAGCGAAGGAGAAAGACGACAACGAAGCAGAAAACGACGGACAAAGACGACAACGACGGAGAAAGACGACAACGACGGCGAAAGACGACAAAGAAGCAGACAACGACGGAGAAAGTCGACAACGATGGAGAAAGACGACAACGAAGCAGACAACAACGGAGAAAGACGACAACGACGGAGAAAGACGACAACGAAGCAGACAACGACGGAGAAAAATGACAACGACGGAGAAAGACGTCAACGAAGCAGACAACGATGGAGAAAGACGAAAACGACGGAGAAAGATGACAACGAAGCAGAAAACGACGGAGATAGACGACAACGAAGCAGACAACGACGGAGAAAGACGACAACGATGGAGAAAGACGACCACGAAGCGGACAACGACGGAGAAACACGACAACGACGGAGAAAGACGACAACGAAGCAGACAACGACGGATAAAGACGACAACGACGGAGAAAGACGACAACGACGGAGAAAGACGACAACAAAGCAGACAACGACGGAGAAAGACGACAACGACGGAGAAAAATGACAACGAAGCAGACAACGACGGAGTAAGACGACAATGACGGAGAAAGACGACAACGACGGAGATAGATGATAACGTCGGAGAAAGACGACAACGACAGACAAAAACGACAACGAAGCGGACAACGACGGAGAAAGACGACAACGACGGAGAAAGTCGACAACGAAGCAGACAACGACGGAGAAAGACGACAACGACGGAGAAAGACGACAACGAAGGAGAAAGATGACAACGACGGAGGAAAACGACAACGAAGCAGACAACGACAGAGAAAGACGACAACGAAGCAGACAACGACGGAGAAAGACGACAACGAAGCAGACAACGACGGAGAAAGACGACAACGACGGAGAAAGACGACAACGACGGAGAAAGATGACAACGAAGCAGACAACGACGGAGAAAGAAGACAACGAAGCAGACAACGACGGAGAAAGACGACAACGACGGAGAAAGACGACAACGAAGCAGACAACGACGGAGAAAGACGACAACGACGGAGAAAGACGACAACGAAACAGACAACGACGGAAAAATACGACAACGACGGAGAAAGACGACAACGAGGAAGAAAGACGACAACGAAGTAGACAACGACGGAGAAAGACGATAACGACGGAGAAAGACGATAACGACGGAGAAAGATGACTACGACGGAGAAAGACGACAACGAAGCAGACAACGACGGAGAAAGACGACAACGCCGGAGAAAGATGAAAACAAAGGAGACAACGACGGAGAAAGACGACAACGACGGAGAAAGACGACAACGACGAAGAAATACGACAACGAAGCAGACAACGACGGAGAAAGACGACAACGACGGAGAAAGTCGACAACGAAGCAGACAACGACGGAGAAAGACGACAACGACGGAGAAAGACGACAACGACGGAGAAAGACGACAATGAAGCAGACAACTACGGAGAAAGACGACAACGACGGAGAAAGACGACAACGAAGCAGACAACGACGGAGAAAGACGACAACGACAGTGAAAGACGACAACGACGGAGAAAGACGACAACGAATCAGACAACGACGGAGAAAGAGGAAAACGACGGAGAAAGACGACAACGAAGAAGACAACGACGGAGAAAGATGACAACGACGGAGAAAGACGTCAACGAAGCAGACAACGACGGAGAAAGACGACAACGACGGAGAAATTTGACAACAAAGCAGAAAACGACGGAGATAGACGACAACGAAGCAGACAACGACGGAGAAAGACGACAACGATGGAGAAAGACGTCAACGAAGCAGACAACGATGGAGAAAGACGACAACAACGGAGAAAGATGACATCGAAGCAGAAAACGACGGAGAAAGTCGTTGTCTGCTTCGTCGTCGTCTTTCTCCGTCGTTTTCTTTTTTCTCCGTCGTTGTCTGCTTCTTGTTTTTCTCCGTCGTTGTCGTCTTTCTCCGTCGTTGTCGTCTTTCTCCGTCGTTGTCTGCTTCGTTGTCGTCTTTCTCCGTCTTTGTCTGCTTCGTTGTCGTCTTTCTCCGTCGTTGTCGTTTTTCTCCGTCGTTGTCTGATTCGTTGTCGTCTTTCTCCGTCGTTGTTTTCTCCGTGGTTGTCGTCTTTCTCCATCGTTGTCTGCTTCGTTGTCGTCTTTCTCCGTCGTTGTCGTCTTTCTCCGTCGTTGTCTGCTTCATTGTCGTCTATCTCCGTCGTTGTCTGCTTCGTTTTCATCTTTCTCCGTCGTTGTCGTCTTTCTCCGTCGTTGCCTGCTTCGTTGACATCTTTCTCCGTCGTTGTCGTCTTTCTCCGTCGTTGTCTGCTTCGTTGTCGTCTTTCTCTGTCGTTGTCGTCTTTCTCCGTCGTTGTCGTCTTTCTCCGTCGTTGTCTGCTTCGTTGTCGTCTTTCTCCGTCGTTGTCGTCTTTCTCCATCGTTGTCTGCTTCGTTGTCGTCTTTCTCCGACGTTGTCGTCTTTCTGCGTCGTTGTCGTCTTTCTGGGTCGTTGTCTGCTTCGTTGTCGTCTTTCTCGGTCGTTGTCGTTTTTCTCCGTCGTTGTCCGCTTCGTTCTCGTCATTCTCTGTCGTTGTCGTCTTTCTCCGTCGTTGTCTGCTTCATTGTCGTCTTTCTCCGTCATTGTCGTCTTTCTCCTTCGTTATCGTCTTTCTCATTCATTTTCATCTTTCTCCGTCGTTGTCGTCTTTCTCCGTCGTTGTCGTGTTTCTCCGTCGTTGTCTGCTTCGTGGTCGTATTTCTCCGTCGTTGTCGTCTTTCTCCGTCATTGTCTGCTTTATTGTCGTCTATCTCCGTCGTTGTCTGCTTCGTTTTCATCTTTCTCCGTCGTTGTCGTCTTTCTCCGTCGTTGTCTGCTTCGTTGACATCTTTCTCCGTCGTTGTCGTCTTTCTCCGTCGTTGTCTGCTTCGTTGTCGTCTTTCTCCGTCGTTGTCGTCTTTCTCCGTCGTTGTCGTCTTTCTCCGTCGTTGTCTGCTTCATTGTCGTCTTTCTCCGTCGTTGTCGTCTTTCTCCGTCGTTGTCTGCTTCGTTGTCGTCTTTCTCCGTCATTATCTGCAACGTTGTAGTCTTTCTCTGTCGTTGACGTATTTCTCCGTCATTGTCTGCTTCGTTGTCGTCTTTCTCCGTCGTTGTCGACTTTCTCCGTCGTTGTCGTCATTCTCCGTCGTTCTCTGCTTCGTTGTCGTCTTTCTCCGTCGTTGTCGTCTTTCTCCGTTGTTGTCTGCTTCGTTGTCATCTTTCTCCATCGTTGTCGTCTTTCTCCGTCGTTGTCGTCTTTCTCCGTCGTTGTCTGCTTCGTTGTCGTCTTTCTCCGTCGTTGTCGTCTTTCTCCGTCATTTTCTGATTCGTTGTCGTCTTTCTCCGCCGTTGTCTGCTTTGTTGTCGTCTTTCTCCGTCGTTGTCGTTTTTCTCCGTCGTTGTCGTGTTTCTCCGTCGTTGTCTGCTTCGTTGTCGTTTTTCTCCGTCGTTGTCTGCTTCGTTGTCGTCTTTCTCCGTCGTTTTCGTCTTTCTCCGTCGTTGTCGTGTTTCTCCGTCGTTGTCTGCTTCGTTGTCGTGTTTCTCCGTCGTCCGCTTCGTTGTCGTCTTTCTCGGTCGTTGTCGTCTTACTCCGTCGTTCTCTGCTTCGTTGTCGTCTTTCTCCGTCGTTGTCGTCTTTCTCCTTTGTTATCGTCTTTCTCATTCGTTTTCATCTTTCTCCGTCGTTGTCGTCTTTCTCCATCGTTGTCTGCTACATTGTCGTCTTTCTCCGTCGTTGTCGTGTTTCTCCGTCGTTGTCTGCTTCGTGGTCGTCTTTCTACGTCGTTGTCGTCTTTCTCCGTCGTTGTCTGCTTCATTGTCGTCTATCTCCGTCGTTGTCTGCTTCGTTTTCATCTTTCTCCGTCGTTGTCGTCTTTCTCCGTCGTTGTCTGCTTCGTTGACATCTTTCTCCGTCGTTGTCGTCTTTCTCTGTCGTTGTCTGCTTCGTTGTCGTCTTTCTCCGTCGTTGTCTTTTTTCTCCGTTGTTCTCGTCTTTCTCCGTCGTTGTCTGCTTCGTTGTCGTCTTTCTCCTTCGTTGTCGTCTTTCTCCGTCGTTGTCTGCTTCGTTGTCGTCTTTCTCCGTCGTTGTCGTCTTTCTCTGTCGTTGTCGTCTTTCTCCGTCGTTGTCTGCTTCGTTGTCATATTTCTCCGTCATTGTCGTCTTTCTCTGTCGTTGTCTGCTTCGTTGTCGTCTTTCTCCGTCGTTGTCTGCTTCGTTGTCGTCTTTCTCCGTCGTTGTCTGCTTCATTGTCGTCTTTCTCCATCGTTGTCTGCTTCGTTGTCGTCTTTCTCCGTCGTTGTCGTCTTTCTCCTTCATTGTCTGCTTCGTTGTCGTCTTTTTCCGTCGTTGTCGTCTTTCTCCGTCGTTGTAGTCTTTCTCCGTCGTTGTCTGCTTCGTTGTCATCTTTCTCCGTCGTTGTCGTCTTTCTCCGTCGTTGTCTGCTTCGTTGTCGTCTTTCTCCATCGTTGTCGTCTTTCTCCGTCGTTGTCGTCTTTCTCCGTCGTTGTCTGCTTCGTTGTCGTCTTTCTCCGTTGTTGTCGTCTTTCTCCGTCGTTGCATCTTTCTCCTTCGTTGTCTGCTTCGTTGTCGTCTTTCTCCGTCGTTGTCGTCTTTCTCCGTCGTTGTCGTCTTTGTCCGTCGTTGTCTGCTTCGTTGTCGTCTTTCTCCGTCGTTGTCGTCTTTCTCCGTCGTTGTCGTCTTTCTCCGTCGTTGTCTGCTTCGTTGTCGTCTTTCTCCGTCGTTGTCGTCTTTCTCCGTCGTTGTCTGCTTCGTTGTCGTCTTTCTCCATCGTTGTCGTCTTTCTCCGTCGTTGTCGTCTTTCTCCATCGTTGTCTGCTTCGTTGTCGTCTTTCTCCGTCGTTGTCGTCTTTCTCTGTCGTTGTCTGCTTCGTTGTCGTCTTTCTCCGTCGTTGTCTGCTTCGTTGTCGTCTTTCTCCGTCGTTGTCTGCTTCATTGTCGTCTTTCTCCGTCGTTGTCTGCTTCGTTGTCGTCTTTCTCTGTCTTTGTCGTGTTTCTCCGTCGTTGTCTGCTTCTTTTGGCATCTTTCTCCGTCGTTGTCATCTTTCTCCGTCGTTGTCGTCTTTCTCCGTCATTGTCTGCTTCGTTGTCGTCTTTCTCCGTCGTTTTCTGCTTCTTTGTCTTTCTGCGTCGTTGTCGTCTTTCTCCGTCGTTGTCGTCTTTCTCCGTCGTTGTTTGCTTCGTTGTCGTTTTTCTCCGTCGTTGTCGTCTTTCTCCGTCGTTCTCTGCGTCGTTGTCGTCTTTCTTTGTCGTTGTCGTCTTTCTCCGTCGTTATCGTCTTTCTCCGTCGTTGTCTGCTTCGTTGTCGTATTTCTCCGTCGTTGTCGTATTTCTCTGTCGTTGTCATCTTTCTCCGTCGTTGTCTGCTTCGTTGTCGTCTTTCTCCGTCGTTGTCGTCTTTCTCCGTCGTTGTCTGCTTCATTGTCGTCTTTCTCCGTCGATGTCTGCTTCGTTGACGTCTATCTCCGTCGTTGTCGTCTTTCTCTGTCGTTGTCGTCTTTCTCCGTCGTTGTCTGCTTCGTTGTCGTCTTTCTCCGTCGTTGTCTGCTTCATTGTCGTCTTTCTCCGTCGTTGTCGTCTTTCTCCGTCGTTGTCTTCTTTCTCCGTCGTTGTCTGCTTCGTGGTCGTCTTTCTCCTTCGTTGTCGTCTTTCTCTGTCGTTGTCTGATTCGATGTCGTCTTTCTCCGTCGTTTTCTGCTTCGATGTCATCTTTCTCCGTTGTTGTCGTCTTTCTCCATCGTTGTCTGCTTCGTTGACGTCTTTCTCCGTCGTTGTCATCTTTCTCCGTTGTTGTCTGCTTCATTGTCGTCTTTCTCCGTCGTTGTCGTCTTTCTCCGTCGTTGTCTGCTTCGTTGTCGTCTTTCTCCGTCGTTGTCGTCTTTCTCCGTCATTGTCGTCTTTCTCCGTCGTTGTCTGCTTCGTTGTCGTCTTTCTCCGTTGTTGTCGTATTTCTCCGTCGTTGTCGTCTTTCTGCGTCGTTGTCTGCTTGGTTGTCGTCTTTCTCCGTCGTCGTCGTTATTCTCCGTTGTTGTCGTCTTTCTCCATCATGTCTGCTTCGTTGTCCTCTTTGTCCATCGTTGTCGTCTTTCTCCATCGTTGTCGTCTTTCTCCATCGTTGTCAGCTTCGTTGTCGACTTTCTCCATCGTTGTCCTCTTTCTCCGTCGTTGTCGTCTTTCTCCGTCGTTGTCGTCTTTCTCCATCGTTGTCTACTTCGTTGTCCTCTTTCTCCGTCGTTGTCGTCTTTCTCCGTCGTTGTCGTCTTTCTCCGTTGTTGTCTGCTTCGTTGTCGTCTTTCTCCGTCATTGTCTGCTTCATTGTCGTCTTTCTCCGTCGTTGTCGTCTTCACCGTCGTTGTCTGCTTCGTTGTCGTCTTTCTCCGTCGTTGTCGTCTTTCTCTGTCGTTGTTGTCTTGCTCCGTCGTTGTCGTCTTTCTCCGTCGTTGTCTGCTTCGTTGTCCTCTTTCTCCGTCTTTGTCGTCTTTCTCCGTCGTTGTCGTCTGCTTCGTTGTCGTATTTATCCGTCGTTGTCGTCTTTCTCCGTCGTTGTCGTCTTTCTCCGTCGTTGTCTGATTCGTTGTCCTCTTTCTCCGTCTTTGTCGTCTTTCTCCGTCGTTGTCCGCTTCGTTGTCGTCTTTCTCCGTCGTTGTCGTCTTTCTCCGTCGTTGTCTGCTTCGTTGTCGTCTTTCTCCGTCGTTGTCTGCTTCGTTGTCGTCTTTCTCCGTCGTTGTCGTCTTTCTCCGTCGTTGTCGTCTTTCTCTGTCGTTGTCGTCTTTCTCCGTCGTTGTCTGCTTCGTTGTCGTCTTTCTCCGTCGTTGTCTGCTTCATTGTCGTCTTTCTCCGTCGTTGTCGTCTTTCTCCGTCGTTGTCTTCTTTCTCCGTCGTTGTCTGCTTCGTGGTCGTCTTTCTCCTTCGTTGTCGTCTTTCTCCGTCGTTGTCTGATTCGATGTCGTCTTTCTCCGTCGTTTTCTGCTTCGATGTCATCTTTCTCCGTTGTTGTCGTCTTTCTCCATCGTTGTCTGCTTCGTTGACTTCTTTCTCCGTCGTTGTCATCTTTCTCCGTTGTTGTCTGCTTCATTGTCGTCTTTCTCCGTCGTTGTCGTCTTTCTCCGTCGTTGTCTGCTTCGTTGTCGTCTTTCTCCGTCGTTGTCGTCTTTCTCCGTCGTTGTCGTCTTTCTCCGTCGTTGTCTGCTTCGTTGTCGTCTTTCTCCGTCGTTGTCGTCTTTCTCCGTCTTTGTCTGCTTCATTGTCGTCTTTCTCCATCGTTGTCTGCTTCGTTGTCGTCTTTCTCCGTCGTTGTACTCTTTCTCCTTCGTTGTCTGCTTCGTTGTCGTCTTTCTCCGTCATTGTCATCTTTCTCCGTTGTTTCATCTTTCTCCGTCGTTGTCTGCTTCGTTGTCGTCTTTCTCCGTTGTTGTCGTATTTCTCCGTCGTTGTCGTCTTTCTGCGTCGTTGTCTGCTTGGTTGTCGTCTTTCTCCGTCGTCGTCGTTATTCTCCGTTGTTGTCGTCTTTCTCCGTCGTTGTCTGCTTCGTTGTCCTCTTTCTCCATCGTTGTCGTCTTTCTCCATCGTTGTCGTCTTTCTCCATCGTTGTCAGCTTCGTTGTCGACTTTCTCCATCGTTGTCCTCTTTCTCCGTCGTTGTCGTCTTTCTCCGTCGTTGTCGTCTTTCTCCATCGTTGTCTACTTCGTTGTCCTCTTTCTCCGTCGTTGTCGTCTTTCTCCGTCGTTGTCATCTTTCTCCGTTGTTGTCTGCTTCGTTGTCGTCTTTCTCCGTCATTGTCTGCTTCATTGTCGTCTTTCTCCGTCGTTGTCGTCTCCACCGTCGTTGTCTGCTTCGTTGTCGTCTTTCTCCGTCGTTGTCGTCTTTCTCCGTCGTTGTTGTCTTGCTCCGTCGTTGTCGTCTTTCTCCGTCGTTGTCTGCGTCGTTGTTCTCTTTCTCCGTCTTTGTCGTCTTTCTCCGTCGTTGTCGTCTGCTTCGTTGTCGTATTTATCCGTCGTTGTCGTCTTTCTCCGTCGTTGTCGTCTTTCTCCGTCGTTGTCTGCTTCGTTGTCCTCTTTCTCCGTCTTTGTCGTCTTTCTCCGTCGTTGTCCGCTTCGTTGTCGTCTTTCTCCGTCGTTGTCGTCTTTCTCCGTCGTTGTCTGCTTCGTTGTCGTCTTTCTCCGTCGTTGTCTGGTTCGTTGTCGTCTTTCTCCGTCGTTGTCGTCTTTCTCCGTCATTGTCGTCTTTCTCTGTCGTTGTCTGCTTCGTTGTCGTCTTTCTCTGTCGATGTCTGCTTCGTTGTCGACTTTCTCCGTCGTTGTCCGCTTCGTTGTCGTCTTTTTCCGTCGTTGTCGTCTTTCTCCGTCGTTGTCTGCTTCGTTTTCATTTTTCTCCGTCGTTCTCATCTTTCTCCATCGTTATCGTCTTTCTCCATCGTTGTCCTTCTCCGTCGTTGTCGTCTTTCTCCGTCGTTGTCTGCTTCGTTGTCGTCTTTCTCCGTCGTTGTGGTCTTTCTCCGTCGTTGTCTGCTTCGTTGTCGTCTTTCTCCGTCGTTATCGTCTTTCTCCATCGTTGTCGTCTTTCTCCGTCGTTGTCGTCTTTCTCTGTCGTTATCGTCTTTCTCCATCGTTGTCGTATTTCTCCGTCGTTGTCGTCTTTCTCCATCGTTGTCTTCTTCGTTGTCTTCTTTCTCTGTCGTTGTCGTCTTTCTCCATCGTTGTCGTCTTTCTCCGTCGTTGTCGTCTTTCTCCGTCGTTGTCTGCTGCGTTGTCATCTTTATACGTCATTGTCTGCTTCATTGTCGTCTTTCTCCGTCGTTGTCGTCTTTACCGTCATTGTCTGCTTCGTTGTCGTCTTTCTCCGTCGATGTCATCTTTCTCCGTCGTTGTTGTCTTGCTCCGTCGTGTCGTCTTTCTCCGTCGTTGTCTGCTTCGTTGTCCTCTTTCTCCGTCTTTGTCGTCTTTCTCCGTCGTTGTCGTCTGCTTCGTTGTCGTATTTATC
Source organism: Gallinula chloropus (assembly GCF_964237585.1). Lineage (NCBI taxonomy): Eukaryota > Metazoa > Chordata > Aves > Gruiformes > Rallidae > Gallinula > Gallinula chloropus. The sequence goes on from NW_028168691.1 coordinate 970,531, forward strand.
CGTCGTTGTCGTCTTTCTCCGTCGTTGTCATCTTTCTCCGTCGTTGTCTGCTTCGTTGTCGTCTTTCTCCGTCGTTGTCGTCTTTCTCCGTCGTTATCGTCTTTCTCCATCGTTGTCGTCTTTCTCCGTCGTTGTCGTCTTTCTCCGTCGTTATCGTCTTTCTCCATCCTTGTCGTATTTCTCCGTCGTTGTCGTCTTTCTCCATCGTTGTCTTCTTCGTTGTCTTCTTTCTCTTTCGTTGTCGTCTTTCTCCGTCGTTGTCGTCTTTCTCCGTCGTTGTCTGCTTCGTTGTCGTCTTTCTCCGTCGTTGTCGTCTTTCTCCGTGGTTGTCGTCTTTCTCCGTCGTTGTCTGCTTCGTTGTCGTCTTTCTCCGTCGTTGTCGTCTTTCTCCGTCGTTGTCTGCTTCGTTGTCATCTTTATCCGTAATTGTCTGCTTCGTTGTCGTCTTTCTCCGTCGTTGTCGTCTTTCTCCGTCGTTGTCTGCTTCGTTGTCGTCTTTCTCCGTCGTTGTCGTCTTTCTCCGTTGTTGTCTGCTTCGTTGTCGTTTTTCTCCATCGTTGTCGTCTTTCTCCATCGTTATCGTCTTTCTCCGGCGTTGTCGTCTTTCTCCGTCGTTGTCGTCTTTCTCCGTCGTTGTCTGCTTCTTTGTCGTCTTTCTCCGTCTTTGTCGTCTTTCTCCGTCGTTGTCGTCTTGCTCCGTCGTTGTCTGCTTCTTTGTCGTCTTTCTCCGTCGTTGTCGTCTTTCACCGTTGTTGTCTGCTTCGTTGTCGTCTTTCTCCGTCGATGTCTGCTTCGTTGTCGTCTTTCTCGTCGTTGTCGTCTTTCACCGTCGTTCTCTGCTTCGTTGTCGTCTTTCTCCGTCATTGTCGTCTTTCTCCGTCGTTGTCGTCTTTCTCCGTCGTTGTCTGCTTCGTTGTCCTCGTACTCCATCGTTGTCTGCTTCATTGTCGTCTTTCTCCGTCGTTGTCGTCTTTCTCCGTCGTTGTCGTCTTTCTCTGACGTTGTCAGATTCATTGTCGTATTTCTCCGTCGTTGTCGTCTTTCTCCGTCGTTGTCTGCTTCGTTGTCTTCTTTCTCCGTCGTTGTCTGCTTCATTGTCGTCTTTCTCCGTCGTTTTCTGCTTCGTTGTCGTTTTCCTCCGTCGTTGTCATCTTTCTCCTTCGTTGTCGTCTTTCTCCGTCGTTGTCGTCTTTCTCCGTCGTTGTCTGCGTCGTTGTCGTCTTTCTCCGTCGTTGTCTGCTTCGTTGTCGTCTTTCTCCGTCGTTGTCTGCTTCGTTGTCGTTTTCCTCCGTCGTTGTCATCTTTCTCCTTCGTTGTCGTCTTTCTCCGTCGTTGTCGTCTTTCTCCGTCGTTGTCGTCTTTCTCCGTCATTGTCATTTTTCTTCGTCGTTGTCGTCTTTCTCCGTCGTTGTCTGCTTCGTTGTCGTCTTTCTCCGTCGTTGTCGTCTTTCTCCGTCGTTGTCGTCTTTATCCTTCGTTGTCTGCTTCGTTGTCGTCTTTCTCCGTCGTTGTCGTCTTTCTCCGTCATTGTCTGCTTCGTTGTCGTCTATCTCCGTCGTTTTCTGCTTCGTTGTCATCTTTCTCCGTCGTTTTCGTCTTTCTCCGTCGTTGTCTGCTTCGTTGACGTCTTTCTCCGTCGTTGTCATCTTTCTCCGTCGTTGTCCGCTTCGTTGTCGTCTTTCTCCGTCGTTGTCATCTTTCTCCGTCGTTGTCTGCATCGTTGTCGTCTTTCTCCGTCGTTGTCGTCTTTCTCCGTCGTTGTCTGCTTCTTTGTCGTCTTTCTCCGTCGTTGTCGTCTTTCTCCGTCGTTGTCGTCTTTCTCCGTCGTTTTCTGCTTCGTTGTCGTCTTTCTCCTTCGCTGTCATCTTTCTCCGTCGTTGTCGTCTTTCTCCGTCGTTGTCTGCTTCGTTGTCATCTTTCTCAGTCGATGTCTGCTTCGTTGACGTCTATCTCCGTCGTTGTCGTCTTTCTCTGTCGTTGTCGTCTTTCTCCGTCGTTGTCTGCTTCGTTTTCGTCTTTCTCCGTCGTTGTCGTCTTTCTCCGTCGTTGTCTGCTTCATTGTCGTCTTTCTCCGTCGTTGTCGTCTTTCTCCGTCGTTGTCGTCTTTCTCGGTCGTTGTCTGCTTCGTTGTCGACTTTCTCCGTCGTTGTCGTCTTTATCCGTCGTTGTCGTCTTTCTCCGTCGTTGTCTCCTTTGTTTTCATCTTTCTCCATCGTTCTCTTCTTTCTCCGTCGTTGTCTGCTTCGTTGTCGTCTTTCTCCGTCGTTGTCATCTTTCTCCGTCGTTATCATCTTCCTCCGTCGTTGTCGTCTTTCTCCGTCGTTGTCTGCTTCGTTGTCGTCTTTCTTCCTCGTTGTCGTCTTTCTCCGTCGTTGTCGTATTTTTCCGTCGTTGTATGTTTCGTTGTCGTCTCTCTCCGTCGTTGTCGTCTTTCTCCGTCGTTGTCTGCTTCGTTGTCGTCTTTCTCCGTCGTTGTCGTCTTTCTCCGTCGTTGTCTTCTTCGTTGTCGTCTTTCTCCGTCGTTGTCGTCTTTATCCGTCGTTGTCTGCTTCGTTGTCTTTTTCTCCGTCGTTGTCTGCTTCGTTGTGATCTTTCTCCGTCGTTGTCGTCTTTCTCCGTCGTTGTCTGCTTCGTTGTCTTTTTCTCCGTCGTTGTCTGCTTCGTTGTCATCTTTCTCCGTCGTTGTCGTCTTTCTCCGTCGTTGTCGTCTTTCTCTGTCGTTGTCTGGTTCGTTGTCGACTTTCTCCGTCGTTGTCGTCTTTCTCCGTCATTGTCTGATTCGTTGTCGTGTTTCTCTGTCGTTGTCGTCTTTCTCCGACGTTTTCATCTATCTCCGTCGTTATTGAAAGATGACAAAGACGGAGAAAGACGACAACGACGGAGAAATACGACAACAATGGAGAAAGATGAGAACAACAGAGAAAGACGACAACGAAGCAGACAACGACGGAGAAAAACGACAACGACGGAGAAAGACGACAACAAAGCAGACAACGACGGAGAAAGACGACAACGAAGCAGACAACGACAGAGAAAGACGACAACGATGGAGAAACACGACAACGACGGAGAAAGACGACAACGAAGCAGACAACGACGGAGAAAGACGACAACGATGGAGAAAGACGACAACGACGGAGATAGACATCAACGAAGCAGACATCGACGGAGAAAGACGACAACGAAGCAGACAACGACAGAGAAAGACGACAACGACGGAGAAAGACGACAACGAAGCAGACAACAACGGAGAAAGATGACAACGACGGAGAAAGACGTCAACGAAGCAGACAACGACGGAGAAAGACGACAACGATGGAGAAAGATGACAACGAAGCAGAAAACGACGGAGAAAAACGACAACGAAGCAGACAACGACGGAGAAAGACGACAACGACGGAGAAAGACGACAACGAAGTAGACGACGACTGAGAAAGACGACAACGACGGAGAAAGACGACAACGAAGCAGACAACGACGGAGAAAGACGACAACGACAGAGAAAGACGACAACAACGGAGAAAGACAACAACGAAGCAGACAACGACGGAGAAAGACGACAACGACGGAGAAAGACGACAACGAAGCAGACAACGACGGAGAAAGATGACAACGACGGAGAAAGACGTCAACGAAGCAGACAACGAAGGAGAAAGACGACAACGACGGAGAAAGATGACAACGAAGCAGAAAACGACGGAGATAGACGACAACGAAGCAGACAACGACGGAGAAAGACGACAACGATGGAGAAAGACGACCACGAAGCAGACAACGACGGAGAAAGACGACAACGACGTAGAAAGACGACAACGACCTAGAAAGACGACAATGAAGCAGACAACGACGGAGAAAGACGACAACGAAGCAGACAACGACGGAGAAAGACGACAACGACAGAGAAAGACGACAACGACGGAGGAAGACGACAACGAAGCAGACAACGACGGAGAAAGACGACAACGACGGAGAAAGAAGACAACGAAGCAGACAACGAAGGAGAAATATGACAATGACGGAGAAAGACGTCAACGAAGCAGACAACGACGGAGAAAGACGACAACGACGGAGAAAGATGACAACGAAGCAGAAAACGACGGAGAAATACGACAACGAAGCAGACAACGACGGAGAAAGACGACAACGACGGAGAAAGACGACAACGACGGAGAAAGACGACAATGAAGCAGACAACGACTGAGAAAGAAGACAACGAAGCAGACAATGACGGAGAAAGACGACAACGACAGAGAAAGACGACAACGACGGAGATAGACGTCAACGAAGCAGACATCGACGGAGAAAGACGACAACGAAGCAGACAACGACGGAGAAAGACGACAACGACGGAGAAAGATGACAGCGAAGGAGAAAGACGACAACGAAGCAGAAAACGACGGACAAAGACGACAACGACGGAGAAAGACGACAACGACGGCGAAAGACGACAAAGAAGCAGACAACGACGGAGAAAGTCGACAACGATGGAGAAAGACGACAACGAAGCAGACAACAACGGAGAAAGACGACAACGACGGAGAAAGACGACAACGAAGCAGACAACGACGGAGAAAAATGACAACGACGGAGAAAGACGTCAACGAAGCAGACAACGATGGAGAAAGACGAAAACGACGGAGAAAGATGACAACGAAGCAGAAAACGACGGAGATAGACGACAACGAAGCAGACAACGACGGAGAAAGACGACAACGATGGAGAAAGACGACCACGAAGCGGACAACGACGGAGAAACACGACAACGACGGAGAAAGACGACAACGAAGCAGACAACGACGGATAAAGACGACAACGACGGAGAAAGACGACAACGACGGAGAAAGACGACAACAAAGCAGACAACGACGGAGAAAGACGACAACGACGGAGAAAAATGACAACGAAGCAGACAACGACGGAGTAAGACGACAATGACGGAGAAAGACGACAACGACGGAGATAGATGATAACGTCGGAGAAAGACGACAACGACAGACAAAAACGACAACGAAGCGGACAACGACGGAGAAAGACGACAACGACGGAGAAAGTCGACAACGAAGCAGACAACGACGGAGAAAGACGACAACGACGGAGAAAGACGACAACGAAGGAGAAAGATGACAACGACGGAGGAAAACGACAACGAAGCAGACAACGACAGAGAAAGACGACAACGAAGCAGACAACGACGGAGAAAGACGACAACGAAGCAGACAACGACGGAGAAAGACGACAACGACGGAGAAAGACGACAACGACGGAGAAAGATGACAACGAAGCAGACAACGACGGAGAAAGAAGACAACGAAGCAGACAACGACGGAGAAAGACGACAACGACGGAGAAAGACGACAACGAAGCAGACAACGACGGAGAAAGACGACAACGACGGAGAAAGACGACAACGAAACAGACAACGACGGAAAAATACGACAACGACGGAGAAAGACGACAACGAGGAAGAAAGACGACAACGAAGTAGACAACGACGGAGAAAGACGATAACGACGGAGAAAGACGATAACGACGGAGAAAGATGACTACGACGGAGAAAGACGACAACGAAGCAGACAACGACGGAGAAAGACGACAACGCCGGAGAAAGATGAAAACAAAGGAGACAACGACGGAGAAAGACGACAACGACGGAGAAAGACGACAACGACGAAGAAATACGACAACGAAGCAGACAACGACGGAGAAAGACGACAACGACGGAGAAAGTCGACAACGAAGCAGACAACGACGGAGAAAGACGACAACGACGGAGAAAGACGACAACGACGGAGAAAGACGACAATGAAGCAGACAACTACGGAGAAAGACGACAACGACGGAGAAAGACGACAACGAAGCAGACAACGACGGAGAAAGACGACAACGACAGTGAAAGACGACAACGACGGAGAAAGACGACAACGAATCAGACAACGACGGAGAAAGAGGAAAACGACGGAGAAAGACGACAACGAAGAAGACAACGACGGAGAAAGATGACAACGACGGAGAAAGACGTCAACGAAGCAGACAACGACGGAGAAAGACGACAACGACGGAGAAATTTGACAACAAAGCAGAAAACGACGGAGATAGACGACAACGAAGCAGACAACGACGGAGAAAGACGACAACGATGGAGAAAGACGACCACGAAGCAGACAACGACGGAGAAAGACGACAACGACGGAGAAAGACGACAACGACGGAGAAAGACGACAATGAAGCAGACAACGACGGAGAAAGACGACAACGAAGCAGACAACGACGGGGAAAGACGACAACGACAGAGAAAGACGACAACGACGGAGATAGACGTCAACGAAGCAGACATCGACGTAGAAAGACGACAACGAAGCAGACAACAATGGAGAAAGACGACAACGACGGAGAAAGACGACAACGAAGCAGACAACGACGGAGAAAGACGATTACGAAGCAGACAACGACGAAGAAAGACGTGAACGAAGCAGACAAAGACGGAGAAAGATGACAACGACGGAGAAAGACGACAACGAAGCAGACAACGACGGAGAAAGACGACAACGACGGAGAAAGACGACAACGAAGCAGACAACGACGGAGAAAGACGACAACGAAGACAACGACGGACAAAGACGACAACGAAGCAGACAACGACGGAGAAAGATGTCAACGATGCAGACAACGACGGAGAAAGAAGACAACAAAGCAGACAACGTCGGAGAAAGACGACAACGAAGCAGACAACAACGGAGAAATACGACAACGACGAAGAAAGACGACAACGACGGAGAAAGACGACAACGAATCAGACAACGACGGAGAAAGACGACAACGAAGTAGAAAGACAACAACGACGGAGAAAGACCACAACGAAGCAGACAACGACGGAGAAAGACGACAACGACGGAGAAAGACGACAACGAAGCAGACAACGACGGAGAAAGACTACAACGAAGCAGAAAACGACGGAGAAAGACGACAACGACGGAGAAAGATGACAACGAAGCAGACAACGACGGAGAAAGATGACAACGACGGAGAAAGACGACAAGGAAGCAGACAACGACGGAGAAAGACGACAATGACGGAGAAAGACGATAACGACGGAGAAAGTCGACAACGAAGCAGACAACGACGGAGAAAGACGACAACGAAGCAGACAACGACGGAGAAAGACGACAACGACGGAGAAAGATGACAACGACGGAGAAACACGACAACGAAGCAGACAACGACGGAAAAGACGACAACGAACCAGACAACGATGGATAAAGACGACAACGACGGAGAAAGACGACAACGACGGAGAAAGACGACAACGAAGCAGACAACGACCGAGAAAGACGACAACGACGGAGAAAGACGACACCGAAGCAGACAACGACGGAGAAAGACGACAACGATGGAGAAAGACGACAACGAAGCAGACAACGATGGAGAAATACGACAACGACGGAGAAAGACGACAACGAAGCAGACAACGACGGAGAAAGACGACAACGACGGAGAAAGACAACAACGATAGAGAAACACGACAACGAAACAGACAATGACGGAGAAAGACGACCACGACGGAGAAAGACGACAACGAAGCAGACAACGAGGGAGAAAGAAGACAAGGACGGTGAAAGACGACAACGACCAGACAACGACGGAGAAAGACGACAACGACGCAGACAACGACGGAGAAAGACGACAACGAAGCAGACAACGACGGAGAAAGACGACAACGACGGAGAAAGACGACAACGAAGCAGACAACGACGGAGAAAGACGACAACGAAGCAGACAATGACGGAGAAAGACGACAACGACGGAGAAACACGACAACGACGGAGAAAGACAACAACGAAGCAGACAACGACGGAGAAAGACGACAACGAACCAGTCAACGATGGATAAAGACGGCAACGACGGAGAAAGAAGACACCGAAGCAGACAACGACGGAGAAAGACGACAAAGACGGAGAAAGACGACAACGACGGTGAAAAACTACAACGAAGCAGACAACGACGGAGAAAGACGACAACGACGGAGAATGACGACAACGAAGCAGACGACGGAGATAGACGACAACGAAGCAGACAACGACGGAGAAAGACCACAACGACGGAGAAAAAGACAATGAAGCAGACAATGACGGAGAAATACGACAACGACGGAGAAAGACGACACCGAAGCAGACAACGACGGAGATAGACGACAACGACGGAGAAAGACTACAACGACGGAGAAAGACGACAACGAAGCAGAAAAAGACGGAGAAAGACGACAACGAAGAAAACGACGGACAAAGACGACAACGAAGCAGACAACGACGGAGAAAGACGTCAACGATGCAGACAACGACGGAGAAAGACGATAATGAAGCAGACAACGACGGAGAAAGACGACAACGACGGAGAAAGACGACAAGGAAGCAGACAACGACGGAGAAAGACGACAACGAATCAGACAACGACGGTAAAGACGACAACGACGGAGAAATAGGACAACGAAGCAGAAAACGACGGAGAAAGACGACAACGAAGTAGAAAGACAACAACGACGGAGAAAGACAACAACGAAGCAGACAACGACGGAGAAAGAAGACAACGACGGAGAAAGACGACAACGAAGCAGACAATGACGGAGAAAGACGACAACGAAGCAGACAACGACGGAGAAAGACGACCACAACGGAGAAAGACGACAACGAAGCAGACAACGACGGAGAAAGACGACAACGACGGAGAAAGACGACAAGGAAGCAGACAACGACGGAGAAAGATGACAATGACGGAGAAATATGACAACGACGGAGAAAGAAGACAACGAAGCAGACAACGACACAGAAAGACGACAACGACGGAGAAAGATGACAACGAAGCAGACAACGACGGAGATAGACGACAACGAAGCAGACAACGAAGGAGAAAGACGACAACGTCGGAGAAAGATGACAACGAGCAGACAACGACGGAGAAAGACAGCAACGACGGAGAAAGACGACAACGAAGCAGACAACGACGGAGAAAGACGACAACGAAGCAGACAACGAAGGAGAAAGAAGACAACGTCGGAGAAAGATGACAACGAAGCAGACAACGACGGAGAAAGACGACAACGACGGAGAAAGATGACAACGAAGCAGACAACGACGGAGAAATACGACAATGACGGAGAAAGACGACAACGAAGCAGACAACGACGGAGAAAGACGACAACAACGGAGAAAGTCGACAACGAAGTAGAAAGACAACAACGACGGTGAAAGACAACAACGAAGCAGACAACTACGGAGAAAGACGACAACGACGGAGAAAGACGACACCGAATCAGACAACGACGGAGAAAGACGACAACGAAGCAGACAACGACGGATAAAGACGACAACGAAGCAGACAATGACGGAGAAAGACGACAACGACGGAGAAACACGACAACGACGGAGAAAGACGACAACGAAGCAGACAACGACGGAGAAAGACGACAACGAACCAGTCAACGATGGATAAAGACGGCAACGACGGAGAAAGAAGACACCGAAGCAGACAACGACGGAGAAAGACGACAAAGACGGAGAAAGACGACAACGACGGTGAAAAACGACAACGAAGCAGACAACGACGGAGAAAGACGACAACGACGGAGAATGACGACAACGAAGCAGACGACGGAGATAGACGACAACGAAGCAGACAACGACGGAGAAAGACCACAACGACGGAGAAAAAGACAATGAAGCAGACAATGACGGAGAAATACGACAACGACGGAGAAAGACGACACCGAAGCAGACAACGACGGAGATAGACGACAACGACGGAGAAAGACTACAACGACGGAGAAAGACGACAACGAAGCAGAAAAAGACGGAGAAAGACGACAACGAAGAAAACGACGGACAAAGACGACAACGAAGCAGACAACGACGGAGAAAGACGTCAACGATGCAGACAACGACGGAGAAAGACGATAATGAAGCAGACAACGACGGAGAAAGACGACAACGACGGAGAAAGACGACAAGGAAGCAGACAACGACGGAGAAAGACGACAACGAATCAGACAACGACGGTAAAGACGACAACGACGGAGAAATAGGACAACGAAGCAGAAAACGACGGAGAAAGACGACAACGAAGTAGAAAGACAACAACGACGGAGAAAGACAACAACGAAGCAGACAACGACGGAGAAAGAAGACAACGACGGAGAAAGACGACAACGAAGCAGACAATGACGGAGAAAGACGACAACGAAGCAGACAACGACGGAGAAAGACGACCACAACGGAGAAAGACGACAACGAAGCAGACAACGACGGAGAAAGACGACAACGACGGAGAAAGACGACAAGGAAGCAGACAACGACGGAGAAAGATGACAATGACGGAGAAATATGACAACGACGGAGAAAGAAGACAACGAAGCAGACAACGACACAGAAAGACGACAACGACGGAGAAAGATGACAACGAAGCAGACAACGACGGAGATAGACGACAACGAAGCAGACAACGAAGGAGAAAGACGACAACGTCGGAGAAAGATGACAACGAGCAGACAACGACGGAGAAAGACAGCAACGACGGAGAAAGACGACAACGAAGCAGACAACGACGGAGAAAGACGACAACGAAGCAGACAACGAAGGAGAAAGAAGACAACGTCGGAGAAAGATGACAACGAAGCAGACAACGACGGAGAAAGACGACAACGACGGAGAAAGACGACAACGAAGCAGACAACGACGGAGAAATACGACAATGACGGAGAAAGACGACAACGAAGCAGACAACGACGGAGAAAGACGACAACGACGGAGAAAGTCGACAACGAAGTAGAAAGACAACAACGACGGTGAAAGACAACAACGAAGCAGACAACTACGGAGAAAGACGACAACGACGGAGAAAGACGACACCGAATCAGACAACGACGGAGAAAGACGACAACGAAGCAGACAACGACGGAGAAAGACGACAACGAAGCAGACAATGACGGAGAAAGACGACAACGACGGAGAAACACGACAACGACGGAGAAAGACGACAACGAAGCAGACAACGACGGAGAAAGACGACAACGAACCAGTCAACGATGGATAAAGACGGCAACGACGGAGAAAGAAGACACCGAAGCAGACAACGACGGAGAAAGACGACAAAGACGGAGAAAGACGACAACGACGGTGAAAAACGACAACGAAGCAGACAACGACGGAGAAAGACGACAACGACGGAGAATGACGACAACGAAGCAGACGACGGAGATAGACGACAACGAAGCAGACAACGACGGAGAAAGACCACAACGACGGAGAAAAAGACAATGAAGCAGACAATGACGGAGAAATACGACAACGACGGAGAAAGACGACACCGAAGCAGACAACGACGGAGATAGACGACAACGACGGAGAAAGACTACAACGACGGAGAAAGACGACAACGAAGCAGAAAAAGACGGAGAAAGACGACAACGAAGAAAACGACGGACAAAGACGACAACGAAGCAGACAACGACGGAGAAAGACGTCAACGATGCAGACAACGACGGAGAAAGACGATAATGAAGCAGACAACGACGGAGAAAGACGACAACGACGGAGAAAGACGACAAGGAAGCAGACAACGACGGAGAAAGACGACAACGAATCAGACAACGACGGTAAAGACGACAACGACGGAGAAATAGGACAACGAAGCAGAAAACGACGGAGAAAGACGACAACGAAGTAGAAAGACAACAACGACGGAGAAAGACAACAACGAAGCAGACAACGACGGAGAAAGAAGACAACGACGGAGAAAGACGACAACGAAGCAGACAATGACGGAGAAAGACGACAACGAAGCAGACAACGACGGAGAAAGACGACCACAATGGAGAAAGACGACAACGAAGCAGACAACGACGGAGAAAGACGACAACGACGGAGAAAGACGACAAGGAAGCAGACAACGACGGAGAAATATGACAATGACGGAGAAATATGACAACGACGGAGAAAGAAGACAACGAAGCAGACAACGACACAGAAAGACGACAACGACGGAGAAAGATGACAACGAAGCAGACAACGACGGAGATAGACGACAACGAAGCAGACAACGAAGGAGAAAGACGACAACTTCGGAGAAAGATGACAACGAGCAGACAACGACGGAGAAAGACAGCAACGACGGAGAAAGACGACAACGAAGCAGACAACGACGGAGAAAGACGACAACGAAGCAGACAACGAAGGAGAAAGAAGACAACGTCGGAGAAAGATGACAACGAAGCAGACAACGACGGAGAAAGACGACAACGACGGAGAAAGACGACAACGAAGCAGACAACGACGGAGAAATAAGACAATGACGGAGAAAGACGACAACGAAGCAGACAACGACGGAGAAAGACGACAACGACGGAGAAAGTCGACAACGAAGTAGAAAGACAACAACGACGGTGAAAGACAACAACGAAGCAGACAACTACGGAGAAAGACGACAACGACGGAGAAAGACGACACCGAATCAGACAACGACGGAGAAAGACGACAACGACGGAGAAAGACGACAACGAAGCAGACAACGACGGAGAAAGACGACAACGACGGAGAAAGACGACAATGACGGAGAAAGACGACAACGAAGCAGACAACGACGGAAAAGACGACAACGAACCAGACAACGATGGATAAAGACGACAACGACGGAGAAAGACGACAACGACGGAGAAAGACGACAATGAAGCAGACAACGATGGAGAAAGACGACAACGACGGAGAAAGACGACAACGAAGCAGACAACGACGAGAAATACGACAACGACGGAGAAAGACGACAACGAAGCAGACAATGACGGAGAAAGACGACAACGACAGAGAAAGACGACAACGATAGAGAAACACGACAACGAAGCAGACAATGACGGAGAAAGACGACCACGACGGAGAAAGACGACAACGAAGCAGACAACGACGGAGAAAGACGACAACGACGGAGAAAGACGACAACGAAGCAGACAACGACGGAGAAAGACGACAACGACGCAGACAACGACGGAGAAAGACGACAACGAAGCAGACAACGATGGAGAAAGAAGACAACGACGGAGAAAGAAGACAACGAAGGAGACAACGACGGAGAAAGACGACAACGAATCAGACAACGACGGAGAAAGACGACAACGACTGAGAAACACGACAACGATGGAGAAATACGACAACGAAGCAGACAACGACGCAGAAAGACGACAACGAACCAGACAACGATGGATAAAGACGGCAACGACGGAGAAAGACGACAACGACGGAGAAAGACGACAACGAAGCAGACAACGACGGAGAAAGACGACAACGACGGAGAAAGATGACACCGAAGCAGACAACGACGGAGAAAGACGACAACGACGGAGAAAGATGACAACGACGGTGAAAGACGAAAACGAAGCAGACAACGACGGAGAAAGACGACAACGACGGAGAAAGACGACAACGAAGCAGACGACGGAGATAGATGACAACGAAGTAGACAACGACGGAGAAAGACGACAACGACGGAGAAAGACGACAATGAAGCAGACAACGACGGAGAAAGACGACAAAGATGGAGAAAGATGACAACGACTGAGAAAGAAGACAACGAAGCAAACAATGACAGAGAAAGACGACAACGACGGAGAAAGATGACAACGAAGCAGACAACGACGGAGATAGACGACAACGAAGCAGACAACGACGGAGAAAGACGACAACGTCGGATAAAGACGACAACGAAGCAGACAATGACGGAGAAAGACGACAACGACGGAGAAAGACGACACCGAAGCAGACAACGACGGAGAAAGACGACAACGACGGAGAAAGACGACAACGACGTTGAAAGGTGACAACGAAGCAGACAACGACGGAGAAAGACGGCAACGACGGAGAAAGATGACAACGACGGAGAAAGACGACAACGAAGCAGACGACGGAGATAGACGACAACGAAGCAGACAACTATGGAGGAAGACGACAACGACGGAGAAAGACGACAACGAACCAGACAACGATGGATAAAGACGACAACGACGGAGGAAGACAACAACGACGGAGAAAGACTACAACGAACCAGAAAACGATGGATAAAGACGACAACGACGGTGAAAGACGAAAACGAAGCAGACAACGACGGAGAAAGATGACGACGGAAAAAGACGACACTGAAGCAGACAACGACGGAGAAAGACGACAACGACGGAGAAAGACGACAACGAAGCAAACAAAGACGGAGAAAGACGACAAAGACATAGAAATACTACAACGACGAAGAAAGACGACAACAAAGCAGACAACGACGGAGAAAGACGACAACGAAGACAAAGACGGACAAAAACGACAACGAAGCAGACAACGACGGAGAAAGAAGTCAACGATGCAGACAACGACGGAGAAAGACGACAACGAAGCAGACAACGACGGAGAAAGACGACAACGACGGAGAAAGACGACAATGACGGAGAAATACGACAACGAAGCAGACAACGACGGAGAAAGACGACAACGAAGTAGAAAGGCATCAACGACGGAGAAAGACTACAACGAAGCAGAAAACGACGGAGAAAGACGACAACAACGGAGAAAGATGACAACGAAGCAGACAACGACGGAGAAAGACGACAACGACGGGGAAAGACGACAAGGAAGCAGACAACGACGGAGAAAGACGACAACGAACCAGACAACGATGAATAAAGACGACAACGACGGAGAAAGACGACAACGACGGAGAAAGACGACAACGAAGCAGACAACGACGGAGAAAGATGACAACGACGCAAAAAGACGACAGCGAAGCAGACAAAGAAGGAGAAAAACGACAACGACGGAGAAAGACGACAACGACGGTGAAAGACGACAACGAAACAGACAACGACGGAGAAAGACGACAACGACGGAGAAAGACGACAACTAAGCAGACGACGGAGATAGACGACAACGAAGCAGACAACTACGGAGAAAGACGACAACGACGGAGAAAGACGACAACGAAGCAAACAACGACGGAGAAAGACGACAACGACAGAGAAAGACTACAACGACGGAGAAAGACGACAACGAAGCAGACAACGATGGAGAAATACGACAACGAAGACAACGACGGACAAAGATGACAACGAAGCAGACAACGACGGAGAAAGACGTCAACGATGGAGAAGGACGACAAGGAAGCAGACAACGACGGAGAAAGACGACAACGACGGAGAAAGACGACAACGAAGCAGACAACGACGGAGAAAGACGACCACGACGGAGAAAGACGACAACGAAGCAGACAACGACGGAGAAATACGACAACGACGGAGAAATACGACAACGACGGAGAAAAACGACAACAAAGCAGACAACGACGGAGAAAGACGACAACGAAGTAGAAAGACAACAACGACTGAGAAAGACAACAACGAAGCAGACAACGACGGAGAAAGACGACAACGACGGAGAAAGACGACAACGAAGCAGACAACGACGGAGAAATACGACAACGAAGCAGACAACGACAGAGAAAGACGACAACGAAGTAGAAAGACAACAAAGACGGAGAAAGACAACAACGAAGCAGACAACGACGGAGAAAGACGACAACGACGGAGAAAGACGACAACGAAGCAGACAACGACGGAGAAAGACGACAACGAAGCAGACAACGACGGAGAAAGACGACAACGACGGAGAAAGATGACAACGAAGCAGACTACGACGGAGATAGACGACAACGACGGAGAAAGACGACAAGGAAGCAGACAACGACGGAGAAAGACGACAATGAAGCAGACAACGACGGAGAAAGACGACAACGACGGAGAAAGACGACAACGACGGAGAAAGACGACAACGAAGCAGACACCGACGGAGAAAGATGACAACGAACCAGACAACGATGGATAAAGACAACAACGACGGAGAAAGATGACAACGAAGCAGACAACGACGGAGAAAGACGACAATGAAGCAGACAACGACGGAGAAAGACGACAACGACGGAGAAAGACGACAACGACGGAGAAATACGACAACGAAGCAGACACCGACGGAGAAAGATGACAACGAACCAGACAACGATGGATAAAGACGACAACGACGGAGAAAGACGACAACGAAGCAGACAACGACGGAGAAAGACGACAACGACGGAGAAAGATGACAACGAAGCAGACAACGACGGAGAAAGACGACAACGACGGAGAAATACGACAACGACGGAGAAACATGACAACGAAGCAGACAACGACGGAGAAAGACGACAACAAAGTAGAAAGACAACAACGACGGAGAAAGACGAAAACGAAGGAGACAACGACAGAGATAGACGACAACGAAGCAGACAACGACGGAGAAAGAAGACAACGATGGAGAAAGACGACAACGACGGAGAAAGACGACAAGGAAGCAGACAACGACGGAGAAAGACGACAACGACGGAGAAAGACGACAACGAAGCAGACAACGACGGAGAAAGACGACCACGACGGAGAAAGACGACAACGAAGCAGACAACGACGGAGAAAGACCACAACGACAGAGAAAGACGACAACGACGGTGAAAAACGACAACGAAGCAGACAACGACGGAGAAAGACGACAACGAACCAGACAACGATGGATAAAGACGACAACGACGGAGAAAGACGACAACGACGGAGAAAGACGACAACGAAGCAGACAACGACGGAGAAACACGACAATAAAGCAGACAACGACGGAGAAAGACGACAACGATGGAGAAAGACGACAACGACGGAGAAAGACGCCAACAAAGCAGACAACAACGGAGAAAGACGACAACGACGGACAAGGACGATAACGACAGAGAAAGATGACAACGACGGAGAAAGACGACAACGAAGCAGACAATGACGGAGAAAGAAGACAATGACGGAGAAAGACGACAATGACGGAGAAATTCGATAACGACCGAGAAAGACGACAACGACGGAGAAAGACGACAACGAAGCAGACAACGCCGGAGAAAGACGACAACGATGGAGAAAGACGACAACGAAGCAGACAACGACGGAGAAAGACGACAACGACGGAGAAAGACGACAACGACGGAGAAAGACGACAACGAAGCAGACAACGACAGAGAAAGATGACAACGACGGATAAAGACGACAACGAAGCAGACAACGACGGAGAAAGACGACGACGGAGAAAGACGACAACGAAGCAGACAACAATGGAGAAAGACGAGAACGACGGAGAAAGACGACAACGACGGAGAAAGACGACAACGAAGCAGACAACGACGGAGAAAGATGACAACGAAGCAGACAACGACGGAGAAAGACGACAACGACGGAGAAAGACGACAACGAAGCAGACGATGGAGATAGACGACAACGAAGCAGACAACGACGGAGAAAGACGACAACGACGGAGAAAGAGGACAACGACGGAGAAAGACGACAAGGAAGTAGACAACGACGGAGAAAGACGACAACGACGGAGAAAGACAACAACGACGGAGAAAGACGACAACGAAGCAGACAACGACGGAGAAAGATGAGAACGACAGAGAAAGACGATAACGACGGAGAAAGAAGACAACGAAGCAGACAACGACGGAGAAAGACGACAACGACGGAGAACGATGACAACGAAGCAGACAACGACGGAGATAGACGACAACGAAGCAGACAACGACGGAGAAAGACGACAACGAAGCAGACAACGACAGACAAACACGACAACGAAGAAGATATCAACGGAGAAAGACGACAAGGAAGCAGACAACGACGGAGAAAGACGACAACGACGCAGACAATGACGGAGAAAGAAGACAACGAAGCAGACAACGACGGAGAAAGACGACAACGACGCAGACAACGACGGAGAAAGACGACAACGAAGCAGACAACGACGGAGAAAGACGACAATGACGGAGAAAAACGACAAGGAGGCAGACAACGACCGAGAAAGACGACAACGAAGCAGACAACGACGGAGATAGACGACAACGACGGAGAAAGACAACAACGACAGTGAAAGACGGTAAAGACGGAGAAAGACGACAACGACGGAGAAAGACGACAACGAAGCAGACAACGACGGATAAAGACGACAACGAAGCAGACAACGACGGAGAAAGACGACAACGACGGAGAAAGACGACAACGAAGCAGACAACGACGGAGAAAGACGACAATGACGGAGAAAGACGACAACGTATCAGACAACGACGGAGAAAGACGACAACGACGGAGAAAGACGACAACGAAGCAGACAACGACGGAGAAAGACGACAACGAATTAGAAAGACAACAACGACGGTGAAAGACAACAACGAAGCAGACAACGACGGAGAAATACGACAACGACGGAGAAAGACGACACCGAATCAGACAACGACGGAGAAAGACAACAAAGAAGCAGACAACGACGGAGAAATACGACAACGACGGAGAAAGACGACAACGAAGGAGAAAGACGACAACGAAGCAGACAACGACGGAGAAAGACGACAACGAACCAGACAACGATGGATAAAGACGACAACGACGGAGAAAGACGACAATGACGGAGAAAGACGACAACGAAGCAGACAACGACGGAGAAAGACGACAACGACGGAGAAAGAGGACAACGACGGAGAAAGACGACAACGAAGCAGACAACGACGGAGAAAGACCACAACGACGGAGAAAGACAACAACGACGGAGAAAGAGGACAACGAAGCAGAGATCGACGGAGAAAGATGAGAACGACAGAGAAAGACGATAACGACGGAGAAAGACGACAACGAAGCAGACAACGACGGATAAAGATGACAACGACGGAGAAAGACGACAACGAAGCAGACAACGACGGAGAAAGACGACAACGACGGAGAAAGACGACAACGAAGCAGACGACGGAGATAGACGACAACGAATCAGACAACGACGGAGAAAGACGACAAAGACGGAGAAAGAGGACAACGACGGAGAAAGACGACAACGAAGCAGACAACGACGGAGAAAGACCACAACGACGGAGAAAGACAACAACGACGGAGAAAGAGGACAACGAAGCAGACAACGACGGAGAAAGATGAGAACGACAGAGAAAGACGATAACGACGGAGAAAGACGACAACGAAGCAGACAACGACGGATAAAGATGACAACGACGGAGAAAGACGACAACGAAGCAGACAACGACGGAGAAAGACGACAACGACGGAGAACGATGACAACGAAGCAGACAACGACGGAGATAGACGACAACGAAGCATACAACGACGGAGAAAGACGACAACGAAGAAGACAACGACGGAGAAAGACGACAAGGAAGCAGACAATGACGGAGAAAGACGACAACGACGCAGACAACGACGGAGAAAGACGACAACGAAGCAGACAACGACGGAGAAAGACGACAACGACGCAGACAACGACGGAGAAAGACGACAACGAAGCAGAAAACGACGGAGGAAGACGACAATGACGGAGAAAGACGACAACGAAGCAGACAACGACGCAGAAAGACGACAATGACGGAGAAAGACGACAACGAATCATACAACGACGGAAAAAGACAACAACGACGGAGAAAGACGACAACGAAGCAGACAACGACAGAGAAAGACGACAACGAAGTAGAAAGACAACAACGACGGTGAAGGACAACAACGAAGCAGACAACGACGGAGAAAGACGACAACGAGGGAGAAAGACGACACCGAATCAGACAACGACGGAGAAAGACGACAACAACGGAGAAAGACGACAACGAAGCAGACAACGACGGAGAAAGATGACAACGACGGAGAAAGACGACAACGACGGAGAAAGACAACAACGAAGCAGACAACGACGGAAAAGACGACAACGAACCAGACAACGATGGATAAAGACGACAACGACGGAGAAAGACGACAACGACGGAGAAAGACTACAATGAAGCAGACAACGACGGAGAAAGACGACAACGACGGAAAAGACGACACTGAAGCAGACAACGACGGAGAAAGACGACAACGATGGCGAAAGACGACAACGAAGCAGACAACGACGAGAAATACGACAACGACAGAGAAAGACGACAACGATAGAGAAACACGACAACGAAGCAGACAATGACGGAAAAAGACGACCACGACGGAGAAAGACGACAACGAAACAGACAACGACGGAGAAAGACGACAACGACGGAGAAAGACGACAACGAAGCAGACAACGACGGAGAAAGGGGACAACGACGGAGAAAGACGACAACGAAGCAGACAACGACGGAGAAAGACGACAGCGACGGAGAAAGACGACAACGAAGCAGACAACGATGGAGAAAGACGACAACGATGGAGAAAGACGACAAGGAAGCAGACAACGACGGAGAAAGACGACAACGAAGCAGACAACGACGGAGAAATACGACAACGACGGAGAAAGACGACAACGACGGAGAAAGACGACAACGAAGCAGACAACGACGGAGAAAGACGACAACGAAGTAGAAAGACAACAACGACGAAGAAAGACGACAACGAAGCAGACAACGACGGAGAAAGACGACAACCACGGAGAAAGACGACAATGAAGCAGACAACGACGGAGAAAGACGACAACGAAGCAGACAACGACGGAGAAAGACGACAACGACGGAGAAAGATGACAACGAAGCAGACAACGACGGAGAAAGACGACAACGACGGAGAAAGACGACAACGAAGCAGACAACGACGGAGAAAGACGACAACGAAGAAGACAACGACGGAGAAAGTAGACAAGGAAGCAGACAATGACGGAGAAAGACGACAACGACACAGACAACGACGGAGAGACGACAACGAAGCAGACAACGACGGAGAAAGACGACAACGACGCAGACAACGACGGAGAAAGACGACAACGAAGCAGACAACGACGGAGAAAGACGACAATGACGGAGAAAGACGACAACGAAGCAGACAACGACGGAGAAAGACGACAATGACGGAGAAAGACGACAACGAATCAGACAACGACGGAAAAAGACAACAACGACGGAGAAAGACGACAACGAAGCAGACAACGACAGAGAAAGACGACAACGAAGTAGAAAGACAACAACGACGGTGAAAGACAACAACGAAGCAGACAACGACGGAGAAAGACGACAACGAGGGAGAAAGACGACACCGAATCAGACAACGACGGAGAAAGACGACAACAACGGAGAAAGACGACAACGACGGAGAAAGACGACAATGAAGCAGACAACGACGGAGAAAGACGACAACGACGGAGAAAGACAACAACGAAGCAGACAACGACGGAAAAGACGACAACGAACCAGACAACGATGGATAAAGACGACAACGACGGAGAAAGACGACAACGACGGAGAAAGACGACAATGAAGCAGACAACGACGGAGAAAGACGACAACGACGGAGAAAGACGACACTGAAGCAGACAACGACGGAGAAAGACGACAACGATGGCGAAAGACGACAACGAAGCAGACAACGACGAGAAATACGACAACGAGAGAGAAAGACGACAACGATAGAGAAACACGACAATGAAGCAGACAATGACGGAGAAAGACGACCACGACGGAGAAAGACGACAACGAAACAGACAACGACGGAGAAAGACGACAACGACGGAGAAAGACGACAACGAAGCAGACAACGACGGAGAAAGACGACAACGACGGAGAAAGACGACAACGAAGCAGACAACGACGGAGAAAGACGACAGCGACGGAGAAAGACGACAACGAAGCAGACAACGATGGAGAAAGACGACAATGACGGAGAAAGACGACAACGAAGCAGACAACGACGGAGAAAGACGACAACGAAGCAGACAACGACGGAGAAAGACGACAACGACGTAGAAAGACGACAACGAAGCAGACAACAATGGAGAAAGACGACAACGACGGAGAAAGACGACAACGACGGAGAAAGACAACAACGAAGCAGACAACGACGGAGAAAGATGACAACGAAGCAGACAACGACGGAGAAAGACGACAACGACGGAGAAAGACGACAACGAAGCAGACGACGGAGATAAACGACAACGAAGCAGACAACGACGGAGAAAGACGACAACGACGGAGAAAGAGGACAACGACGGAGAAAGACGACAACGAATCAGACAACGACGGAGAAAGACCACAACGACGGAGAAAGACAACAACGACAGAGAAAGAGGACAACGAAGCAGACAACGACGGAGAAAGATGAGAACGACTGAGAAAGACGATAACGACGGAGAAAGACGACAACGAAGCAGACAATGACGTATAAATATGACAACGACGGAGAAAGACGACAACGAAGCAGACAACGACGGAGAAAGACGACAACGACGGAGAAAGATGACAACGAAGCAGACAACGACGGAGATAGACGACAACGAAGCAGACAACGACTGAGAAAGACGACAACGAAGCAGACAACGATGGAGAAAGACGACAACGAAGAAGACAACGACGGAGAAAGACGAAAACGACGCAGACAACGACGGAGAAAGACGACAACGAAGCAGACAACGACGGAGAAAGACGTCAACGACGGAGAAAAACGACAAGGAGGCAGAGAACGACGGGGAAAGACGACAACGAAGCAGACAACGACGGAGAAAGACGACAACGAAGTAGAAAGACAACAACGACAGTGAAAGACGATAAAGACGGAGAAAGACGACAACGACGGAGAAAGACGACAACGAAGCAGACAACGACGGAGAAAGACGACAACGAAGCAGACAACGACGGAGAAAGACGACAACGACGGAGAAAGACTATAACGAAGCAGACAACGACAAGGAAGCAGACAAAGACTGAGAAAGATGATAACGACGGAGAAAGACGACAACGAATCAGACAACGAAGGAGAAAGACGACAACGACGGAGAAAGACGACAACGAAGGAGACAACGACGGAGAAAGACGACAACGACGGAGAAAGACGACAACGAAGCAGACAACGACGGAGAAAGACGACAACGAAGCAGACAACGATGGAGAAAGACGACAACGAAGAAGACAACGACGGAGAAAGACGAAAACGACGCAGACAACGACGGAGAAAGACGACAACGAAGCAGACAACGACGGAGAAAGACGACAACGACGGAGAAAAACGACAAGGAGGCAGACAACGACGGGGAAAGACGACAACGAAGCAGACAACGACGGAGAAAGACGACAACGAAGTAGAAAGACAACAACGACAGTGAAAGACGATAAAGACGGAGAAAGACGACAACGACGGAGAAAGACGACAACGAAGCAGACAACGACGGAGAAAGACGACAACGACGGAGAAAGACTATAACGAAGCAGACAACGACAAGGAAGCAGACAAAGACTGAGAAAGATGATAACGACGGAGAAAGACGACAACGAATCAGACAACGAAGGAGAAAGACGACAACGACGGAGAAAGACGACAACGAAGGAGACAACGACGGAGAAAGACGACAACGACGGAGAAAGACGACAACGAAGCAGACAACGACGGAGAAAGACGACAACGAAGGATAAAGATGACAACGAAGCAGACAACGACGGAGATAGACGACAACGAAGAAGACAACGACGGAGAAAGACGACAACGACGGAGAAAGACGACAACGATGGAGAAAGACGACAACGAAGCAGACAACGACGGAGAAAGACGACAACGACGGAGAAAGACGACAACGAAGCAGACAACGACGGAGAAAGACGACAACGACGGAGAAAGACGACAACGAAGCAGACAACGACGGAGAAAGACGACAACGACGAAGAAAGAGGATAACGACGGAGAAATACGACAACGACGGAGAAAGACGACAACGAAGCAGACAATGACGGAGAAAGACGACAACGACGGAGAAAGACGACAACGAAGCAGACAACGACGGAGAAAGATGACAGCGATGGAGAAATACGACAACGAAGCAGACAAAGACGGAGAAAGTCGACAACGACGGGGAAAGACGACAACGAAGCAGACAACGACGGAGAAAGCCGACAACGACGGAGAAAGACGACAGCGACGGAGAATGACGACAACGAAGCAGACAACGACGGAGAAAGACGACAGCGACGGAGAAAGACGACAACGAAGCAGACAACGATGGAGAAAGACGACAATGACGGAGAAAGACGACAACGAAGGAGACAACGACGGAGAAAGACGACAACGACGTAGAAAGACGACAACGAAGCAGACAACGACGGAGAAACACGACAATAAAGCAGACAACGACGGAGAAAGACGACAACGACGGAGAAAGACGACAACAAAGCAGACAACAACGGAGAAAGACGACAACGACGGAGAAGGACGATAACGACAGAGAAAGACGACAACGACGGAGAAAGACGACAACGAAGCAGACAACGACGGAGAAAGAAGACAATGACGGAGAAAGACGACAATGACTTAGAAATTCGATAACGACCGAGAAAGACGACAACGATGGAGAAAGACGACAACAAAGCAGACAACGACTGAGAAAGACGACAACGATGGAGAAAGATGACAAGGAAGCAGACAACGACGGAGAAAGACGACAACGACGGAGAAAGACGACAACGAAGCAGACAACGACAGAGAAACACGACAACGACGGATAAAGACGACAACGAAGCAGACAACGACGGAGAAAGACGACAACGACGGAGAAAGACGACAACGAAGCAGACAACAATGGAGAAAGACGACAACGACGGAGAAATACGACAACGACGGAGAAAGACGACAACGAAGCAGACAACGGAGATAGACGACAACGAAGCAGACAACGACGGAGAAAGACGACAACGACGGAGAAAGAGGACAACGACGGAGAAAGACGACAACGAAGCAGACAACGACGGAGAAAGACCACAACGACGGAGAAAGACAACAACGACGGAGAAAGAGGACAACGAAGCAGAGAACGACGGAGAAAGATGAGAACGACAGAGAAAGACGATAACGACGGAGAAAGACGACAACGAAGCAGACAACGACGGATAAAGATGACAACGACGGAGAAAGACGACAACAAAGAAGACAACGACGGAGAAAGACGACAACGAAGCAGACGACGGAGATAGACGACAACGAAGCAGACAACGACGGAGAAAGACGACAACGACGGAGAAAGAGGACAACGACGGAGAAAGACGACAACGAAGCAGACAACGACGGAGAAAGACCACAACGACGGAGAAAGACAACAACGACGGAGAAAGAGGACAACGAATCAGAGAACGACGGAGAAAGATGCGAACGACAGAGAAAGACGATAACGACGGAGAAAGACGACAACGAAGCAGACAACGACGGATAAAGATGACAACGACGGAGAAAGACGACAACGAAGAAGACAACGACGGAGAAAGACGACAACGACGGAGAAAGACGACAACGAAGCAGACGACGGAGATAGACGACAACGAAGCAGACAACGACGGAGAAAGACGACAACGACGGAGAAAGAGGACAACGACGGAGAAAGACGACAACGAAGCAGACAACGACGGAGAAAGACGACAACGACGGAGAACGATGACAACGAAGCAGACAACGACGGAGAAAGACGACAACGAAGAAGACAACGACGGAGAAAGACGACAAGGAAGCAGACAATGACGGAGAAAGACGACAACGACGCAGACAACGACGGAGAAAGACGACAACAAAGCAGACAACGACGGAGAAAGACGACAACGACGCAGACAACGACGGAGAAAGACGACAACGAAGCAGACAACGACGGAGGAAGACGACAATGACGGAGAAAGACGACAACGAAGCAGACAACGACGGAGAAAGACGACAATGACGGAGAAAGACGACAACGAATCAGACAACGACGGAAAAAGACAATAACGACGGAGAAAGACGACAACGAAGCAGACAACGACAGAGAAAGACGACAACGAAGTAGAAAGACAACAACGACGGTGAAGGACAACAACGAAGCAGACAACGACGGAGAAAGACGACAACGACGGAGAAAGACGACAACGACGGAGAAAGACAACAACGAAGCAGACAACGACGGAAAAGACGACAACGAACCAGACAACGATGGATAAAGACGACAACGACAGAGAAAGACGACAACGACGGAGAAAGACGACAATGAAGCAGACAACGACGGAGAAAGACGACAACGACGGAGAAAGACGACACTGAAGCAGACAACGACGGAGAAAGACGACAACGATGGCGAAAGACGACAACGAAGCAGACAACGACGAGAAATACGACAACGACAGAGAAAGACGACAACGATAGAGAAACACGACAACGAAGCAGACAATGACGGAGAAAGACGACCACGACGGAGAAAGACGACAACGAAACAGACAACGACGGAGAAAGACGACAACGACGGAGAAAGACGACAACGAAGCAGACAACGACGGAGAAAGGGGACAACGACGGAGAAAGACGACAACGAAGCAGACAACGACGGAGAAAGACGACAGCGACGGAGAAAGACGACAACGAAGCAGACAACGATGGAGAAAGACGACAACGACGGAGAAAGACGACAACGACGGAGAAAGACGACAACAAAGCTTACAACAACGGAGAAAGACGACAACGACGGAGAAGGACGATAACGACAGAGAAAGACGACAACGACGGAGAAAGACGACAACGAAGCAGACAACGACGGAGAAAGAAGACAATGACGGAGAAAGACGACAATGACGGAGAAATTCGATAACGACCGAGAAAGACGACAACGACGGAGAAAGACGACAACGAAGCAGACAACGACGGAGAAAGACGACAACGAAGAAGACAACGACGGAGAAAGACGACAAGTAAGCAGACAACGACGGAGAAAGACGACAACGACGCGGACAAAGACGGAGAAA
Organism: Gallinula chloropus; assembly: GCF_964237585.1. Classification (NCBI taxonomy): domain Eukaryota; kingdom Metazoa; phylum Chordata; class Aves; order Gruiformes; family Rallidae; genus Gallinula; species Gallinula chloropus. The sequence goes on from NW_028168691.1 coordinate 997,333, forward strand.
GACGACAACGAAGACAACGACGGACAAAGACGACAACGAAGCAGACAACGACGGAGAAAGAAGTCAACGATGCAGACAACGACGGAGAAAGACGACAACGAAGCAGACAACGACGGAGAAAGACGACAACGATGGAGAAAGACGACAAGGAAGCAGACAACGACGGAGAAAGACGACAACGAAGCAGACAACGACGGAGAAATACGACAACGACGGAGAAAGACGACAACGACGGAGAAAGACGACAACGAAGCAGACAACGACGGAGAAAGACGACAACGAAGTAGAAAGACAACAACGACGAAGAAAGACGACAACGAAGCAGACAACGACGGAGAAAGACGACAACGACGGAGAAAGACGACAACGAAGCAGACAACGACGGAGAAAGACGTCAACGAAGCAGACAACGACGGAGAAAGACGACAACGACGGAGAAAGATGACAACGAAGCAGACAACGACGGAGAAAGACGACAACGACGGAGAAAGACGACAACGAAGCAGACAACGACGGAGAAAGACGACAACGAAGAAGACAACGACGGAGAAAGTAGACAAGGAAGCAGACAATGACGGAGAAAGACGACAACGACGCATACAACGACGGAGAAAGACGACAACGAAGCAGACAACGACGGAGAAAGACGACAACGACGCAGACTACGACGGAGAAAGACGACAACGAAGCAGACAACGACGGAGAAAGACAACAACGACGGTGAAAGACAACAACGAAGCAGACAACGACGGAGAAAGACGACAACGACGGAGAAAGATGACAACGAATCAGACAACGACGGAAAAAGACAACAACGACGGAGAAAGACGACAACGAAGCAGACAACGACAGAGAAAGACGACAACGAAGTAGAAAGACAACAACGACGGTGAAAGACAACAACGAAGCAGACAACGACAGAGAAAGACGACAACGAGGGAGAAAGACGACACCGAATCAGACAACGACGGAGAAAGACGACAACAACGGAGAAAGACGACAGCGAAGCAGACAACGACGGAGAAAGATGACAACGACGGAGAAAGACGACAACGACGGAGAAATACAACAACGAAGCAGACAACGACGGAAAAGACGACAACGAACCAGACAACGATGGATAAAGACGACAACGACGGAGAAAGACGACAACGACGGAGAAAGACGACAATGAAGCAGACAACGATGGAGAAAGACGACAACGACGGAGAAAGACGACACTGAAGCAGACAACGACGGAGAAAGACGACAACGATGGCGAAAGACGACAACGAAGCAGACAACGACGAGAAATACGACAACGACAGAGAAAGACGACAACGATAGTGAAACACGACAACGAAGCAGACAATGACGGAGAAAGACGACCACGACGGAGAAAGACGACAACGAAACAGACAACGACGGAGAAAGACGACAACGACGGAGAAAGACGACAACGAAGCAGACAACGACGGAGAAAGGGGACAACGACGGAGAAAGACGACAACGAAGCAGACAACGACGGAGAAAGACGACAGCGACGGAGAAAGACGACAACGAAGCAGACAACGATGGAGAAAGACGACAATGACGGAGAAAGACGACAACGAAGCAGACAACGACGGAGAAAGACGACAACGACGGAGAAAGACGACAACGAAGCAGACAACGACGGAGAAACACGACAATAAAGCAGACAACGACGGAGAAAGACGACAACGACGGAGAAATACGACAACGACGGAGAAAGACGACAACAAAGCAGACAACAACGGAGAAAGACGACAACGACGGAGAAGGACGATAACGACAGAGAAAGACGACAACGACGGAGAAAGACGACAACGAAGCAGACAACGACGGAGAAAGAAGACAATGACGGAGAAAGACGACAATGACGGAGAAATTCGATAACGACCGAGAAAGACGACAACGACGGAGAAAGACAACAACGAAGCAGACAACGACGGAGAAAGACGACAACGAAGCAGACAACGACGGAGAAAGACGACAACGAAGAAGACAACGACGGAGAAAGACGACAAGGAAGCAGACAACGACGGAGAAAGACGACAACGACGCGGACAAAGACGGAGAAAGACGACAACGAAGACAACGACGGACAAAGACGACAACGAAGCAGACAACGACGGAGAAAGAAGTCAACGATGCAGACAACGACGGAGAAAGACGACAACGAAGCAGACAACGACGGAGAAAGACGACAACGATGGAGAAAGACGACAAGGAAGCAGACAACGACGGAGAAAGACGACAACGAAGCAGACAACGACGGAGAAATACGACAACGACGGAGAAAGACGACAACGACGGAGAAAGACGACAACGAAGCAGACAACGACGGAGAAAGACGACAACGATGGAGAAAGACGACAACGAAGCAGACAACGACGAGAAATACGACAACGACGGAGAAAGACGACAACGAAGCAGACAACGATGGATAAAGACGGCAACGACGGAGAAAGACGACAACGACGGAGAAAGACGACAACGAAGCAGACAACGACGGAGAAAGACGACAACGACGGAGAAAGATGACACCGAAGCAGACAACGACGGAGAAAGACGACAACGACGGAGAAAGATGACAACGAATGTGAAAGACGAAAACGAAGCAGACAACGACAGAGAAAGACGACAACGACGGAGAAAGATGACACCGAAGCAGACAACGACGGAGAAAGACGACAACGACAGAGAAAGACGACAACGAAGTAGAAAGACAACAACGACGGAGAAAGACAACAACGAAGCAGACGACGGAGAAAGACGACAACGACGGAGAAAGACGACAACGAAGCAGACAACGACGGAGAAAGACGACAACGACGGAGAAAGATGACAACGAAGCAGACAACGACGGAGATAGACGACAACGACGGAGAAAGACGACAAGGAAGCAGACAACGACGGAGAAAGACGACAATGAAGCAGACAACGACGGAGAAAGAAGACAACGACGGAGAAAGACGACAACGACGGAGAAAGACGACAACGAAGCAGACACCGACGGAGAAAGATGACAACGAACCAGACAACGATGGATAAAGTCTACAACGACGGAGAAAGATGACAACGAAGCAGACAACGACGGAGAAAGACGACAACGACGGAGAAATACGACAACGACGGAGAAAGAAGACAACGACGGAGAAAGACAACAAGGAAGCAGACAACGACGGAGAAAGACGACAACGAAGCAGACAACGACGGAGAAAGACGACAACGACGGAGAAAGATGACAACGAAGCAGACAACGACGGAGAAAGACGACAACGACGGAGAAATACGACAACGACCGAGAAACACGACAACGAAGCAGACAATGACGGAGAAAGACCACAACGACGGAGAAAGACGAGAACGACGGAGAAAGACGACAACGAAGCAGACAACGACGGAGAAAGACGACAACGAAGTAGAAAGACAACAACGACGGAGAAAGACGACAACGAAGGAGACAACGACAGAGATAGACGACACGAAGCAGACAACGACGGAGAAAGACGATAACGACGGAGAAAGACGACAACGACGGAGAAAGACGACAAGGAAGCAGACAACGACGGAGAAAGACGACAACGACGGAGAAAGACGACAACGAAGCAGACAACGACGGAGAAAGACGACCACGACGGAGAAAGACGACAACGAAGCAGACAACGACGGAGAAAGACCACAACGACAGAGAAAGACGACAACGACGGTGAAAGACGACAACGAATCAGACAACGACGGAGAAAGACGACAACGAACCAGACAACGATGGATAAAGACGACAACGACGGAGAAAGACGATAACGACGGAGAAAGACGACAACGAAGCAGACAACGACGGAGAAACACGACAATAAAGCAGACAACGACGGAGAAAGACGACAACGACGGAGAAAGACGACAACAAAGCAGACAACAACGGAGAAAGACGACAACGACGGAGAAGGACGATAACGACAGAGAAAGATGACAACGACGGAGAAAGACGACAACGAAGCAGACAATGACGGAGAAAGAAGACAATGACGGAGAAAGACGGCAATGACGGAGAAATTCGATAACGACCGAGAAAGACGACAACGACGGAGAAAGACGACAACGAAGCAGACAACGACGGAGAAAGATGACAACGATGGAGAAAGACGACAACGAAGCAGACAACGACGGAGAAAGACGACAATGACGGAGAAAGACGACAACGACGGAGAAAGACGACAACGAAGCAGACAACGACAGAGAAAGACGACAACGACGGATAAAGACGACAACGAAGCAGACAACGACGGAGAAAGACGACAACGACGGAGAAAGAAGACAACGAAGCAGACAACAATGGAGAAAGACGACAACGACGGAGAAAGACGACAACGACGGAGAAAGACGACAACGAAGCAGACAACGACGGAGAAAGATGACAACGAAGCAGACAACGACGGAGAAAGACGACAACGACGGAGAAAGACGACAACGAAGCAGACAACGACGGAGAAAGACGACAACGAACCAAACGATGGATAAAGATGGCAACGACGGAGAAAGACGACAACGACGGAGAAAGACGACAACGAAGCAGACAACGACGGAGAAAGACGACAACGACGGAGAAAGATGACACCGAAGCAGACAACGACGGAGAAAGACGACAACGACGGAGAAAGACGACAACGACGGTGAAAGACGAAAACGAAGCAGACAACGACGGAGAAAGATGACAACGACGGAGAAAGACGACAACGAAGCAGACGACAGAGATAGATGACAACGAAGCAGACAACGACGGAGAAAGACGACAACGAAGGGTAAAGACGACAATGAAGCAGACAACGACGGAGAAAGACGACAAAGATGGAGAAAGATGACAACGACTGAGAAAGAAGACAACGAAGCAGACAATGACAGAGAAAGACGACAACGACGGAGAAAGATGACAACGAAGCAGACAACGACGGAGATAGACGACAACGAAGCAGACAACGACGGAGAAAGACGACAACGTCGGATAAAGACGACAACGAAGCAGACAATGACGGAGAAAGACGACAACAACGGAGAAAGACGACACCGAAGCAGACAACGACGGAGAAAGTCGACAACGACGGAGAAAGACGACAACGACGGTGAAAGATGACAACGAAGCAGAGAACGACGGAGAAAGACGACAACGACGGAGAAAGACGACAACGACGGAGAAAGACGACAACGATGCAGACGACGGAGATAGACGACAACGAAGCAGACAACTACGGAGGAAGACGACAACGAACCAGACAACGATGGAGAAAGACTACAACGACGGAGAAAAACGACAAGGAGGCAGAAAGACGACAACGAAGCAGACAACGACGGAGAAAGATGACAACGACGGAAAAAGACGACACTGAAGCAGACAACGACGGAGAAAGACGACAACGACGGAGAAAGACGACAACGAAGCAAACAACGACGGAGAAAGACGACAAAGACATAGAAAGACTACAACGACGGAGAAAGACGACAACGAAGCAGACAACGACGGAGAAAGACGACAACGAAGACAACGACGTGACAAAGACGACAACGAAGCAGACAACGACGGAGAAAGAAGTCAACGATGCAGACAACGACGGAGAAAGACGACAACGAAGCAGACAACGACGGAGAAAGACGACAACGATGGAGAAAGACGACAAGGAAGCAGACAACGTCGGAGAAAGACGACAACGAAGCAGACAACGACAGAGAAATACGACAACGACGGAGAAAAACGACAACGACGGAGAAAGACGACAACGAAGCAGACAACGACGGAGAAAGACGACAACGAAGTAGAAAGACAACAACGACGGAGAAAGAAAACAACGAAGCAGACAACGACGGAGAAAGACGACAACGACGGAGAAAGACGACAACGAAGCAGACAACGACGGAGAAAGACTACAACGAAGCAGAAAAAGACGGAGAAAGACGACAACGACGGAGAAAGACGACAACGACGGAGAAACACGACAACGAAGCAGACAACGACGGAAAAGACGACAACGAACCAGACAACGATGGATAAAGACGACAACGACGGAGAAAGACGACAACGACGGAGAAAGACGACAACGAAGCAGACAACGACGGAGAAAGACGACAACGACGGAGAAAGACGACACCGAAGCAGACAACGACGGAGAAAGACGACAACGATGGAGAAAGACGACAACGAAGCAGACAACGATGGAGAAATACGACAACGACGGAGAAAGACGACAACGAAGCAGACAACGACGGAGAAAGACGACAACGACGGAGAAAGACGACAACGATAGAGAAACACGACAACGAAACAGACAATGACGGAGAAAGACGACCACGACGGAGAAAGACGACAACGAAGCAGACAACGACGGAGAAAGACGACAACGACGGAGAAAGACGACAACGAAGCAGACAACGACGGAGAAAGACGACAACGATGGAGAAAGACGACAACGAAGCAGACAACGATGGAGAAATACGACAACGACGGAGAAAGACGACAACGAAGCAGACAACGACGGAGAAAGACGACAACGATGGAGAAAGACGACAACGATAGAGAAACACGACAACGAAACAGACAATGACGGAGAAAGACGACCACGACGGAGAAAGACGACAACGAAGCAGACAACGACGGAGAAAGACGACAACGACGGAGAAAGACGACAACGAAGCAGACAACGACGGAGAAAGACGACAACGACGCAGACAACGACGGAGAAAGACGACAACGAAGCAGACAACGACGGAGAAAGACGACAACGACGGAGAAAGACGACAACGAAGCAGACAACGACGGAGAAAGACGACAACGAAGCAGAGAATGACGGAGAAAGACGACAACGACGGAGAAACACGACAACGACGGAGAAAGACGAGAACGAAGCAGACAACGACGGAGAAAGACGACAACGAACCAGACAACGATGGATAAAGACGGCAACGTCGGAGAAAGACGACAACGACGGAGAAAGACGACAACGAATCAGACAACGACGGAGAAATACGACAACGACGGAGAAAGAAGACACCGAAGCAGACAACGACGGAGAAAGACGACAACGACGGAGAAAGACGACAACGACGGTGAAAAACGACAACGAAGCAGACAACGACAGAGAAAGACGACAACGAAGGAGAAAGACGACAACGAAGCAGACGACGGAGATAGACGACAACGAAGCAGACAACGACGGAGAAAGACCACAACGACGGAGAAAAAGACAATGAAGCAGACAATGACGGAGAAATACGACAACGACGGAGAAAGACGACACCGAGGCAGACAACGACGGAGATAGACGACAACGACGGAGAAAGACTACAACGACGGAGAAAGACGACAACGAAGCAGAAAAAGACGGAGAAAGACGACAACGAAGAAAACGACGGACAAAGACGACAACGAAGCAGACAACGATGGAGAAAGAGGTCAATGATGCAGACAACGACGGAGAAAGACGACAATGAAGCAGACAACGACGGAGAAAGACGACAACGACGGAGAAAGTCAACAAGGAAGGAGACAACGACGGAGAAAGACGACAACGAAGCAGACAACGACGGAGAAAGACGACAACGACGGAGAAAGACGATAACGAAGCAGACAACGACGGAGAAAGACGACAACGACGGAGAAATATGACAACGACGGAGAAAGAATACAACGAAGCAGACAACGACGGAGAAAGACGACAACGACAGAAAAAGATGACAACGAAGCAGACAACGACGGAGATAGACGACAACGAATCAGACAACGAAGGAGAAAGACGACAACGTCGGAGAAAGATGACAACGAAGCAGACAACGACGGAGAAAGACGACAACGACGGAGAAAGACGACAACGAAGCAGACAACGACGGAGATAGACGACAACGAAGCAGACAACGAAGGAGAAAGACGACAACGTCGGAGAAAGATGACAACGAAGCAGACAACGACGGAGAAAGACGAGAACGACGGAGAAAGATGACAACGAAGCAGACAACGACGGAGAAATACGACAACGACGGAGAAAGACGACAACGAAGTAGAAAGACAACAACGACGGTGAAAGACAACAACGAAGCAGACAACGACGGAGAAAGACGACAACGACGGAGAAAGACGACAACGAAGCAGACAACGACGGAGAAAGACGACAACGACGGAGAAAGACGACAATGACGGAGAAAGACGAGAACGAAGCAGACAACGACGGAAAAGACGACAACGAACCAGACAACGATGGATAAAGGCGACAACGACGGAGAAAGACGACAACGACGGAGAAAGACGACAACGAAGCAGACAACGACGGAGAAAGACGACAACGACGGAGAAAGACGACACCGAAGCAGACAACGACAGAGAAAGACGACAACGATGGAGAAAGACGACAAGGAAGCAGACAACGTCGGAGAAAGACGACAACGAAGCAGACAACGACGGAGAAATACGACAACGACGGAGAAAGAAGACAACGACGGAAAAGAAGACAACGAAGCAGACAACGACGGAGAAAGACGACAACGAAGTAGAAAGACAACAACGACGGAGAAAGAAAACAACGAAGCAGACAACGACGGAGAAAGACGACAACGACGGAGAAAGACGACAACGAAGCAGACAACGACGGAGAAAGACTACAACGAAGCAGAAAACGACGGAGAAAGACGGCAACGACGGAGAAAGATGACAACGAAGCAGACAACGACGGAGAAAGACGACAACGACGGAGAAAGACGACAAGGAAACAGACAACGACGGAGAAAGACGACAACGAACCAGACAACGATGGATAAAGACGACAACGACCGAGAAAGACGACAACGACGGAGAAAGACGACAACGAAGCAGACAACGACGGAGAAAGATGACAACGACGCAAAAAGACGACACCGAAGCAGACAACGACGGAGAAAGACGACAACGACGGAGAAAGACGACAATGACGGTGAAAGACGACAACGAACCAGACAACGATGGATAAAGACGACAACGACGGAGAAAGACGACAACGACGCAGAAAGACGACAACGAAGCAGACAACGACGGAGAAAGATGGCAACGACTAAAAAAGTCGACACTGAAGCAGACAACGACGGAGAAAGACGACAACGACGGAGAAAGACGACAACGAAGCAAACAACGACGGAGAAAGACGACAAAGACATAGAAAGACTACAACGACGGAGAAAGACGACAACGAAGCAGACAACGATGGAGAAAGACGACAACGAAGACAACGACGGACAAAGAAGACAACGAAGCAGACAACGACGGAGAAAGAAGTCAACGATGCAGACAACGACGGAGAAAGACGACAACGAAGCAGACAACGACGGAGAAAGACGACAACGATGGAGAAAGACGACATGGAATCAGACAAAGTCGGAGAAAGACGACAACGAAGCAGACAACGCCAGAGAAATACGACAATGACGGAGAAAGACGACAACGACGGAGAAAGACGACAACGAAGCAGACAACGACGGAGAAAGACGACAACGAAGTAGAAAGACAACAACGACGGAGAAAGAAAACAACGAAGCAGACAACGACGAAGAAAGACAACAACGACGGAGAAAGATGACAACGAAGCAGACAACGACGGAGAAAAATGACAACGACGGAGAAAGACGACAAGGAAGCAGACAACGACGGAGAAAGACGAGAACGACGGAGAAAGACGATAACAACGGAGAAAGTCGACAACGAACCAGAGAACGACGGAGAAAGACGACAACGAAGCAGACAACGACGGAGAAATACGACAACGACGGAGAAAAACGACAACGACGGAGAAACACGACAACGAAGCAGACAACGACGGAAAAGACGACAACGAACCAGACAACGATGGATAAAGACGACAACGACGGAGAAAGACGACAACGACGGAGAAAGACGACAACGAAGCAGACAACGACGGAGAAAGACGACAACGACGCAGAAAGACGACAACGAAGCAGACAACGACGGAGAATGACGACAACGATGGAGAAAGACGACAACGAAGCAGACAACGATGGAGAAATACGACAACGACGGAGAAAGACGACAACGAAGCAGACAACGACGGAGAAAGACGACAACGACGGAGAAAGACGACAACGATAGAGAAACACGACAACGAAACAGACAATGAAGGAGAAAGACGACCACGACGGAGAAAGACGACAACGAAGCAGACAACGACGGAGAAAGACGACAACGACGGAGAAAGACGACAACGAAGCAGACAACGACGGAGAAAGACGACAATGACGCAGACAACGACGGAGAAAGACGACAACGAAGCAGACAACGACGGAGAAAGACGACAACGACGGAGAAAGACGACAACGAAGCAGACAACGACGGAGAAAGACGACAACGAAGCAGACAATGACGGAGAAAGACGACAACGACGGAGAAAGACGACAACGACGGAGAAAGACGACAACGAAGCAGACAACGACGGAGAAAGACGACAACGAACCAGACAACGATGGATAAAGACGGCAATGTCGGAGAAAGACGACAACGACGGAGAAAGACGACAACGAATCAGACAACGACGGAGAAAGACGACAACGACGGAGAAAGAAGACACCGAAGCAGACAACGACGGAGAAAGACGACAACGACGGAGAAAGACGACAACGACGGTGAAAAACGACAACGAAGCAGACAACGACGGAGAAAGACGACAACGACGGAGAAAGACGACAACGAAGCAGACGACGGAGATAGACGACAACGAAGCAGACAACGACGGAGAAAGTCCACAACGACGGAGAAAAAGACAATGAAGCAGACAATGACGGAGAAATACGTCAACGACGGAGAAAGACGACACCGAGGCAGACAACGACGGAGATAGACGACAACGACGGAGAAAGACTACAACGACGGAGAAAGACGACAACGAAGCAGAAAAAGACGGAGAAAGACGACAACGAAGAAAACGAAGGACAAATACGACAACGAAGCAGACAACGACGGAGAAAGACGACAACGACGGAGAAAGACGACAAGGAAGCAGACAACGACGGAGAAAGACGACAAAGAAGCAGACAACGACGGTAAAGACGACAACGACGGAGAAATACGACAACGAAGCAGAAAACGACGGAGAAAGACGACAACGAAGTAGAAAGACAACAACGACGGATAAAGACAACAACGAAGCAGACAACGACGGAGAAAGAAGAGAACGACGGAGAAAGACGACAACGAAGCAGACAACGACGGAGAAAGACGACAACGACGGAGAAAGAAGACAACGAAGCAGACAACGACGGAGAAAGACGACAACGACGGAGAAATATGACAACGACGGAGAAAGAAGAAAACGAAGCAGACAACGACACAGAAAGACGACAACGACGGAAAAAGATGACAACGAAGCAGACAACGACGGAGATAGACGACAACGAATCAGACAACGAAGGAGAAAGACGACAACGTCGGAGAAAGATGACAACGAAGCAGACAACGACGGAGAAAGACAGCAACGACGGAGAAAGACGACAACGAAGCAGACAACGACGGAGAAAGACGACAACGAAGCAGACAACGAAGGAGAAAGACGACAACGTCGGAGAAAGATGACAACGAAGCAGACAACGACGGAGAAAGACGACAACGACGGAGAAAGACGACAACGAAACAGACAACGACGGAGAAATACGACAACGACGGAGAAAGACGACAACGAAGTAGAAAGACAACAACGACGGTGAAAGACAACAACGAAGCAGACAACGACGGAGAAAGACGACAACGACGGAGAAAGACGACACCGAATCAGACAACGACGGAGAAAGACGACAACGACGGAGAAAGACGACAACGAAGCAGACAACGACGGAGAAAGACGACAACGACGGAGAAAGAAGACAATGACGGAGAAAGACGACAACGAAGCAGACAACGACGGAAAAGACGACAACGAACCAGACAAAGATGGATAAAGACGACAACGAAGGAGAAAGACGACAACGACGGAGAAAGACGACAACGAAGCAGACAACGACGGAGAAAGACGACAACGACGGAGAAAGACGACACCGAAGCAGACAACGACGGAGAAAGACGACAACGATGGAGAAAGACGACAACGAAGCAGACAACTACGGAGAAAGACCACAACGACGGAGCAACACTACAACGACGGAGAAAGAGGACAACGAAGCAGACAACGACGGAGAAAGAATAGAACGACAGAGAAAGACGATAACGAAGGAGAAAGAGGACAACGAAGCAGACAACGACGGATAAAGATGACAACGACGGAGAAAGACGACAACGAAGCAGACAACGACGGAGAAAGACGACAGCGACGGAGAAAGATGACAACGAAGCAGACAACGACGGAGAAAGACGACAACGAAGCAGACTACGATGGAGAAAGACGACAACGACAGAGAAAGACGATAACGACGGAGAAAGACGACAACGAAGCAGACAACGACGGAAAAAGACGACAACGAAGAAGACAACGACGGAGAAAGACGACAAGGAAGCAGACAACGACGGAGAAAGACGACAACGACGCAGACAACGACGGAGAAAGACGACAACGAAGCAGACAACGACGGAGAAAGACGACAACGACGCAGACAACGACGGAGAAAGACGACAACGACGGAGAAAATGACAAGGAGGCAGACAACGACGGAGAAAGACGACAACGAAGCAGACAACGACAGAGAAATACAACAACGACTGAGAAAGACGACAACGAAGCAGACAACGACGGAGAAAGACGACAACGACAGAGAAAGACTACAACGACGGAGAAAGACGACAACGAAGCAGACAACGACGGAGAAAGACGTGAACGATGCAGACAACGACGGAGAAAGACGACAACGAAGCAGAAAACGACGGAGAAAGACGACAAAGACGGAAAAGACGACAACGAAGCAGACAACGACGGTGAAAGACGACAACGACGGAAAAAGACGACAACGACGGAGAAAGACGACAACAAAGCAGACAACAACGGAGAAAGACGACCACGAAGTAGACAACAACGGAGAAACACGACAACGACGGAGAAATACGACCACGAAGCAGACAACGACGGAGAAAGACGACCACGAAGCAGACAACGACAAAGAAAGACGACAATGGAGCAGACAACGACGGAGAAAGTCTAGAACGTAGCAGACAACGACGGAGAATGACGACAACGACGGAGAAAGACGACAACGAAGCAGACAACGACGGAGAAAGTTGACAATGACGGAGAAATACGACAACGACGGAGAAACACGACAACGAAGCAGACAATGACGGAGAAATATCACAACGACGGATAAAGACGACAACGACGGAGAAAGACGACAACGAAGCAGACAACGATGGAGAAAGACGACAACGAAGTAGAAAGACAACAACGACGGAGAAAGACGACAACGAAGCAGACAACGACAGAGATAGACGACAACGAAGCAGACAACGACGGAGAAAGACGACCACGACGAGAAAGACGTCAACGAAGCAGACAACGACGGAGAAAGACCACAACGACGGAGAAAGACGACAACAACGGTGAAAGACGACAACGAAGCAGACAACGACGGAGAAAGACGACAACGAACCAGACAACGATGGATAAAGACAACAACGACGGACAAAGACGACAACGACGGAGAAAGACGACAACGACGGAGAAAGACGACAACGAAGCAGACAACAACGGAGAAAGACGACAATGACGGAGAAGGACGATAACAACAGAGAAAGACGACAACGACGGAGAAAGACGACAACGAAGTAGACAACGACGGAGAAAGACGACAACGACGGAGAAAGACGACAACGAAGCAGACAACGTCGGAGAAAGAAGACAACGACGGAGAAAGACGACAATGACGGAGAAATTCGATAACGACCGAGAAAGACGACAACGTTGGAGAAAGACGACAACGAAGCAGACAACGACGGAGAAAGACGACAACGATGGAGAAAGACGAAAACGAAGCAGACAACGACGGAGAAAGACGACAACGACGGAGAAAGACGACAACGAAGGAGAAAGACAACAACGAAGCAGACAAAGACAGAGAAAGACGTCAACAACGGATAAAGACGACAACGAAGCAGACAAGGACGGACAAAGACGACAACGACGGAGAAATACGACAACGAAGCAGACAACGACAGAGAAAGACGACAACGACGGAGAAAGACGACAACGACGGAGAAAGATGACAACGAAGCAGACAACGACGGAGAAAAACGACAACGAACCAGACAAAGATGGATAAAGACGACAACGACGGAGAAAGACGACAACGACGGAGAAAGACGACAACGAAGCAGACAACGACGGAGAAAGATGACAACGACGGAAAAAGACGACACCGAAGCAGACAACGACGGAGAAATACGACAACGACGGAGAAAGACGACAACGACGGTGAAAGACGACAATGAAGCAGACAACGACGGAGAAAGACGACAACGACGGAGAAAGACGACAACTAAGCAGAAGACGGAGAAATACGACAACGAAGCAGACAACTACGGAGAAAGACGACAACGACGGAGAAAGACGACAACGAAGCAAACAACGACGGAGAAAGACGACAACGACAGAGAAATACTACAACGACGGAGAAAGACGACAACGAAGCAGACAACGACGGAGAAAGACGACAACGAAGACAACGATGGACAAAGACGACAACGAAGCAGACAACGACGAGAAAGACGTCAACGATTCAGACAACGACGGAGAAAGACGACAACGAAGCAGACAACGATGGAGAAAGACGACAACGACGGAGAAAGACGACAACGACGGAGAAAGACGACAACGAAGCAGCCAACGACGGAGAAAGACGACAACGACGGAGAAAGACGACAACGAAGCAGACAACGACGGAGAAAGACAACAACGACGGAGAAATACGACAACGAAACAGACAACGACGGAGAAAGACGACAACGAAGTAGAAAGACAACAACGACGGAGAAAGACGACAACGAAGCAGACAACGACGGAGAAAGACGACAACGACGGAGAAAGACGACAACGACGGAGAAAACGACAAGGAAGCAGACAACGACTGAGAAAGACGACAACGACGGACAAAGACGACAACGAAGCAGACAACGACGGAGAAAGACGACCACGACGGAGAAAGACGACAACGAAGCAGACAACGACAGAGAATGACCACAATGACAGAGGAAGACGACAACGACGGTGAAAGACGACAATGAAGCAGACAACGACGGAGAAAGATGACAACGAACCAGACAACGATGGATAAAGACGACAACGATGGAGAAAGATGACAACGACGGAGAAATACTACAACGAAGCAGACAACGACGGAGAAACACGACAATAAAGCAGACAACGACGGAGAAAGACGACAACGACGGAGAAAGACGACAACGACGGAGAAAGACGACAACAAAGCAGACAACAACGGAGAAAGACGACAAAGACGGAGAAGGACGATAACGACAGAGAAAGACGACAACGACGGAGAAAGACGACAACGAAGCAGACAACGACGGAGAAAGAAGACAATGACGGAGAAAGACGACAATGACGGAGAAATTCGATAACGACCGAGAAAGATGACAACGACGGAGAAAAACGACAACGAAGCAGACAACGACGGAGAAAGACGACAACGATGGAGAAAGACGACAACGAAGCAGAAAACGACGGAGAAATACGACAACGACAGAGAAAGACGACAACGACGGAGAAAGACGACAACGAAGCAGACAACGACAGAGAAAGACGACAACGACGGATAAAGACGACAACGAAGCAGACAACGACGGAGAAAGACGACAACGACGGAGAAATACGACAACGAAGCAGACAACGACGGAGAAAGACGACAACGACGGAGAAAGACGACAACAACGGAGAAAGACGACAACGAAGCAGGCAACGACGGAGAAAGACGACAACGACGTAGAAAGACGACAACGAAGCAGACAACAATGGAGAAAGACGACAACGACGGAGAAAGACGACAACGACGGTGAAAGACGACAACGAAGCAGACAACGACGGAGAAAGATGACAACGAAGCAGACAACGACGGAGAAAGACGACAACGACGGAGAAAGACGACAACGAAGCAGACGACGGAGATAGACGACAACGAAGCAGACAACGACGGAGAAAGACGACAACGACGGAGAAAGAGGACAACGACGGAGAAAGACGACAACGAAGCAGACAACGACGGAGAAATACCACAACGACGGAGAAAGACAACAACGACGGAGAAAGAGGACAACGAAGCAGACAACGACGGAGAAATATGAGAACGACGGAGAAAGACGATAACGACGGAGAAAGACGACAACAAAGCAGACAACGACGGATAAATATGACAACGACGGAGAAAGACGACAACGAAGCAGACAACGACGGAGAAAGAAGACAACGACGGAGAAAGATGACAACGAAGCAGACAACGACGGATATAGACGACAACGAAGCAGACAACGACGGAGAAAGACGACAACGAAGAAGACAACGACGGAGAAAGACGACAGGGAAGCAGACAACGACGGAGAAAGATGACAACGAAGCAGACAACGACGAAGAAAGACGACAACGACGCAGACAACGATGTAGAAAGACGACAACGAAGCAGACAACGACGGAGAAAGACGACAACGATTGAGAAAGACAACAACGACAGTGAAAGACGATAAAGACGGAGAAAGACGACAACGACGGAGAAAGACGACAACGAAGCAGACAACGACGGAGAAAGACGACAACGACGGTGAAAGACGACAACGAAGCAGACAACGACGGAGAAAGATGACAACGAACCAGACAACGATGGATAAAGACGACAACGATGGAGAAAGATGACAACGACGGAAAAAGACTACAGCGAAGCAGACAACGACGGAGAAACACGACAATAAAGCAGACAACGACGGAGAAAGACGACAACGAAGCAGACAACGACGGAGAAAGACGACAACGATGGAGAAAGACGACAACGAAGCAGACAACGACGGAGAAAGACGACAACGACGGGGAAAGACGACAACGACGGAGAAAGACTACAACGAAGCAGACAACGACGGAGAAACACGACAATAAAGCAGACAACGACGGAGAAAGACGACAACGACGGAGAAAGACGACAACGACGGAGAAAGACGACAACAAAGCAGCCAACAACGGAGAAAGACGACAAAGACGGAGAAAGACGACAACGAAGCAGACAACGACGGAGAATGACGACAACGACGAAGAAAGATGACAACGAAGCAGACAACGACGGAGATAGACGACAACGAAGCAGACAACGATGGAGAAATACGACATCGAAGCAGACAACGACGGAGAAAGACGACAACGAAGAAGACAACGACGGAGAAAGACGACAATGACGGAGAAAGACGACAACGAAGCAGACAACGACGGAGAAAGACGACAACGAAGAAGACAACGACGGAGAAAGACGACAAGGAAGCAGACAACGACGGAGAAAGACGACAACGACGCATACAACGACAGAGAAAGACGACAACGAAGCAGACAACGACGGAGAAAGACGACAACGACGCAGACAACGACGGAGAAAGACGACAACGATGCAGACAACTACGGAGAAAGACGACAACGACGGAGAAAAACGACAAGGAGGCAGACAACGACAGAGAAAGACGACAACGAAGCAGACAACGACGGAGAAATACCACAACGACGGAGAAAGACAACAACGACGGAGAAAGACGATAAAGACGGAGAAAGACGACAACGACGGAGAAAGACGACAACGAAGCAGACAACGACGGAGAAAGACGACAACGACGAAGAAAGACTACAACGAAGCAGACAACGACAAGGAAGCAGACAAAGACTGAGAAAGATGATAACGACGGAGAAAGACGACAACGAAGCAGACAACTACGGAGAAAGACCACAACGACGGAGCAAGACTACAACGACGGAGAAAGAGGACAACGAAGCAGACAACGACGGAGAAAGAATAGAACGACGGAGAAAGACGATAACGAAGGAGAAAGAGGACAACGAAGCAGACAACGACGGATAAAGATGACAACGACGGAGAAAGACGACAACGAAGCAGACAACGACGGAGAAAGACGACAGCGACGGAGAAAGATGACAACAAAGCAGACAACGACGGAGAAAGACGACAACGATGGAGAAAGACGACAACGAAGGAGAAAGACGACAACGAAGCAGACAAAGACAGAGAAAGACGACAACGACGGATAAAGACGACAACGAAGCAGACAATGACGGAGAAAGACGACAACGACGGAGAAATACGACAACGAAGCAGACAACGACGGAGAAAGAATAGAACGACGGAGAAAGACGATAACGAAGGAGAAAGAGGACAACGAAGCAGACAACGAAGTAGAAAGACGACAACGACGGAGAAAGACGACAACGAAGCAGACAACGACGGAGAAAGACGACAACGATGGAGAAAGACGAAAACGAAGCAGACAACGACGGAGAAAGACGACAACGACGGAGAAAGACGACAACGAAGGAGAAAGACGACAACGAAGCAGACAAAGACAGAGAAAGACGACAACGACGGATAAAGACGACAACGAAGCAGACAATGACGGAGAAAGACGACAACGACGGAGAAATACGACAACGAAGCAGACAACGACGGAGAAAGACGACAACGACGGAGAAAGACGACGACGGAGAAAGATGACAACGAAGCAGACAACGATGGATAAAGATGAAAACGACGGAGAATGTTGACAACGACGGAGAAAGACGACAACGAAGCAGACAACGACGGAGAAAGATGACAACGACGGAAAAAGACGACACCGAAGCAGACAACGACGGAGAAATACGACAACGACGGAGAAAGACGACAACGACGGAGAAAGACGACAACGAAGCAGACAACGACGGAGAAAGACGACAACGACGGAGAAAGACGACAACGAAGCAGACAACGACAGAGAAAGACGACAACGACGGAGAAATACAACAACGAAGCAGACAACGACGGAGAAAGACGACAACGACGGAGAAAGACGACAACGACGGAGAAAGATGACAACGAAGCAGACAACGACGGAGAAATACCACAACGACGGAGAAAGACGACAACGACGGAAAAACAAAACAACGAAGCAGAAAAGGACTAAGAAAGACGACAACGACGGAGAAAGACGACAACGAAGCAGACAACGACAGAGAAAGACGACAACGACGGAGAAAGACGACAACGAAGCAGACAATGACGTAGAAAGACGACCACGAAGCAGACAACGACGGAGAAAGACGACAATGGAGCAGACAACGACGGAGAAAGACTAGAACGAAGCAGACAACGACGGAGAATGACGACAACGACGGAGAAAGACGACAACGAAGCAGACAACGACGGAGAAATTTGACAATGACGGAGAAATACGACAACGACGGAGAAACACGACAACGAAGCACACAATGACGGAGAAAGATCACAACGACGGAGAAAGACGACAACGACGGAGAAAGACGACAACGAAGCAGACAACGACGGAGAAAGACGACAACGAAGTAGAAAGACAACAACGACGGAGAAAGACGACAACGAAGCAGACAACGATAGAGATAGAAGACAACGAAGCAGTCAACGACGGAGAAAGACGACAACGACCTAGGAAGACGACAAGGAAGCAGAAAACGACGGAGAAAGACGACAACGACGGAGAAAGACGACAACGAAGCAGACAACGACGGAGAAAGACGACCACGATGAGAAAGACGTCAACGAAGCAGACAACGACGGAGAAAGACGACAACGACGGAGAAAGACGACAACGAAGCAGACAACGTCGGAGAAAGAAGACAACGACGGAGAAAGACGACAATGACGGAGAAATTCGATAACGACCAAGAAAGACGACAACGACGGAGAAAGACGACAACGAAGCAGACAACGACGGAGAAAGACGACAACGATGGAGAAAGACGAAAACGAAGCAGACAACGACGGAGAAAGACGACAACGACGGAGAAAGACGACAACGAAGGAGAAAGACGACAACGAAGCAGACAAAGACAGAGAAAGACGACAACGACGGACAAAGACGACAACGAAGCAGACAATGACGGAGAAAGACGACAACGACGGAGAAATACGACAACGAAGCAGACAACGACGGAGAAAGACGACAACGACGGAGAAAGACGACGACGGAGAAAGATGACAACGAAGCAGACAACGATGGATAAAGATGAAAACGACGGAGAATGTTGACAACGACGGAGAAAGACGACAACGAAGCAGACAACGACGGAGAAAGATGACAACGACGGAAAAAGACGACACCGAAGCAGACAACGACGGAGAAATACGACAACGACGGAGAAAGACGACAACGACGGAGAAAGACGACAACGAAGCAGACAACGACGGAGAAAGACGACAACGACGGAGAAAGACGACAACGAAGCAGACAACGACAGAGAAAGACGACAACGACGGAGAAATACAACAACGAAGCAGACAACGACGGAGAAAGACGACAACGACGGAGAAAGACGACAACGACGGAGAAAGATGACAACGAAGCAGACAACGACGGAGAAATACCACAACGACGGAGAAAGACGACAACGACGGAAAAACAAAACAACGAAGCAGAAAAGGACTAAGAAAGACGACAACGACGGAGAAAGACGACAACGAAGCAGACAACGACAGAGAAAGACGACAACGACGGAGAAAGACGACAACGAAGCAGACAATGACGTAGAAAGACGACCACGAAGCAGACAACGACGGAGAAAGACGACAATGGAGCAGACAACGACGGAGAAAGACTAGAACGAAGCAGACAACGACGGAGAATGACGACAACGACGGAGAAAGACGACAACGAAGCAGACAACGACGGAGAAATTTGACAATGACGGAGAAATACGACAACGACGGAGAAACACGACAACGAAGCACACAATGACGGAGAAAGATCACAACGACGGAGAAAGATGACAACGACAGAGAAAGACGACAACGAAGCAGACAACGACGGAGAAAGACGACAACGAAGTAGAAAGACAACAACGACGGAGAAAGACGACAACGAAGCAGACAACGATAGAGATAGAAGACAACGAAGCAGTCAACGACGGAGAAAGACGACAACGACCTAGGAAGACGACAAGGAAGCAGAAAACGACGGAGAAAGACGACAACGACGGAGAAAGACGACAACGAAGCAGACAACGACGGAGAAAGACGACCACGATGAGAAAGACGTCAACGAAGCAGACAACGACGGAGAAAGACCACAACGACGGAGAAAGACGACAACGACGGTGAAAGACGACAACGAAGCAGACAACGACGGAGAAAGACGACAACGAACCAGACAACGATGGATAAAGACAACAACGACGCAGAAAGACGACAACGACGGAGAAAGACGAAAACAACGGAGAAAGACGACAACGAAGCAGACAACAACGGAGAAAGACGACAACGACGGAGAAGGACGATAACAACAGAGAAAGATGACAACGACGGAGAAAGACGACAACGAAGTAGACAACGACGGAGAAAGACGACAACGACGGAGAAAGACGACAACGAAGCAGACAACGTCGGAGAAAGAAGACAACGACGGAGAAAGACGACAATGACGGAGAAATTCGATAACGACCGAGAAAGACGACAACGACGGAGAAAGACGACAACGAAGCAGACAACGACGGAGAAAAACGACAACGATGGAGAAAGACGAAAACGAAGCAGACAACGACGGAGAAAGACGACAACGACGGAGAAAGACGACAACGAAGGAGAAAGACGACAACGAAGCAGACAAAGACAGAGAAAGACGACAACGACGGATAAAGACGACAACGAAGCAGACAACGACGGAGAAAGACGACAACGACGGAGAAATACGACAACGAAGCAGACAACGACGGAGAAAGACGACAACAACGGAGAAAGACGACAACGACGGAGAAAGATGACAACGAAGCAGACAACGATGGATAAAGACGAAAACGACGGAGAATGATGACAACGACGGAGAAAGACGACAACGAAGCAGACAACGACGGAGAAAGATGACAACGACGGAAAAAGACGACACCGAAGCAGACAACGACGGAGAAAGACGACAACGACGGAGAAAGACGACAACTAAGCAGAAGACGGAGAAAGACGACCACGAAGCAGACAACTACGGAGAAAGACGACAACGACGGAGAAAGACGACAACGAAGCAAACAACGACGGAGAAAGACGACAACGACAGAGAAATACTACAACGACGGAGAAACACGACAACGAAGCAGACGACGACGGAGAAAGACGACAACGAAGACAACGACGGACAAAGTCGACAACGAAGCAGACAACGACGGAGAAAGACGTCAACGATGCAGACAACGACGGAGAAAGACGACAACGAAGCAGACAACGACGGAGAAAGACGACAATGAAGCAGACAACGACGGAGAAATACGACAACGACGGAGAAAGACGACAACGACGGAGAATGACGACAACGAAGCAGACAACGACGGAGAAAGACGACAACGACGGAGAAAGACGACAACGAAGCAGACAACGACAGAGAAACACGACAACGACGGATAAAGACGACAACGAAGCAGACAACGACGGAGAAATACGACAACGACGGATAAATACGACAACGAAGCAGACAACGACGGAGAAAGACGACAACGACGGAGAAAGACGACAACGACGGAGAAAGATGACAACGAAGCAGACAACGACGGAGAAAGACCACAATGACGGAGAAAGACGACAACGACGGAGAAAGACAACAACGAAGCAGACAACGACGGAGAAAGACGACAACGACGGAGAAAGACGACAACGAAGCAGACAATGACGGAGAAAGACGACAACGACGGAGAAATACGACAACGAATCAGACAACGACGGAGAAAGACGACAACGACGGAGAAAGACGACAACGACGGAGAAAGACGACAACGAAGCAGACAACGACGGAGAAAGACGACAACGAACCAGACAACGATGGATAAAGACGACAAAGACGGAGAAAGACGACAACGACGGAGAAAGACGACAACGAAGCAGACAACGACGGAGAAAGATGACAACGACGGAAAAAGACGACACCGAAGCAGACAACGACGGAGAAATACGACAACGATGGAGAATGACGACAACGACGGTGAAAGACGACAACGAAGCAGACAACGACGGAGAAAGACGACAACGACGGAGAAAGACGACAACTAAGCAGAAGACGGAGAAAGACGACAACGAAGCAGACAACTACGGAGAAAGACGACAACGACGGAGAAAGACGACAACGAAGCAAACAACGACGGAGAAAGACGACAACGATAGAGATAAACTACAACGACGGAGAAAGATGACAACGAAGCAGACAACGACGGAGAAAGACGACAACGAAGACAACGACGGACAAAGACGACAACGAAGCAGACAACGACGGATAAAGACGTCAACGATGCAGACAACGACGGAGAAAGACGACAACGAAGCAGACAACGACGGAGAAAGACGACAACGACGGAGAAAGACGACAACTAAGCAGAAGACGGAGAAAGAAGACAACGAAGCCTACAACGACGGAGAAATACGACAACGATGTAGAAAGACGACAACGACGGAGAAAGACTACAACGAAGCAGACAACGACGGAGAAAGACGACAACGACGGAGAAAGACGACAACGAAGCAGTCAACGACGGAGAAAGACGACAACGAAGCAGACAACAACCGAGAAAGACGATAACGACGGAGAAAGATGCCAACGAAGCAGACAACGACGGAGAAAGACGACAACGACGGAGAAATACGACAAGGAAGCAGACAACGACAGAGAAAGACGACAACGACGGAGAAAGACGACAACGACGGAGAAAGAAGAACAACGAAGCAGACAACGACAGAGAAAGACGACAACGACGGAGAAAGATGACAACGAAGCATACAACGACGGAGATAGACGACACCGAAGCAGACAACGACGGAGAAAGACGACAACTTCGGAGAAAGACGACAACGAAGCAGACAACGACGGAGAAAGACGACAACGACGGAGAAAAACGACAAGGAGTCAGACAACGACGGAGAACGACGACAACGAAGCAGACAACGACGGAGAAAGACGACAACGACGGAGAAATACGACAACGAAGCAGACAACGACGGAGAAAGACGACAACGACGGAGAAATACGACAACGACAGAGAAAGATGAAAACGAAGCAGACAACGACGGAGAAAAACCACAACGACGGAGAAAGACGACAACGACGGAGAAAGACAACAACGAAGCAGACAACGACGGAGAAAGACGACAACGACGGAGAAAGAGGACAACGAAGCAGACAACGACAGAGAAAGACGACAACGACGGAGAAAGACGACAACGAAGCAGACAATGACAGAGAAAGACGACAACGACAGAGAAAGACGACAACGAACCAGACAACGATGGATAAAGACGACAACGACGGAGAAAGACGACAAGAACGGAGAAAGACGACAACGAAGCAGACAACGACGGAGAAAGATGACAACGACGGAAAAAGACGACACCGAAGCAGACAACGACGGAGAAATACGACAACGACGGAGAAAGACGACAACGACGGAGAAAGACGACAACTAAGCAGAAGACGGAGAAAGACGACAACGAAGCAGACAACTACTGAGAAAGACGACAACGACGGAGAAAGACGACAACGAAGCAGACAACGACGGAGAAATACGACAACGACGGAGAAAGACGACAACGATGGAGAAAGAAGACAACGAAGCAGCCAACGACGGAGAAATACGACAACGACGGAGAAAGACGACAACGAAGCAGACAACGACAGAGAAAGACGACAACGACGGATAAAGACGACAACGAAGCAGACAACGACGTAGAAATACGACAACGACGGAGAAATACGACAACGAAGCAGACAACGACGGAGAAAGACGACAACGACGGAGAGAGACGACAACGACGGAGAAAGATGACAACGAAGCAGACAACGACGGAGAAAGACGACAACGAACCAGACAACGATGGATAAAGACGACAACGACGGAGAAAGACGACAACGATGGAGAAAGAAGACAACGAAGCAGACAACGAAGGATAAAGATGACAACGACGGAAAAAGACGACACCGAAGCAGACAACAACGGAGAAATACGACAACGACGGAGAAAGATGACAACGACGGTGAAAGACGACAACGAAGCAGACAACGACGGAGAAAGACGACAACGACGGAGAAAGACGACAACGAAGGAGAAAGAAAACAACGAAGCAGACAAAGACAGAGAAAGACGACAACAACGGATAAAGACGACAACGAAGCAGACAACGACGGACTAAGACGACAACGACGGAGAAATACGACAACGAAGCAGACAACGACAGAGAAAGACGACAACGACGGAGAAAGACGACAACGACGGAGAAAGATGACAACGAAGCAGACAACGACGGAGAAAAACGACAACGAACCAGACAACGATGGATAAAGACGACAACGACGGAGAAAGACGACAACGACGGAGAAAGACGACAACGAAGCAGACAACGACGGAGAAAGATGACAACGACGGAAAAAGACGACACCGAAGCAGACAACGACGGAGAAATACGACAACGACGGAGAAAGACGACAACGACGGTGAAAGACGACAATGAAGCAGACAACGACGGAGAAAGACGACAACGACGGAGAAAGACGACAACTAAGCAGAAGACGGAGAAAGACGACAACGAAGCAGACAACTACGGAGAAAGACGACAACGACGGAGAAAGACGACAACGAAGCAAACAACGATGGAGAAAGACGACAACGACAGAGAAATACTACAACGACGGAGAAAGACGACAACGAAGCAGACAACGACGGAGAAAGACGACAACGAAGACAACGACGGACAAAGACGACAACGAAGCAGACAACGACGGAGAAAGACGTCAACGATTCAGACAACGACGGAGAAAGACGACAACGAAGCAGACAACGATGGAGAAATACGACAACGACGGAGAAAGACGACAACGACGGAGAAAGACGACAACGAAGCAGACAACGACGGAGAAAGACGACAACAACGGAGAAAGACGACAACGACGGAGAAAGATGACAACGAAGCAGACAACGATGGATAAAGACGAAAACGACGGAGAATGATGACAACGACGGAGAAAGACGACAACGAAGCAGACAACGACGGAGAAAGATGACAACGACGGAAAAAGACGACACCGAAGCAGACAACGACGGAGAAAGACGACAACGACGGAGAAAGACGACAACTAAGCAGAAGACGGAGAAAGACGACCACGAAGCAGACAACTACGGAGAAAGACGACAACGACGGAGAAAGACGACAACGAAGCAAACAACGACGGAGAAAGACGACAACGACAGAGAAATACTACAACGACGGAGAAACACGACAACGAAGCAGACGACGACGGAGAAAGACGACAACGAAGACAACGACGGACAAAGTCGACAACGAAGCAGACAACGACGGAGAAAGACGTCAACGATGCAGACAACGACGGAGAAAGACGACAACGAAGCAGACAACGACGGAGAAAGACGACAATGAAGCAGACAACGACGGAGAAATACGACAACGACGGAGAAAGACGACAACGACGGAGAATGACGACAACGAAGCAGACAACGACGGAGAAAGACGACAACGACGGAGAAAGACGACAACGAAGCAGACAACGACAGAGAAACACGACAACGACGGATAAAGACGACAACGAAGCAGACAACGACGGAGAAATACGACAACGACGGATAAATACGACAACGAAGCAGACAACGACGGAGAAAGACGACAACGACGGAGAAAGACGACAACGACGGAGAAAGATGACAACGAAGCAGACAACGACGGAGAAAGACCACAATGACGGAGAAAGACGACAACGACGGAGAAAGACAACAACGAAGCAGACAACGACGGAGAAAGACGACAACGACGGAGAAAGACGACAACGAAGCAGACAATGACGGAGAAAGACGACAACGACGGAGAAATACGACAACGAATCAGACAACGACGGAGAAAGACGACAACGACGGAGAAAGACGACAACGACGGAGAAAGACGACAACGAAGCAGACAACGACGGAGAAAGACGACAACGAACCAGACAACGATGGATAAAGACGACAAAGACGGAGAAAGACGACAACGACGGAGAAAGACGACAACGAAGCAGACAACGACGGAGAAAGATGACAACGACGGAAAAAGACGACACCGAAGCAGACAACGACGGAGAAATACGACAACGATGGAGAATGACGACAACGACGGTGAAAGACGACAACGAAGCAGACAACGACGGAGAAAGACGACAACGACGGAGAAAGACGACAACTAAGCAGAAGACGGAGAAAGACGACAACGAAGCAGACAACTACGGAGAAAGACGACAACGACGGAGAAAGACGACAACGAAGCAAACAACGACGGAGAAAGACGACAACGATAGAGATAAACTACAACGACGGAGAAAGATGACAACGAAGCAGACAACGACGGAGAAAGACGACAACGAAGACAACGACGGACAAAGACGACAACGAAGCAGACAACGACGGATAAAGACGTCAACGATGCAGACAACGACGGAGAAAGACGACAACGAAGCAGACAACGACGGAGAAAGACGACAACGACGGAGAAAGACGACAACTAAGCAGAAGACGGAGAAAGAAGACAACGAAGCCTACAACGACGGAGAAATACGACAACGATGTAGAAAGACGACAACGACGGAGAAAGACTACAACGAAGCAGACAACGACGGAGAAAGACGACAACGACGGAGAAAGACGACAACGAAGCAGTCAACGACGGAGAAAGACGACAACGAAGCAGACAACAACCGAGAAAGACGATAACGACGGAGAAAGATGCCAACGAAGCAGACAACGACGGAGAAAGACGACAACGACGGAGAAATACGACAAGGAAGCAGACAACGACAGAGAAAGACGACAACGACGGAGAAAGACGACAACGACGGAGAAAGAAGAACAACGAAGCAGACAACGACAGAGAAAGACGACAACGACGGAGAAAGATGACAACGAAGCATACAACGACGGAGATAGACGACACCGAAGCAGACAACGACGGAGAAAGACGACAACGTCGGAGAAAGACGACAACGACGGTGAAACACGATAACGAAGCAGACAACGACGGAGAAAGACGACAACGACGGAGAAAGACGACAACTAAGCAGAAGACGGAGAAAGACGATAACGAAGCAGACAACTACGGAGAAAGACGACAACAACGGAGAAAGATGACAACGAAGCAAACAACGACGGAGAAAGAGGACAACGACAGAGAAAAACTACAACGACGGAGAAAGACGACAACGAAGCAGACAACTACGGAGAAAGACGACAACGAATACAACGACGGACAAAGACGACAACGAAGCAGACAACGACGGAGAAAGACGTCAACGATGCAGACAACGACGGTGAAAGACGACAACGAAGCAGAAAACGACGGAGAAAGACAACAACGAAGCAGACAACGACGGAGAAATATGACAACGACGGAGAAAGACGACAACGACGGTGAAAGACGACAACGAAGCAGCCAACGACGGAGAAAGACGACAACGACGGAGAAAGACGACAACGAAGCAGACAACGACAGAGAAAGACGACAACGACGGATAAAGACGACAACGAAGCAGACAACGACGGAGAAAGACGACAACGACGGAGAAATATGACAACAAAGCAGACAACGACGGAGAAAGACGACAACGACGGAGAAAGACGACAACGACGGAGAAAGATGACAACGAAGCAGACAACGACGGAGAAAGACGACAACGACGGAGAAAGACGACAACGACGGAGAAAGACGACAACGAAGCAGACAACGACGGAGAAAGACGACAACGACGGAGAAAGACGACAACGAAGCAGACAACGACAGAGAAAGACGACAACGACGGATAAATACGACAACGAAGCAGACAACGACGGAGAAAGACGACAACGACGGAGAAAAAGGACAACGACGGAGAAAGACGACAACGAAGCAGACAACGACGGAGAAAGACGACAACGAAGAAGACAACGACGGAGAAAGAAGACAAGGAAGCAGACAACGATGGAGAAAGACGACAACGACGCAGACAACGACGGAGAAAGACGACAACGAAGCAGACAACGACGGAGAAAGACGACAAAGACGCAGACAACGACGGAGAAAGACGACAACGAAGCAGACAACGACGGAGAAAGACGACAACGACGGAGAAAAACGACAAGGAGTCAGACAACGACGGAGAACGACGACAACGAAGCAGACAACGACGGAGAAAGACGACAACGACGGAGAAATACGACAACGAAGCAGACAACGACGGAGAAAGACGACAACGACGGAGAAATACGACAACGACAGAGAAAGATGAAAACGAAGCAGACAACGACGGAGAAAAACCACAACGACGGAGAAAGACGACAACGACGGAGAAAGACAACAACGAAGCAGACAACGACGGAGAAAGACGACAACGACGGAGAAAGAGGACAACGAAGCAGACAACGACAGAGAAAGACGACAACGACGGAGAAAGACGACAACGAAGCAGACAATGACAGAGAAAGACGACAACGACAGAGAAAGACGACAACGAACCAGACAACGATGGATAAAGACGACAACGACGGAGAAAGACGACAAGAACGGAGAAAGACGACAACGAAGCAGACAACGACGGAGAAAGATGACAACGACGGAAAAAGACGACACCGAAGCAGACAACGACGGAGAAATACGACAACGACGGAGAAAGACGACAACGACGGAGAAAGACGACAACTAAGCAGAAGACGGAGAAAGACGACAACGAAGCAGACAACTACTGAGAAAGACGACAACGACGGAGAAAGACGACAACGAAGCAGACAACGACGGAGAAATACGACAACGACGGAGAAAGACGACAACGATGGAGAAAGAAGACAACGAAGCAGCCAACGACGGAGAAATACGACAACGACGGAGAAAGACGACAACGAAGCAGACAACGACAGAGAAAGACGACAACGACGGATAAAGACGACAACGAAGCAGACAACGACGTAGAAAGACGACAACGACGGAGAAATACGACAACGAAGCAGACAACGACGGAGAAAGACGACAACGACGGAGAGAGACGACAACGACGGAGAAAGATGACAACGAAGCAGACAACGACGGAGAAAGACGACAACGAACCAGACAACGATGGATAAAGACGACAACGACGGAGAAAGACGACAACGATGGAGAAAGAAGACAACGAAGCAGACAACGAAGGATAAAGATGACAACGACGGAAAAAGACGACACCGAAGCAGACAACAACGGAGAAATACGACAACGACGGAGAAAGATGACAACGACGGTGAAAGACGACAACGAAGCAGACAACGACGGAGAAAGACGACAACGACGGAGAAAGACGACAACGAAGGAGAAAGAAAACAACGAAGCAGACAAAGACAGAGAAAGACGACAACAACGGATAAAGACGACAACGAAGCAGACAACGACGGACTAAGACGACAACGACGGAGAAATACGACAACGAAGCAGACAACGACAGAGAAAGACGACAACGACGGAGAAAGACGACAACGACGGAGAAAGATGACAACGAAGCAGACAACGACGGAGAAAAACGACAACGAACCAGACAACGATGGATAAAGACGACAACGACGGAGAAAGACGACAACGACGGAGAAAGACGACAACGAAGCAGACAACGACGGAGAAAGATGACAACGACGGAAAAAGACGACACCGAAGCAGACAACGACGGAGAAATACGACAACGACGGAGAAAGACGACAACGACGGTGAAAGACGACAATGAAGCAGACAACGACGGAGAAAGACGACAACGACGGAGAAAGACGACAACTAAGCAGAAGACGGAGAAAGACGACAACGAAGCAGACAACTACGGAGAAAGACGACAACGACGGAGAAAGACGACAACGAAGCAAACAACGATGGAGAAAGACGACAACGACAGAGAAATACTACAACGACGGAGAAAGACGACAACGAAGCAGACAACGACGGAGAAAGACGACAACGAAGACAACGACGGACAAAGACGACAACGAAGCAGACAACGACGGAGAAAGACGTCAACGATTCAGACAACGACGGAGAAAGACGACAACGAAGCAGACAACGATGGAGAAATACGACAACGACGGAGAAAGACGACAACGACGGAGAAAGACGACAACGAAGCAGCCAACGACGGAGAAAGACGACAACGACGGAGAAAGACGACAACGAAGCAGACAACGACATAGAAAGATGACAACGACGGAGAAATACGACAACGAAGCAGACAACGACGGAGAAAGACGACAACGACGGAGAAAGACGACAACGACGGAGAAAGATGACAACGAAGCAGACAACGACGGAGAAAGACCACAACGACGGAGAAAGACGACAACGACGGAGAAAGACAACAACGAAGCAGAAAAGGACGGAGAAAGACGACAACGACGGAGAAAGACGACAACGAAGCACACAACGACAGAGAAAGACGACAACGACGGAGAAAGACGACAACGAAGCAGACAATGACATAGAAAGACGACCACGAAGCAGACAACGACGGAGAAAGACGACAATGGAGCAGACAACGATGGAGAAAGACTAGAACGAAGCAGACAACGACGGAGAATGACGACAACGACGGAGAAAGACGACAACGAAGCAGACAACGACGGAGAAAGTTGACAATGATGGAGAAATACGACAACGACGGAGAAACACGACAACGAAGCACACAATGACGGAGAAAGATCACAACGACGGAGAAAGACGACAACGACGGAGAAAGACGACAACGAAGTAGAAAGACAACAACGACGGAGAAAGACGACAACGAAGCAGACAACGACAGAGATAGAAGACAACGAAGCAGACAACGACGGAGAAAGACGACAACGACGGAGAAAGACGACAAGGAAGCAGAAAACGACGGAGAAAGACGACAACGACGGAGAAAGACGACAACGAAGCAGACAACGACGGAGAAAGACGACCACGACGAGAAAGACGTCAACGAAGCAGACAACGACGGAGAAAGACCACAACGACGGAGAAAGACGACAACGACGGTGAAAGACGACAACGAAGCAGACAACGACGGAGAAAGACGACAACGAACCAGACAACGATGGATAAAGACAACAACGACGCAGAAAGACGACAACGACGGAGAAAGACGAAAACGACGGAGAAAGACGACAACGAAGCAGACAACAACGGAGAAAGACGACAACGACGGAGAAGGACGATAACAACAGAGAAAGACGACAACGACGGAGAAAGACGACAACGAAGTAGACAACGACGGAGAAAGACGACAACGACGGAGAAAGACGACAACGAAGCAGACAACGTCGGAGAAAGAAGACAACGACGGAGAAAGACGACAATGACGGAGAAATTCGATAACGACCAAGAAAGACGACAACGACGGAGAAAGACGACAACGAAGCAGACAACGACGGAGAAAGACGACAACGATGGAGAAAGACGAAAACGAAGCAGACAACGACGGAGAAAGACGACAACGACGGAGAAAGACGACAACGAAGGAGAAAGACGACAACGAAGCAGACAAAGACAGAGAAAGACGACAACGACGGATAAAGACGACAACGAAGCAGACAATGACGGAGAAAGACGACAACGACGGAGAAATACGACAACGAAGCAGACAACGACGGAGAAAGACGACAACGACGGAGAAAGACGACGACGGAGAAAGATGACAACGAAGCAGACAACGATGGATAAAGATGAAAACGACGGAGAATGTTGACAACGACGGAGAAAGACGACAACGAAGCAGACAACGACGGAGAAAGATGACAACGACGGAAAAAGACGACACCGAAGCAGACAACGACGGAGAAAGACGACAACGACGGAGAAAGACGACAACGAAGCAGACAATGACGGAGAAAGACGACAACGACGGAGAAAGACGACAACGAAGCAGACAACGACAGAGAAAGACGACAACGACGGAGAAATACAACAACGAAGCAGACAACGACGGAGAAAGACGACAACGACGGAGAAAGACGACAACGAAGGAGAAAGATGACAACGAAGCAGACAACGACGGAGAAATACCACAACGACGGAGAAAGACGACAACGACGGAAAAACAAAACAACGAAGCAGAAAAGGACTAAGAAAGACGACAACGACGGAGAAAGACGACAACGAAGCAGACAACGACAGAGAAAGACGACAACGACGGAGAAAGACGACAACGAAGCAGACAATGACGTAGAAAGACGACCACGAAGCAGACAACGACGGAGAAAGACGACAATGGAGCAGACAACGACGGAGAAAGACTAGAACGAAGCAGACAACGACGGAGAATGACGACAACGACGGAGAAAGACGACAACGAAGCAGACAACGACGGAGAAATTTGACAATGACGGAGAAATACGACAACGACGGAGAAACACGACAACGAAGCACACAATGACGGAGAAAGATCACAACGACGGAGAAAGACGACAACGACGGAGAAAGACGACAACGAAGCAGACAACGACGGAGAAAGACGACAACGAAGTAGAAAGACAACAACGACGGAGAAAGACGACAACGAAGCAGACAACGATAGAGATAGAAGACAACGAAGCAGTCAACGACGGAGAAAGACGACAACGACCTAGGAAGACGACAAGGAAGCAGAAAACGACGGAGAAAGACGACAACGACGGAGAAAGACGACAACGAAGCAGACAACGACGGAGAAAGACGACCACTATGAGAAAGACGTCAACGAAGCAGACAACGACGGAGAAAGACCACAACGACGGAGAAAGACGACAACGACGGTGAAAGACGACAACGAAGCAGACAACGACGGAGAAAGACGACAACGACGGAGAAAGACGACAACGAAGCAGACAACGTCGGAGAAAGAAGACAACGACGGAGAAAGACGACAATGACGGAGAAATTCGATAACGACCAAGAAAGACGACAACGACGGAGAAAGACGACAACGAAGCAGACAACGACGGAGAAAGACGACAACGATGGAGAAAGACGAAAACGAAGCAGACAACGACGGAGAAAGACGACAACGACGGAGAAAGACGACAACGAAGGAGAAAGACGACAACGAAGCAGACAAAGACAGAGAAAGACGACAACGACGGACAAAGACGACAACGAAGCAGACAATGACGGAGAAAGACGACAACGACGGAGAAATACGACAACGAAGCAGACAACGACGGAGAAAGACGACAACGACGGAGAAAGACGACGACGGAGAAAGATGACAACGAAGCAGACAACGATGGATAAAGATGAAAACGACGGAGAATGTTGACAACGACGGAGAAAGACGACAACGAAGCAGACAACGACGGAGAAAGATGACAACGACGGAAAAAGACGACACCGAAGCAGACAACGACGGAGAAATACGACAACGACGGAGAAAGACGACAACGACGGAGAAAGACGACAACGAAGCAGACAACGACGGAGAAAGACGACAACGACGGAGAAAGACGACAACGAAGCAGACAACGACAGAGAAAGACGACAACGACGGAGAAATACAACAACGAAGCAGACAACGACGGAGAAAGACGACAACGACGGAGAAAGACGACAACGACGGAGAAAGATGACAACGAAGCAGACAACGACGGAGAAATACCACAACGACGGAGAAAGACGACAACGACGGAAAAACAAAACAACGAAGCAGAAAAGGACTAAGAAAGACGACAACGACGGAGAAAGACGACAACGAAGCAGACAACGACAGAGAAAGACGACAACGACGGAGAAAGACGACAACGAAGCAGACAATGACGTAGAAAGACGACCACGAAGCAGACAACGACGGAGAAAGACGACAATGGAGCAGACAACGACGGAGAAAGACTAGAACGAAGCAGACAACGACGGAGAATGACGACAACGACGGAGAAAGACGACAACGAAGCAGACAACGACGGAGAAATTTGACAATGACGGAGAAATACGACAACGACGGAGAAACACGACAACGAAGCACACAATGACGGAGAAAGATCACAACGACGGAGAAAGATGACAACGACGGAGAAAGACGACAACGAAGCAGACAACGACGGAGAAAGACGACAACGAAGTAGAAAGACAACAACGACGGAGAAAGACGACAACGAAGCAGACAACGATAGAGATAGAAGACAACGAAGCAGTCAACGACGGAGAAAGACGACAACGACCTAGGAAGACGACAAGGAAGCAGAAAACGACGGAGAAAGACGACAACGACGGAGAAAGACGACAACGAAGCAGACAACGACGGAGAAAGACGACCACGATGAGAAAGACGTCAACGAAGCAGACAACGACGGAGAAAGACCACAACGACGGAGAAAGACGACAACGACGGTGAAAGACGACAACGAAGCAGACAACGACGGAGAAAGACGACAACGAACCAGACAACGATGGATAAAGACAACAACGACGCAGAAAGACGACAACGACGGAGAAAGACGACAACGACGGAGAAAGACGACAACGAAGCAGACAATGACGGAGGAAGATGACAACGACGGAAAAAGACGACACCGAAGCAGACAACGACGGAGAAATACGACAACGACGGAGAAAGACGACAACGACGGTGAAAGACGACAATGAAGCAGACAACGACGGAGAAAGACGACAACGACGGAGAAAGACGACAACTAAGCAGAAGACGGAGAAAGACGACAACGAAGCAGACAACTACGGAGAAAGACGACAACGACGGAGAAAGACGACAACGAAGCAAACAACGATGGAGAAAGACGACAACGACAGAGAAATACTACAACGACGGAGAAAGACGACAACGAAGCAGACAACGACGGAGAAAGACGACAACGAAGACAACGACGGACAAAGACGACAACGAAGCAGACAACGACGGAGAAAGACGTCAACGATTCAGACAACGACGGAGAAAGACGACAACGATTCAGACAACGACGGAGAAAGACGACAACGAAGCAGACAACGATGGAGAAATACGACAACGACGGAGAAAGACGACAACGACGGAGAAAGACGACAACGAAGCAGCCAACGACGGAGAAAGACGACAACGACGGAGAAAGACGACAACGAAGCAGACAACGACATAGAAAGACGACAACGACGGAGAAATACGACAACGAAGCAGACAACGACGGAGAAAGACGACAACGACGGAGAAAGACGACAACGACGGAGAAAGATGACAACGAAGCAGACAACGACGGAGAAACACCACAACGACGGAGAAAGACGACAACGACGGAGAAAGACAACAACGAAGCAGAAAAGGACGGAGAAAGACGACAACGACTGAGAAAGACGACAACGAAGCACACAACGACAGAGAAAGACGACAACGACGGAGAAAGACGACAACGAAGCAGACAATGACATAGAAAGACTACCACGAAGCAGACAACGACGGAGAAAGACGACAATGGAGCAGACAACGACGGAGAAAGACTAGAACGAAGCAGACAACGACGGAGAATGACGACAACGACGGGGAAAGACGACAACGAAGCAGACAACGACGGAGAAAGTTGACAATGATGGAGAAATACGACAACGACGGAGAAACACGACAACGAAGCACACAATGACGGAGAAAGATCACAACGACGGAGAAAGACGACAACGACGGAGAAAGACGACAACGAAGTAGAAAGACAACAACGACGGAGAAAGACGACAACGAAGCAGACAACGACAGAGATAGAAGACAACGAAGCAGACAACGACGGAGAAAGACGACAACGACGGAGAAAGAAGACAAGGAAGCAGAAAACGACGGAGAAAGACGACAACGACGGAGAAAGACGACAACGAAGCAGACAACGACGGAGAAAGACGACCACGACGAGAAAGACGTCAACGAAGCAGACAACGACGGAGAAAGACCACAACGACGGAGAAAGACGACAACGACGGTGAAAGACGACAACGAAGCAGACAACGACGGAGAAAGACCACAACGACGGAGAAAGACGACAACGACGGTGAAAGACGACAACGAAGCAGACAACGACGGAGAAAGACGACAACGAACCAGACAACGATGGATAAAGACAACAACGACGCAGAAAGACGACAACGACGGAGAAAGACGAAAACGACGGAGAAAGACGACAACGAAGCAGACAACAACGGAGAAAGACGACAACGACGGAGAAGGACGATAACAACAGAGAAAGACGACAACGACGGAGAAAGACGACAACGAAGTAGACAACGACGGAGAAAGACGACAACGACGGAGAAAGACGACAACGAAGCAGACAACGTCGGAGAAAGAAGACAACGACGGAGAAAGACGACATTGACGGAGAAATTCGATAACGACCGAGAAAGACGACAACGACGGAGAAAGACGACAACGAAGCAGACAACGACGGAGAAAGACGACAACGATGGAGAAAGACGAAAACGAAGCAGACAACGACGGAGAAAGACGACAACGACGGAGAAAGACGACAACGAAGGAGAAAGACGACAACGAAGCAGACAAAGACAGAGAAAGACGACAACGACGGATAAAGACGACAACGAAGCAGACAATGACGGAGAAAGACGACAACGACGGAGAAATACGACAACGAAGCAGACAACGACAGAGAAAGACGACAACAACGGAGAAAGACGACGACGGAGAAAGATGACAACGAAGCAGACAACGATGGATAAAGATGAAAACGACGGAGAATTATGACAACGACGGAGAAAGACGACAACGAAGCAGACAACGACGGAGAAAGATGACAACGACGGAAAAAGACGACACCGAAGCAGACAACGACGGAGAAATACGACAACGACGGAGAAAGACGACAACGACGGTGAAAGACGACAATGAAGCAGACAACGACGGAGAAAGACGACAACGACGGAGAAAGACGACAACTAAGCAGAAGACGGAGAAAGACGACCACGAAGCAGACAACTACGGAGAAAGACGACAACGACGGAGAAAGACGACAACGAAGCAAACAACGACGGAGAAAGACGAGAACGACAGAGAAATACTACAACGACGGAGAAAGACGACAACGAAGCAGACAACGACGGAGAAAGACGACAACGAAGACAACGACGGACAAAGACGACAATGAAGCAGACAACGACGGAGAAAGACGTCAACGATTCAGACAACGACGGAGAAAGACGACAACGAAGCAGATAACGACGGAGAAAGACGACAACGAAGCAGACAACGATGGAGAAATACGACAACGACGGAGAAAGACGACAACGACGGAGAAAGACGACAACGAAGCAGACAACGACGGAGAAAGACGACAACGACGGAGAAAGACGACAACGAAGCAGACAACGACAGAGAAAGACGACAACGACGGAGAAATACAACAACGAAGCAGACAACGACGGAGAAAGACGACAACGACGGAGAAAGACGACAACGACGGAGAAAGATGACAACGAAGCAGACAACGACGGAGAAATACCACAACGACGGAGAAAGACGACAACGACGGAGAAACACAACAACGAAGCAGACAACGACGGAGAAAGACGACAACGACGGAGAAAGAGGACAACGAAGCAGACAACGACAGAGAAAGACGACAACGACGGAGAAAGACGACAACGAAGCAGACAATGACAGAGAAAGACGACAACGACAGAGAAAGACGACAACGAACCAGACAACGATGGATAAAGACGACAACGACGGAGAAAGACGACAAGAACGGAGAAAGACGACAACGAAGCAGACAACGACGGAGAAAGATGACAACGACGGAAAAAGACGACACCGAAGCAGACAACGACGGAGAAATACGACAACGACGGAGAAAGACGACAACGACGGAGAAAGACGACAACTAAGCAGAAGACGGAGAAAGACGACAACGAAGCAGACAACTACTGAGAAAGACGACAACGACGGAGAAAGACGACAACGAAGCAGACAACGACGGAGAAATACGACAACGACGGAGAAAGACGACAACGATGGAGAAAGAAGACAACGAAGCAGCCAACGACGGAGAAATACGACAACGACGGAGAAAGACGACAACGAAGCAGACAACGACAGAGAAAGACGACAACGACGGATAAAGACGACAACGAAGCAGACAACGACGTAGAAAGACGACAACGACGGAGAAATACGACAACGAAGCAGACAACGACGGAGAAAGACGACAACGACGGAGAGAGACGACAACGACGGAGAAAGATGACAACGAAGCAGACAACGACGGAGAAAGACGACAACGAACCAGACAACGATGGATAAAGACGACAACGACGGAGAAAGACGACAACGATGGAGAAAGAAGACAACGAAGCAGACAACGAAGGATAAAGATGACAACGACGGAAAAAGACGACACCGAAGCAGACAACAACGGAGAAATACGACAACGACGGAGAAAGATGACAACGACGGTGAAAGACGACAACGAAGCAGACAACGACGGAGAAAGACGACAACGACGGAGAAAGACGACAACGAAGGAGAAAGAAAACAACGAAGCAGACAAAGACAGAGAAAGACGACAACAACGGATAAAGACGACAACGAAGCAGACAACGACGGACTAAGACGACAACGACGGAGAAATACGACAACGAAGCAGACAACGACAGAGAAAGACGACAACGACGGAGAAAGACGACAACGACGGAGAAAGATGACAACGAAGCAGACAACGACGGAGAAAAACGACAACGAACCAGACAACGATGGATAAAGACGACAACGACGGAGAAAGACGACAACGACGGAGAAAGACGACAACGAAGCAGACAACGACGGAGAAAGATGACAACGACGGA
Organism: Gallinula chloropus; assembly: GCF_964237585.1. Taxonomy (NCBI): domain Eukaryota; kingdom Metazoa; phylum Chordata; class Aves; order Gruiformes; family Rallidae; genus Gallinula; species Gallinula chloropus. The sequence goes on from NW_028168691.1 coordinate 1,037,302, forward strand.
AAAAGACGACACCGAAGCAGACAACGACGGAGAAATACGACAACGACGGAGAAAGACGACAACGACGGTGAAAGACGACAATGAAGCAGACAACGACGGAGAAAGACGACAACGACGGAGAAAGACGACAACTAAGCAGAAGACGGAGAAAGACGACAACGAAGCAGACAACTACGGAGAAAGACGACAACGACGGAGAAAGACGACAACGAAGCAAACAACGATGGAGAAAGACGACAACGACAGAGAAATACTACAACGACGGAGAAAGACGACAACGAAGCAGACAACGACGGAGAAAGACGACAACGAAGACAACGACGGACAAAGACGACAACGAAGCAGACAACGACGGAGAAAGACGTCAACGATTCAGACAACGACGGAGAAAGACGACAACGAAGCAGACAACGATGGAGAAATACGACAACGACGGAGAAAGACGACAACGACGGAGAAAGACGACAACGAAGCAGCCAACGACGGAGAAAGACGACAACGACGGAGAAAGACGACAACGAAGCAGACAACGACATAGAAAGATGACAACGACGGAGAAATACGACAACGAAGCAGACAACGACGGAGAAAGACGACAACGACGGAGAAAGACGACAACGACGGAGAAAGATGACAACGAAGCAGACAACGACGGAGAAAGACCACAACGACGGAGAAAGACGACAACGACGGAGAAAGACAACAACGAAGCAGAAAAGGACGGAGAAAGACGACAACGACGGAGAAAGACGACAACGAAGCACACAACGACAGAGAAAGACGACAACGACGGAGAAAGACGACAACGAAGCAGACAATGACATAGAAAGACGACCACGAAGCAGACAACGACGGAGAAAGACGACAATGGAGCAGACAACGACGGAGAAAGACTAGAACGAAGCAGACAACGACGGAGAATGACGACAACGACGGAGAAAGACGACAACGAAGCAGACAACGACGGAGAAAGTTGACAATGATGGAGAAATACGACAACGACGGAGAAACACGACAACGAAGCACACAATGACGGAGAAAGATCACAACGACGGAGAAAGACGACAACGACGGAGAAAGACGACAACGAAGTAGAAAGACAACAACGACGGAGAAAGACGACAACGAAGCAGACAACGACAGAGATAGAAGACAACGAAGCAGACAACGACGGAGAAAGACGACAACGACGGAGAAAGACGACAAGGAAGCAGAAAACGACGGAGAAAGACGACAACGACGGAGAAAGACGACAACGAAGCAGACAACGACGGAGAAAGACGACCACGACGAGAAAGACGTCAACGAAGCAGACAACGACGGAGAAAGACCACAACGACGGAGAAAGACGACAACGACGGTGAAAGACGACAACGAAGCAGACAACGACGGAGAAAGACGACAACGAACCAGACAACGATGGATAAAGACAACAACGACGCAGAAAGACGACAACGACGGAGAAAGACGAAAACGACGGAGAAAGACGACAACGAAGCAGACAACAACGGAGAAAGACGACAACGACGGAGAAGGACGATAACAACAGAGAAAGACGACAACGACGGAGAAAGACGACAACGAAGTAGACAACGACGGAGAAAGACGACAACGACGGAGAAAGACGACAACGAAGCAGACAACGTCGGAGAAAGAAGACAACGACGGAGAAAGACGACAATGACGGAGAAATTCGATAACGACCAAGAAAGACGACAACGACGGAGAAAGACGACAACGAAGCAGACAACGACGGAGAAAGACGACAACGATGGAGAAAGACGAAAACGAAGCAGACAACGACGGAGAAAGACGACAACGACGGAGAAAGACGACAACGAAGGAGAAAGACGACAACGAAGCAGACAAAGACAGAGAAAGACGACAACGACGGATAAAGACGACAACGAAGCAGACAATGACGGAGAAAGACGACAACGACGGAGAAATACGACAACGAAGCAGACAACGACGGAGAAAGACGACAACGACGGAGAAAGACGACGACGGAGAAAGATGACAACGAAGCAGACAACGATGGATAAAGATGAAAACGACGGAGAATGTTGATAACGACGGAGAAAGACGACAACGAAGCAGACAACGACGGAGAAAGATGACAACGACGGAAAAAGACGACACCGAAGCAGACAACGACGGAGAAATACGACAACGACGGAGAAAGACGACAACGACGGAGAAAGACGACAACGAAGCAGACAATGATGGAGAAAGACGACAACGACGGAGAAAGACGACAACGAAGCAGACAACGACAGAGAAAGACGACAACGACGGAGAAATACAACAACGAAGCAGACAACGACGGAGAAAGACGACAACGACGGAGAAAGACGACAACGAAGGAGAAAGATGACAACGAAGCAGACAACGACGGAGAAATACCACAACGACGGAGAAAGACGACAACGACGGAAAAACAAAACAACGAAGCAGAAAAGGACTAAGAAAGACGACAACGACGGAGAAAGACGACAACGAAGCAGACAACGACAGAGAAAGACGACAACGACGGAGAAAGACGACAACGAAGCAGACAATGACGTAGAAAGACGACCACGAAGCAGACAACGACGGAGAAAGACGACAATGGAGCAGACAACGACGGAGAAAGACTAGAACGAAGCAGACAACGACGGAGAATGACGACAACGACGGAGAAAGACGACAACGAAGCAGACAACGACGGAGAAATTTGACAATGACGGAGAAATACGACAACGACGGAGAAACACGACAACGAAGCACACAATGACGGAGAAAGATCACAACGACGGAGAAAGACGACAACGACGGAGAAAGACGACAACGAAGCAGACAACGACGGAGAAAGACGACAACGAAGTAGAAAGACAACAACGACGGAGAAAGACGACAACGAAGCAGACAACGATAGAGATAGAAGACAACGAAGCAGTCAACGACGGAGAAAGACGACAACGACCTAGGAAGACGACAAGGAAGCAGAAAACGACGGAGAAAGACGACAACGACGGAGAAAGACGACAACGAAGCAGACAACGACGGAGAAAGACGACCACGATGAGAAAGACGTCAACGAAGCAGACAACGACGGAGAAAGACCACAACGACGGAGAAAGACGACAACGACGGTGAAAGACGACAACGAAGCAGACAACGACGGAGAAAGACGACAACGACGGAGAAAGACGACAACGAAGCAGACAACGTCGGAGAAAGAAGACAACGACGGAGAAAGACGACAATGACGGAGAAATTCGATAACGACGGAGAAAGACGACAACGACGGAGAAAGACGACAACGAAGCAGACAACGACGGAGAAAGACGACAACGATGGAGAAAGACGAAAACGAAGCAGACAACGACGGAGAAAGACGACAACGACGGAGAAAGACGACAACGAAGGAGAAAGACGACAACGAAGCAGACAAAGACAGAGAAAGACGACAACGACGGACAAAGACGACAACGAAGCAGACAATGACGGAGAAAGACGACAACGACGGAGAAATACGACAACGAAGCAGACAACGACGGAGAAAGACGACAACGACGGAGAAAGACGACGACGGAGAAAGATGACAACGAAGCAGACAACGATGGATAAAGATGAAAACGACGGAGAATGTTGACAACGACGGAGAAAGACGACAACGAAGCAGACAACGACGGAGAAAGATGACAACGACGGAAAAAGACGACACCGAAGCAGACAACGACGGAGAAATACGACAACGACGGAGAAAGACGACAACGACGGAGAAAGACGACAACGAAGCAGACAACGACGGAGAAAGACGACAACGACGGAGAAAGACGACAACGAAGCAGACAACGACAGAGAAAGACGACAACGACGGAGAAATACAACAACGAAGCAGACAACGACGGAGAAAGACGACAACGACGGAGAAAGACGACAACGACGGAGAAAGATGACAACGAAGCAGACAACGACGGAGAAATACCACAACGACGGAGAAAGACGACAACGACGGAAAAACAAAACAACGAAGCAGAAAAGGACTAAGAAAGACGACAACGACGGAGAAAGACGACAACGAAGCAGACAACGACAGAGAAAGACGACAACGACGGAGAAAGACGACAACGAAGCAGACAATGACGTAGAAAGACGACCACGAAGCAGACAACGACGGAGAAAGACGACAATGGAGCAGACAACGACGGAGAAAGACTAGAACGAAGCAGACAACGACGGAGAATGACGACAACGACGGAGAAAGACGACAACGAAGCAGACAACGACGGAGAAATTTGACAATGACGGAGAAATACGACAACGACGGAGAAACACGACAACGAAGCACACAATGACGGAGAAAGATCACAACGACGGAGAAAGATGACAACGACGGAGAAAGACGACAACGAAGCAGACAACGACGGAGAAAGACGACAACGAAGTAGAAAGACAACAACGACGGAGAAAGACGACAACGAAGCAGACAACGATAGAGATAGAAGACAACGAAGCAGTCAACGACGGAGAAAGACGACAACGACCTAGGAAGACGACAAGGAAGCAGAAAACGACGGAGAAAGACGACAACGACGGAGAAAGACGACAACGAAGCAGACAACGACGGAGAAAGACGACCACGATGAGAAAGACGTCAACGAAGCAGACAACGACGGAGAAAGACCACAACGACGGAGAAAGACGACAACGACGGTGAAAGACGACAACGAAGCAGACAACGACGGAGAAAGACGACAACGAACCAGACAACGATGGATAAAGACAACAACGACGCAGAAAGACGACAACGACGGAGAAAGACGACAACGACGGAGAAAGACGACAACGAAGCAGACAATGACGGAGGAAGATGACAACGACGGAAAAAGACGACACCGAAGCAGACAACGACGGAGAAATACGACAACGACGGAGAAAGACGACAACGACGGTGAAAGACGACAATGAAGCAGACAACGACGGAGAAAGACGACAACGACGGAGAAAGACGACAACTAAGCAGAAGACGGAGAAAGACGACAACGAAGCAGACAACTACGGAGAAAGACGACAACGACGGAGAAAGACGACAACGAAGCAAACAACGATGGAGAAAGACGACAACGACAGAGAAATACTACAACGACGGAGAAAGACGACAACGAAGCAGACAACGACGGAGAAAGACGACAACGAAGACAACGACGGACAAAGACGACAACGAAGCAGACAACGACGGAGAAAGACGTCAACGATTCAGACAACGACGGAGAAAGACGACAACGAAGCAGACAACGACGGAGAAAGACGACAACGAAGCAGACAACGATGGAGAAATACGACAACGACGGAGAAAGACGACAACGACGGAGAAAGACGACAACGAAGCAGCCAACGACGGAGAAAGACGACAACGACGGAGAAAGACGACAACGAAGCAGACAACGACATAGAAAGACGACAACGACGGAGAAATACGACAACGAAGCAGACAACGACGGAGAAAGACGACAACGACGGAGAAAGACGACAACGACGGAGAAAGATGACAACGAAGCAGACAACGACGGAGAAACACCACAACGACGGAGAAAGACGACAACGACGGAGAAAGACAACAACGAAGCAGAAAAGGACGGAGAAAGACGACAACGACTGAGAAAGACGACAACGAAGCACACAACGACAGAGAAAGACGACAACGACGGAGAAAGACGACAACGAAGCAGACAATGACATAGAAAGACGACCACGAAGCAGACAACGACGGAGAAAGACGACAATGGAGCAGACAACGACGGAGAAAGACTAGAACGAAGCAGACAACGACGGAGAATGACGACAACGACGGGGAAAGACGACAACGAAGCAGACAACGACGGAGAAAGTTGACAATGATGGAGAAATACGACAACGACGGAGAAACACGACAACGAAGCACACAATGACGGAGAAAGATCACAACGACGGAGAAAGACGACAACGACGGAGAAAGACGACAACGAAGTAGAAAGACAACAACGACGGAGAAAGACGACAACGAAGCAGACAACGACAGAGATAGAAGACAACGAAGCAGACAACGACGGAGAAAGACGACAACGACGGAGAAAGAAGACAAGGAAGCAGAAAACGACGGAGAAAGACGACAACGACGGAGAAAGACGACAACGAAGCAGACAACGACGGAGAAAGACGACCACGACGAGAAAGACGTCAACGAAGCAGACAACGACGGAGAAAGACCACAACGACGGAGAAAGACGACAACGACGGTGAAAGACGACAACGAAGCAGACAACGACGGAGAAAGACGACAACGAACCAGACAACGATGGATAAAGACAACAACGACGCAGAAAGACGACAACGACGGAGAAAGACGAAAACGACGGAGAAAGACGACAACGAAGCAGACAACAACGGAGAAAGACGACAACGACGGAGAAGGACGATAACAACAGAGAAAGACGACAACGACGGAGAAAGACGACAACGAAGTAGACAACGACGGAGAAAGACGACAACGACGGAGAAAGACGACAACGAAGCAGACAACGTCGGAGAAAGAAGACAACGACGGAGAAAGACGACATTGACGGAGAAATTCGATAACGACCGAGAAAGACGACAACGACGGAGAAAGACGACAACGAAGCAGACAACGACGGAGAAAGACGACAACGATGGAGAAAGACGAAAACGAAGCAGACAACGACGGAGAAAGACGACAACGACGGAGAAAGACGACAACGAAGGAGAAAGACGACAACGAAGCAGACAAAGACAGAGAAAGACGACAACGACGGATAAAGACGACAACGAAGCAGACAATGACGGAGAAAGACGACAACGACGGAGAAATACGACAACGAAGCAGACAACGACAGAGAAAGACGACAACAACGGAGAAAGACGACGACGGAGAAAGATGACAACGAAGCAGACAACGATGGATAAAGATGAAAACGACGGAGAATTATGACAACGACGGAGAAAGACGACAACGAAGCAGACAACGACGGAGAAAGATGACAACGACGGAAAAAGACGACACCGAAGCAGACAACGACGGAGAAATACGACAACGACGGAGAAAGACGACAACGACGGTGAAAGACGACAATGAAGCAGACAACGACGGAGAAAGACGACAACGACGGAGAAAGACGACAACTAAGCAGAAGACGGAGAAAGACGACCACGAAGCAGACAACTACGGAGAAAGACGACAACGACGGAGAAAGACGACAACGAAGCAAACAACGACGGAGAAAGACGAGAACGACAGAGAAATACTACAACGACGGAGAAAGACGACAACGAAGCAGACAACGACGGAGAAAGACGACAACGAAGACAACGACGGACAAAGACGACAATGAAGCAGACAACGACGGAGAAAGACGTCAACGATTCAGACAACGACGGAGAAAGACGACAACGAAGCAGATAACGACGGAGAAAGACGACAACGAAGCAGACAACGATGGAGAAATACGACAACGACGGAGAAAGACGACAACGACGGAGAAAGACGACAACGAAGCAGACAACGACGGAGAAAGACGACAACGACGGAGAAAGACGACAACGAAGCAGACAACGACAGAGAAAGACGACAACGACGGAGAAATACAACAACGAAGCAGACAACGACGGAGAAAGACGACAACGACGGAGAAAGACGACAACGACGGAGAAAGATGACAACGAAGCAGACAACGACGGAGAAATACCACAACGACGGAGAAAGACGACAACGACGGAGAAACACAACAACGAAGCAGAAAAGGACTAAGAAAGATGACAACGACGGAGAAAGACGACAACGAAGCAGACAACGACAGAGAAAGACGACAACGACGGAGAAAGACGACAACGAATCAGACAATGACGTAGAAAGACGACCACGAAGCAGACAACGACGGAGAAAGACGACAATGGAGCAGACAACGACGGAGAAAGACTAGAACGAAGCAGACAACGACGGAGAATGACGACAACGACGGAGAAAGACGACAACGAAGCAGACAACGACGGAGAAAGTTGACAATGACGGAGAAATACGACAACGACGGAGAAACACGACAACGAAGCACACAATGACGGAGAAAGATCACAACGACGGAGAAAGACGACAACGACGGAGAAAGACGACAAAGAAACAGACAACGAAGGAGAAAGACGACAACGAAGTAGAAAGACAACAACGACGGAGAAAGACGACAACGAAGCAGACAACGATAGAGATAGAAGACAACGAAGCAGTCAACGACGGAGAAAGACGACAACGACCTAGGAAGACGACAAGGAAGCAGAAAACGACGGAGAAAGACGACAACGACGGAGAAAGACGACAACGAAGCAGACAACGACGGAGAAAGACGACCACGATGAGAAAGACGTCAACGAAGCAGACAACGACGGAGAAAGACCACAACGACGGAGAAAGACGACAACGACGGTGAAAGACGACAACGAAGCAGACAACGACGGAGAAAGACGACAACGAACCAGACAACGATGGATAAAGACAACAACGACGCAGAAAGACGACAACGACGGAGAAAGACGAAAACAACGGAGAAAGACGACAACGAAGCAGACAACAACGGAGAAAGACGACAACGACGGAGAAGGATGATAACAACAGAGAAAGATGACAACGACGGAGAAAGACGACAACGAAGTAGACAACGACGGAGAAAGACGACAACGACGGAGAAAGACGACAACGAAGCAGACAACGTCGGAGAAAGAAGACAACGACGGAGAAAGACGACAATGACGGAGAAATTCGATAACGACCGAGAAAGACGACAACGACGGAGAAAGACGACAACGAAGCAGACAACGACGGAGAAAAACGACAACGATGGAGAAAGACGAAAACGAAGCAGACAACGACGGAGAAAGACGACAACGACGGAGAAAGACGACAACGAAGGAGAAAGACGACAACTAAGCAGACAAAGACAGAGAAAGACGACAACGACGGATAAAGACGACAACGAAGCAGACAACGACGGAGAAAGACGACAACGACGGAGAAATACGACAACGAAGCAGACAACGACGGAGAAAGACGACAACAACGGAGAAAGACGACAACGACGGAGAAAGATGACAACGAAGCAGACAACGATGGATAAAGACGAAAACGACGGAGAATGATGACAACGACGGAGAAAGACGACAACGAAGCAGACAACGACGGAGAAAGATGACAACGACGGAAAAAGACGACACCGAAGCAGACAACGACGGAGAAAGACGACAACGACGGAGAAAGACGACAACTAAGCAGAAGACGGAGAAAGACGACCACGAAGCAGACAACTACGGAGAAAGACGACAACGACGGAGAAAGACGACAACGAAGCAAACAACGACGGAGAAAGACGACAACGACAGAGAAATACTACAACGACGGAGAAACACGACAACGAAGCAGACGACGACGGAGAAAGACGACAACGAAGACAACGACGGACAAAGTCGACAACGAAGCAGACAACGACGGAGAAAGACGTCAACGATGCAGACAACGACGGAGAAAGACGACAACGAAGCAGACAACGACGGAGAAAGACGACAATGAAGCAGACAACGACGGAGAAATACGACAACGACGGAGAAAGACGACAACGACGGAGAATGACGACAACGAAGCAGACAACGACGGAGAAAGACGACAACGACGGAGAAAGACGACAACGAAGCAGACAACGACAGAGAAACACGACAACGACGGATAAAGACGACAACGAAGCAGACAACGACGGAGAAATACGACAACGACGGATAAATACGACAACGAAGCAGACAACGACGGAGAAAGACGACAACGACGGAGAAAGACGACAACGACGGAGAAAGATGACAACGAAGCAGACAACGACGGAGAAAGACCACAATGACGGAGAAAGACGACAACGACGGAGAAAGACAACAACGAAGCAGACAACGACGGAGAAAGACGACAACGACGGAGAAAGACGACAACGAAGCAGACAATGACGGAGAAAGACGACAACGACGGAGAAATACGACAACGAATCAGACAACGACGGAGAAAGACGACAACGACGGAGAAAGACGACAACGACGGAGAAAGACGACAACGAAGCAGACAACGACGGAGAAAGACGACAATGAACCAGACAACGATGGATAAAGACGACAAAGACGGAGAAAGACGACAACGACGGAGAAAGACGACAACGAAGCAGACAACGACGGAGAAAGATGACAACGACGGAAAAAGACGACACCGAAGCAGACAACGACGGAGAAATACGACAACGATGGAGAATGACGACAACGACGGTGAAAGACGACAACGAAGCAGACAACGACGGAGAAAGACGACAACGACGGAGAAAGACGACAACTAAGCAGAAGACGGAGAAAGACGACAACGAAGCAGACAACTACGGAGAAAGACGACAACGACGGAGAAAGACGACAACGAAGCAAACAACGACGGAGAAAGACGACAACGATAGAGAAAAACTACAACGACGGAGAAAGATGACAACGAAGCAGACAACGACGGAGAAAGACGACAACGAAGACAACGACGGACAAAGACGACAACGAAGCAGACAACGACGGATAAAGACGTCAACGATGCAGACAACGACGGAGAAAGACGACAACGAAGCAGACAACGACGGAGAAAGACGACAACGACGGAGAAAGACGACAACTAAGCAGAAGACGGAGAAAGAAGACAACGAAGCCTACAACGACGGAGAAATACGACAACGATGTAGAAAGACGACAACGACGGAGAAAGACTACAACGAAGCAGACAACGACGGAGAAAGACGACAACGACGGAGAAAGACGACAACGAAGCAGTCAACGACGGAGAAAGACGACAACGAAGCAGACAACAACCGAGAAAGACGATAACGACGGAGAAAGATGCCAACGAAGCAGACAACGACGGAGAAAGACGACAACGACGGAGAAATACGACAAGGAAGCAGACAACGACAGAGAAAGACGACAACGACGGAGAAAGACGACAACGACGGAGAAAGAAGAACAACGAAGCAGACAACGACAGAGAAAGACGACAACGACGGAGAAAGATGACAACGAAGCATACAACGACGGAGATAGACGACACCGAAGCAGACAACGACGGAGAAAGACGACAACGTCGGAGAAAGACGACAACGACGGTGAAACACGATAACGAAGCAGACAACGACGGAGAAAGACGACAACGACGGAGAAAGACGACAACTAAGCAGAAGACGGAGAAAGACGATAACGAAGCAGACAACTACGGAGAAAGACGACAACAACGGAGAAAGATGACAACGAAGCAAACAACGACGGAGAAAGAGGACAACGACAGAGAAAAACTACAACGACGGAGAAAGACGACAACGAAGCAGACAACTACGGAGAAAGACGACAACGAATACAACGACGGACAAAGACGACAACGAAGCAGACAACGACGGAGAAAGACGTCAACGATGCAGACAACGACGGTGAAAGACGACAAAGAAGCAGAAAACGACGGAAAAAGACAACAACGAAGCAGACAACGACGGAGAAATATGACAACGACGGAGAAAGACGACAACGACGGTGAAAGACGACAACGAAGCAGCCAACGACGGAGAAAGACGACAACGACGGAGAAAGACGACAACGAAGCAGACAACGACAGAGAAAGACGACAACGACGGATAAAGACGACAACGAAGCAGACAACGACGGAGAAAGACGACAACGACGGAGAAATATGACAACAAAGCAGACAACGACGGAGAAAGACGACAACGACGGAGAAAGACGACAACGACGGAGAAAGATGACAACGAAGCAGACAACGACGGAGAAAGACGACAACGACGGAGAAAGACGACAACGACGGAGAAAGACGACAACGAAGCAGACAACGACGGAGAAAGACGACAACGACGGAGAAAGACGACAACGAAGCAGACAACGACAGAGAAAGACGACAACGACGGATAAATACGACAACGAAGCAGACAACGACGGAAAAAGACGACAACGACGGAGAAAAAGGACAACGACGGAGAAAGACGACAACGAAGCAGACAACGACGGAGAAAGACGACAACGAAGAAGACAACGACGGAGAAAGAAGACAAGGAAGCAGACAACGATGGAGAAAGACGACAACGACGCAGACAACGACGGAGAAAGACGACAACGAAGCAGACAACGACGGAGAAAGACGACAAAGACGCAGACAACGACGGAGAAAGACGACAACGAAGCAGACAACGACGGAGAAAGACGACAACGATGGAGAAAAACGACAAGGAGTCTGACAACGACGGAGAACGACGACAACGAAGCAGACAACGACGGAGAAAGACGACAACGACGGAGAAATACGACAACGAAGCAGACAACGACGGAGAAAGACGACAACGACGGAGAAATACGACAACGACAGAGAAAGATGAAAACGAAGCAGACAACGACGGAGAAAAACCACAACGACGGAGAAAGACGACAACGACGGAGAAAGACAACAACGAAGCAGACAACGACGGAGAAAGACGACAACGACGGAGAAAGAGGACAACGAAGCAGACAACGACAGAGAAAGACGACAACGACGGAGAAAGACGACAACGAAGCAGACAATGACAGAGAAAGACGACAACGACAGAGAAAGACGACAACGAACCAGACAACGATGGATAAAGACGACAACGACGGAGAAAGACGACAAGAACGGAGAAAGACGACAACGAAGCAGACAACGACGGAGAAAGATGACAACGACGGAAAAAGACGACACCGAAGCAGACAACGACGGAGAAATACGACAACGACGGAGAAAGACGACAACGACGGAGAAAGACGACAACTAAGCAGAAGACGGAGAAAGACGACAACGAAGCAGACAACTACTGAGAAAGACGACAACGACGGAGAAAGACGACAACGAAGCAGACAACGACGGAGAAATACGACAACGACGGAGAAAGACGACAACGATGGAGAAAGAAGACAACGAAGCAGCCAACGACGGAGAAATACGACAACGACGGAGAAAGACGACAACGAAGCAGACAACGACAGAGAAAGACGACAACGACGGATAAAGACGACAACGAAGCAGACAACGACGTAGAAAGACGACAACGACGGAGAAATACGACAACGAAGCAGACAACGACGGAGAAAGACGACAACGACGGAGAGAGACGACAACGACGGAGAAAGATGACAACGAAGCAGACAACGACGGAGAAAGACGACAACGAACCAGACAACGATGGATAAAGACGACAACGACGGAGAAAGACGAAAACGATGGAGAAAGAAGACAACGAAGCAGACAACGACGGATAAAGATGACAACGACGGAAAAAGACGACACCGAAGCAGACAACAACGGAGAAATACGACAACGACGGAGAAAGATGACAACGACGGTGAAAGACGACAACGAAGCAGACAACGACGGAGAAAGACGACAACGACGGAGAAAGACGACAACTAAGCAGAAGACGGAGAAAGACGACAACGACGGAGAAAGACGACAACGAAGCAAACAACGACGGAGAAATATGACAACGACGGAGAAAGACGACAACGAAGCAGACAACGACAGAGAAAGACGACAACGACGGATAAAGACGACAACGAAGCAGACAACGACGGAGAAAGACGACAACGACGGAGAAATACGACAACGAAGCAGACAACGACGGAGAAAGACGACAACGACGGAGAGAGACGACAACGACGGAGAAAGATGACAACGAAGCAGACAACGACGGAGAAAGACGACAACGAACCAGACAACGATGGATAAAGACGACAACGACGGAGAAAGACGACAACGATGGAGAAAGACGACAACGAAGCAGACAACGACGGAGAAAGATGACAACGACGGAAAAAGACGACACCGAAGCAGACAACAACGGAGAAATACGACAACGACAGAGATAGACGACAACGACGGTGAAAGACGACAACGAAGCAGACAACGACGGAGAAAGACGACAACGACGGAGAAAGACGACAACTAAGCAGAAGACGGAGAAAGACGACAACGACGGAGAAAGACGACAACGAAGCAAACAACGACGGAGAAAGACGACAACGACAGATAAAAAATACAACGACGGCGAAAGACGACAACGAAGCAGACAACGACGGAGAAAGACGACAACGAAGACAACGACGGACAAAGATGACAACGAAGCAGACAACGACGGAGAAAGAAGTCAACGATGCAGACAACGACGGAGAAAGACGACAACGAAGCAGACAACGACGGAGAAAGATGACAACGACGGAAAAAGACGACACCGAAGCAGACAACAACGGAGAAATACGACAACGACGGAGAAAGACGACAACGACGGAGAAAGACTATAGCGACGGAGAAAGACTACAACGACGGAGAAAGATGACAACGAAGCAGACAGAGACGGAGAAAGACGACAACGACGGAGAAAGACTACAACGACGGAGAAAGACGACAACGAAGCAGACAAAGACGGAGAAAGACGTCAACGATGCAGACAACGACGGAGAAAGACGACAACGACGGAGAAAGACGACAACTAAGCAGAAGACGGAGAAAGACGACAACGACGGAGAAAGACGACAACGAAGCAAACAACGACGGAGAAAGACGACAACGACAGAGAAAAAATACAACGACGGAGAAAGACGACAACGAAGCAGACAACGACGGAGAAAGACGACAACGAAGAGAACGACGGACAAAGACGACAAGGAAGCAGACAACGACGGAGAAAGACGACAACTACGGAGAAAGACGACAACGACGGAGAAAGAAGACAACGAAGCAGACAACGACAGAGAAAGACGACAACGACGGAGAAAGATGACAACGAAGCAGACAACGACGGAGATAGACGACAACGAAGCAGACAACGACGGAGAATTACGACAACGTCGGAGAAAGACGACAACGAAGCAGACAACGACGGAGAAAGTCGACAACGACGAAGAAAGACGACAACGAAGCAGACAACGACGGAGAAAGACGACAACGACGGAGAAAGACGACAACGAATCAGACAACGACGGAGAAAGACGACAACGAAGTAGAAATACAACAGTGACGGTGAAAGACAACAACGAAGCAGACAATGACGGAGAAAGACAACAACGACTGTGAAAGACGATAAAGACGGAGAAAGACGACAACGAAGCAGACAACGACGGAGAAAGACGACAACGAAGCAGACAACGACGGAGAAAGACGACAACGAAGAAGACAACGAAGGAGAAAGACGACAAGGAAGCAGACAACGACGGAGAAAGACGACAACGACGCAGACAACGACGGAGAAAGACGACAACGAATCAGACAACGACGGAGAAAGACGACAAAGACGCAGACAACGACGGAGAAAGACGACAACGAAGCAGACAACGACGGAGAAAGACGACAACGACGGAGAAAAACGACAAGGAGTCAGACAACGACGGAGAAAGACGACAACGACGGAGAAATGCGACAACGACAGAGAAAGATGACAACGAAGCAGACAACGACGGAGAAAAACCACAACGACGGAGAAAGACGACAACGACGGAGAAAGACAACAACGAAGCAGACAACGACAGAGAAAGACGACAACGACGGAGAAAGAGGACAACGAAGCAGACAACGACAGAGAAAGACAACAACGACGGAGAAAGACGACAACGAAGCAGACAATGACAGAGAAAGACGACAACGACGGAGAAATACAACAACGAAGCAGACAACAACGGAGAAAGACGACAACGACGGAGAAAGACGACAACGACGGAGAAAGATGACAACGAAGCAGACAACGACGGAGAAAGACGACAACGAACCAGACAACGATGGATAAAGACGACAACGACGGAGAAAGACGACAAGAACGGAGAAAGACGACAACGAAGCAGACAACGACGGAGAAAGATGACAACGACTGAAAAAGACGACACCGAAGCAGACAACGACGGAGAAATACGACAACGACGGAGAAACACGACAACGACGGAGAAAGACGACAACTAAGCAGAAGACGGAGAAAGACGACAACGAAGCAGACAACTACGGAGAAAGACGACAACGACGGAGAAAGACGACAACGAAGCAAACAACGACGGAGAAAGACGACAACGACAGAGAAAAACTACAACGACGGAGAAAGACGACAACGAAGCAGACAACGACGGAGAAAGACGACAACGAAGACAACGACGGACAAAGACAACAACGAAGCAGACAACGACGGAGAAAGACGACAACGACTGAGAAAGACGACAACGAAGCAGACAACGACGGAGAAAGACGACAACGACGGAGAAAGATGCCAACGAAGCAGACAACGACGGAGAAAGACGACAACGACGGAGAAAGACGACAAGGAAGCAGACAACGACGGAGAAAGACGACAACGACGGAGAAAGACGACAACGACGGAGAAAGATGACAACGAATCAGACAACGACGGAGAAAGACGACAACGACGGAGAAATACGACAACGAAGCAGACAACGACGGAGAAAGACGACAACGACGGAGAAAGAAGACAACAAACCAGACAACGACGGAGAAAGACGACGACGAAGCAGACAACGACGGAGAAAGACGACAACGACGGAGAAAGATGACAACGAAGCAGACAACGACGGAGAAAGACGACAACGACGGAGAAAGACGACAAGGAAGCAGACAACGACGGAGAAAGACAACAACGACGGAGAAAGACGACAACGACGGAGAAAGAAGACAACGAAGCAGACAACGACAGAGAAAGACGACAACGACGGAGAAAGATGACAACGAAGCAGACAACGACGGAGATAGAGGACAACGAAGCAGACAACGACGGAGAAATACGACAACGTCGGAGAAAGACGACAACGAAGCAGACAACGACGGAGAAAGACGACAACGACGAAGAAAGACGACAACGAAGCAGACAACGACGGAGAAAGACGACAACGACGGAGAAAGACGACAACGAATCAGACAACGACGGAGAAAGACGACAACGAAGTAGAAATACAACAGTGACGGTGAAAGACAACAACGAAGCAGACAATGACGGAGAAAGACGACAACTACGGAGAAAGACAACAACGACTGTGAAAGACGATAAAGACGGAGAAAGACGACAAAGAAGCAGACAACGACGGAGAAAGACGACAACGAAGCAGACAACGACGGAGAAAGACGACAACGAAGAAGACAACGAAGGAGAAAGACGACAAGGAAGCAGACAACGACGGAGAAAGACGACAACGACGCAGACAACGACGGAGAAAGACGACAACGAATCAGACAACGACGGAGAAAGACGACAAAGACGCAGACAACGACGGAGAAAGACGACAACGAAGCAGACAACGACGGAGAAAGACGACAACGACGGAGAAAAACGACAAGGAGTCAGACAACGACGGAGAATGACGACAACGACGGAGAAATGCGACAACGACAGAGAAAGATGACAACGAAGCAGACAACGACGGAGAAAAACCACAACGACGGAGAAAGACGACAACGACGGAGAAAGACAACAACGAAGCAGACAACGACGGAGAAAGACGACAACGACGGAGAAAGAGGACAACGAAGCAGACAACGACAGAGAAATACAACAACGACGGAGAAAGACGACAACGAAGCAGACAATGACAGAGAAAGACGACAACGACGGAGAAATACAACAACGAAGCAGACAAAGACGGAGAAAGACGACAACGACGGAGAAAGACGACAACGACGGAGAAAGATGACAACGAAGCAGACAACGACGGAGAAAGACGACAACGAACCAGACAACGATGGATAAAGACGACAACGACGGAGAAAGACGACAAGAACGGAGAAAGACGACAACGAAGCAGACAACGACGGAGAAAGATGACAACGACTGAAAAAGACGACACCGAAGCAGACAACGACGGAGATATACGACAACGACGGAGAAACACGACAACGACGGAGAAAGACGACAACTAAGCAGAAGACGGAGAAAGACGACAACGAAGCAGACAACTACGGAGAAAGACGACAACGACGGAGAAAGACGACAACGAAGCAAACAACGACGGAGAAAGACGACAACGACAGAGAAAAACTACAACGACGGAGAAAGACGACAACGAAGCAGACAACGACGGAGAAAGACGACAACGAAGACAACGACGGACAAAGACGACAACGAAGCAGACAACGACGGAGAAAGACGACAACGACTGAGAAAGACGACAACGAAGCAGACAACGACGGAGAAAGACGACAACGAAGCAGACAACGACGGAGAAAGACGACAACGACGGAGAAAGATGCCAACGAAGCAGACAACGACGGAGAAAGACGACAACGACGGAGAAAGACGACAAGGAAGCAGACAACGACGGAGAAAGACGACAACGACGGAGAAAGACGACAACGATGGAGAAAGAAGACAACGAAGCAGATAACGAAAGAGAAAGACGACAACGACGGAGAAAGATGACCACGAATCAGACAACGACGGAGATAGACGACACCGAAGCAGACAACGACGGAGAAAGACGACAACGTCGGAGAAAGACGACAACGACGGTGAAAGACGACAATGAAGCAGACAACGACGGAGAAAGACGACAACGACGGAGAAAGACGACAACTAAGCAGAAGACGGAGAAAGACGACAACGAAGCAGACAACTACGGAGAAAGACGACAACGACGGAGAAAGACGACAACGAAGCAAACAACGACGGAGAAAGACGACAACGACAGAGAAAAACTACAACGACGGAGAAAGACGACAACGAAGAAGACAACTACGGAGAAAGACGACAACGAAGACAACGACGGACAAAGACGACAACGAAGCAGACAACGACGGAGAAAGACGACAACGAAGCAGACAACGACGGAGAAAGACGACAACGAAGCAGACAACGACGGAGAAATACGACAACGAAGCAGACAACGACGGAGAAATACGACAACGACGGAGAAAGACGACAACGATGGAGAAAGAAGACAACGAATCAGCCAACGACGGAGAAAGACGACAACGACGGAGAAAGACGACAACGAAGCAGACAACGACAGAGAAAGACGATAACGACGGATAAAGACGACAACGAAGCAGACAACGACGGAGAAAGACGACAACGACGGAGAAATATGACAACGAAGCAGACAACGAAGGAGAAAGATGACAACGACGGAGAAAGACGACAACGACGGAGAAAGATGACAACGAAGCAGACAACGACGGAGAAAGACGACAACGACGGAGAAAGACGACAACGAAGCAGACAACGACGGAGAAAGACGACAACGAAGCAGACAACGACGGAGAAAGACGACAACGACGGAGAAAGACGACAACGAAGCAGACAACGACAGAGAAAGACGACAACGACGGATAAAGACGACAACGAAGCAGACAACGACGGAGAAAGACGACAACGACGGAGAAATACGACAACGAAGCAGACAACGACGGAGAAAGACGACAACGACGGAGATAGACGACAACGACGGAGAAAGATGACAACGAAGCAGACAACGACGGAGAAAGACGACAACGAACCAGACAACGATGGATAAAGACTACAACGACGGAGAAAGACGACAACGATGGAGAAAGACGACAACGAAGCAGACAACGACGGAGAAAGATGACAACGACGGAAAAAGACGACACCGAAGCAGACAACAACGGAGAAATACGACAACGACGGAGAAAGACGACAACGACGGTGAAAGACGACAACGAAGCAGACAACGACGGAGAAAGACGACAACGAAGCAGAAAACGACGGAGATAGACGACACCGAAGCAGACAACGACGGAGAAAGACGACAACGTCGGAGAAAGACGACAACGACGGTGAAAGACGACAACGAAGCAGACAACGACGGAGAAAGACGACAACGACGGAGAAAGACGACAACTAAGCAGAAGACGGAGAAAGACGACAACGAAGCAGACAACTACGGAGAAAGACGACAACGACGGAGAAAGACGACAACGAAGCAAACAACGACGGAGAAAGACGACAACGACAGAGAAAAACTACAACGACGGAGAAAGACGACAACGAAGAAGACAACTACGGAGAAAGACGACAACGAAGACAACGACGGACAAAGACGACAACGAAGCAGACAATGACGGAGAAAGACGACAACGAAGCAGACAACGACGGAGAAATACGACAACGAAGCAGACAACGACGGAGAAATACGACAACGACGGAGAAAGACGACAACGATGGAGAAAGAAGACAACGAAGCAGCCAACGATGGAGAAAGACGACAACGACGGAGAAAGACGACAACGAAGCAGACAACGACAGAGAAAGACGATAACGACGGATAAAGACGACAACGAAGCAGACAATGACGGAGAAAGACGACAACGACGGAGAAATATGACAACGAAGCAGACAACGACGGAGAAAGACGACAACGACGGAGAAAGACGACAACGACGGAGAAAGATGACAACGAAGCAGACAACAACGGAGAAAGACGACAACGACGGAGAAAGACGACAACGAAGCAGACAACGACGGAGAAAGACGACAACGAAGCAGACAACGACGGAGAAAGACGACAACGACGGAGAAAGACGACAACGAAGCAGACAACGACAGAGAAAGACGACAACGACGGATAAAGACGACAACGAAGCAGACAACGACGGAGAAAGACGACAACGACAGAGAAATACGACAACGAAGCAGACAACGACGGAGAAAGACGACAACGACGGAGATAGACGACAACGACGGAGAAAGATGACAACGAAGCAGACAACGACGGAGAAAGACGACAACGAACCAGACAACGATGGATAAAGACGACAACGACGGAGAAAGACGACAACGATGGAGAAAGACGACAACGAAGCAGACAACGACGGTGAAAGACGACAACGACGGAGAAAGACGACACCGAAGCAGACAACAACGGAGAAATACGACAACGACGGAGAAAGACGACAACGACGGTGAAAGACGACAACGAAGCAGACAACGACGGAGAAAGACGACAACGAAGCAGAAAACGACGGAGATAGACGACACCGAAGCAGACAACGACGGAGAAAGACGACAACGTCGGAGAAAGACGACAACGACGGTGAAAGACGACAACGAAGCAGACAACGACGGAGAAAGTCGACAACGACGGAGAAAGACGACAACTAAGCAGAAGACGGAGAAAGACGACAACGAAGCAGACAACTACGGAGAAAGACGACAACGACGGAGAAAGACGACAACGAAGCAAACAACGACGGAGAAAGACGACAACGACAGAGAAAAACTACAACGACGGAGAAAGACGACAACGAAGAAGACAACTACGGAGAAAGACGACAACGAAGACAACGACGGACAAAGACGACAACGAAGCAGACAACGACGGAGAAAGACGACAACGAAGCAGACAACGACGGAGAAATACGACAACGAAGCAGACAACGACGGAGAAATACGACAACGACGGAGAAAGACGACAACGATGGAGAAAGAAGACAACGAAGCAGCCAACGACGGAGAAAGACGACAACGACGGAGAAAGACGACAACGAAGCAGACAACGACAGAGAAAGACGATAACGACGGATAAAGACGACAACGAAGCAGACAACGACGGAGAAAGACGACAACGACGGAGAAATATGACAACGAAGCAGACAACGACGGAGAAAGACGACAACGACGGAGAAAGACGACAACGACGGAGAAAGATGACAACGAAGCAGACAACGACGGAGAAAGACGACAACGACGGAGAAAGACGACAACGAAGCAGACAACGACGGAGAAAGACGACAACGACGGAGAAAGACGACAACGAAGCAGACAACGACAGAGAAAGACGACAACGACGGATAAAGACGACAACGAAGCAGACAACGACGTAGAAAGACGACAACGACGGAGAAATACGACAACGAAGCAGACAACGACAGAGAAAGACGACAACGACGGAGAGAGACGACAACGACGGAGAAAGATGACAACGAAGCAGACAACGACGGAGAAACACGACAACGAACCAGACAACGATGGATAAAGACGACAACGACGGAGAAAGACGACAACGATGGAGAAAGAAGACAACGAAGCAGACAACGACGGAGAAAGATCACAACGACGGAAAAAGACGACACCGAAGCAGACAACAACGGAGAAATACGACAACGACGGAGAAAGATGACAACGACGGTGAAAGACGACAACGAAGCAGACAACGACGGAGAAAGACGACAACGACGGAGAAAGACGACAACGAAGCAGACAACGACAGAGAAAGACGACAACGACGGATAAAGACGACAACGAAGCAGACAACGACGGAGAAAGACGACAACGACGGAGAAATACGACAACGAAGCAGACAACGACGGAGAAAGACGACAACGACGGAGAGAGACGACAACGACGGAGAAAGATGACAACGAAGCAGACAATGACGGAGAAAGACGACAACGAACCAGACAACGATGGATAAAGACGACAACGACGGAGAAAGACGACAACGATGGAGAAAGACGACAACGAAGCAGACAACGACGGAGAAAGATGACAACGACGGAAAAAGACGACACCGAAGCAGACAACAACGGAGAAATACGACAACGACGGAGATAGACGACAACGACGGTGAAAGACGACAACGAAGCAGACAACGACGGAGAAAGACGACAACGACGGAGAAAGACGACAACTAAGCAAACAACGACGGAGAAAGACGACAACGACAGAGAAAAAATACAACGACGGAGAAAGACGACAACGAAGCAGACAACGACGGAGAAAGACGACAACGAAGACAACGACGGACAAAGACGACAACGAAGCAGACAACGACGGAGAAAGAAGTCAACGATGCAGACAACGACGGAGAAAGACGACAACGAAGCAGACAACGACGGAGAAAGATGACAACGACGGAAAAAGACGACACCGAAGCAGACAACAACGGAGAAATACGACAACGACGGAGACAGACGACAACGACGGTGAAAGACGACAACGAAGCAGACAACGACGGAGAAAGACGACAACGACGGAGAAAGACGACAACTAAGCAGAAGACGGAGAAAGACGACAACGACGGAGAAAGACGACAACGAAGCAAACAACGACGGAGAAAGACGACAACGACAGAGAAAAAATACAACGACGGAGAAAGACGACAACGAAGCAGACAACGACGGAGAAAGACGACAACGAAGACAACGACGGACAAAGACGACAACGAAGCAGACAACGACGGAGAAAGACGACAACGACGCAGAAAGACGACAAGGAAGCAGACAACGACGGAGAAAGACGACAAAGAAGCAGACAACGACGGAGAAAGACGACAACGACGGAGAAAGATGACAACGAAGCAGACAACGACGGAGAAAGACGACAACGACGGAGAAAGACGACAACGACGGAGAAAGACAACAACGAATCAGACAACGACGGAGAAAGACGACAACGACGGAGAAATACGACAACGAAGCAGACAACGACGGAGAAAGACGACAAAGACGGAGAAAGACGACAACAAACCAGACAACGACGGAGAAAGACGACGACGAAGCAGACAACGACGGAGAAAGACGACAACGACGGAGAAAGATGACAACGAAGCAGACAACGACGGAGAAAGACGACAACGACGGAGAAAGACGAAAAGGAAGCAGACAACGACGGAGAAAGACGACAACGACGGAGAAAGACGACAACGACGGAGAAAGAAGACAACGAAGCAGACAACGACAGAGAAAGACGACAACGACGGAGAAAGATGACAACGAAGCAGACAACGACGGAGATAGACGACAACGAAGCAGACAACGACGGAGAATTACGACAACGTCGGAGAAAGACGACAACGAAGCAGACAACGACGGAGAAAGACGACAACGACGAAGAAAGACGACAACGAAGCAGACAACGACGGAGAAAGACGACAACGACGGAGAAAGACGACAACGAATCAGACAACGACGGAGAAAGACGACAACGAAGTAGAAATACAACAGTGACGGTGAAAGACAACAACGAAGCAGACAATGACGGAGAAAGACGACAACGACGGAGAAAGACAACAACGACTGTGAAAGACGATAAAGACGGAGAAAGACGACAAAGAAGCAGACAACGACGGAGAAAGACGACAACGAAGCAGACAACGACGGAGAAAGACGACAACGAAGAAGACAACGAAGGAGAAAGACGACAAGGAAGCAGACAACGACGGAGAAAGACGACAACGACGCAGACAACGACGGAGAAAGACGACAACGAATCAGACAACGACGGAGAAAGACGACAAAGACGCAGACAACGACGGAGAAAGACGACAACGAAGCAGACAACGACGGAGAAAGACGAAAACGACGGAGAAAAACGACAAGGAGTCAGACAACGACGGAGAAAGACGACAACGACGGAGAAAGACGACAACGACGGAGAAAGATGACAACGAAGCAGACAACAACGGAGAAAGACGACAACGACGGAGAAAGACGACAACGAAGCAGACAACGACGGAGAAAGACGACAACGAAGCAGACAACGACGGAGAAAGACGACAACGACGGAGAAATACGACAACGAAGCAGACAACGACGGAGAAAGACGACAACGACGGAGAGAGACGACAACGACGGAGAAAGATGACAACGAAGCAGACAATGACGGAGAAAGACGACAACGAACCAGACAACGATGGATAAAGACGACAACGACGGAGAAAGACGACAACGATGGAGAAAGACGACAACGAAGCAGACAACGACGGAGAAAGATGACAACGACGGAAAAAGACGACACCGAAGCAGACAACAACGGAGAAATACGACAACGACGGAGATAGACGACAACGACGGTGAAAGACGACAACGAAGCAGACAACGACGGAGAAAGACGACAACGACGGAGAAAGACGACAACTAAGCAAACAACGACGGAGAAAGACGACAACGACAGAGAAAAAATACAACGACGGAGAAAGACGACAACGAAGCAGACAACGACGGAGAAAGACGACAACGAAGACAACGACGGACAAAGACGACAACGAAGCAGACAACGACGGAGAAAGAAGTCAACGATGCAGACAACGACGGAGAAAGACGACAACGAAGCAGACAACGACGGAGAAAGATGACAACGACGGAAAAAGACGACACCGAAGCAGACAACAACGGAGAAATACGACAACGACGGAGACAGACGACAACGACGGTGAAAGACGACAACGAAGCAGACAACGACGGAGAAAGACGACAACGACGGAGAAAGACGACAACTAAGCAGAAGACGGAGAAAGACGACAACGACGGAGAAAGACGACAACGAAGCAAACAACGACGGAGAAAGACGACAACGACAGAGAAAAAATACAACGACGGAGAAAGACGACAACGAAGCAGACAACGACGGAGAAAGACGACAACGAAGACAACGACGGACAAAGACGACAACGAAGCAGACAACGACGGAGAAAGAAGTCAACGATGCAGACAACGACGGAGAAAGACGACAAAGAAGCAGACAAAGACGGAGAAAGACGACAACGAAGCAGACAACGACGGAGAAAGACGACAACGACGCAGAAAGACGACAAGGAAGCAGACAACGACGGAGAAAGACGACAAAGAAGCAGACAACGACGGAGAAAGACGACAACGACGGAGAAATATGACAACGAAGCAGACAACGACGGAGAAAGACGACAACGACGGAGAAAGACGACAACGACGGAGAAAGACAACAACGAATCAGACAACGACGGAGAAAGACGACAACGACGGAGAAATACGACAACGAAGCAGACAACGACGGAGAAAGACGACAAAGACGGAGAAAGACGACAACAAACCAGACAACGACGGAGAAAGACGACGACGAAGCAGACAACGACGGAGAAAGACGACAACGACGGAGAAAGATGACAACGAAGCAGACAACGACGGAGAAAGACGACAACGACGGAGAAAGACGAAAAGGAAGCAGACAACGACGGAGAAAGACGACAACGACGGAGAAAGACGACAACGACGGAGAAAGAAGACAACGAAGCAGACAACGACAGAGAAAGACGACAACGACGGAGAAAGATGACAACGAAGCAGACAACGACGGAGATAGACGACAACGAAGCAGACAACGACGGAGAATTACGACAACGTCGGAGAAAGACGACAACGAAGCAGACAACGACGGAGAAAGACGACAACGACGAAGAAAGACGACAACGAAGCAGACAACGACGGAGAAAGACGACAACGACGGAGAAAGATGACAACGAATCAGACAACGACGGAGAAAGACGACAACGAAGTAGAAATACAACAGTGACGGTGAAAGACAACAACGAAGCAGACAATGACGGAGAAAGACGACAACGACGGAGAAAGACAACAACGACTGTGAAAGACGATAAAGACGGAGAAAGACGACAAAGAAGCAGACAACGACGGAGAAAGACGACAACGAAGCAGACAACGACGGAGAAAGACGACAACGAAGAAGACAACGAAGGAGAAAGACGACAAGGAAGCAGACAACGACGGAGAAAGACGACAACGACGCAGACAACGACGGAGAAAGACGACAACGAATCAGACAACGACGGAGAAAGACGACAAAGACGCAGACAACGACGGAGAAAGACGACAACGAAGCAGACAACGACGGAGAAAGACGACAACGACGGAGAAAAACGACAAGGAGTCAGACAACGACGGAGAAAGACGACAACGACGGAGAAAGACGACAACGACGGAGAAAGATGACAACGAAGCAGACAACAACGGAGAAAGACGACAACGACGGAGAAAGACGACAACGAAGCAGACAACGACGGAGAAAGACGACAACGAAGCAGACAACGACGGAGAAAGACGACAACGACGGAGAAAGACGACAACGAAGCAGACAACGACAGAGAAAGACGACAACGACGGATAAAGACGACAACGAAGCAGACAACGACGGAGAAAGACGACAACGACAGAGAAATACGACAACGAAGCAGACAACGACGGAGAAAGACGACAACGACGGAGATAGACGACAACGACGGAGAAAGATGACAACGAAGCAGACAACGACGGAGAAAGACGACAACGAACCAGACAACGATGGATAAAGACGACAACGACGGAGAAAGACGACAACGATGGAGAAAGACGACAACGAAGCAGACAACGACGGTGAAAGACGACAACGACGGAGAAAGACGACACCGAAGCAGACAACAACGGAGAAATACGACAACGACGGAGAAAGACGACAACGACGGTGAAAGACGACAACGAAGCAGACAACGACGGAGAAAGACGACAACGAAGCAGAAAACGACGGAGATAGACGACACCGAAGCAGACAACGACGGAGAAAGACGACAAAGTCGGAGAAAGACGACAACGACGGTGAAAGACGACAACGAAGCAGACAACGACGGAGAAAGTCGACAACGACGGAGAAAGACGACAACTAAGCAGAAGACGGAGAAAGACGACAACGAAGCAGACAACTACGGAGAAAGACGACAACGACGGAGAAAGACGACAACGAAGCAAACAACGACGGAGAAAGACGACAACGACAGAGAAAAACTACAACGACGGAGAAAGACGACAACGAAGAAGACAACTACGGAGAAAGACGACAACGAAGACAACGACGGACAAAGACGACAACGAAGCAGACAACGACGGAGAAAGACGACAACGAAGCAGACAACGACGGAGAAATACGACAACGAAGCAGACAACGACGGAGAAATACGACAACGACGGAGAAAGACGACAACGATGGAGAAAGAAGACAACGAAGCAGCCAACGACGGAGAAAGACGACAACGACGGAGAAAGACGACAACGAAGCAGACAACGACAGAGAAAGACGATAACGACGGATAAAGACGACAACGAAGCAGACAACTACGGAGAAAGACGACAACGACGGAGAAATATGACAACGAAGCAGACAACGACGGAGAAAGACGACAACGACGGAGAAAGACGACAACGACGGAGAAAGATGACAACGAAGCAGACAACGACGGAGAAAGACGACAACGACGGAGAAAGACGACAACGAAGCAGACAACGACGGAGAAAGACGACAACGACGGAGAAAGACGACAACGAAGCAGACAACGACAGAGAAAGACGACAACGACGGATAAAGACGACAACGAAGCAGACAACGACGTAGAAAGACGACAACGACGGAGAAATACGACAACGAAGCAGACAACGACGGAGAAAGACGACAACGACGGAGAGAGACGACAACGACGGAGAAAGATGACAACGAAGCAGACAACGACGGAGAAACACGACAACGAACCAGACAACGATGGATAAAGACGACAACGACGGAGAAAGACGACAACGATGGAGAAAGAAGACAACGAAGCAGACAACGACGGAGAAAGATCACAACGACGGAAAAAGACGACACCGAAGCAGACAACAACGGAGAAATACGACAACGACGGAGAAAGATGACAACGACGGTGAAAGACGACAACGAAGCAGACAACGACGGAGAAAGACGACAACGACGGAGAAAGACGACAACGAAGCAGATAACGACAGAGAAAGACGACAACGACGGATAAAGACGACAACGAAGCAGACAACGACGGAGAAAGACGACAACGACGGAGAAATACGACAACGAAGCAGACAACGACGGAGAAAGACGACAACGACGGAGAGAGACGACAACGACGGAGAAAGATGACAACGAAGCAGACAATGACGGAGAAAGACGACAACGAACCAGACAACGATGGATAAAGACGACAACGACGGAGAAAGACGACAACGATGGAGAAAGACGACAACGAAGCAGACAACGACGGAGAAAGATGACAACGACGGAAAAAGACGACACCGAAGCAGACAACAACGGAGAAATACGACAACGACGGAGATAGACGACAACGACGGTGAAAGACGACAACGAAGCAGACAACGACGGAGAAAGACGACAACGACGGAGAAAGACGACAACTAAGCAAACAACGACGGAGAAAGACGACAACGACAGAGAAAAAATACAACGACGGAGAAAGACGACAACGAAGCAGACAACGACGGAGAAAGACGACAACGAAGACAACGACGGACAAAGACGACAACGAAGCAGACAACGACGGAGAAAGAAGTCAACGATGCAGACAACGATGGAGAAAGACGACAACGAAGCAGACAACGACGGAGAAAGATGACAACGACGGAAAAAGACGACACCGAAGCAGACAACAACGGAGAAATACGACAACGACGGAGACAGACGACAACGACGGTGAAAGACGACAACGAAGCAGACAACGACGGAGAAAGACGACAACGACGGAGAAAGACGACAACTAAGCAGAAGACGGAGAAAGACGACAACGACGGAGAAAGACGACAACGAAGCAAACAACGACGGAGAAAGACGACAACGACAGAGAAAAAATACAACGACGGAGAAAGACGACAACGAAGCAGACAACGACGGAGAAAGACGACAACGAAGACAACGACGGACAAAGACGACAACGAAGCAGACAACGACGGAGAAAGAAGTCAACGATGCAGACAACGACGGAGAAAGACGACAAAGAAGCAGACAAAGACGGAGAAAGACGACAACGAAGCAGACAACGACGGAGAAAGACGACAACGACGCAGAAAGACGACAAGGAAGCAGACAACGACGGAGAAAGACGACAAAGAAGCAGACAACGACGGAGAAAGACGACAACGACGGAGAAAGATGACAACGAAGCAGACAACGACGGAGAAAGACGACAACGACGGAGAAAGACGACAACGACGGAGAAAGACAACAACGAATCAGACAACGACGGAGAAAGACGACAACGACGGAGAAATACGACAACGAAGCAGACAACGACGGAGAAAGACGACAAAGACGGAGAAAGACGACAACAAACCAGACAACGACGGAGAAAGACGACGACGAAGCAGACAACGACGGAGAAAGACGACAACGACGGAGAAAGATGACAACGAAGCAGACAACGACGGAGAAAGACGACAACGACGGAGAAAGACGACAAGGAAGCAGACAACGACGGAGAAAGACGACAACGACGGAGAAAGACGACAACGACGGAGAAAGAAGACAACGAAGCAGACAACGACAGAGAAAGACGACAACGACGGAGAAAGATGACAACGAAGCAGACAACGACGGAGATAGACGACAACGAAGCAGACAACGACGGAGAATTACGACAACGTCGGAGAAAGACGACAACGAAGCAGACAACGACGGAGAAAGACGACAACGACGAAGAAAGACGACAACGAAGCAGACAACGACGGAGAAAGACGACAACGACGGAGAAAGACGACAACGAATCAGACAACGACGGAGAAAGACGACAACGAAGTAGAAATACAACAGTGACGGTGAAAGACAACAACGAAGCAGACAATGACGGAGAAAGACGACAACGACGGAGAAAGACAACAACGACTGTGAAAGACGATAAAGACGGAGAAAGACGACAAAGAAGCAGACAACGACGGAGAAAGACGACAACGAAGCAGACAACGACGGAGAAAGACGACAACGAAGAAGACAACGAAGGAGAAAGACGACAAGGAAGCAGACAACGACGGAGAAAGACGACAACGACGCAGACAACGACGGAGAAAGACGACAACGAATCAGACAACGACGGAGAAAGACGACAAAGACGCAGACAACGACGGAGAAAGACGACAACGAAGCAGACAACGACGGAGAAAGACGACAACGACGGAGAAAAACGACAAGGAGTCAGACAACGACGGAGAAAGACGACAACGACGGAGAAATGCGACAACGACAGAGAAAGATGACAACGAAGCAGACAATGACAGAGAAAGACGACAACGACGGAGAAATACAACAACGAAGCAGACAACAACGGAGAAAGACGACAACGACGGAGAAAGACGACAACGACGGAGAAAGATGACAACGAAGCAGACAACGACGGAGAAAGACGACAACGAACCAGACAACGATGGATAAAGACGACAACGACGGAGAAAGACGACAAGAACGGAGAAAGACGACAACGAAGCAGACAACGACGGAGAAAGATGACAACGACTGAAAAAGACGACACCGAAGCAGACAACGACGGAGAAATACAACAACGACGGAGAAACACGACAACGACGGAGAAAGACGACAACTAAGCAGAAGACGGAGAAAGACGACAACGAAGCAGACAACTACGGAGAAAGACGACAACGACGGAGAAAGACGACAACGAAGCAAACAACGACGGAGAAAGACGACAACGACAGAGAAAAACTACAACGACGGAGAAAGACGACAACGAAGCAGACAACGACGGAGAAAGACGACAACGAAGACAACGACGGACAAAGACGACAACGAAGCAGACAACGACGGAGAAAGACGACAACGACTGAGAAAGACGACAACGAAGCAGACAACGACGGAGAAAGACGACAACGAAGCAGACAACGACGGAGAAAGACGACAACGACGGAGAAAGATGCCAACGAAGCAGACAACGACGGAGAAAGAAGACAACGACGGAGAAAGACGACAAGGAAGCAGACAACGACGGAGAAAGACGACAACGACGGAGAAAGACGACAACGATGGAGAAAGAAGACAACGAAGCAGATAACGAAAGAGAAAGACGACAACGACGGAGAAAGATGACAACGAAGCAGACAACGACGGAGATAGACGACACCGAAGCAGACAACGACGGAGAAAGACGACAACGTCGGAGAAAGACGACAACGACGGTGAAAGACGACAATGAAGCAGACAACGACGGAGAAAGACGACAACGACGGAGAAAGACGACAACTAAGCAGAATACGGAGAAAGACGACAACGAAGCAGACAACTACGGAGAAAGACGACAACGACGGAGAAAGACGACAACGAAGCAAACAACGACGGAGAAAGACGACAACGACAGAGAAAAACTACAACGACGGAGAAAGACGACAACGAAGAAGACAACTACGGAGAAAGACGACAACGAAGACAACGACGGACAAAGACGACAACGAAGCAGACAACGACGGAGAAAGACGACAACGAAGCAGACAACGACGGAGAAAGACGACAACGAAGCAGACAACGACGGAGAAATACGAAAACGAAGCAGACAACGACGGAGAAATACGACAACGACGGAGAAAGACGACAACGATGGAGAAAGAAGACAACGAAGCAGCCAACGACGGAGAAAGACGACAACGACGGAGAAAGACGACAACGAAGCAGACAACGACAGAGAAAGACGATAACGACGGATAAAGACGACAACGAAGCAGACAACGACGGAGAAAGACGACAACGACGGAGAAATATGACAACGAAGCAGACAACGAAGGAGAAAGATGACAACGACGGAGAAAGACGACAACGACGGAGAAAGATGACAACGAAGCAGACAACGACGGAGAAAGACGACAACGACGGAGAAAGACGACAACGAAGCAGACAACGACGGAGAAAGACGACAACGAAGCAGACAACGACGGAGAAAGACGACAACGACGGAGAAAGACGACAACGAAGCAGACAACGACAGAGAAAGACGACAACGACGGATAAAGACGACAACGAAGCAGACAACGACGGAGAAAGACGACAATGACGGAGAAATACGACAACGAAGCAGACAACGACGGAGAAAGACGACAACGACGGAGATAGACGACAACGACGGAGAATGATGACAACGAAGCAGACAACGACGGAGAAAGACGACAACGAACCAGACAACGATGGATAAAGACGACAACGACGGAGAAAGACGACAACGATGGAGAAAGACGACAACGAAGCAGACAACGACGGAGAAAGATGACAACGACGGAAAAAGACGACACCGAAGCAGACAACAACGGAGAAATACGACAACGACGGAGAAAGACGACAACGACGGTGAAAGACGACAACGAAGCAGACAACGACGGAGAAAGACGACAACGACGGAGAAAGACGACAACTAAGCAGAAGACGGAGAAAGACGACAACGAAGCAGACAACTACGGAGAAAGACTACAACGACGGAGAAAGACAACAACGAAGCAAACAACGACGGAGAAAGACGACAACGACAGAGAAAAACTACAACGACGGAGAAAGACGACAACGAAGCAGACAACGACGGAGAAAGACGACAACGAAGACAACGACGGACAAAGACGACAACGAAGCAGACAACGACGGAGAAAGAAGTCAACGATGCAGACAACGACGGAGAAAGACGACAACGAAGCAGACAACGACGGAGAAAGACGACAACGAAGCAGACAACGACGGAGAAAGACGACAACGACGGAGAAAGACGACAAGGAAGCAGACAACGACGGAGAAAGACGACAAAGAAGCAGACAACGACGGAGAAAGACGACAACGACGGAGAAAGATGACAACGAAGCAGACAACGACGGAGAAAGACGACAACGACGGAGAAAGACGACAACGACGGAGAAAGACAACAACGAAGCAGACAACGACGGAGAAAGACGACAATGACGGAGAAATACGACAACGAAGCAGACAACGACGGAGAAAGACGACAACGACGGAGAAAGACGACAACAAACTAGACAACGACGGAGAAAGACGACGACGAAGCAGACAATGACGGAGAAAGACGACAACGACGGAGAAAGATGACAACGAAGCAGACAACGACAGAGAAAGACAACAACGACGGAGAAAGACGACAACGAAGCAGACAACGACGGAGAAAGACGACAACGAAGCAGACAACGACGGAGAAAGACGACAACGACGGAGAAAGACGACAAGGAAGCAGACAACGACGGAGAAAGACGACAAAGAAGCAGACAACGACGGAGAAAGACGACAACGACGGAGAAAGATGACAACGAAGCAGACAACGACGGAGAAAGACGACAACGACGGAGAAAGACGACAACGACGGAGAAAGACAACAACGAAGCAGACAACGACGGAGAAAGACGACAACGACGGAGAAATACGACAACGAAGCAGACAACGACGGAGAAAGACGACAACGACGGAGAAAGACGACAACGAACCAGACAACGACGGAGAAAGACGACGACGAAGCAGACAACGACGGAGAAAGACGACAACGACGGAGAAAGATGACAACGAAGCAGACAACGACAGAGAAAGACAACAACGACTGAGAAAGACGACAAGGAAGCAGACAACGACGGAGAAAGACGACAACGACGGAGAAAGACGACAACGACGGAGAAAGAAGACAACGAAGCAGACAACGACAGAGAAAGATGACAAAGACGGAGAAAGATGACAACGAAGCAGACAACGACGGAGATAGAGGACAACGAAGCAGACAACGACGGAGAATTACGACAACGTCGGAGAAAGACGACAACGAAGCAGACAACGACGGAGAAAGACGACAACGACGAAGAAAGACGACAACGAAGCAGACAACGACGGAGAAAGACGACAACGACGGAGAAAGACGACAACGAATCAGACAACGACGGAGAAAGACGACAACGAAGTAGAAAAACAACAGTGACGGTGAAAGACAACAACGAAGCAGACAACGACGGAGAAAGACGACAACGACGGAGAAAGACGACAAGGAAGCAGACAACGACGGAGAAAGACGACAACGACGCAGACAACGACGGAGAAAGACGACAACGAAGCAGACAACGACGGAGAAAGACGACAACGACGCAGACAACGACGGAGAAAGACGACTACGACGGAGAAAACGACAAGGAGGCAGACAACGACGGAGAAAGACGACAACGAAGCAGACAACGACGGAGAAAGACGACAACGACGGAGAAAGACGACAACGAAGCAGACAACGACGGAGAAAGACGACAACGACGGAGAAAGACGACAACGAAGCAGACAACGACAGAGAAAGACGACAACGACGGATAAAGACGACAACGAAGCAGACAACGACGGAGAAATACGACAACGAAGCAGACAACGACGGAGAAAGACGACAACGACGGAGAAAGACGACAACAAACCAGACAACGACGGAGAAAGACGACGACGAAGCAGACAACGACGGAGAAAGACGACAACGACGGAGAAAGATGACAACGAAGCAGACAACGACAGAGAAAGACAACAACGACGGAGAAAGACGACAACGAAGCAGACAACGACGGAGAAATACGACAACGAAGCAGACAACGACGGAGAAAGACGACAACGACGGAGAAAGACGACAACGAAGCAGACAACGACGGAGAAAGACGACAACGACGGAGAAAGACGACAACGAAGCAGACAACGACAGAGAAAGACGACAACGACGGATAAAGACGACAACGAAGCAGACAAGGACGGAGAAATACGACAACGACGCAGACAACGACGGAGAAAGACGA
This sequence comes from Gallinula chloropus, assembly GCF_964237585.1. Lineage (NCBI taxonomy): Eukaryota > Metazoa > Chordata > Aves > Gruiformes > Rallidae > Gallinula > Gallinula chloropus. The sequence goes on from NW_028168691.1 coordinate 1,072,724, forward strand.
CTACGACGGAGAAAACGACAAGGAGGCAGACAACGACGGAGAAAGACGACAACGAAGCAGACAACGACGGAGAAAGACGACAACGACGGAGAAAGACGACAACGAAGCAGACAACGACGGAGAAAGACGACAACGACGGAGAAAGACGACAACGAAGCAGACAACGACAGAGAAAGACGACAACGACGGATAAAGACGACAACGAAGCAGACAACGACGGAGAAATACGACAACGAAGCAGACAACGACGGAGAAAGACGACAACGACGGAGAAAGACGACAACAAACCAGACAACGACGGAGAAAGACGACGACGAAGCAGACAACGACGGAGAAAGACGACAACGACGGAGAAAGATGACAACGAAGCAGACAACGACAGAGAAAGACAACAACGACGGAGAAAGACGACAACGAAGCAGACAACGACGGAGAAAGACGACAACGAAGCAGACAACGACGGAGAAAGACGACAACGACGGAGAAAGACGACAAGGAAGCAGACAACGACGGAGAAAGACGACAAAGAAGCAGACAACGACGGAGAAAGACGACAACGACGGAGAAAGATGACAACGAAGCAGACAACGACGGAGAAAGACGACAACGACGGAGAAAGACGACAACGACGGAGAAAGACAACAACGAAGCAGACAACGACGGAGAAAGACGACAACGACGGAGAAATACGACAACGAAGCAGACAACGACGGAGAAAGACGACAACGACGGAGAAAGACGACAACGAACCAGACAACGACGTAGAAAGACGACGACGAAGCAGACAACGACGGAGAAAGACGACAACGACGGAGAAAGATGACAACGAAGCAGACAACGACAGAGAAAGACAACAACGACGGAGAAAGACGACAAGGAAGCAGACAACGACGGAGAAAGACGACAACGACGGAGAAAGACGACAACGACGGAGAAAGAAGACAACGAAGCAGACAACGACAGAGAAAGATGACAAAGACGGAGAAAGATGACAACGAAGCAGACAACGACGGAGATAGAGGACAACGAAGCAGACAACGACGGAGAATTACGACAACGTCGGAGAAAGACGACAACGAAGCAGACAACGACGGAGAAAGACGGCAACGACGAAGAAAGACGACAACGAAGCAGACAACGACGGAGAAAGACGACAACGACGGAGAAAGACGACAACGAATCAGACAACGACGGAGAAAGACGACAACGAAGTAGAAATACAACAGTGACGGTGAAAGACAACAACGAAGCAGACAACGACGGAGAAAGACGACAACGAAGCAGACAACGACGGAGAAATACGACAACGAAGCAGACAACGACGGAGAAAGACGACAACGACGGAGAAAGACGATAACAAACCAGACAACGACGGAGAAAGACGACGACGAAGCAGACAACGACGGAGAAAGACGACAACGACGGAGAAAGATGACAACGAAGCAGACAACGACAGAGAAAGACAACAACGACGGAGAAAGACGACAACGAAGCAGACAACGACGGAGAAAGACGACAACGACGGAGAAAGACGACAAGGAAGCAGACAACGACGGAGAAAGACGACAAAGAAGCAGACAACGACGGAGAAAGACGACAACGACGGAGAAAGATGACAACGAAGCAGACAACGACGGAGAAAGACGACAACGACGGAGAAAGACGACAACGACGGAGAAAGACGACGACGAAGCAGACAACGACGGAGAAAGACGACAACGACGGAGAAATACGACAACGAAGCAGACAACGACGGAGAAAGACGACAACGACGGAGAAAGACGACAACGAACCAGACAACGACGGAGAAAGACGACGACGAAGCAGACAACGACGGAGAAAGACGACAACGACGGAGAAAGATGACAACGAAGCAGACAACGACAGAGAAAGACAACAACGACGGAGAAAGACGACAAGGAAGCAGACAACGACGGAGAAAGACGACAACGACGGAGAAAGACGACAACGACGGAGAAAGAAGACAACGAAGCAGACAACGACAGAGAAAGATGACAAAGACGGAGAAAGATGACAACGAAGCAGACAACGACGTAGATAGAGGACAACGAAGCAGACAACGACGGAGAATTACGACAACGTCGGAGAAAGACGACAACGAAGCAGACAACGACGGAGAAAGACGGCAACGACGAAGAAAGACGACAACGAAGCAGACAACGACGGAGAAAGACGACAACGACGGAGAAAGACGACAACGAATCAGACAACGACGGAGAAAGACGACAACGAAGTAGAAATACAACAGTGACGGTGAAAGACAACAACGAAGCAGACAACGACGGAGAAAGACGACAACGACGGAGAAAGACGACAAGGAAGCAGACAACGACGGAGAAAGACGACAACGACGCAGACAACGACGGAGAAAGACGACAACGAAGCAGACAACGACGGAGAAAGACGACAACGACGCAGACAACGACGGAGAAAGACGACTACGACGGAGAAAACGACAAGGAGGCAGACAACGACGGAGAAAGACGACAACGAAGCAGACAACGACGGAGAAAGACGACAACGACGGAGAAAGACGACAACGACGGAGAAAGACGACAACGAAGCAGACAACGACGGAGAAAGACGACAACGACGGAGAAAGACGACAACGAAGCAGACAACGACAGAGAAAGACGACAACGACGGATAGAGACGACAACGAAGCAGACAACGACGGAGAAAGACGACAACGACGGAGAAATACGACAACGAAGCAGACAACGACGGGAAAGACGACAACGACGGAGAGAGACGACAACGACGGAGAAAGACGACAACGAAGCAGACAACGACGGAGAAAGACGACAACGAACCAGACAACGATGGATAAAGACGACAACGACGGAGAAAGACGACAACGACGGAGAAAGACGACAACTAAGCAAAAGACGGAGAAAGACGACAACGAAGCAGACAACTACAGAGAAAGACGACAACGACGGAGAAAGATGACAACGAAGCAAACAATGACGGAGAAAGACGACAAAGACAGAGAAAAACTACAACAACGGAGAAAGACGACAACGAAGCAGACAACGACGGAGAAAGACGACAACGAAGACAACGACGGACAAAGACGACAACGAATCAGACAACGACGGAGAAAGACGTCAACGATGCAGACAACGACGGAGAAAGACGACAACGAAGCAGACAACGAAGGAGAAAGACGACAACGACGGAGAAAGACGACAAGGAAGCAGACAACGACGGAGAAAGACGACAACGAAGTAGACAACGACGGAGAAATACGACAAAGAAGCAGACAACGACGGAGAAAGACGACAACGACGGAGAAAGATGACAACGAAGCAGACAACGACGGAGAAATACGACAACGACGGAGAAAGACGACAACGACGGAGAAAGACAACAACGAAGCAGACAACGACGGAGAAAGACGACAACGACGGAGAAAGACGACAACGAAGCAGACGACGACGGAGAAAGACGACAACGACGGAGAAAGACGACAACGAACCAGACAACGACGGAGAAAGACGACGACGAAGCAGACAACGACGGAGAAAGACGACAACGACGGAGAAAGATGACAACGAAGCACACAACGACGGAGAAAGACGACAACGACGGAGAAAGACGACAAGGAAGCAGACAACGACGGAGAAAGACGACAACGACGGAGAAAGACGACAACGACGGAGAAAGAAGACAACGAAGCAGACAACGACAGAGAAAGACGACAACGACGGAGAAAGATGACAACGAAGCAGACAACGACGGAGATATACGACAACGAAGCAGACGACGGAGAAAGACGACAACGTCGGAGAAAGACGACAACGAAGCAGACAACGACGGAGAAAGACGACAACGACGAAGAAAGACGACAACGAAGCAGACAACGACGGAGATAGACGACAACGACGGAGAAAGACGACAACGAATCAGACAACGACGGAGAAAGACGACAACGACGGAGAAAGACAACAACGATGGAGAAAGACGACAACGAAGCAGACAACGACGGAGAAAGATGACAACGAAGTAGAAATACAACAGTGACGGTGAAAGACGACAACGAAGCAGACAACGACGGAGAAAGACGACAACGACGGAGAAAGACGACAACGAAGCAGACAACGACGGAGAAATACGACAACGAAGCAGACAACGACGGAGAAATACGACAACGACGGAGAAAGACGACAACGACGGAGAAAGAAGACAACGAAGCAGCCGACGAAGGAGAAAGACGACAACGACGGAGAAAGACGACAACGAAGCAGACATCGACAGAGAAAGACGATAACGACGGATAAAGACGACAACGAAGCAGACAACGACGGAGAAAGACGACAACGACGGAGAAATATGACAACGAAGCAGACAACGACGGAGAAAGACGACAACGACGGAGAAAGACGACAACGACGGAGAAAGATGTCAACGAAGCAGACAACGACGGAGAAAGACGACGACGACGGAGAAAGACGACAACGAAGCAGACAACGACGGAGAAATACGACAACGACGGAGAAAGACGACAACGAAGCAGACAACGACAGAGAAAGACGTCAACGACGGATAAAGACGACAACGAAGCAGACAACGACGGAGAAAGACGACAACGACGGAGAAATACGACAACGAAGCAGACAACGACGGAGAAAGACGTCAACGACGGAGAAAGACGACAACGAAGCAGACAACGACAGAGAAAGACGACAACGACGGATAAAGACGACAACGAAGCAGACAACGACGGAGAAAGACGACAACGACGGAGAAATACGACAACGAAGCAGACAACGACGGAGAAAGACGACAACGACGGAGAGAGACGACAACGACGGAGAAAGATGACAACGAAGCAGACAACGACGGAGAAAGACGACAACGAACCAGACAACGATGGATAAAGACGACAACGACGGAGAAAGACGACAACGATGGTGAAAGACGACAACGAAGCAGACAACGACGGAGAAAGACGACAAAGACGGAGAAAGACGACAACTAAGCAGAAGACGGAGAAAGACGACAACGAAGCAGACAACTACGGAGAAAGACGACAACGACGGAGAAAGACGACAACGAAGCAAACAACGACGGAGAAAGACGACAACGACAGAGAAAAACTACAACGACGGAGAAAGACGACAACGAAGCAGACAACGACGGAGAAAGACGACAACGAAGACAACGACGGACAAAGACGACAACGAAGCAGACAACGACGGAGAAAGACGTCAACGATGCAGACAACGACGGAGAAAGAAGACAACGAAGCAGACAACGACGGAGAAAGACGACAACAAAGCAGACAACGACGGAGAAAGACGACAACGACGGAGAAAGACGACAAGGAAGCAGACAACGACGGAGAAAGACGACAAAGAAGCAGACAACGACGGAGAAAGACGACAACGACGGAGAAAGATGACAACGAAGCAGACAACGACGGAGAAAGACGACAACGACGGAGAAACACGACAACGACGGAGAAAGACGACGACGAAGCAGACAACGACGGAGAAAGACGACAACGACGGAGAAAGATGACAACGAAGCAGACAACGACTGTGAAAGACGATAACGACGGAGAAAGACGACAAGGAAGCAGACAACGACGGAGAAAGACGACAACGACGGTGAGAGACGACAACGACGGAGAAAGAAGACAACGAAGCAGACAACGACAGAGAAAGACGACAACGACGGAGAAAGATGACAACGAAGCAGACAACGACGGAGATAGACGACAACGACGCAGACAACGACGGAGAATTACGACAACGTCGGAGAAAGACGACAACGAAGCAGACAACGACGGAGAAAGACGACAACGACGAATAAAGACGACAACGAAGCAGACAACGACGGAGAAAGACGACAACGACGGAGAAAGACGACAACGAATCAGACAACGACGGAGAAAGACGACAACGAAGTAGAAATACAACAGTGACGGTGAAAGACAACAACGAAGCAGACAACGAAGAAGAAAGACGACAACGACGGAGAAAGACGACAAGGAAGCAGACAACGACGGAGAAAGACGACAACGACGGAGAAAGACGACAAGGAAGCAGACAACGACGGACAAAGACGACAACGAAGCAGACAACGACGGAGAAAGACGTCAACGATGCAGACAACGACGGAGAAAGACGACAACGAAGCAGACAACGACGGAGAAAGACGACAACGAAGCAGACAACGACGGAGAAAGACGACAACGACGGAGAAAGACGACAAGGAAGCAGACAACGACGGAGAAAGACGACAAAGAAGCAGACAACGACGGAGAAAGACGACAACGACGGAGAAAGATGACAACGAAGCAGACAACGACGGAGAAAGACGACAACGACGGAGAAACACGACAACGACGGAGAAAGACAACAACGAAGCAGACAACGACGGAGAAAGACGACAACGACGGAGAAATACGACAACGAAGCAGACAACGACGGAGAAAGACGACAACGACGGAGAAAGACGACAACAAACCAGACAACGACGGAGAAAGACGACGACGAAGCAGACAACGACGGAGAAAGACGACAACGACGGAGAAAGACGACAACGAAGCAGACAACGACGGAGAAATACGACAACGAAGCAGACAACGACGGAGAAATACGACAACGACGGAGAAAGACGACAACGACGGAGAAAGAAGACAACGAAGCAGCCAACGAAGGAGAAAGACGACAACGACGGAGAAAGAAGACAACGAAGCAGACAACGACAGAGAAAGACGATAACGACGGATAAAGACGACAACGAAGCAGAGAACGACGGAGAAAGACGACAACGACGGAGAAATATGACAACGAAGCAGACAACGACGGAGAAAGACGACAACGACGGAGAAAGACGACAACGACGGAGAAAGATGTCAACGAAGCAGACAACGACGGAGAAAGACGACAACGACGGAGAAAGACGACAACGAAGCAGACAACGACGGAGAAATACGACAACGACGGAGAAAGACGACAACGAAGCAGACAACGACAGAGAAAGACGTCAACGACGGATAAAGACGACAACGAAGCAGACAACGACGGAGAAAGACGACAACGACGGAGAAATACGACAACGAAGCAGACAACGACGGAGAAAGACGTCAACGACGGAGAAAGACGACAACGAAGCAGACAACGACAGAGAAAGACGACAACGACGGATAAAGACGACAACGAAGCAGACAACGACGGAGAAAGACGACAACGACGGAGAAATACGACAACGAAGCAGACAACGACGGAGAAAGACGACAACGACGGAGAGAGACGACAACGACGGAGAAAGATGACAACGAAGCAGACAACGACGGAGAAAGACGACAACGAACCAGACAACGATGGATAAAGACGACAACGACGGAGAAAGACGACAACGATGGTGAAAGACGACAACGAAGCAGACAACGACGGAGAAAGACGACAACGACGGAGAAAGACGACAACTAAGCAGAAGACGGAGAAAGACGACAACGAAGCAGACAACTACGGAGAAAGACGACAACGACGGAGAAAGACGACAACGAAGCAAACAACGACGGAGAAAGACGACAACGACAGAGAAAAACTACAACGACGGAGAAAGACGACAACGAAGCAGACAACGACGGAGAAAGACGACAACGAAGACAACGACGGACAAAGACGACAACGAAGCAGACAACGACGGAGAAAGACGTCAACGATGCAGACAACGACGGAGAAAGAAGACAACGAAGCAGACAACGACGGAGAAAGACGACAACAAAGCAGACAACGACGGAGAAAGACGACAACGACGGAGAAAGACGACAAGGAAGCAGACAACGACGGAGAAAGACGACAAAGAAGCAGACAACGACGGAGAAAGACGACAACGACGGAGAAAGATGACAACGAAGCAGACAACGACGGAGAAAGACGACAATGACGGAGAAACACGACAACGACGGAGAAAGACGACGACGAAGCAGACAACGACGGAGAAAGACGACAACGACGGAGAAAGATGACAACGAAGCAGACAACGACTGTGAAAGACGATAACGACGGAGAAAGACGACAAGGAAGCAGACAACGACGGAGAAAGACGACAACGACGGTGAGAGACGACAACGACGGAGAAAGAAGACAACGAAGCAGACAACGACAGAGAAAGACGACAACGACGGAGAAAGATGACAACGAAGCAGACAACGACGGAGATAGACGACATCGAAGCAGACAACGACGGAGAATTACGACAACGTCGGAGAAAGACGACAACGAAGCAGACAACGACGGAGAAAGACGACAACGACGAATAAAGACGACAACGAAGCAGACAACGACGGAGAAAGACGACAACGACGGAGAAAGACGACAACGAATCAGACAACGACGGAGAAAGACGACAACGAAGTAGAAATACAACAGTGACGGTGAAAGACAACAACGAAGCAGACAACGAAGAAGAAAGACGACAACGACGGAGAAAGACGACAAGGAAGCAGACAACGACGGAGAAAGACGACAACGACGGAGAAAGACGACAAGGAAGCAGACAACGACGGACAAAGACGACAACGAAGCAGACAACGACGGAGAAAGACGTCAACGATGCAGACAACGACGGAGAAAGACGACAACGAAGCAGACAACGACGGAGAAAGACGACAACGAAGCAGACAACGACGGAGAAAGACGACAACGACGGAGAAAGACGACAAGGAAGCAGACAACGACGGAGAAAGACGACAAAGAAGCAGACAACGACGGAGAAAGACGACAACGACGGAGAAAGATGACAACGAAGCAGACAACGACGGAGAAAGACGACAACGACGGAGAAACACGACAACGACGGAGAAAGACAACAACGAAGCAGACAACGACGGAGAAAGACGACAACGACGGAGAAATACGACAACGAAGCAGACAACGACGGAGAAAGACGACAACGACGGAGAAAGACGACAACAAACCAGACAACGACGGAGAAAGACGACGACGAAGCAGACAACGACGGAGAAAGACGACAACGACGGAGAAAGATGACAACGAAGCAGACAACGACGGTGAAAGACGATAACGACGGAGAAAGACGACAAGGAAGCAGACAACGACGGAGAAAGACGACAACGACGGAGAAAGACGACAACGACGGAGAAAGAAGACAACGAAGCAGACAACGACAGAGAAAGACGACAACGACGTAGAAAGATGACAACGAAGCAGACAACGACGGAGATAGACGACAACGAAGCAGACAACGACGGAGAATTACGACAACGTCGGAGAAAGACGACAACGAAGCAGACAACGACGGAGAAAGACGACAACGACAAATAAAGACGACAACGAAGCAGACAACGACGGAGAAAGACGACAACGACGGAGAAAGACGACAACGAATCAGACAACGACGGAGAAAGACGACAACGAAGTAGAAATACAACAGTGACGGTGAAAGACAACAACGAAGCAGACAACGAAGAAGAAAGACGACAACGACGGAGAAAGACGACAAGGAATCAGACAACGACGGAGAAAGACGACAACGACGGAGAAAGACGACAACGAAGCAGACAACGACGGATAAAGACGACAACGACGGAGAAAGACGACAAGGAAGCAGACAACGACGGAGAAAGACGACAACGACGGAGAAAGACGACAACGATGGAGAAAGAAGACAACGAAGCAGATAACGAAAGAGATAGACGACAACGACGGAGAAAGATGACAACGAAGCAGACAACGACGGAGATAGACGACACCGAAGCAGACAACGACGGAGAAAGACGACAACGTCGGAGAAAGACGACAACGACGGTGAAAGACGACAACGAAGCAGAAGACGGAGAAAGACGACAACGAAGCAGACAACTACGGAGAAAGACGACAACGACGGAGAAAGACGACAACGAAGGAAACAACGACGGAGAAAGACGACAACGACAGAGAAAAACTACAACGACGGAGAAAGACGACAACGAAGAAGACAACTACGGAGAAAGACGACAACGAAGACAACGACGGACAAAGACGACAACGAAGCAGACAAAGACGGAGAAAGACGACAACGAAGCAGACAAAGAACAGAGAAATACAACAACGACGGAGAAAGACGACAACGACAGAGAAAGACTACAACGACGGAGAAAGACGACAACGAAGCAGACAACGACGGAGAAAGACGTGAACGATGCAGACAACGACGGAGAAAGACGACAACGAAGCAGACAACGACGGAGAAAGACGACAACGACGGAAAAGACGACAACAAAGCAGACAACGACGGTGAAAGACGACAACGACGGAGAAAGACGACAACGACGGAGAAAGACGACAACGAAGCAGACAACGACGGAGAAAGACGACCACGAAGCAGACAACAACGGAGAAACACGACAACGACGGAGAAAGACGACCACGAAGCAGACAACGACGGAGAAAGACGACCACGAAGCAGACAACGACGGAGAAAGACGACAATGGAGCAGACAACGACGGAGAAAGTTGACAACGACAGAGAAATATGACAACGACGGAGAAACACGACAACGAAGCAGACAATGACGGAGAAAGACCACAACGATGGAGAAAGACGACAACGACGGAGAAAGACGACAACGAAGCAGACAACGACGGAGAAAGACGACAACGACGGAGAAAGACGACAAGGAAGCAGACAACGACGGAGAAAGACGACAACGACGGAGAAAGACGACAAGGAAGCAGACAACGACGGAGAAAGACGACAACGACGGAGAAAGACGACAACGATGGAGAAAGAAGACAACGAAGCAGATAACGAAAGAGATAGACGACAACGACGGAGAAAGATGACAACGAAGCAGACAACGACGGAGATAGACGACACCGAAGCAGACAACGACGGAGAAAGACGACAACGTCGGAGAAAGACGACAACGACGGTGAAAGACGACAACGAAGCAGACAACAACGGAGAAAGACGACAACGACGGAGAAAGACGACAACTAAGCAGAAGACGGAGAAAGACGACAACGAAGCAGACAACTACGGAGAAAGACGACAACGACGGAGAAAGACGACAACGAAGGAAACAACGACGGAGAAAGCCGACAACGACAGAGAAAAACTACAACGACGGAGAAAGACGACAACGAAGAAGACAACTACGGAGAAAGACGACAACGAAGACAACGACGGACAAAGACGACAACGAAGCAGACAAAGACGGAGAAAGACGACAACGAAGCAGACAAAGACGGAGAAAGACGACAACGAAGCAGACAACGACGGAGAAATACGACAACGAAGCAGACAACGACGGAGAAATACGACAACGACGGAGAAAGACGACAACGACGGAGAAAGAAGACAACGAAGCAGCCAACGTAGGAGAAAGACGACAACGTCGGAGAAAGACGACAACGAAGCAGACAACGACAGAGAAAGACGATAACGACGGATAAAGACGACAACGAAGCAGACAACGACGGAGAAAGACGACAACGACGGAGAAATATGACAACGAAGCAGACAACGACGGAGAAAGACGACAACGACGGAGAAAGACGACAACGACGGAGAAAGATGACAACGAAGCAGACAACGACGGAGAAAGACGACAACGACGGAGAAAGACGACAACGAAGCAGACAACGACAGAGAAAGACGTCAACGACGGATAAAGACGACAACGAAGCAGACAACGACGGAGAAAGACGACAACGACGGAGAAATACGACAACGAAGCAGACAACGACGGAGAAAGACGACAACGACGGAGAAAGACGACAACGAAGCAGACAACGACAGAGAAAGACGACAACGACGGATAAAGACGACAACGAAGCAGACAACGACGGAGAAAGACGACAACGACGGAGAAATACGACAACGAAGCAGACAACGACGGAGAAAGACGACAACGACGGAGAGAGACGACAACGACGGAGAAAGATGACAACGAAGCAGACAACGACGGAGAAAGACGACAACGAACCAGACAACGATGGATAAAGACGACAACGACGGAGAAAGACGACAACGACGGTGAAAGACGACAACGAAGCAGACAACGACGGAGAAAGACGACAACGACGGAGAAAGACGACAACTAAGCAGAAGACGGAGAAAGACGACAACGAAGCAGACAACTACGGAGAAAGACGACAACGACGGAGAAAGACGACAACGAAGCAAACAACGACGGAGAAAGACGACAACGACAGAGAAAAACTACAACGACGGAGAAAGACGACAACGAAGCAGACAACGACGGAGAAAGACGACAACGAAGACAACGACGGACAAAGACGACAACGAAGCAGACAACGACGGAGAAAGACGTCAACGATGCAGACAACGACGGAGAAAGACGACAACGAAGCAGACAACGACGGAGAAAGACGACAACGAAGCAGACAACGACGGAGAAAGACGACAACGACGGAGAAAGACGACAAGGAAGCAGACAACGACGGAGAAAGACGACAAAGAAGCAGACAACGACGGAGAAAGACGACAACGACGGAGAAAGATGACAACGAACCAGACAACGACGGAGAAAGACGACAACGACGGAGAAACACGACAACGACGGAGAAAGACAACAACGAAGCAGACAACGACGGAGAAAGACGACAACGACGGAGAAATACGACAACGAAGCAGACAACGACGGAGAAAGACGACAACGACGGAGAAAGACAACAACAAACCAGACAACGACGGAGAAAGACGACGACGAAGCAGACAACGACGGAGAAAGACGACAACGACGGAGAAAGATGACAACGAAGCAGACAACGACGGTGAAAGACGATAACGACGGAGAAAGACGACAAGGAAGCAGACAACGACGGAGAAAGACGACAACGACGGAGAAAGACGACAACGACGGAGAAAGAAGACAACGAAGCAGACAACGACAGAGAAAGACGACAACGACGGAGAAAGATGACAACGAAGCAGACAACGACGGAGATAGACGACAACGAAGCAGACAACGACGGAGAATTACGACAACGTCGGAGAAAGACGACAACGAAGCAGACAACGACGGAGAAAGACGACAACGACGAATAAAGACGACAACGAAGCAGACAACGACGGGGAAAGACGACAACGACGGAGAAAGACGACAACGAATCAGACAACGACGGAGAAAGACGACAACGAAGTAGAAATACAACGGTGACGGTGAAAGACAACAACGAAGCAGACAACGAAGAAGAAAGACGACAACGACGGAGAAAGACGACAAGGAAGCAGACAACGACGGAGAAAGACGACAACGACGGAGAAAGACGACAAGGAAGCAGACAACGACGGACAAAGACGACAACGAAGCAGACAACGACGGAGAAAGACGTCAACGATGCAGACAACGACGGAGAAAGACGACAACGAAGCAGACAACGACGGAGAAAGACGACAACGAAGCAGACAACAACGGAGAAAGACGACAACGACGGAGAAAGACGACAACGAAGCAGACAACGATGGAGAAAGACGACAAAGAAGCAGACAACGACGGAGAAAGACGACAACGACGGAGAAAGATGACAACGAAGCAGACAACGACGGAGAAATACGACAACGACGGAGAAACACGACAACGACGGAGAAAGACAACAACGAAGCAGACAACGACGGAGAAAGACGACAACGACGGAGAAATACGACAACGAAGCAGACAACGACGGAGAAAGACGACAACGACGGAGAAAGACGACAACAAACCAGACAACGACGGAGAAAGACGACGACGAAGCAGACAACGACGGAGAAAGACGACAACGACGGAGAAAGATGACAACGAAGCAGACAACGACGGTGAAAGACGATAACGACGGAGAAAGACGACAAGGAAGCAGACAACGACGGAGAAAGACGACAACGACGGAGAAATACGACAACGACGGAGAAAGAAGACAACGAAGCAGACAACGACAGAGAAAGACGACAACGACGGAGAAAGATGACAACGAAGCAGACAACGACGGAGATAGATGACAACGAAGCAGACAACGACGGAGAATTACGACAACGTCGGAGAAAGACGACAACGAAGCAGACAACGACGGAGAAAGACGACAACTACGAATAAAGACGACAACGAAGCAGACAACGACGGAGAAAGACGACAACGACGGAGAAAGACGACAACGAATCAGACAACGACGGAGAAAGACGACAACGAAGTAGAAATACAACAGTGACGGTGAAAGACAAAAACGAAGCAGACAACGAAGAAGAAAGACGACAACGACGGAGAAAGGCGACAAGGAAGCAGACAACGACGGAGAAAGACGACAACGACGGAGAAAGACGACAAGGAAGCAGACAACGACGGAGAAAGACGACAACGACGCAGACAACGACGGAGAAAGACGACAACGAAGCAGACAACGACGGAGAAAGACGACAACGACGCAGACAACGACGGAGAAAGACGACAACGAAGCAGACAACGACGGAGAAAGACGACAACGACGGAGAAAACGACAAGGAGGCAGACAACGACGGAGAAAGACGACAACGAAGCAGACAACGACGGAGAAAGAAGACAACGACGGAGAAAGAAGACAACGACGGAGAAAGACGACAACGAAGCAGACAACGACGGAGAAGGATGACAACGACGGAGAAAGACGACAACGAAGCAGACAACGACAGAGAAAGACGACAACGACGTATAAAGACGACAACGAAGCAGACAACGACGGAGAAAGACGACAACGACGGAGAAATACGACAACGAAGCAGACAACGACGGAGAAAGACGACAACGACGGAGAGAGACGACAACGACGGAGAAAGATGACAACGAAGCAGACAACTACGGAGAAAGACGACAACGAACCAGACAACGATGTATAAAGACGACAACGACGGAGAAAGACGACAACGACGGAGAAAGATGACAACGACGGAAAAAGACGACACCGAAGCAGACAACGACGGAGAAATACGACAACGAGGGAGAAAGACGACAACGACGGTGAAAGACGACAACGAAGCAGACAACGACGGAGAAAGACGACAACGAAGACAACGACGGACAAAGACGAAAACGAAGCAGACAACGACGGAGAAAGACGTCAACGATGCAGACAACGACGGAGAAAGACGACAACGACGGAGAAAGATGACAACGAAGCAAACAACGACGGAGAAAGACGACAACGACAGAGAAAAACTACAACAACGGAGAAAGACGACAACGAAGCAGACAACGACGGAGAAAGACGACAACGAAGACAACGACGGACAAAGACGAAAACGAAGCAGACAACGACGGAGAAAGACGTCAACGATGCAGACAACGACGGAGAAAGACGACAACGAAGCAGACAACGAAGGAGAAAGACGACAACGAAGGAGAAATACTACAACGAAGCAGACAACGACGGAGAAAGACGACAACGACCTAGAAAGACGACAACGAACCAGACAACGACGGAGAAAGACGACGACGAAGCAGACAACGACTGAGAAAGACGACAACGACGGAGAAAGATGACAACGAAGCACACAACGACGGAGAAAGACGACAACGACGGAGAAAGACGACAAGGAAGCAGACAACGACGGAGAAAGACGACAACGACGGAGAAAGACGACAACGACGGAGAAAGAAGACAACGAAGCAGACAACGACAGAGAAAGACGACAACGACGGAGAAAGATGACAACGAAGCAGACAACGACGGAGATATACGACAACGAAGCAGACAACGACGGAGAAAGACGACAACGTCGGAGAAAGACGACAACGAAGCAGACAACGACGGAGAAAGACGACAACGACGAAGAAAGACGACAACGAAGCAGACAACGACGGAGAAAGACGACAACGACGGAGAAAGACGACAACGAATCAGACAACGACGGAGAAAGACGACAACGACGGAGAAAGACAACAAAGATCGAGAAAGACGACAACGAAGCAGACAACGACGGAGAAAGATGACAACGAAGTAGAAATACAACAGTGACGGTGAAAGACAACAACGAAGCAGACAACGACGGAGAAAGACGACAACGACGGAGAAAGACGACAACGAAGCAGACAACGACGGAGAAAGACGACAACGACGGAGAAAGACGACAAGGAAGCAGACAACGACGGAGAAAGACGACAACGACGCAGACAACGACGGAGAAAGACGACAACGAAGCAGACAACGACGGAGAAAGACGACAACGACGGAGAAAACGACAATGAGGCAGACAACGACGGAGAAAGACGACAACGAAGCAGACAACGACAGAGAAATACAACCACGACGGAGAAAGACGACAACGACAGAGAAAGACTACAACGACGGAGAAAGACGACAACGAAGCAGACAACAACGGAGAAAGACGTGAACGATGCAGACAACGACGGAGAAAGACGATAACGAAGCAGACAACGACGGAGAAAGACAACAACTACGGAAAAGACTACAACGAAGTAGACAACGACGGTGAAAGACGACAACGACGGAGAAAGACGACAACGACGGAGAAAGACGACAACGAAGCAGACAACGACGGAGAAAGACGACCACGAAGCAGACAACAACGGAGAAACACGACAACGACGGAGAAAGACGACCACGAAGCAGACAACGACGGAGAAAGATGACCACGAAGCAGACAACGACGGAGAAAGACGACAATGGAGCAGACAACGACGGAGAAAGACTAGAACGAAGCAGACAACGACGGAGAATGACGACAACGACGGAGAAAGACGACAACGAAGCAGACAACGACGGAGAAAGTTGACAACGACAGAGAAATACGACAACGACGGAGAAACACGACAACGAAGCAGACAATGACGGAGAAAGACCACAACGATGGAGAAAGACGACAACGACGGAGAAAGACGACAACGAAGCAGACAACGACGGAGAAAGACGACAACGAAGTAGAAAGACAACAACGACGGAGAAAGACGACAACGAAGCAGACAACGACAGAGATAGACGACAACGAAGCAGACAACGACGGAGAAAGACGACAACGACGGAGAAAGACGACAAGGAAGCAGAAAACTACGGAGAAAGACGACAACGACGGAGAAAGACAACAACGAAGCAGACAAAGACGGAGAAAGACGACCACGACGGAGAAAGAGTCAACGAAGCAGACAACGACGGAGAAAGACCACAACGACGGAGAAAGACGACAACGACGGTGAAAGACGACAACGAAGCAGACAACGATGGAGAAAGAAGACAACGAACCAGACAACGATGGATAAAGACAACAACGACGGAGAAAGACGACAACGACGGAGAAAGACGACAACGAAGCAGACAACGACGGAGAAACACGACAACAAAGCAGACAACGACGGAGAAAGTTGACAACGACAGAGAAATACGACAACGACGGAGAAACACGACAACGAAGCAGACAATGACGGAGAAAGACCACAACGATGGAGAAAGACGACAACGACGGAGAAAGACGACAACGAAGCAGACAACGACGGAGAAAGACGACAACGAAGTAGAAAGACAACAACGACGGAGAAAGACGACAACGAAGCAGACAACGACAGAGATAGACGACAACGAAGCAGACAACGACGGAGAAAGACGACAACGACAGAGAAAGACGACAAGGAAGCAGAAAACGACGGAGAAAGACGACAACGACGGAGAAAGACAACAACGAAGCAGACAACGACGGAGAAAGATGACCACGACGGAGAAAGACGTCAACGAAGCAGACAACGACGGAGAAAGACCACAACGACGGAGAAAGACGACAACGACGGTGAAAGACGACAACGAAGCAGACAACGACGGAGAAAGACGACAACGAACCAGACAACGATGGATAAAGACAACAACGACGGAGAAAGACGACAACGACGGAGAAAGACGACAACGAAGCAGACAACGACGGAGAAACACGAAAACAAAGCAGACAACGACGGAGAAAGACGACAACGACGGAGAAAGACGACAACGACGGAGAAAGACGACAACGAAGCAGACAACAACGGAGAAAGACGACTACGACGGAGAAGGACAATAACAACAGAGAAAGACGACAACGACGGAGAAAGACAACGAAGCAGACAACGACGGAGAAAGACAACAACGACGGAGAAAGACGACAACGAATCAGACAACGTCGGAGAAAGAAGACAACGACGGAGAAATACGACAATGACGGAGAAATTCGATAACGACCGAGAAAGACGACAACGACGGAGAAAGACGACAACGAAGCAGACAACGACGGAGAAAGACGACAACGATGGAGAAAGACGACAACGAAGGAGAAAGACGACAACGAAGCAGACAACGACGGAGAAAGACGACAACGACGGAGAAATACGACAACGAAGCAGACAACGACAGAGAAAGACGACAACGACGGAGAAAGACGACAACGACGGAGAAAGATGACAACGAAGCAGACAACGACGGAGAAAGACGACAACGAACCAGACAACGAAGGATAAAGACGACAACGACGGAGAAAGAGAACAACGACGGACAAAGACGACAACGAAGCAGACAACAACGGAGAAAGATGACAACGACGGAAAAAGACGACACTGAAGCAGACAACGACGGAGAAATACGACAATGACGGAGAAAGACGACAACGACGGTGAAAGACGACAACGAAGCAGACAACGACGGAGAAAGACGACAACGACGGAGAAAGACGACAATTAAGCAGAAGACAGAGAAAGACGACAACGAAGCAGACAACTACGGAGAAATACGACAACGACGGAGAAAGACGACAACGAAGCAAACAACAACGGAGAAAGACGACAACGACAGAGAAAAACTACAACGACGGAGAAAGACGACAACGAAGCAGACAACGACGGAGAAAGACGACAACGAAGACAACGACGGACAAAGACGACAACGAAGCAGACAACGACGGAGAAAGACGTCAACGATGCAGACAACGACGGAGAAAGACGACAACGAAGCAGACAACGACGGAGAAAGACGACAACGAAGCAGAAAACGACGGAGAAATACGACAACGACAGAGAAAGACGACAACGACGGAGAAAGACGACAACGAAGGAGACAACGACGGAGAAAGACGACAACGACGGAGAAAGACGACAACGAAGCAGACAACGACAGAGAAAGACGACAACGACGGATAAAGACGACAACGAAGCAGACAACGACGGAGAAAGACGACAACGACGGAGAAATACGACAACGAAGCAGACAACTAAGTAGAAAGACAACAACGACGGAGAAAGACGACAAAGACGGAGAAAGATGACAACGAAGCAGACAATGACGGAGAAAGACGACAACGACGGAGAAAGACGACAACGACGGAGAAAGACAACAACGAAGCAGACAACGACGGAGAAAGACGACAACGACTGAGAAAGACGACATCGAAGCAGACAACGACAGAGAAAGACGACAACGACGGATAAAAACGACAACGAAGCAGACAATGACGGGGAAAGACGACAACGACGGAGAAATACGACAATGAAGCAGACAAAGACGGAGAAATACGACAACGACGGAGAAAGACGACAACGACGGAGAAAGATGACAACGAAGCAGACAACAACGGAGAAAGACGACAACGAACCAGACAACGATGTATAAAGACGACAACAACGGAGAAAGACGACAACGACGGAGAATGACGACAACGAAGCAGACAACGACGGAGAAAGATGACAACGACGGAAAAAGACGACACCGAAGCATACAACGACGGAGAAATACGACAACGACGGAGAAAGACGACATCGACGGTGAAAGACGACAACGAAGCAGACAACGACGGAGAAAGACGACAACGACGGAGAAAGACGACAACTAAGCAGAAGACGGAGAAAGACGACAATGAAGCAGACAACTACGGAGAAAGACGACAACGACGGAGAAAGACGACAACGAAGCAAACAACTACGGATAAAGACGACAACGACAGAGAAAAACTACAACAACGGAGAAAGACGACAACGAAGCAGACAACGACAGAGAAAGACGACAACGAAGACAACGACGGACAAAGACGACAACGAAGCAGACAACGACGGAGAAAGACGTCAACGATGCAGACAACGACGGAGAAAGACCACAACGAAGCAGACAACGACGGAGAAAGACGACAACGACGGAGAAAGACGACAAGGAAGCAGACAACGTCGGAGAAAGACGACAACGAAGCAGACAACGACGGAGAAATACGACAAAGAAGCAGACAACGACGGAGAAAGACGACAACGACGGAGAAAGATGACAACGAAGCAGACAACGACGGAGAAAGACGACAACGACGGAGAAAGACGACAACGACGGAGAAAGACAACAACGAAGCAGACAACGACGGAGAAAGACGACAACGACGGAGAAATACGACAACGAAGCAGACAACGACGCAGAAAGACGACAACTACGGAGAAAGACGACAACGAACCAGACAACGACGGAGAAAGACGACGACGAAGCAGACAACGACGGAGAAAGACGACAACGACGGAGAAAGATGACAACGAAGCAGACAACGACGGAGAAAGACGACAACGACGGAGAGAGACGACAACGACGGAGAAAGATGACAACGAAGCAGACAACTACGGAGAAAGACGACAACGAACCAGACAACGATGTATAAAGACGACAACGACGGAGAAAGACGACAACGACGGAGAAAGATGACAACGACGGAAAAAGACGACACCGAAGCAGACAACGACGGAGAAATACGACAACGAGGGAGAAAGACGACAACGACGGTGAAAGACGACAACGAAGCAGACAACGACGGAGAAAGACGACAACGAAGACAACGACGGACAAAGACGAAAACGAAGCAGACAACGACGGAGAAAGACGTCAACGATGCAGACAACGACGGAGAAAGACGACAACGACGGATAAAGATGACAACGAAGCAAACAACGACGGAGAAAGACGACAACGACAGAGAAAAACTACAACAACGGAGAAAGACGACAACGAAGCAGACAACGACGGAGAAAGACGACAACGAAGACAACGACGGACAAAGACGAAAACGAAGCAGACAACGACGGAGAAAGACGTCAACGATGCAGACAACGACGGAGAAAGACGACAACGAAGCAGACAACGAAGGAGAAAGACGACAACGAAGGAGAAATACTACAACGAAGCAGACAACGACGGAGAAAGACGACAACGACCTAGAAAGACGACAACGAACCAGACAACGACGGAGAAAGACGACGACGAAGCAGACAACGACTGAGAAAGACGACAACGACGGAGAAAGATGACAACGAAGCACACAACGACGGAGAAAGACGACAACGACGGAGAAAGACGACAAGGAAGCAGACAACGACGGAGAAAGACGACAACGACGGAGAAAGACGACAACGACGGAGAAAGAAGACAACGAAGCAGACAACGACAGAGAAAGACGACAACGACGGAGAAAGATGACAACGAAGCAGACAACGACGGAGATATACGACAACGAAGCAGACAACGACGGAGAAAGACGACAACGTCGGAGAAAGACGACAACGAAGCAGACAACGACGGAGAAAGACGACAACGACGAAGAAAGACGACAACGAAGCAGACAACGACGGAGAAAGACGACAACGACGGAGAAAGACGACAACGAATCAGACAAAGACGGAGAAAGACGACAACGACGGAGAAAGACAACAACGATCGAGAAAGACGACAACGAAGCAGACAACGACGGAGAAAGATGACAACGAAGTAGAAATACAACAGTGACGGTGAAAGACAACAACGAAGCAGACAACGACGGAGAAAGACGACAACGACGGAGAAAGACGACAACGAAGCAGACAACGACGGAGAAAGACGACAACGACGGAGAAAGACGACACGGAAGCAGACAACGACGGAGAAAGACGACAACGACGCAGACAACGACGGAGAAAGACGACAACGAAGCAGACAACGACGGAGAAAGACGACAACGACGGAGAAAACGACAATGAGGCAGACAACGACGGAGAAAGACGACAACGAAGCAGACAACGACAGAGAAATACAACCACGACGGAGAAAGACGACAACGACAGAGAAAGACTACAACGACGGAGAAAGACGACAACGAAGCAGACAACAACGGAGAAAGACGTGAACGATTGAGACAACGACGGAGAAAGACGACAACGAAGCAGACAACGACGGAGAAAGACGACAACGACGGAAAAGACTACAACGAAGCAGACAACGACGGTGAAAGACGACAACGACGGAGAAAGACGACAACGACGGAGAAAGACGACAACGAAGCAGACAACGACGGAGAAAGACGACAACGACGGAGAAATATGACAACGAAGCAGAAAACGACGGAGAAAGACGACAACGACGGAGAAAGACGACAACGACGGAGAAAGATGACAACGAAGCAGACAACGACGGAGAAAGACGACAACGACGGAGAAAGACGACAACGAAGCAGACAACGACGGAGAAAGACGACAACGACGGAGAAAGACGACAACGAAGCAGACAACGACAGAGAAAGACGACAACGACGGATAAAGACGACAACGAAGCAGACAACGACGTAGAAAGACGACAACGACGGAGAAATACGACAACGAAGCAGACAACGACGGAGAAAGACGACAACGACGGAGAGAGACGACAACGACGGAGAAAGATGACAACGAAGCAGACAACGACGGAGAAAGACGACAACGAACCAGACAACGATGGATAAAGACGACAACGACGGAGAAAGACGACAACGATGAGAAAGAAGACAACGAAGCAGACAACGACGGATAAAGATGACAACGACGGAAAAAGACGACACCGAAGCAGACAACAACGGAGAAATACGACAACGACGGAGAAAGATGACAACGACGGTGAAAGACGACAACGAAGCAGACAACGACGGAGAAAGACGACAACGACGGAGAAAGACGACAACTAAGCAGAAGACGGAGAAAGACGACAACGACGGAGAAAGACGACAACGAAGCAAACAACGACGGAGAAAGACGACAACGACGGAGAAAGACGACAACGAAGCAGACAACGACAGAGAAAGACGACAACGACGGATAAAGACGACAACGAAGCAGACAACGACGGAGAAAGACGACAACGACGGAGAAATACGACAACGAAGCAGACAACGACGGAGAAAGACGACAACGACGGAGAGAGACGACAACGACGGAGAAAGATGACAACGAAGCAGACAACGACGGAGAAAGACGACAACGAACCAGACAACGATGGATAAAGACGACAACGACGGAGAAAGACGACAACGATGGAGAAAGACGACAACGAAGCAGACAACGATGGAGAAAGATGACAACGACGGAAAAAGACGACACCGAAGCAGACAACAACGGAGAAATACGACAACGACGGAGATAGACGACAACGACGGTGAAAGACGACAACGAAGCAGACAACGACGGAGAAAGACGACAACGACGGAGAAAGACGACAACTAAGCAGAAGACGGAGAAAGACGACAACGACGGAGAAAGACGACAACGAAGCAAACAACGACGGAGAAAGACGACAACGACAGAGAAAAAATACAACGACGGAGAAAGACGACAACGAAGCAGACAACGACGGAGAAAGACGACAACGAAGACAACGACGGACAAAGATGACAACGAAGCAGACAACGACGGAGAAAGAAGTCAACGATGCAGACAACGACGGAGAAAGACGACAACGAAGCAGACAACGACGGAGAAAGATGACAACGACGGAAAAAGACGACACCGAAGCAGACAACAACGGAGAAATACGACAACGACGGAGAAAGACGACAACGACGGTGAAAGACGACAACGAAGCAGACAACGACGGAGAAAGACGACAACGACGGAGAAAGACGACAACTAAGCAGAAGACGGAGAAAGACGACAACGACGGAGAAAGACGACAACGAAGCAAACAACGACGGAGAAAGACGACAACGACAGAGAAAAAATACAACGACGGAGAAAGACGACAACGAAGCAGACAACGACGGAGAAAGACGACAACGAAGACAACGACGGACAAAGACGACAACGAAGCAGACAACGACGGAGAAAGAAGTCAGCGATGCAGACAACGACGGAGAAAGACGACAAAGAAGCAGACAACGACGGAGAAAGACGACAACGAAGCAGACAACGACGGAGAAAGACGACAACGACGGAGAAAGATGACAAGGAAGCAGACAACGACGGAGAAAGACGACAAAGAAGCAGACAACGACGGAGAAAGACGACAACGACGGAGAAAGATGACAACGAAGCAGACAACGACGGAGAAAGACGACAACGACGGAGAAAGACGACAACGACGGAGAAAGACAACAACGAATCAGACAACGACGGAGAAAGACGACAACGACGGAGAAATACGACAACGAAGCAGACAACGACGGAGAAAGACGACAACGACGGAGAAAGAAGACAACAAACCAGACAACGACGGAGAAAGACGACGACGAAGCAGACAACGACGGAGAAAGACGACAACGACGGAGAAAGATGACAACGAAGCAGACAACGACGGAGAAAGACGACAACGACGGAGAAAGACGACAAGGAAGCAGACAACGACGGAGAAAGACGACAACGACGGAGAAAGACGACAACGACGGAGAAAGAAGACAACGAAGCAGACAACGACAGAGAAAGACGACAACGACGGAGAAAGATGACAACGAAGCAGACAACGACGGAGATAGACGACAACGAAGCAGACAACGACGGAGAATTACGACAACGTCGGAGAAAGACGACAACGAAGCAGACAACGACGGAGAAAGACGACAACGACGAAGAAAGACGACAACGAAGCAGACAACGACGGAGAAAGACGACAACGACGGAGAAAGACGACAACGAATCAGACAACGACGGAGAAAGACGACAACGACGGAGAAATACAACAGTGACGGTGAAAGACAACAACGAAGCAGACAATGACGGAGAAAGACGACAACGACGGAGAAAGACAACAACGACTGTGAAAGACGATAAAGACGGAGAAAGACGACAACGAAGCAGACAACGACGGAGAAAGACGACAACGAAGCAGACAACGACGGAGAAAGACGACAACGAAGAAGACAACGAAGGAGAAAGACGACAAGGAAGCAGACAACGACGGAGAAAGACGACAACGACGCAGACAACGACGGAGAAAGACGACAACGAATCAGACAACGACGGAGAAAGACGACAAAGACGCAGACAACGACGGAGAAAGACGACAACGAAGCAGACAACGACGGAGAAAGACGACAACGACGGAGAAAAACGACAAGGAGTCAGACAACGACGGAGAAAGACGACAACGACGGAGAAATGCGACAACGACAGAGAAAGATGACAACGAAGCAGACAACGACGGAGAAAAACCACAACGACGGAGAAAGACGACAACGACGGAGAAAGACAACAACGAAGCAGACAACGATGGAGAAAGACGACAACGACGGAGAAAGAGGACAACGAAGCAGACAACGACAGAGAAAGACAACAACGACGGAGAAAGACGACAACGAAGCAGACAATGACAGAGAAAGACGACAACGACGGAGAAATACAACAACGAAGCAGACAACAACGGAGAAAGACGACAACGACGGAGAAAGACGACAACGACGGAGAAAGATGACAACGAAGCAGACAACGACGGAGAAAGACGACAACGAACCAGACAACGATGGATAAAGACGACAACGACGGAGAAAGACGACAAGAACGGAGAAAGACGACAACGAAGCAGACAACGACGGAGAAAGATGACAACGACTGAAAAAGACGACACCGAAGCAGACAACGACGGAGAAATACGACAACGACGGAGAAAGACGACAACGACGGAGAAAGACGACAACTAAGCAGAAGACGGAGAAAGACGACAACGAAGCAGACAACTACGGAGAAAGACGACAACGACGGAGAAAGACGACAACGAAGCAAACAACGACGGAGAAAGACGACAACGACAGAGAAAAACTACAACGACGGAGAAAGACGACAACGAAGCAGACAACGACGGAGAAAGACGACAACGAAGACAACGACGGACAAAGACGACAACGAAGCAGACAACGACGGAGAAAGACGACAACGACTGAGAAAGACGACAACGAAGCAGACAACGACGGATAAAGACGACAACGAAGCAGACAACGACGGAGAAAGACGACAACGACGGAGAAAGATGCCAACGAAGCAGACAACGACGGAGAAAGACGACAACGACGGAGAAAGACGACAAGGAAGCAGACAACGACGGAGAAAGACGACAACGACGGAGAAAGACGACAACGATGGAGAAAGAAGACAACGAAGCAGATAACGAAAGAGAAAGACGACAACGACGGAGAAAGATGACAACGAAGCAGACAACGACGGAGATAGACGACACCGAAGCAGACAACGACGGAGAAAGACGACAACGTCGGAGAAAGACGACAACGACGGTGAAAGACGACAATGAAGCAGACAACGACGGAGAAAGACGACAACGACGGAGAAAGACGACAACTAAGCAGAAGACGGAGAAAGACGACAACGAAGCAGACAACTACGGAGAAAGACGACAACGACGGAGAAAGACGACAACGAAGCAAACAACGACGGAGAAAGACGACAACGACAGAGAAAAACTACAACGACGGAGAAAGACGACAACGAAGAAGACAACTACGGAGAAAGACGACAACGAAGACAACGACGGACAAAGACGACAACGAAGCAGACAACGACGGAGAAAGACGACAACGAAGCAGACAACGACGGAGAAAGACGACAATGAAGCAGACAACGACGGAGAAATACGACAACGAAGCAGACAACGACGGAGAAATACGACAACGACGGAGAAAGACGACAACGATGGAGAAAGAAGACAACGAAGCAGCCAACGACGGAGAAAGACGACAACGACGGAGAAAGACGACAACGAAGCAGACAACGACAGAGAAAGACGATAACGACGGATAAAGACGACAACGAAGCAGACAACGACGGAGAAAGACGACAACGACGGAGAAATATGACAACGAAGCAGACAACGAAGGAGAAAGATGACAACGACGGAGAAAGACGACAACGACGGAGAAAGATGACAACGAAGCAGACAACGACGGAGAAAGACGACAACGACGGAGAAAGACGACAACGAAGCAGACAACG
Organism: Gallinula chloropus; assembly: GCF_964237585.1. Taxonomy (NCBI): domain Eukaryota; kingdom Metazoa; phylum Chordata; class Aves; order Gruiformes; family Rallidae; genus Gallinula; species Gallinula chloropus. The sequence continues at coordinate 1,099,881 of NW_028168691.1, forward strand.
ACGGAGAAAGACGACAACGAAGCAGACAACGACGGAGAAAGACGACAACGACGGAGAAAGACGACAACGAAGCAGACAACAACAGAGAAAGACGACAACGACGGATAAAGACGACAACGAAGCAGACAACGACGGAGAAAGACGACAACGACGGAGAAATACGACAACGAAGCAGACAACGAAGGAGAAAGACGACAACGACGGAGATAGACGACAACGACGGAGAAAGATGACAATGAAGCAGACAACGACGGAGAAAGACGACAACGAACCAGACAACGATGGATAAAGACGACAACGACGGAGAAAAACGACAACGATGGAGAAAGACGACAACGAAGCACACAACGACGGAGAAAGATGACAACGACGGAAAAAGACGACACCGAAGCAGACAACAACGGAGAAATACGACAACGACGGAGAAAGACGACAACGACGGTGAAAGACGACAACGAAGCAGACAACGACGGAGAAAGACGACAACGAAGCAGAAAACGACGGAGATAGACGACACCGAAGCAGACAACGACGGAGAAAGACGACAACGTCGGAGAAAGACGACAACGACGGTGAAAGACGACAACGAAGCAGACAACGACGGAGAAAGACGACAACGACGGAGAAAGACGACAACTAAGCAGAAGACGGAGAAAGACGACAAAGAAGCAGACAACTACGGAGAAAGACGACAACGACGGTGAAAGACGACAACGAAGCAAACAACGACGGAGAAAGACGACAACGACAGAGAAAAACTACAACGACGGAGAAAGACGACAACGAAGAAGACAACTACGGAGAAAGACGACAACGAAGACAACGACGGACAAAGACGACAACGAAGCAGACAACGACGGAGAAAGACGACAACGAAGCAGACAACGACGGAGAAATACGACAACGAAGCAGACAACGACGGAGAAATACGACAACGACGGAGAAAGACGACAACGATGGAGAAAGAAGACAACGAAGCAGCCAACGACGGAGAAAGACGACAACGACGGAGAAAGACGACAACGAAACAGACAACGACAGAGAAAGACGATAACGACGGATAAAGACGACAACGAAGCAGACAACGACGGAGAAAGACGACAACGACGGAGAAATATGACAACGAAGCAGACAACGACGGAGAAAGACGACAACGACGGAGAAAGAAGACAACGACGGAGAAATATGACAACGAAGCAGACAACAACGGAGAAAGACGACAACGACGGAGAAAGACGACAACGAAGCAGACAACGACGGAGAAAGATGACAACGAAGCAGACAACGACGGAGAAAGACGACAACGACGGAGAAAGACGACAACGAAGCAGACAACGACAGAGAAAGATGACAACGACGGATAAAGACGACAACGAAGCAGACAACGACCGAGAAAGACGACAACGACGGAGAAATACGACAACGAAGCAGACAACGACGGAGAAAGACGACAACGACGGAGATAGACGACAACGACGGAGAAAGATGACAACGAAGCAGACAACGACGGAGAAAGACGACAACGAACCAGACAACGATGGATAAAGACGACAACGACGGAGAAAGACGACAACGATGGAGAAAGACGACAACGAAGCAGACAACGACGGTGAAAGACGACAACGACGGAGAAAGACGACACCGAAGCAGACAACAACGGAGAAATACGACAACGAAGCAGAAAACGACGGAGATAGACGACACCGAAGCAGACAACGACGGAGAAAGACGACAACGTCGGAGAAAGACGACAACGACGGTGAAAGACGACAAGGAAGCAGACAACGACGGAGAAAGTCGACAACGACGGAGAAAGACGACAACTAAGCAGAAGACGGAGAAAGACGACAACGAAGCAGACAACGACGGAGAAAGACGACAACGACGGAGAAAGACGACAACGAAGCAAACAACGACGGAGAAAGACGACAACGACAGAGAAAAACTACAACGACGGAGAAAGACGACAACGAAGAAGACAACTACGGAGAAAGACGACAACGAAGACAACGACGGACAAAAACGACAACGAAGCAGACAACGACGGAGAAAGACGACAACGAAGCAGACAACGACGGAGAAATACGACAACGAAGCAGACAACGACGGAGAAATACGACAACGACGGAGAAAGACGACAACGATGGAGAAAGAAGACAACGAAGCAGCCAACGACGGAGAAAGACGACAACGACGGAGAAAGACGACAACGAAGCAGACAACGACAGAGAAAGACGATAACGACGGATAAAGACGACAACGAAGCAGACAACGACGGAGAAAGACGACAACGACGGAGAAAGACGACAACGACGGAGAAAGATGACAACGAAGCAGACAACGACGGAGAAAGACGACAACGACGGAGAAAGACGACAACGAAGCAGACAACGACGGAGAAAGACGACAACGACGGAGAAAGACGACAACGAAGCAGACAACGACAGAGAAAGACGACAACGACGGATAAAGACGACAACGAAGCAGACAACGACGTAGAAAGACGACAACGACGGAGAAATACGACAACGAAGCAGACAACGACGGAGAAAGACGACAACGACGGAGAGAGACGACAACGACGGAGAAAGATGACAACGAAGCAGACAACGACGGATAAACACGACAACGAACCAGACAACGATGGATAAAGACGACAACGACGGAGAAAGACGACAACGATGGAGAAAGAAGACAACGAAGCAGACAACGACGGAGAAAGATGACAACGACGGAAAAAGACGACACCGAAGCAGACAACAACGGAGAAATACGACAACGACGGAGAAAGATGACAACGACGGTGAAAGACGACAACGAAGCAGACAACGACGGAGAAAGACGACAACGACGGAGAAAGACGACAACTAAGCAGAAGACGGAGAAAGACGACAACGACGGAGAAAGACGACAACGAAGCAAACAACGACGGAGAAAGACGACAACGACGGAGAAAGACGACAACGAAGCAGACAACGACAGAGAAAGACGACAACGACGGATAAAGACGACAACGAAGCAGACAACGACGGAGAAAGACGACAACGACGGAGAGAGACGACAACGACGGAGAAAGATGACAACGAAGCAGACAACGACGGAGAAAGACGACAACGAACCAGACAACGATGGATAAAGACGACAACGACGGAGAAAGACGACAACGATGGAGAAAGACGACAACGAAGCAGACAACGACGGAGAAAGATGACAACGACGGAAAAAGACGACACCGAAGCAGACAACAACGGAGAAATACGACAACGACGGAGATAGACGACAACGACGGTGAAAGACGACAACGAAGCAGACAACGACGGAGAAAGACGACAACGACGGAGAAAGACGACAACTAAGCAAACAACGACGGAGAAAGACGACAACGAAGACAACGACGGACAAAGACGACAACGAAGCAGACAACGACGGAGAAAGAAGTCAACGATGCAGACAACGACGGAGAAAGACGACAACGAAGCAGACAACGACGGAGAAAGATGACAACGACGGAAAAAGACGACACCGAAGCAGACAACAACGGAGAAATACGACAACGACGGAGAAAGACGACAACGACGGTGAAAGACGACAACGAGGCAGACAACGACGGAGAAAGACGACAACGACGGAGAAAGACGACAACTAAGCAGAAGACGGAGAAAGACGACAACGACGGAGAAAGACGACAACGAAGCAAACAACGACGGAGAAAGACGACAACGACAGAGAAAAAATACAACGACGGAGAAAGACGACAACGAAGCAGACAACGACGGAGAAAGACGACAACGAAGACAACGACGGACAAAGACGACAACGAAGCAGACAACGACGGAGAAAGAAGTCAACGATGCAGACAACGACGGAGAAAGACGACAAAGAAGCAGACAACGACGGAGAAAGACGACAACGAAGCAGACAACGACGGAGAAAGACGACAACGACGGAGAAAGACGACAAGGAAGCAGACAACGACGGAGAAAGACGACAAAGAAGCAGACAACGACGGAGAAAGACGACAACGACGGAGAAAGATGACAACGAAGCAGACAACGACGGAGAAAGACGACAACGACGGAGAAAGACGACAACGACAGGGAAAAACAACAACGAATCAGACAACGACGGAGAAAGACGACAACGACGGAGAAATACGACAACGAAGCAGACAACGACGGAGAAAGACGACAACGACGGAGAAAGACGACAACAAACCAGACAACGACGGAGAAAGACGACGACGAAGCAGACAACGACGGAGAAAGACGACAACGACGGAGAAAGATGACAACGAAGCAGACAACGACGGAGAAAGACGACAACGACGGAGAAAGACGACAAGGAAGCAGACAACGACGGAGAAAGACGACAACGACGGAGAAAGACGACAACGACGGAGAAAGAAGACAACGAAGCAGACAACGACAGAGAAAGACGACAACGATGGAGAAAGATGACAACGAAGCAGACAACGACGGAGATAGACGACAACGAAGCAGACAACGACGGAGAATTACGACAACGTCGGAGAAAGACGACAACGAAGCAGACAACGACGGAGAAAGACGACAACGACGAAGAAAGACGACAACGAAGCAGACAACGACGGAGAAAGACGACAACGACGGAGAAAGACGACAACGAATCAGACAACGACGGAGAAAGACGACAACGAAGTAGAAATACAACAGTGACGGTGAAAGACAACAACGAAGCAGACAATGACGGAGAAAGACGACAACGACGGAGAAAGACAACAACGACTGTGAAAGACGATAAAGACGGAGAAAGACGACAAAGAAGCAGACAACGACGGAGAAAGACGACAACGAAGCAGACAACGACGGAGAAAGACGACAACGAAGAAGACAACGAAGGAGAAAGACGACAAGGAAGCAGACAACGACGGAGAAAGACGACAACGACGCAGACAACGACGGAGAAAGACGACAACGAATCAGACAACGACGGAGAAAGACGACAAAGACGCAGACAACGACGGAGAAAGACGACAACGAAGCAGACAACGACGGAGAAAGACGACAACGACGGAGAAAAACGACAAGGAGTCAGACAACGACGGAGAAAGACGACAACGACGGAGAAATGCGACAACGACAGAGAAAGATGACAACGAAGCAGACAACGACGGAGAAAAACCACAACGACGGAGAAAGACGACAACGACGGAGAAAGACAACAACGAAGCAGACAACGACGGAGAAAGACGACAACGACGGAGAAAGAGGACAACGAAGCAGACAACGACAGAGAAAGACAACAACGACGGAGAAAGACGACAACGAAGCAGACAATGACAGAGAAAGACGACAACGACGGAGAAATACAACAACGAAGCAGACAACAACGGAGAAAGACGACAACGACGGAGAAAGACGACAACGACGGAGAAAGATGACAACGAAGTAGACAACGACGGAGAAAGAGGACAACGAACCAGACAACGATGGATAAAGACGACAACGACGGAGAAAGACGACAAGAACGGAGAAAGACGACAACGAAGCAGACAACGACGGAGAAAGATGACAACGACTGAAAAAGACGACACCGAAGCAGACAACGACGGAGAAATACAACAACGACGGAGAAACACGACAACGACGGAGAAAGACGACAACTAAGCAGAAGACGGAGAAAGACGACAACGAAACAGACAACTACGGAGAAAGACGACAACGACGGAGAAAGACGACAACGAAGCAAACAACGACGGAGAAAGACGACAACGACAGAGAAAAACTACAATGACGGAGAAAGACGACAACGAAGCAGACAACGACGGAGAAAGACGACAACGAAGACAACGACGGACAAAGACGACAACGAAGCAGACAACGACGGAGAAAGACGACAACGACTGAGAAAGACGACAACGAAGCAGACAACGACGGAGAAAGACGACAACGAAGCAGACAACGACGGAGAAAGACGACAACGACGGAGAAAGATGCCAACGAAGCAGACAACGACGGAGAAAGAAGACAACGACGGAGAAAGACGACAAGGAAGCAGACAACGACGGAGAAAGACGACAACGACGGAGAAAGACGACAACGATGGAGAAAGAAGACAACGAAGCAGATAACGAAAGAGAAAGACGACAACGACGGAGAAAGATGACAACGAAGCAGACAACGACGGAGATAGACGACACCGAAGCAGACAACGACGGAGAAAGACGACAACGTCGGAGAAAGACGACAACGACGGTGAAAGACGACAATGAAGCAGACAACGACGGAGAAAGACGACAACGACGGAGAAAGACGACAACTAAGCAGAAGACGGAGAAAGACGACAACGAAGCAGACAACTACGGAGAAAGACGACAACGACGGAGAAAGACGACAACGAAGCAAACAACGACGGAGAAAGACGACAACGACAGAGAAAAACTACAACGACGGAGAAAGACGACAACGAAGAAGACAACTACGGAGAAAGACGACAACGAAGACAACGACGGACAAAGACGACAACGAAGCAGACAACGACGGAGAAAGACGACAACGAAGCAGACAACGACGGAGAAATACGACAACGAAGCAGACAACGACGGAGAAATACGACAACGACGGATAAAGACGACAACGATGGAGAAAGAAGACAACGAAGCAGCCAACGACGGAGAAAGACGACAACGACGGAGAAAGACGACAACGAAGCAGACAACGACAGAGAAAGACGATAACGACGGATAAAGACGACAACGAAGCAGACAACGACGGAGAAAGACGACAACGACGGAGAAATATGACAACGAAGCAGACAACGAAGGAGAAAGATGACAACGACGGAGAAAGACGACAACGACGGAGAAAGATGACAACGAAGCAGACAACGACGGAGAAAGACGACAACGACGGAGAAAGACGACAACGAAGCAGACAACGACGGAGACAGACGACAACGAAGCAGACATCGACGGATAAAGACGACAACGACGGAGAAAGACGACAACGAAGCAGACAACGACAGAGAAAGACGACAACGACGGATAAAGACGACAACGAAGCAGACAACGACGGAGAAAGACGACAACGACGGAGAAATACGACAACGAAGCAGACAACGACGGAGAAAGACGACAACGACGGAGATAGACGACAACGACGGAGAAAGATGACAACGAAGCAGACAACGACGGAGAAAGACGACAACGAACCAGACAACGATGGATAAAGACGACAACGACGGAGAAAGACGACAACGACGGTGAAAGACGACAACGAAGCAGACAACGACGGAGAAAGACGACAACGACGGAGAAAGACGACAACTAAGCAGAAGACGGAGAAAGACGACAACGACAGAGAAAAACTACAACGACGGAGAAAGACGACAACGAAGCAGACAACGACGGAGAAAGACGACAACGAAGACAACGACGGACAAAGACGACAACGAAGCAGACAACGACGGAGAAAGAAGTCAACGATGCAGACAACGACGGAGAAAGACGACAACGAAGCAGACAACGACGGAGAAAGACGACAACGAAGCAGACAACGACGGAGAAAGACGACAACGACGGAGAAAGACGACAAGGAAGCAGACAACGACGGAGAAAGACGACAAAGAAGCAGACAACGACGGAGAAAGACGACAACGACGGAGAAAGATGACAACGAAGCAGACAACGACGGAGAAAGACGACAACGACGGAGAAAGACGACAACGACGGAGAAAGACAACAACGAAGCAGACAACGACGGAGAAAGACGACAACGACGGAGAAATACGACAACGAAGCAGACAACGACGGAGAAAGACGACAACGACGGAGAAAGACGACAACGAACCAGACAACGACGGAGAAAGACGACGACGAAGCAGACAACGACGGAGAAAGACGACAACGACGGAGAAAGATGACAACGAAGCAGACAACGACAGAGAAAGACAACAACGACGGAGAAAGACGACAAGGAAGCAGACAACGACGGAGAAAGACGACAACGACGGAGAAAGACGACAACGACGGAGAAAGAAGACAACGAAGCAGACAACGACAGAGAAAGATGACAAAGACGGAGAAAGATGACAACGAAGCAGACAACGACGGAGATAGAGGACAACGAAGCAGACAACGACGGAGAATTACGACAACGTCGGAGAAAGACGACAACGAAGCAGACAACGACGGAGAAAGACGACAACGACGAAGAAAGACGACAACGAAGCAGACAACGACGGAGAAAGACGACAACGACGGAGAAAGACGACAACGAATCAGACAACGACGGAGAAAGACGACAACGAAGTAGAAATACAACAGTGACGGTGAAAGACAACAACGAAGCAGACAACGACGGAGAAAGACGACAACGACGGAGAAAGACGACAAGGAAGCAGACAACGACGGAGAAAGACGACAACGACGCAGACAACGACGGAGAAAGACGACAACGAAGCAGACAACGACGGAGAAAGACGACAACGACGCAGACAACGACGGAGAATGACGACTACGACGGAGAAAACGACAAGGAGGCAGACAACGACGGAGAAAGACGACAACGAAGCAGACAACGACGGAGAAAGACGACAACGACGGAGAAAGACGACAACGACGGAGAAAGACGACAACGAAGCAGACAACGACGGAGAAAGACGACAACGACGGAGAAAGACGACAACGAAGCAGACAACGACAGAGAAAGACGACAACGACGGATAAAGACGACAACGAAGCAGACAACGACGGAGAAAGACGACAACGACGGAGAAATACGACAACGAAGCAGACAACGACGGGAAAGTCGACAACGACGGAGAGAGACGACAACGACGGAGAAAGACGACAACGAAGCAGACAACGACGGAGAAAGACGACAACGAACCAGACAACGATGGATAAAGACGACAACGACGGAGAAAGACGACAACAACGGAGAAAGATGACAACGACGGATAAAGACGACAACGAAGCAGACAACGACGGAGAAATACGACAACGACGGAGAAAGACGACAACGACGGTGAAAGACGACAACGAAGCAGACAACGACGGAGAAAGACGACAACGACGGAGAAAGACGACAACTAAGCAAAAGACGGAGAAAGACGACAACGAAGCAGACAACTACGGAGAAAGACGACAACGACGGAGAAAGATGACAACGAAGCAAACAACGACGGAGAAAGACGACAAAGACAGAGAAAAACTACAACAACGGAGAAAGACGACAACGAAGCAGACAACGACGGAGAAAGACGACAACGAAGACAACGACGGACAAAGACGACAACGAATCAGACAACGACGGAGAAAGACGTCAACGATGCAGACAACGACGGAGAAAGACGACAACGAAGCAGACAACGAAGGAGAAAGACGACAACGACAGAGAAAAACTACAACGACGGAGAAAGACGACAACGAAGAAGACAACTACGGAGAAAGACGACAACGAATACAACGACGGACAAAGACGACAACGAAGCAGACAACGACGGAGAAAGACGACAACGAAGCAGACAACGACGGAGAAATACGACAACGAAGCAGACAACGACGGAGAAATACGACAACGACGGAGAAAGACGACAACGATGGAGAAAGAAGACAACGAAGCAGCCAACGACGGAGAAAGACGACAACGACGGAGAAAGACGACAACGAAGCAGACATCGACAGAGAAAGACGATAACGACGGATAAAGACGACAACGAAGCAGACAACGACAGAGAAAGACGACAACGACGGATAAAGACGACAACGAAGCAGACAACTACGTAGAAAGACGACAACGACGGAGAAATACGACAACGAAGCAGACAACGACGGAGAAAGACGACAACGACGGAGAGAGACGACAACGACGGAGAAAGATGACAACGAAGCAGACAACGACGGAGAAACACGACAACGAACCAGACAACGATGGATAAAGACGACAACGACGGAGAAAGACGACAACGATGGAGAAAGAAGACAACGAAGCAGACAACGACGGAGAAAGATGACAACGACGGAAAAAGACGACACCGAAGCAGACAACAACGGAGAAATACGACAACGACGGAGAAAGATGACAACGACGGTGAAAGACGACAACGAAGCAGACAACGACGGAGAAAGACGACAACGACGGAGAAAGACGACAACTAAGCAGAAGACGGAGAAAGACGACAACGACGGAGAAAGACGACAACGAAGCAGACAACGACGGAGAAAGACGACAACGACGGAGAAAGACGACAACGAAGCAGACAACGACAGAGAAAGACGACAACGACGGATAAAGACGACAACGAAGCAGACAACGACGGAGAAAGACGACAACGACGGAGAAATACGACAACGAAGCAGACAACGACGGAGAAAGACGACAACGACGGAGAGAGACGACAACGACGGAGAAAGATGACAACGAAGCAGACAACGACGGAGAAAGACGACAACGAACCAGACAACGATGGATAAAGACGACAACGACGGAGAAAGACGACAACGATGGAGAAAGACGACAACGAAGCAGACAACGACGGAGAAAGATGACAACGACGGAAAAAGACGACACCGAAGCAGACAACAACGGAGAAATACGACAACGACGGAGATAGACGACAACGACGGTGAAAGACGACAACGAATCAGACAACGACGGAGAAAGACGACAACGACGGAGAAAGACGACAACTAAGCAAACAACGACGGAGAAAGACGACAACGACAGAGAAAAAATACTACGACGGAGAAAGACGACAACGAAGCAGACAACGAAGGAGAAAGACGACAACGAAGACAACGACGGAGAAAGACGACAACGAAGCAGACAACAACGGAGAAAGAAGTCAACGATGCAGACAACGACGGAGAAAGACGACAACGAAGCAGACAACGACGGAGAAAGATGACAACGACGGAAAAAGACGACACCGAAGCAGACAACAACGGAGAAATACGACAACGACGGAGAAAGACGACAACGACGTTGAAAGACGACAACGAAGCAGACAACGACGGAGAAAGACGACAACGACGGAGAAAGACGACAACTAAGCAGAAGACGGAGAAAGACGACAACGACGGAGAAAGACGACAACGAAGCAAACAACGACGGAGAAAGACGACAACGACAGAGAAAAACTACAACGACGGAGAAAGACGACAACGAAGCAGACAACGACGGTGAAAGACGACAACGAAGACAACGACGGACAAAGACGACAACGAAGCAGACAACGACGGAGAAAGACGTCAACGATGCAGACAACGACGGAGAAAGAAGACAACGAAGCAGACAACGACGGAGAAAGACGACAACGAAGCAGACAACGACGGAGAAAGACGACAACGACGGAGAAAGACGACAAGGAAGCAGACAACGACGGAGAAAGACGACAAAGAAGCAGACAACGACGGAGAAAGACGACAACGACGGAGAAAGATGACAACGAAGCAGACAACGACGGAGAAAGACGACAACGACGGAGAAACACGACAACGACGGAGAAAGACGACGACGAAGCAGACAACGACGGAGAAAGACGACAATGACGGAGAAAGATGACAACGAAGCAGACAACGACTGTGAAAGACGATAACGACGGAGAAAGACGACAAGGAAGCAGACAACGACGGAGAAAGACGACAACGACGGTGAGAGACGACAACGACGGAGAAAGAAGACAACGAAGCAGACAACGACAGAGAAAGACGACAACGACGGAGAAAGATGACAACGAAGCAGACAACGACGGAGATAGACGACAACGAAGCAGACAACGACGGAGAATTACGACAACGTCGGAGAAAGACGACAACGAAGCAGACAACGACGGAGAAAGACGACAACGACGAATAAAGACGACAACGAAGCAGACAACGACGGAGAAAGACGACAACGACGGAGAAAGACGACAACGAATCAGACAACGATGGAGAAAGACGACAACGAAGTAGAAATACAACAGTGACGGTGAAAGACAACAACGAAGCAGACAACGAAGAAGAAAGACGACAACGACGGAGAAAGACGACAAGGAAGCAGACAACGACGGAGAAAGACGACAACGACGGAGAAAGACGACAAGGAAGCAGACAACGACGGACAAAGACGACAACGAAGCAGACAACGACGGAGAAAGACGTCAACGATGCAGACAACGACGGAGAAAGACGACAACGAAGCAGACAGCGACGGAGAAAGACGACAACGAAGCAGACAACGACGGAGAAAGACGACAACGACGGAGAAAGACGACAAGGAAGCAGACAACGACGGAGAAAGACGACAAAGAAGCAGACAACGACGGAGAAAGACGACAACGACGGAGAAAGATGACAACGAAGCAGACAACGACGGAGAAAGACGACAACGACGGAGAAACACGACAACGACGGAGAAAGACAACAACGAAGCAGACAACGACGGAGAAAGACGACAACGACGGAGAAATACGACAACGAAGCAGACAACGACGGAGAAAGACGACAACGACGGAGAAAGACGACAACAAACCAGACAACGACGGAGAAAGACGACGACGAAGCAGACAACGACGGAGAAAGACGACAACGACGGAGAAAGATGACAACGAAGCAGACAACGACGGTGAAAGACGATAACGACGGAGAAAGACGACAAGGAAGCAGACAACGACGGAGAAAGACGACAACGACGGAGAAAGACGACAACGACGGAGAAAGAAGACAACGAAGCAGACAACGACAGAGAAAGACGACAACGACGGAGAAAGATGACAACGAAGCAGACAACGACGGAGATAGACGACAACGAAGCAGACAACGACGGAGAATTACGACAACGTCGGAGAAAGACGACAACGAAGCAGACAACGATGGAGAAAGACGACAACGACAAATAAAGACGACAACGAAGCAGACAACGACGGAGAAAGACGACAACGACGGAGAAAGACGACAACGAATCAGACAACGACGGAGAAAGACGACAACGAAGTAGAAATACAACAGTGACGGTGAAAGACAACAACGAAGCAGACAACGAAGAAGAAAGACGACAAGGACGGAGAAAGACGACAAGGAATCAGACAACGACGGAGAAAGACGACAACGACGGAGAAAGACGACAACGAAGCAGACAACGACGTATAAAGACGACAACGACGGAGAAAGACGACAAGGAAGCAGACAACGACGGAGAAAGACGACAACGACGGAGAAAGACGACAACGATGGAGAAAGAAGACAACGAAGCAGATAACGAAAGAGATAGACGACAACGACGGAGAAAGATGACAACGAAGCAGACAACGACGGAGATAGACGACACCGAAGCAGACAACGACGGAGAAAGACGACAACGTCGGAGAAAGACGACAACGACGGTGAAAGACGACAACGAAGCAGAAGACGGAGAAAGACGACAACGAAGCAGACAACTACGGAGAAAGACGACAACGACGGAGAAAGACGACAACGAAGGAAACAACGACGGAGAAAGACGACAACGACAGAGAAAAACTACAACGACGGAGAAAGACGACAACGAAGAAGACAACTACGGAGAAAGACGACAACGAAGACAACGACGGACAAAGACGACAACGAAGCAGACAAAGACGGAGAAAGACGACAACGAAGCAGACAACGACAGAGAAATACAACAACGACGGAGAAAGACGACAACGACAGAGAAAGACTACAACGACGGAGAAAGACGACAACGAAGCAGACAACGACGGAGAAAGACGTGAACGATGCAGACAACGACGGAGAAAGACGACAACGAAGCAGACAACGACGGAGAAAGACGACAACGACGGAAAAGACGACAACAAAGCAGACAACGACGGTGAAAGACGACAACGACGGAGAAAGACGACAACGACGGAGAAAGACGACAACGAAGCAGACAACGACGGAGAAAGACGACCACGAAGCAGACAACAACGGAGAAACACGACAACGACGGAGAAAGACGACCACGAAGCAGACAACGACGGAGAAAGACTACCACGAAGCAGACAACGACGGAGAAAGACGACAATGGAGCAGACAACGACGGAGAAAGTTGACAACGACAGAGAAATACGACAACGACGGAGAAACACGACAACGAAGCAGACAATGACGGAGAAAGACCACAACGATGGAGAAAGACGACAACGACGGAGAAAGACGACAACGAAGCAGACAACGACGGAGAAAGACGACAACGACGGAGAAAGACGACAACGAAGCAGACAACGACGGAGAAAGACGACAACGACGGAGTAAGACGACAAGGAAGCAGACAACGACGGAGAAAGACGACAACGACGGAGAAAGACGACAACGATGGAGAAAGAAGACAACGAAGCAGATAACGAAAGAGATAGACGACAACGACGGAGAAAGATGACAACGAAGCAGACAACGACGGAGATAGACGACACCGAAGCAGACAACGACGGAGAAAGACGACAACGTCGGAGAAAGACGACAACGACGGTGAAAGACGACAACGAAGCAGACAACAACGGAGAAAGACGACAACGACGGAGAAAGACGACAACTAAGCAGAAGACGGAGAAAGACGACAACGAAGCAGACAACTACGGAGAAAGACGACAACGACGGAGATAGACGACAACGAAGGAAACAACGACGGAGAAAGCCGACAACGACAGAGAAAAACTACAACGACGGAGAAAGACGACAACGAAGAAGACAACTACGGAGAAAGACGACAACGAAGACAACGACGGACAAAGACGACAACGAAGCAGACAACGACGGAGAAAGACGACAACGAAGCAGACAACGACGGAGAAAGACGACAACGAAGCAGACAACGACGGAGAAATACGACAACGAAGCAGACAACGACGGAGAAATACGACAACGACGGAGAAAGACGACAACGACTGAGAAAGAAGACAACGAAGCAGCCAACGAAGGAGAAAGACGACAACGTCGGAGAAAGACGACAACGAAGCAGACAACGACAGAGAAAGACGATAACGACGGATAAAGACGACAACGAAGCAGACAACGACGGAGAAAGACGACAACGACGGAGAAATATGACAACGAAGCAGACAACGACGGAGAAAGACGACAACGACGGAGAAAGACGACAACGACGGAGAAAGATGACAACGAAGCAGACAACGACGGAGAAAGACGACAACGACGGAGAAAGACGACAACGAAGCAGACAACGACAGAGAAAGACGTCAACGACGGATAAAGACGACAACGAAGCAGACAACGACGGAGAAAGACGACAACGACGGAGAAATACGACAACGAAGCAGACAACGACGGAGAAAGACGACAACGACGGAGAAAGACGACAACGAAGCAGACAACGACAGAGAAAGACGACAACGACGGATAAAGACGACAACGAAGCTGACAACGACGGAGAAAGACGACAACGACGGAGAAATACGACAACGAAGCAGACAACGACGGAGAAAGACGACAACGACGGAGAGAGACGACAACGACGGAGAAAGATGACAACGAAGCAGAAAACGACGGAGAAAGACGACAACGAACCAGACAACGATGGATAAAGACGACAACGACGGAGAAAGACGACAACGACGGTGAAAGACGACAACGAAGCAGACAACGACGGAGAAAGACGACAACGAAGGAGAAAGACGACAACTAAGCAGAAGACGGAGAAAGACCACAACGAAGCAGACAACTACGGAGAAAGACGACAACGACGGAGAAAGACGACAACGAAGCAAACAACGACGGAGAAAGACGACAACGACAGAGAAAAACTACAACGACGGAGAAAGACGACAACGAAGCAGACAACGACGGAGAAAGACGACAACGAAGACAACGACGGACAAAGACGACAACGAAGCAGACAACGACGGAGAAAGACGTCAACGATGCAGACAACGACGGAGAAAGACGACAACGAAGCAGACAACGACGGAGAAAGACGACAACGAAGCAGACAACGACGGAGAAAGACGACAACGACGGAGAAAGACGACAAGGAAGCAGACAACGACGGAGAAAGACGACAAAGAAGCAGACAACGACGGAGAAAGACGACAACGACGGAGAAAGATGACAACGAAGCAGACAACGACGGAGAAAGACGACAACGACGGAGAAACACGACAACGACGGAGAAAGACAACAACGAAACAGACAACGACGGAGAAAGACGACAACGACGGAGAAATACGACAACGAAGCAGACAACGACGGAGAAAGACGACAACGACGGAGAAAGACAACAACAAACCAGACAACGACGGAGAAAGACGACGACGAAGCAGACAACGACGGAGAAAGACGACAACGACGGAGAAAGATGACAACGAAGCAGACAACGACGGTGAAAGACGATAACGACGGAGAAAGACGACAAGGAAGCAGACAACGACGGAGAAAGACGACAACGACGGAGAAAGACGACAACGACGGAGAAAGAAGACAACGAAGCAGACAACGACAGAGAAAGACGACAACGACGGAGAAAGATGACAACGAAGCAGACAACGACGGAGATAGACGACAACGAAGCAGACAACGACGGAGAATTACGACAACGTCGGAGAAAGACGACAACGAAGCAGACAACGACGGAGAAAGACGACAACGACGAATAAAGACGACAACGAAGCAGACAACGACGGAGAAAGACGACAACGAAGTAGAAATACAACAGTGACGGTGAAAGACAACAACGAAGCAGACAACGAAGAAGAAAGACGACAACGACGGAGAAAGACGACAAGGAAGCAGACAACGACGGAGAAAGACGACAACGACGGAGAAAGACGACAAGGAAGCAGACAACGACGGACAAAGACGACAACGAAGCAGACAACGACGGAGAAAGACGTCAACGATGCAGACAACGACGGAGAAAGACGACAACGAAGCAGACAACGACGGAGAAAGACGACAACGAAGCAGACAACGACGGAGAAAGACGACAACGACGGAGAAAGACGACAACGAAGCAGACAACGATGGAGAAAGACGACAAAGAAGCAGACAACGACGGAGAAAGACGACAACGACGGAGAAAGATGACAACGAAGCAGACAACGACGGAGAAATACGACAACGACGGAGAAACACGACAACGACGGAGAAAGACAACAACGAAGCAGACAACGACGGAGAAAGACGACAACGACGGAGAAATACGACAACGAAGCAGACAACGACGGAGAAAGACGACAACGACGGAGAAAGACGACAACAAACCAGACAACGACGGAGAAAGACGACGACGAAGCAGACAACGACGGAGAAAGACGACAACGACGGAGAAAGATGACAACGAAGCAGACAACGACGGTGAAAGACGATAACGACGGAGAAAGACGACAAGGAAGCAGACAACGACGGAGAAAGACGACAACGACGGAGAAAGACGACAACGACGGAGAAAGAAGACAACGAAGCAGACAACGACAGAGAAAGACGACAACGACGGAGAAAGATGACAACGAAGCAGACAACGACGGAGATAGACGACAACGAAGCAGACAACGACGGAGAATTACGACAACGTCGGAGAAAGACGACAACGAAGCAGACAACGACGGAGAAAGACGACAACGACGAATAAAGACGACAACGAAGCAGACAACGACGGAGAAAGACGACAACGACGGAGAAAGACGACAACGAATCAGACAACGACGGAGAAAGACGACAACGAAGTAGAAATACAACAGTGACGGTGAAAGACAAAAACGAAGCAGACAACGAAGAAGAAAGACGACAACGACGGAGAAAGACGACAAGGAAGCAGACAACGACGGAGAAAGACGACAACGACGGAGAAAGACGACAAGGAAGCAGACAACGACGGAGAAAGACGACAAAGACGCAGACAACGACGGAGAAAGACGACAACGAAGCAGACAACGACGGAGAAAGACGACAACGACGCAGACAACGACGGAGAAAGACGACAACGAAGCAGACAACGACGGAGAAAGACGACAACGACGGAGAAAACGACAAGGAGGCAGACAACGACGGAGAAAGACGACAACGAAGCAGACAACGACGGAGAAAGACGACAACGACGGAGAAAGAAGACAACGACGGAGAAAGACGACAACGAAGCAGACAACGACGGAGAAAGACGACAACGACGGAGAAAGACGACAACGAAGCAGACAACGACAGAGAAAGACGACAACGACGTATAAAGACGACAACGAAGCAGACAACGACGGAGAAAGACGACAACGACGGAGAAATACGACAACGAAGCAGACAACGACGGAGAAAGACGACAACGACGGAGAGAGACGACAACGACGGAGAAAGATGACAACGAAGCAGACAACTACGGAAAAAGACGACAACGAACCATACAACGATGTATAAAGACGACAACGACGGAGAAAGACGACAACGACGGAGAAAGATGACAACGACGGAAAAAGACGACACCGAAGCAGACAACGACGGAGAAATACGACAACGATGGAGAAAGACGACAACGACGGTGAAAGACGACAACGAAGCAGACAACGACGGAGAAAGACGACAACGAAGACAACGATGGACAAAGACGAAAACGAAGCAGACAACGACGGAGAAAGACGTCAACGATGCAGACAACGACGGAGAAAGACGACAACGACGGAGAAAGATGACAATGAAGCAAACAACGACGGAGAAAGACGACAACGACAGAGAAAAACTACAACAACGGAGAAAGACGACAACGAAGCAGACAACGACGGAGAAAGACGACAACGAAGACAACGACGGACAAAGACGAAAACGAAGCAGACAACGACGGAGAAAGACGTCAATGATGCAGACAACGACGGAGAAAGACGACAACGAAGCAGACAACGAAGGAGAAAGACGACAACGAAGGAGAAATACTACAACGAAGCAGACAACGACAGAAAGACGACAACGACGGAGAAAGATGACAACGAAGCACACAACGACGGAGAAAGACGACAACGACGGAGAAAGACGACAAGGAAGCAGACAACGACGGAGAAAGACGACAACGACGGAGAAAGACGACAACGACGGAGAAAGAAGACAACGAAGCAGACAACGACAGAGAAAGACGACAACGACGGAGAAAGATGACAACGAAGCACACAACGACGGAGAAAGACGACAACGACGGAGAAAGACGACAAGGAAGCAGACAACGACGGAGAAAGACGACAACGACGGAGAAAGACGACAACGACGGAGAAAGAAGACAACGAAGCAGACAACGACAGAGAAAGACGACAACGACGGAGAAAGATGACAACGAAGCAGACAACGACGGAGATATACGACAACGAAGCAGACAACGACGGAGAAAGACGACAACGTCGGAGAAAGACGACAACGAAGCAGACAACGACGGAGAAAGACGACAACGACGAAGAAAGACGACAACGAAGCAGACAACGACGGAGAAAGACGACAACGACGGAGAAAGACGACAACGAATCAGACAACGACGGAGAAAGACGACAACGACGGAGAAAGACAACAACGATCGAGAAAGACGACAACGAAGCAGACAACGACGAAGAAAGATGACAACGAAGTAGAAATACAACAGTGACGGTGAAAGACAACAACGAAGCAGACAACGACGGAGAAAGACGACAACGACGGAGAAAGACGACAACGAAGCAGACAACGACGGAGAAAGACGACAACGACGGAGAAAGACGACAAGGAAGCAGACAACGACGGAGAAAGACGACAACGACGCAGACAACGACGGAGAAAGACGACAACGAAGCAGACAACGACGGAGAAAGACGACAACGACGGAGAAAACGACAATGAGGCAGACAACGACGGAGAAAGACGACAACGAAGCAGACAACGACAGAGAAATACAACCACGACGGAGAAAGACGACAACGACAGAGAAAGACTACAACGACGGAGAAAGACGACAACGAAGCAGACAACAACGGAGAAAGACGTGAGCGATGCAGACAACGACGGAGAAAGACGACAACGAAGCAGACAACGACGGAGAAAGACGACAACGACGGAAAAGACTACAACGAAGTAGACAACGACGGTGAAAGACGACAACGACGGAGAAAGACGACAACGACGGAGAAAGACGACAACGAAGCAGACAACGACGGAGAAAGACGACCACGAAGCAGACAACAACGGAGAAACACGACAACGACGGAGAAAGACGACCACGAAGCAGACAACGACGGAGAAAGATGACCACGAAGCAGACAACGACGGAGAAAGACGACAATGGAGCAGACAACGACGGAGAAAGACTAGAACGAAGCAGACAACGACGGAGAATGACGACAACGACGGAGAAAGACGACAACGAAGCAGACAACGACGGAGAAAGTTGACAACGACAGAGAAATACGACAACGACGGAGAAACACGACAACGAAGCAGACAATGACGGAGAAAGACCACAACAATGGAGAAAGACGACAACGACGGAGAAAGACGACAACGAAGCAGACAACGACTGAGAAAGACGACAACGAAGTAGAAAGACAACAACGACGGAGAAAGACGACAACGAATCAGACAACGACAGAGATAGACGACAACGAAGCAGACAACGACGGAGAAAGACGACAACGACGGAGAAAGACGACAAGGAAGCAGAAAACTACGGAGAAAGACGACAACGACGGAGAAAGACAACAACGAAGCAGACAAAGACGGAGAAAGACGACCACGACGGAGAAAGAGTCAACGAAGCAGACAACGACGGAGAAAGACCACAACGACGGAGAAAGACGACAACGACGGTGAAAGACGACAACGAAGCAGACAACGATGGAGAAAGAAGACAACGAACCAGACAACGATGGATAAAGACAACAACGACGGAGAAAGACGACAACGACGGAGAAAGACGACAACGAAGCAGACAACGACGGAGAAACACGACAACAAAGCAGACAACGACGGAGAAAGTTGACAACGACAGAGAAATACGACAACGACGGAGAAACACGACAACGAAGCAGACAATGACGGAGAAAGACCACAACGATGGAGAAAGACGACAACGACGGAGAAAGACGACAACGAAGCAGACAACGACGGAGAAAGACGATAACGAAGTAGAAAGACAACAACGACGGAGAAAGACGACAACGAAGCAGACAACGACAGAGATAGACGACAACGAAGCAGACAACGACGGAGAAAGACGACAACGACGGAGAAAGACGACAAGGAAGCAGAAAACGACGGAGAAAGACGACAACGACGGAGAAAGACAACAACGAAGCAGACAACGACGGAGAAAGACGACCACGACGGAGAAAGACGTCAACGAAGCAGACAACGACGGAGAAAGACCACAACGACGGAGAAAGACGACAACGACGGTGAAAGACGACAACGAAGCAGACAACGACGGAGAAAGACGACAACGAACCAGACAACGATGGATAAAGACAACAACGACGGAGAAAGACGACAACGACGGAGAAAGACGACAACGAAGCAGACAACGACGGAGAAACACGAAAACAAAGCAGACAACGACGGAGAAAGACGACAAAGACGGAGAAAGACGACAACGACGGAGAAAGACGACAACGAAGCAGACAACAACGGAGAAAGACGACTACGACGGAGAAGGACAATAACAACAGAGAAAGACGACAACGACGGAGAAAGACGACAACGAAGCAGACAACGACCGAGAAAGACAACAACGACGGAGAAAGACGACAACGAATCAGACAACGTCGGAGAAAGAAGACAACGACGGAGAAAGACAACCACGAAGCAGACAACGACGGAGAAAGATGACCACGAAGCAGACAACGACGGAGAAAGACGACAATGGAGCAGACAACGACGGAGAAAGACTAGAACGAAGCAGACAACGACGGAGAAAGATGACAACGACGGAGAAAGACGACAACGAAGCAGACAACGACGGAGAAAGTTGACAACGACAGAGAAATACGACAACGACGAAGAAACACGACAACGAAGCAGACAATGACGGAGAAAGACCACAACGATGGAGAAAGACGACAACGACGGAGAAAGACGACAAGGAAGCAGAAAACGACGGAGAAAGACGTCAACGATGCAGACAACGACGGAGAAAGACGACAACGAAGCAGACAACGAAGGAGAAAGACGACAACGAAGGAGAAATACTACAACGAAGCAGACAACGACTGAGAAAGACGACAACGACGGAGAAAGATGACAACGAAGCACACAACGACGGAGAAAGACGACAACGACGGAGAAAGACGACAAGGAAGCAGACAACGACGGAGAAAGACGACAACGACGGAGAAAGACGACAACGACGGAGAAAGAAGACAACGAAGCAGACAACGACAGAGAAAGACGACAACGACGGAGAAAGATGACAACGAAGCAGACAACGACGGAGATATACGACAACGAAGCAGACAACGACGGAGAAAGACGACAACGTCGGAGAAAGACGACAACGAAGCAGACAACGACGGAGAAAGACGACAACGACGAAGAAAGACGACAACGAAGCAGACAACGACGGAGAAAGACGACAACGACGGAGAAAGACGACAACGAATCAGACAACGACGGAGAAAGACGACAACGACGGAGAAAGACAACAACGATCGAGAAAGACGACAACGAAGCAGACAACGACGGAGAAAGATGACAACGAAGTAGAAATACAACAGTGACGGTGAAAGACAACAACGAAGCAGACAACGACGGAGAAAGACGACAACGACGGAGAAAGACGACAACGAAGCAGACAACGACGGAGAAAGACGACAACGACGGAGAAAGACGACAAGGAAGCAGACAACGACGGAGAAAGACGACAACGACGCAGACAACGACGGAGAAAGACGACAACGAAGCAGACAACGACGGAGAAAGACGACAACGACGGAGAAAACGACAATGAGGCAGACAACGACGGAGAAAGACGACAACGAAGCAGACAACGACAGAGAAATACAACCACGACGGAGAAAGACGACAACGACAGAGAAAGACTACAACGACGGAGAAAGACGACAACGAAGCAGACAACAACGGAGAAAGACGTGAGCGATGCAGACAACGACGGAGAAAGACGACAACGAAGCAGACAACGACGGAGAAAGACGACAACGACGGAAAAGACTACAACGAAGTAGACAACGACGGTGAAAGACGACAACGACGGAGAAAGACGACAACGACGGAGAAAGACGACAACGAAGCAGACAACGACGGAGAAAGACGACCACGAAGCAGACAACAACGGAGAAACACGACAACGACGGAGAAAGACGACCACGAAGCAGACAACGACGGAGAAAGATGACCACGAAGCAGACAACGACGGAGAAAGACGACAATGGAGCAGACAACGACGGAGAAAGACTAGAACGAAGCAGACATCGACGGAGAATGACGACAACGACGGAGAAAGACGACAACGAAGCAGACAACGACGGAGAAAGTTGACAACGACAGAGAAATACGACAACGACGGAGAAACACGACAACGAAGCAGACAATGACGGAGAAAGACCACAACAATGGAGAAAGACGACAACGACGGAGAAAGACGACAACGAAGCAGACAACGCCTGAGAAAGACGACAACGAAGTAGAAAGACAACAACGACGGAGAAAGACGACAACGAAGCAGACAACGACAGAGATAGACGACAACGAAGCAGACAACGACGGAGAAAGACGACAACGACGGAGAAAGACGACAAGGAAGCAGAAAACTACGGAGAAAGACGACAACGACGGAGAAAGACAACAACGAAGCAGACAAAGACGGAGAAAGACGACCACGACGGAGAAAGAGTCAACGAAGGAGACAACGACGGAGAAAGACCACAACGACGGAGAAAGACGACAACGACGGTGAAAGACGACAACGAAGCAGACAACGATGGAGAAAGAAGACAACGAACCAGACAACGATGGATAAAGACAACAACGACGGAGAAAGACGACAACGACGGAGAAAGACGACAACGAAGCAGACAACGACGGAGAAACACGACAACAAAGCAGACAACGACGGAGAAAGTTGACAACGACAGAGAAATACGACAACGACGGAGAAACACGACAACGAAGCAGACAATGACGGAGAAAGACCACAACGATGGAGAAAGACGACAACGACGGAGAAAGACGACAACGAAGCAGACAACGACGGAGAAAGACGACAACGAAGTAGAAAGACAACAACGACGGAGAAAGACGACAACGAAGCAGACAACGACAGAGATAGACGACAACGAAGCAGACAACGACGGAGAAAGACGACAACGAAGCAGACAACAACGGAGAAAGACGACTACGACGGAGAAGGACAATAACAACAGAGAAAGACGACAACGACGGAGAAAGACGACAACGAAGCAGACAACGACCGAGAAAGACAACAACGACGGAGAAAGACGACAACGAATCAGACAACGTCGGAGAAAGAAGACAACGACGGAGAAAGACAACCACGAAGCAGACAACAACGGAGAAACACGACAACGACGGAGAAAGACGACCACGAAGCAGACAACGACGGAGAAAGATGACCACGAAGCAGACAACGACGGAGAAAGACGACAATGGAGCAGACAACGACGGAGAAAGACTAGAACGAAGCAGACAACGACGGAGAAAGATGACAACGACGGAGAAAGACGACAACGAAGCAGACAACGACGGAGAAAGTTGACAACGACAGAGAAATACGACAACGACGAAGAAACACGACAACGAAGCAGACAATGACGGAGAAAGACCACAACGATGGAGAAAGACGACAACGACGGAGAAAGACGACAAGGAAGCAGAAAACGACGGAGAAAGACGACAACGACGGAGAAAGACAACAACGAAGCAGACAACGACGGAGAAAGACGACCACGACGGAGAAAGACGTCAACGAAGCAGACAACGACGGAGAAAGACCACAACGACGGAGAAAGACGACAACGACGGTGAAAGACGACAACGAAGCAGACAACGACGGAGAAAGACGACAACGAACCAGACAACGATGGATAAAGACAACAACGACGGAGAAAGACGACAACGACGGAGAAAGACGACAACGAAGCAGACAACGACGGAGAAACACGAAAACAAAGCAGACAACGACGGAGAAAGACGACAACGACGGAGAAAGACGACAACGACGGAGAAAGACGACAACGAAGCAGACAACAACGGAGAAAGACGACTACGACGGAGAAGGACAATAACAACAGAGAAAGACGACAACGACGGAGAAAGACAACGAAGCAGACAACGACGGAGAAAGACAACAACGACGGAGAAAGACGACAACGAATCAGACAACGTCGGAGAAAGAAGACAACGACGGAGAAATACGACAATGACGGAGAAATTCGATAACGACCGAGAAAGACGACAACGACGGAGAAAGACGACAACGAAGCAGACAACGACGGAGAAAGACGACAACGATGGAGAAAGACGACAACGAAGGAGAAAGACGACAACGAAGCAGACAACGACGGAGAAAGACGACAACGAAGTAGAAAGACAACAACGACGGAGAAAGACGACAACGAAGCAGACAACGACAGAGATAGACGACAACGAAGCAGACAACGACGGAGAAAGACGACAACGACGGAGAAAGACGACAAGGAAGCAGAAAACGACGGAGAAAGACGACAACGACGGAGAAAGACAACAACGAAGCAGACAACGACGGAGAAAGACGACCACGACGGAGAAAGACGTCAACGAAGCAGACAACGACGGAGAAAGACCACAACGACGGAGAAAGACGACAACGACGGTGAAAGACGACAACGAAGCAGACAACGACGGAGAAAGACGACAACGAACCAGACAACGATGGATAAAGACAACAACGACGGAGAAAGACGACAACGACGGAGAAAGACGACAACGAAGCAGACAACAACGGAGAAAGACGACTACGACGGAGAAGGACAATAACAACAGAGAAAGACGACAACGACGGAGAAAGACAACGAAGCAGACAACGACGGAGAAAGACAACAACGACGGAGAAAGACGACAACGAATCAGACAACGTCGGAGAAAGAAGACAACGACGGAGAAATACGACAATGACGGAGAAATTCGATAACGACCGAGAAAGACGACAACGACGGAGAAAGACGACAACGAAGCAGACAACGACGGAGAAAGACGACAACGATGGAGAAAGACGACAACGAAGGAGAAAGACGACAACGAAGCAGACAACGACGGAGAAAGACGACAACGACGGAGAAATACGACAACGAAGCAGACAACGACAGAGAAAGACGACAACGACGGAGAAAGACGACAACGACGGAGAAAGATGACAACGAAGCAGACAACGACGGAGAAAGACGACAACGAACCAGACAACGAAGGATAAAGACGACAACGACGGAGAAAGAGAACAACGACGGACAAAGACGACAACGAAGCAGACAACAACGGAGAAAGATGACAACGACGGAAAAAGACGACACTGAAGCAGACAACGACGGAGAAATACGACAATGACGGAGAAAGACGACAACGACGGTGAAAGACGACAACGAAGCAGACAACGACGGAGAAAGACGACAACGACGGAGAAAGACGACAATTAAGCAGAAGACCGAGAAAGACGACAACGAAGCAGACAACTACGGAGAAATACGACAACGACGGAGAAAAACTACAACGACGGACAAAGACGACAACGAAGCAGACAACGACGGAGAAAGACGTCAACGATGCAGACAACGATGGAGAAAGACGACAACGAAGCAGACAACGACGGAGAAAGACGACAACGAAGCAGAAAACGACGGAGAAATACGACAACGACAGAGAAAGACGACAACGACGGAGAAAGACGACAACGAAGGAGACAACGACTGAGAAAGACGACAACGACGGAGAAAGACGACAACGAAGCAGACAACGACAGAGAAAGACGACAACGACGGATAAAGACGACAACGAAGCAGACAACGACGGAGAAAGACGACAACGACGGAGAAATACGACAACGAAGCAGACAACTAAGTAGAAAGACAACAACGACGGAGAAAGACGACAAAGACGGAGAAAGATGACAACGAAGCAGACAATGACGGAGAAAGACGACAACGACGGAGAAAGACGACAACGACGGAGAAAGACAACAACGAAGCAGACAACGACGGAGAAAGACGACAACGACTGAGAAAGACGACAACGAAGCAGACAACGACAGAGAAAGACGACAACGACGGATAAAAACGACAACGAAGCAGACAATGACGGAGAAAGACGACAACGACGGAGAAATACGACAATGAAGCAGACAAAGACGGAGAAATACGACAACGACGGAGAAAGACGACAACGACGGAGAAAGATGACAACGAAGCAGACAACAACGGAGAAAGACGACAACGAACCAGACAACGATGTATAAAGACGACAACAACGGAGAAAGACGACAACGACGGAGAATGACGACAACGAAGCAGACAACGACGGAGAAAGATGACAACGACGGAAAAAGACGACACCGAAGCAGACAACGACGGAGAAATACGACAACGACGGAGAAAGACGACATCGACGGTGAAAGACGACAACGAAGCAGACAACGACGGAGAAAGACGACAACGACGGAGAAAGACGACAACTAAGCAGAAGACGGAGAAAGACGACAATGAAGCAGACAACTACGGAGAATGACGACAACGACGGAGAAAGACGACAACGAAGCAAACAACTACGGATAAAGACGACAACGACAGAGAAAAACTACAACAACGGAGAAAGACGACAACGAAGCAGACAACGACAGAGAAAGACGACAACGAAGACAACGACGGACAAAGACGACAACGAAGCAGACAACGACGGAGAAAGACGTCAACGATGCAGACAACGACGGAGAAAGACCACAACGAAGCAGACAACGACGGAGAAAGACGACAACGACGGAGAAAGACGACAAGGAAGCAGACAACGTCGGAGAAAGACGACAACGAAGCAGACAACGACGGAGAAATACGACAAAGAAGCAGACAACGACGGAGAAAGACGACAACGACGGAGAAAGATGACAACGAAGCAGACAACGACGGAGAAAGACGACAACGACGGACAAAGACGACAACGACGGAGAAAGACAACAACGAAGCAGACAACGACGGAGAAAGACGACAACGACGGAGAAATACGACAACGAAGCAGACAACGACGCAGAAAGACGACAACTACGGAGAAAGACGACAACGAACCAGACAACGACGGAGAAAGACGACGACGAAGCAGACAACGACGGAGAAAGACGACAACGACGGAGAAAGATGACAACGAAGCAGACAACGACGGAGAAAGACGACAACGACGGAGAGAGACGACAACGACGGAGAAAGATGACAACGAAGCAGACAACTACGGAGAAAGACGACAACGAACCAGACAACGATGTATAAAGACGACAACGACGGAGAAAGACGACAACGACGGAGAAAGATGACAACGACGGAAAAAGACGACACCGAAGCAGACAACGACGGAGAAATACGACAACGAGGGAGAAAGACGACAACGACGGTGAAAGACGACAACGAAGCAGACAACGACGGAGAAAGACGACAACGAATACAACGACGGACAAAGACGAAAACGAAGCAGACAACGACGGAGAAAGACGTCAACGATGCAGACAACGACGGAGAAAGACGACAACGACGGAGAAAGATGACAACGAAGCAAACAACGACGAAGAAAGACGACAACGACAGAGAAAAACTACAACAACGGAGAAAGACGACAACGACGGAGAAAGACGACAACGAATCAGACAACGACGGAGAAAGACGACAACAACGGAGAAAGACAACAACGATCGAGAAAGACGACAACGAAGCAGACAACGACGGAGAAAGATGACAACGAAGTAGAAATACAACAGTGACGGTGAAAGACAACAACGAAGCAGACAACGACGGAGAAAGACGACAACGACGGAGAAAGACGACAACGAAGCAGACAACGACGGAGAAAGACGACAACGACGGAGAAAGACGACAAGGAAGCAGACAACGACGGAGAAAGACGACAACGACGCAGACAACGACGGAGAAAGACGACAACGAAGCAGACAACGACGGAGAAAGACGACAACGACGGAGAAAACGACAATGAGGCAGACAACGACGGAGAAAGACGACAACGAAGCAGACAACGACAGAGAAATACAACCACGACGGAGAAATTCGACAACGACAGAGAAAGACTACAACGACGGAGAAAGACGACAACGAAGCAGACAACAACGGAGAAAGACGTGAACGATGCAGACAACGACGGAGAAAGACGACAACGAAGCAGACAACGACGGAGAAAGACGACAACGACGGAAAAGACTACAACGAAGTAGACAACGAAGGTGAAAGACGACAACGACGGAGAAAGACGACAACGACGGAGAAAGACGACAACGAAGCAGACAACGACGGAGAAAGACGACCACGAAGCAGACAACAACGGAGAAACACGACAACGACGGAGAAAGACGACCACGAAGCAGACAACGACGGAGAAAGATGACCACGAAGCAGACAACGACGGAGAAAGACGACAATGGAGCAGACAACGACGGAGAAAGACTAGAACGAAGCAGACAACGACGGAGAATGACGACAACGACGGAGAAAGACGACAACGAAGCAGACAACGACGGAGAAAGTTGACAACGACAGAGAAATACGACAACGACGGAGAAACACGACAACGAAGCAGACAATGACGGAGAAAGACCACAACGATGGAGAAAGACGACAACGACGGAGAAAGACGACAACGAAGCAGACAACGACTGAGAAAGACGACAACGAAGTAGAAAGACAACAACGACGGAGAAAGACGACAACGAAGCAGACAACGACAGAGATAGACGACAACGAAGCAGACAACGACGGAGAAAGACGACAACGACGGAGAAAGACGACAAGGAAGCAGAAAACTACGGAGAAAGACGACAACGACGGAGAAAGACAACAACGAAGCAGACAAAGACGGAGAAAGACGACCACGACGGAGAAAGAGTCAACGAAGCAGACAACGACGGAGAAAGACCACAACGACGGAGAAAGACGACAACGACGGTGAAAGACGACAACGAAGCAGACAACGATGGAGAAAGAAGACAACGAACCAGACAACGATGGATAAAGACAACAACGACGGAGAAAGACGACAACGACGGAGAAAGACGACAACGAAGCAGACAACGACGGAGAAACACGACAACAAAGCAGACAACGACGGAGAAAGTTGACAACGACAGAGAAATACGACAACGACGGAGAAACACGACAACGAAGCAGACAATGACGGAGAAAGACCACAACGATGGAGAAAGACGACAACGACGGAGAAAGACGACAACGAAGCAGACAACGACGGAGAAAGACGACAACGAAGTAGAAAGACAACAACGACGGAGAAAGACGACAACGAAGCAGACAACGACAGAGATAGACGACAACGAAGCAGACAACGACGGAGAAAGACGACAACGACGGAGAAAGACGACAAGGAAGCAGAAAACGACGGAGAAAGACGACAACGACGGAGAAAGACAACAACGAAGCAGACAACGACGGAGAAAGACGACCACGACGGAGAAAGACGTCAACGAAGCAGACAACGACGGAGAAAGACCACAACGACGGAGAAAGACGACAACGACGGTGAAAGACGACAACGAAGCAGACAACGACGGAGAAAGACGACAACGAACCAGACAACGATGGATAAAGACAACAACGACGGAGAAAGACGACAACGACGGAGAAAGACGACAACGAAGCAGACAACGACGGAGAAACACGAAAACAAAGCAGACAACGACGGAGAAAGACGACAACGACGGAGAAAGACGACAACGACGGAGAAAGACGACAACGAAGCAGACAACAACGGAGAAAGACGACTACGACGGAGAAGGACAATAACAACAGAGAAAGACGACAACGACGGAGAAAGACGACAACGAAGCAGACAACGACCGAGAAAGACAACAACGACGGAGAAAGACGACAACGAATCAGACAACGTCGGAGAAAGAAGACAACGACGGAGAAAGACAACCACGAAGCAGACAACAACGGAGAAACACGACAACGACGGAGAAAGACGACCACGAAGCAGACAACGACGGAGAAAGATGACCACGAAGCAGACAACGACGGAGAAAGACGACAAAGGAGCAGACAACGACGGAGAAAGACTAGAACGAAGCAGACAACGACGGAGAAAGATGACAACGACGGAGAAAGACGACAACGAAGCAGACAACGACGGAGAAAGTTGACAACGACAGAGAAATACGACAACGACGAAGAAACACGACAACGAAGCAGACAATGACGGAGAAAGACCACAACGATGGAGAAAGACGACAACGACGGAGAAAGACGACAACGAAGCAGACAACGACGGAGAAAGACGACACTGAAGTAGAAAGACAACAACGACGGAGAAAGACGACAACGAAGCAGACAACGACAGAGATAGACGACAACGAAGCAGACAACGACGGAGAAAGACGACAACGACGGAGAAAGACGACAAGGAAGCAGAAAACTACGGAGAAAGACGACAACGACGGAGAAAGACAACAACGAAGCAGACAAAGACGGAGAAAGACGACCACGACGGAGAAAGACGTCAACGAAGCAGACAACGACGGAGAAAGACCACAACGACGGAGAAAGACGACAACGACGGTGAAAGACGACAACGAAGCAGACAACGATGGAGAAAGAAGACAACGAACCAGACAACGATGGATAAAGACAACAACGACGGAGAAAGACGACAACGACGGAGAAAGACGACAACGAAGCAGACAACGACGGAGAAACACGACAACAAAGCAGACAACGACGGAGAAAGTTGACAACGACAGAGAAATACGACAACGACGGAGAAACACGACAACGAAGCAGACAATGACGGAGAAAGACCACAACGATGGAGAAAGACGACAACGACGGAGAAAGACGACAACGAAGCAGACAACGACGGAGAAAGACGACAACGAAGTAGAAAGACAACAACGACGGAGAAAGAAGACAACGAAGCAGACAACGACAGAGATAGACGACAACGAAGTAGACAATGACGGAGAAAGACGACAACGACGGAGAAAGACGACAAGGATGCAGAAAACGACGGAGAAAGACGACAACGACGGAGAAAGACAACAACGAAGCAGACAACGACGGAGAAAGACGACCACGACGGAGAAAGACGTCAACGAAGCAGACAACGACGGAGAAAGACCACAACGACGGAGAAAGACGACAACGACGGTGAAAGACGACAACGAAGCAGACAACGACGGAGAAAGACGACAACGAACCAGACAACGATGGATAAAGACAACAACGACGGAGAAAGACGACAACGACGGAGAAAGACGACAACGAAGCAGACAACGACGGAGAAACACGAAAACAAAGCAGACAACGACGGAGAAAGACGACAACGACGGAGAAAGACGACAACGACGGAGAAAGACGACAACGAAGCAGACAACAACGGAGAAAGACGACTACGACGGAGAAGGACAATAACAACAGAGAAAGACGACAACGACGGAGAAAGACAACGAAGCAGACAACGACGGAGAAAGACAACAACGACGGAGAAAGACGACAACGAATCAGACAACGTCGGAGAAAGAAGACAACGACGGAGAAATACGACAATGACGGAGAAATTCGATAACGACCGAGAAAGACGACAACGACGGAGAAAGACGACAACGAAGCAGACAACGACGGAGAAAGACGACAACGATGGAGAAAGACGACAACGAAGGAGAAAGACGACAACGAAGCAGACAACGACGGAGAAAGACGACAACGACGGAGAAATACGACAACGAAGCAGACAACGACAGAGAAAGACGACAACGACGGAGAAAGACGACAACGACGGAGAAAGATGACAACGAAGCAGACAACGACGGAGAAAGCCGACAACGACAGAGAAAAACTACAACGACGGAGAAAGACGACAACGAAGAAGACAACTACGGAGAAAGACGACAACGAAGACAACGACGGACAAAGACGACAACGAAGCAGACAAAGACGGAGAAAGACGACAACGAAGCAGACAACGACGGAGAAAGACGACAACGAAGCAGACAACGACGGAGAAATACGACAACGAAGCAGACAACGACGGAGAAATACGACAACGACGGAGAAAGACGACAACGACGGAGAAAGAAGACAACGAAGCAGCCAACGAAGGAGAAAGACGACAACGTCGGAGAAAGACGACAACGAAGCAGACAACGACAGAGAAAGACGATAACGACGGATAAAGACGACAACGAAGCAGACAACGACGGAGAAAGACGACAACGACGGAGAAATATGACAACGAAGCAGACAACGACGGAGAAAGACGACAACGACGGAGAAAGACGACAACGACGGAGAAAGATGACAACGAAGCAGACAACGACGGAGAAAGACGACAACGACGGAGAAAGACGACAACGAAGCAGACAACGACAGAGAAAGACGTCAACGACGGATAAAGACGACAACGAAGCAGACAACGACGGAGAAAGACGACAACGACGGAGAAATACGACAACGAAGCAGACAACGACGGAGAAAGACGACAACGACGGAGAAAGACGACAACGAAGCAGACAACGACAGAGAAAGACGACAACGACGGATAAAGACGACAACGAAGCAGACAACGACGGAGAAAGACGACAACGACGGAGAAATACGACAACGAAGCAGACAACGACGGAGAAAGACGACAACGACGGAGAGAGACGACAACGACGGAGAAAGATGACAACGAAGCAGAAAACGACGGAGAAAGACGACAACGAACCAGACAACGATGGATAAAGACGACAACGACGGAGAAAGACGACAACGACGTTGAAAGACGACAACGAAGCAGACAACGACGGAGAAAGACGACAACGAAGGAGAAAGACGACAACTAAGCAGAAGACGGAGAAAGACCACAACGAAGCAGACAACTACGGAGAAAGACGACAACGACGGAGAAAGACGACAACGAAGCAAACAACGACGGAGAAAGACGACAACGACAGAGAAAAACTACAACGACGGAGAAAGACGACAACGAAGCAGACAACGACGGAGAAAGACGACAACGAAGACAACGACGGACAAAGACGACAACGAAGCAGACAACGACGGAGAAAGACGTCAACGATGCAGACAACGACGGAGAAAGACGACAACGAAGCAGACAACGACGGAGAAAGACGACAACGAAGCAGACAACGACGGAGAAAGACGACAACGACGGAGAAAGACGACAAGGAAGCAGACAACGACGGAGAAAGACGACAAAGAAGCAGACAACGACGGAGAAAGACGACAACGACGGAGAAAGATGACAACGAAGCAGACAACGACGGAGAAAGACGACAACGACGGAGAAACACGACAACGACGGAGAAAGACAACAACGAAACAGACAACGACGGAGAAAGACGACAACGACGGAGAAATACGACAACGAAGCAGACAACGACGGAGAAAGACGACAACGACGGAGAAAGACAACAACAAACCAGACAACGACGGAGAAAGACGACGACGAAGCAGACAACGACGGAGAAAGACGACAACGACGGAGAAAGATGACAACGAAGCAGACAACGACGGTGAAAGACGATAACGACGGAGAAAGACGACAAGGAAGCAGACAACGACGGAGAAAGACTACAACGACGGAGAAAGACGACAACGACGGAGAAAGAAGACAACGAAGCAGACAACGACAGAGAAAGACGACAACGACGGAGAAAGATGACAACGAAGCAGACAACGACGGAGATAGACGACAACGAAGCAGACACCGACGGAGAATTACGACAACGTCGGAGAAAGACGACAACGAAGCAGACAACGACGGAGAAAGACGACAACGACGAATAAAGACGACAACGAAGCAGACAACGACGGGGAAAGACGACAACGACGGAGAAAGACGACAACGAATCAGACAACGACGGAGAAAGACGACAACGAAGTAGAAATACAACAGTGACGGTGAAAGACAACAACGAAGCAGACAACGAAGAAGAAAGACGACAACGACGGAGAAAGACGACAAGGAAGCAGACAACGACGGAGAAAGACGACAACGACGGAGAAAGACGACAAGGAAGCAGACAACGACGGACAAAGACGACAACGAAGCAGACAACGACGGAGAAAGACGTCAACGATGCAGACAACGACGGAGAAAGAAGACAACGAAGCAGACAACGACGGAGAAAGACGACAACGAAGCAGACAACGACGGAGAAAGACGACAACGACGGAGAAAGACGACAACGAAGCAGACAACGATGGAGAAAGACGACAAAGAAGCAGACAACGACGGAGAAAGACGACAACGACGGAGAAAGATGACAACGAAGCAGACAACGACGGAGAAATACGACAACGACGGAGAAACACGACAACGACGGAGAAAGACAACAACGAAGCAGACAACGACGGAGAAAGACGACAACGACGGAGAAATACGACAACGAAGCAGACAACGACGGAGAAAGACGACAACGACGGAGAAAGACGACAACAAACCAGACAACGACGGAGAAAGACGACGACGAAGCAGACAACGACGGAGAAAGACGACAACGACGGAGAAAGATGACAACGAAGCAGACAACGACGGTGAAAGACGATAACGACGGAGAAAGACGACAAGGAAGCAGACAACGACGGAGAAAGACGACAACGACGGAGAAAGACGACAACGACGGAGAAAGAAGACAACGAAGCAGACAACGACAGAGAAAGACGACAACGACGGAGAAAGATGACAACGAAGCAGACAACGACGGAGATAGACGACAACGAAGCAGACAACGACGGAGAATTACGACAACGTCGGAGAAAGACGACAACGAAGCAGACAACGACGGAGAAAGACGACAACGACGAATAAAGACGACAACGAAGCAGACAACGACGGAGAAAGACAACAACGACGGAGAAAGACGACAACGAATCAGACAACGACGGAGAAAGACGACAACGAAGTAGAAATACAACAGTGACGGTGAAAGACAAAAACGAAGCAGACAACGAAGAAGAAAGACGACAACGACGGAGAAAGACGACAAGGAAGCAGACAACGACGGAGAAAGACGACAACGACGGAGAAAGACGACAAGGAAGCAGACAACGACGGAGAAAGACGACAAAGACGCAGACAACGACGGAGAAAGACGACAACGAAGCAGACAACGACGGAGAAAGACGACAACGACGCAGACAACGACGGAGAAAGACGACAACGAAGCAGACAACGACGGAGAAAGACGACAACGACGGAGAAAACGACAAGGAGGCAGACAACGACGGAGAAAGACGACAACGAAGCAGACAACGACGGAGAAAGACGACAACGACGGAGAAAGAAGACAACGACGGAGAAAGACGACAACGAAGCAGACAACGACGGAGAAAGACGACAACGACGGAGAAAGACGACAACGAAGCAGACAACGACAGAGAAAGACGACAACGACGTATAAAGACGACAACGAAGCAGACAACGACGGAGAAAGACGACAACGACGGAGAAATACGACAACGAAGCAGACAACGACGGAGAAAGACGACAACGACGGAGAGAGACGACAACGACGGAGAAAGATGACAACGAAGCAGACAACTACGGAAAAAGACGACAACGAACCAGACAACGATGTATAAAGACGACAACGACGGAGAAGGACGACAACGACGGAGAAAGATGACAACGACGGAAAAAGACGACACCGAAGCAGACAACGACGGAGAAATACGACAACGATGGAGAAAGACGACAACGACGGTGAAAGACGACAACGAAGCAGACAACGACGGAGAAAGACGACAACGAAGACAACGACGGACAAAGACGAAAACGAAGCAGACAACGACGGAGAAAGACGTCAACGATGCAGACAACGACGGAGAAAGACGACAACGACGGAGAAAGATGACAACGAAGCAAACAACGACGGAGAAAGACGACAACGACAGAGAAAAACTACAACAACGGAGAAAGACGACAACGACGGAGAAAGACGACAACGAATCAGACAACGACGGAGAAAGACGACAACAACGGAGAAAGACAACAACGATCGAGAAAGACGACAACGAAGCAGACAACGACGGAGAAAGATGACAACGAAGTAGAAATACAACAGTGACGGTGAAAGACAACAACGAAGCAGACAACGACGGAGAAAGACGACAACGACGGAGAAAGACGACAACGAAGCAGACAACGACGGAGAAAGACGACAACGACGGAGAAAGACGACAAGGAAGCAGACAACGACGGAGAAAGACGACAACG
The DNA here is from genome assembly GCF_964237585.1 of Gallinula chloropus. Classification (NCBI taxonomy): domain Eukaryota; kingdom Metazoa; phylum Chordata; class Aves; order Gruiformes; family Rallidae; genus Gallinula; species Gallinula chloropus. Next base: position 1,137,244 of record NW_028168691.1, read on the forward strand.
ACGCAGACAACGACGGAGAAAGACGACAACGAAGCAGACAACGACGGAGAAAGACGACAACGACGGAGAAAACGACAATGAGGCAGACAACGACGGAGAAAGACGACAACGAAGCAGACAACGACAGAGAAATACAACCACGACGGAGAAATTCGACAACGACAGAGAAAGACTACAACGACGGAGAAAGACGACAACGAAGCAGACAACAACGGAGAAAGACGTGAACGATGCAGACAACGACGGAGAAAGACGACAACGAAGCAGACAACGACGGAGAAAGACGACAACGACGGAAAAGACTACAACGAAGTAGACAACGAAGGTGAAAGACGACAACGACGGAGAAAGACGACAACGACGGAGAAAGACGACAACGAAGCAGACAACGACGGAGAAAGACGACCACGAAGCAGACAACAACGGAGAAACACGACAACGACGGAGAAAGACGACCACGAAGCAGACAACGACGGAGAAAGATGACCACGAAGCAGACAACGACGGAGAAAGACGACAATGGAGCAGACAACGACGGAGAAAGACTAGAACGAAGCAGACAACGACGGAGAATGACGACAACGACGGAGAAAGACGACAACGAAGCAGACAACGACGGAGAAAGTTGACAACGACAGAGAAATACGACAACGACGGAGAAACACGACAACGAAGCAGACAATGACGGAGAAAGACCACAACGATGGAGAAAGACGACAACGACGGAGAAAGACGACAACGAAGCAGACAACGACTGAGAAAGACGACAACGAAGTAGAAAGACAACAACGACGGAGAAAGACGACAACGAAGCAGACAACGACAGAGATAGACGACAACGAAGCAGACAACGACGGAGAAAGACGACAACGACGGAGAAAGACGACAAGGAAGCAGAAAACTACGGAGAAAGACGACAACGACGGAGAAAGACAACAACGAAGCAGACAAAGACGGAGAAAGACGACCACGACGGAGAAAGAGTCAACGAAGCAGACAACGACGGAGAAAGACCACAACGACGGAGAAAGACGACAACGACGGTGAAAGACGACAACGAAGCAGACAACGATGGAGAAAGAAGACAACGAACCAGACAACGATGGATAAAGACAACAACGACGGAGAAAGACGACAACGACGGAGAAAGACGACAACGAAGCAGACAACGACGGAGAAACACGACAACAAAGCAGACAACGACGGAGAAAGTTGACAACGACAGAGAAATACGACAACGACGGAGAAACACGACAACGAAGCAGACAATGACGGAGAAAGACCACAACGATGGAGAAAGACGACAACGACGGAGAAAGACGACAACGAAGCAGACAACGACGGAGAAAGACGACAACGAAGTAGAAAGACAACAACGACGGAGAAAGACGACAACGAAGCAGACAACGACAGAGATAGACGACAACGAAGCAGACAACGACGGAGAAAGACGACAACGACGGAGAAAGACGACAAGGAAGCAGAAAACGACGGAGAAAGACGACAACGACGGAGAAAGACAACAACGAAGCAGACAACGACGGAGAAAGACGACCACGACGGAGAAAGACGTCAACGAAGCAGACAACGACGGAGAAAGACCACAACGACGGAGAAAGACGACAACGACGGTGAAAGACGACAACGAAGCAGACAACGACGGAGAAAGACGACAACGAACCAGACAACGATGGATAAAGACAACAACGACGGAGAAAGACGACAACGACGGAGAAAGACGACAACGAAGCAGACAACGACGGAGAAACACGAAAACAAAGCAGACAACGACGGAGAAAGACGACAACGACGGAGAAAGACGACAACGACGGAGAAAGACGACAACGAAGCAGACAACAACGGAGAAAGACGACTACGACGGAGAAGGACAATAACAACAGAGAAAGACGACAACGACGGAGAAAGACGACAACGAAGCAGACAACGACCGAGAAAGACAACAACGACGGAGAAAGACGACAACGAATCAGACAACGTCGGAGAAAGAAGACAACGACGGAGAAAGACAACCACGAAGCAGACAACAACGGAGAAACACGACAACGACGGAGAAAGACGACCACGAAGCAGACAACGACGGAGAAAGATGACCACGAAGCAGACAACGACGGAGAAAGACGACAAAGGAGCAGACAACGACGGAGAAAGACTAGAACGAAGCAGACAACGACGGAGAAAGATGACAACGACGGAGAAAGACGACAACGAAGCAGACAACGACGGAGAAAGTTGACAACGACAGAGAAATACGACAACGACGAAGAAACACGACAACGAAGCAGACAATGACGGAGAAAGACCACAACGATGGAGAAAGACGACAACGACGGAGAAAGACGACAACGAAGCAGACAACGACGGAGAAAGACGACACTGAAGTAGAAAGACAACAACGACGGAGAAAGACGACAACGAAGCAGACAACGACAGAGATAGACGACAACGAAGCAGACAACGACGGAGAAAGACGACAACGACGGAGAAAGACGACAAGGAAGCAGAAAACTACGGAGAAAGACGACAACGACGGAGAAAGACAACAACGAAGCAGACAAAGACGGAGAAAGACGACCACGACGGAGAAAGACGTCAACGAAGCAGACAACGACGGAGAAAGACCACAACGACGGAGAAAGACGACAACGACGGTGAAAGACGACAACGAAGCAGACAACGATGGAGAAAGAAGACAACGAACCAGACAACGATGGATAAAGACAACAACGACGGAGAAAGACGACAACGACGGAGAAAGACGACAACGAAGCAGACAACGACGGAGAAACACGACAACAAAGCAGACAACGACGGAGAAAGTTGACAACGACAGAGAAATACGACAACGACGGAGAAACACGACAACGAAGCAGACAATGACGGAGAAAGACCACAACGATGGAGAAAGACGACAACGACGGAGAAAGACGACAACGAAGCAGACAACGACGGAGAAAGACGACAACGAAGTAGAAAGACAACAACGACGGAGAAAGAAGACAACGAAGCAGACAACGACAGAGATAGACGACAACGAAGTAGACAATGACGGAGAAAGACGACAACGACGGAGAAAGACGACAAGGATGCAGAAAACGACGGAGAAAGACGACAACGACGGAGAAAGACAACAACGAAGCAGACAACGACGGAGAAAGACGACCACGACGGAGAAAGACGTCAACGAAGCAGACAACGACGGAGAAAGACCACAACGACGGAGAAAGACGACAACGACGGTGAAAGACGACAACGAAGCAGACAACGACGGAGAAAGACGACAACGAACCAGACAACGATGGATAAAGACAACAACGACGGAGAAAGACGACAACGACGGAGAAAGACGACAACGAAGCAGACAACGACGGAGAAACACGAAAACAAAGCAGACAACGACGGAGAAAGACGACAACGACGGAGAAGACGACAACGACGGAGAAAGACGACAACGAAGCAGACAACAACGGAGAAAGACGACTACGACGGAGAAGGACAATAACAACAGAGAAAGACGACAACGACGGAGAAAGACCAACGAAGCAGACAACGACGGAGAAAGACAACAACGACGGAGAAAGACGACAACGAATCAGACAACGTCGGAGAAAGAAGACAACGACGGAGAAATACGACAATGACGGAGAAATTCGATAACGACCGAGAAAGACGACAACGACGGAGAAAGACCGACAACGAAGCAGACAACGACGGAGAAAGACGACAACGATGGAGAAAGACGACAACGAAGGAGAAAGACGACAACGAAGCAGACAACGACGGAGAAAGACGACAACGACGGAGAAATACGACAACGAAGCAGACAACGACAGAGAAAGACGACAACGACGGAGAAAGACGACAACGACGGAGAAAGATGACAACGAAGCAGACAACCGACGGAGAAAGCCGACAACGACAGAGAAAAACTACAACGACGGAGAAAGACGACAACGAAGAAGACAACTACGGAGAAAGACGACAACGAAGACAACGACGGACAAAGACGACAACGAAGCAGACAAAGACGGAGAAAGACGACAACGAAGCAGACAACGACGGAGAAAGACGACAACGAAGCAGACAACGACGGAGAAATACGACAACGAAGCAGACAACGACGGAGAAATACGACAACGACGGAGAAAGACGACAACGACGGAGAAAGAAGACAACGAAGCAGCCAACGAAGAGAAAGACGACAACGTCGGAGAAAGACGACAACGAAGCAGACAACGACAGAGAAAGACGATAACGACGGATAAAGACGACAACGAAGCAGACAACGACGGAGAAAGACGACAACGACGGAGAAATATGACAACGAAGCAGACAACGACGGAGAAAGACGACAACGACGGAGAAAGACGACAACGACGGAGAAAGATGACAACGAAGCAGACAACGACGGAGAAAGACGACAACGACGGAGAAAGACGACAACGAAGCAGACAACGACAGAGAAAGACGTCAACGACGGATAAAGACGACAACGAAGCAGACAACGACGGAGAAAGACGACAACGACGGAGAAATACGACAACGAAGCAGACAACGACGGAGAAAGACGACAACGACGGAGAAAGACGACAACGAAGCAGACAACGACAGAGAAAGACGACAACGACGGATAAAGACGACAACGAAGCAGACAACGACGGAGAAAGACGACAACGACGGAGAAATACGACAACGAAGCAGACAACGACGGAGAAAGACGACAACGACGGAGAGAGACGACAACGACGGAGAAAGATGACAACGAAGCAGAAAACGACGGAGGAAAGACGACAACGAACCAGACAACGATGGATAAAGACGACAACGACGGAGAAAGACGACAACGACGTTGAAAGACGACAACGAAGCAGACAACGACGGAGAAAGACGACAACGAAGGAGAAAGACGACAACTAAGCAGAAGACGGAGAAAGACCACAACGAAGCAGACAACTACGGAGAAAGACGACAACGACGGAGAAAGACGACAACGAAGCAAACAACGACGGAGAAAGACGACAACGACAGAGAAAAACTACAACGACGGAGAAAGACGACAACGAAGCAGACAACGACGGAGAAAGACGACAACGAAGACACCGACGGACAAAGACGACAACGAAGCAGACAACGACGGAGAAAGACGTCAACGATGCAGACAACGACGGAGAAAGACGACAACGAAGCAGACAACGACGGAGAAAGACGACAACGAAGCAGACAACGACGGAGAAAGACGACAACGACGGAGAAAGACGACAAGGAAGCAGACAACGACGGAGAAAGACGACAAAGAAGCAGACAACGACGGAGAAAGACGACAACGACGGAGAAAGATGACAACGAAGCAGACAACGACGGAGAAAGACGACAACGACGGAGAAACACGACAACGACGGAGAAAGACAACAACGAAACAGACAACGACGGAGAAAGACGACAACGACGGAGAAATACGACAACGAAAGCAGACAACTATGGAGAAAGACGACAACGACGGAGAAAAAACGAACTAAACCAGACAACGACGGAGAAAGACGACGACGAAGCAGACAACGACGGAGAAAGACGACAACGACGGAGAAAGATGACAACGAAGCAGACAACGACGGTGAAAGACGATAACGACGGAGAAAGACGACAAGGAAGCAGACAACGACGGAGAAAGACTACAACGACGGAGAAAGACGACAACGACGGAGAAAGAAGACAACGAAGCAGACAACGACAGAGAAAGACGACAACGACGGAGAAAGATGACAACGAAGCAGACAACGACGGAGATAGACGACAACGAAGCAGACACCGACGGAGAATTACGACAACGTCGGAGAAAGACGACAACGAAGCAGACAACGACGGAGAAAGACGACAACGACGAATAAAGACGACAACGAAGCAGACAACGACGGGGAAAGACGACAACGACGGAGAAAGACGACAACGAATCAGACAACGACGGAGAAAGACGACAACGAAGTAGAAATACAACAGTGACGGTGAAAGACAACAACGAAGCAGACAACGAAGAAGAAAGACGACAACGACGGAGAAAGACGACAAGGAAGCAGACAACGACGGAGAAAGACGACAACGACGGAGAAAGACGACAAGGAAGCAGACAACGACGGACAAAGACGACAACGAAGCAGACAACGACGGAGAAAGACGTCAACGATGCAGACAACGACGGAGAAAGAAGACAACGAAGCAGACAACGACGGAGAAAGACGACAACGAAGCAGACAACGACGGAGAAAGACGACAACGACGGAGAAAGACGACAACGAAGCAGACAACGATGGAGAAAGACGACAAAGAAGCAGACAACGACGGAGAAAGACGACAACGACGGAGAAAGATGACAACGAAGCAGACAACGACGGAGAAATACGACAACGACGGAGAAACACGACAACGACGGAGAAAGACAACAACGAAGCAGACAACGACGGAGAAAGACGACAACGACGGAGAAATACGACAACGAAGCAGACAACGACGGAGAAAGACGACAACGACGGAGAAAGACGACAACAAACCAGACAACGACGGAGAAAGACGACGACGAAGCAGACAACGACGGAGAAAGACGACAACGACGGAGAAAGATGACAACGAAGCAGACAACGACGGTGAAAGACGATAACGACGGAGAAAGACGACAAGGAAGCAGACAACGACGGAGAAAGACGACAACGACGGAGAAAGACGACAACGACGGAGAAAGAAGACAACGAAGCAGACAACGACAGAGAAAGACGACAACGACGGAGAAAGATGACAACGAAGCAGACAACGACGGAGATAGACGACAACGAAGCAGACAACGACGGAGAATTACGACAACGTCGGAGAAAGACGACAACGAAGCAGACAACGACGGAGAAAGACGACAACGACGAATAAAGACGACAACGAAGCAGACAACGACGGAGAAAGACAACAACGACGGAGAAAGACGACAACGAATCAGACAACGACGGAGAAAGACGACAACGAAGTAGAAATACAACAGTGACGGTGAAAGACAAAAACGAAGCAGACAACGAAGAAGAAAGACGACAACGACGGAGAAAGACGACAAGGCAGCAGACAACGACGGAGAAAGACGACAACGACGGAGAAAGACGACAACGACGCAGACAACGACGGAGAAAGACGACAACGAAGCAGACAACGACGGAGAAAGACGACAACGACGGAGAAAACGACAAGGAGGCAGACAACGACGGAGAAAGACGACAACGAAGCAGACAACGACGGAGAAAGACGACAACGACGGAGAAAGAAGACAACGACGGAGAAAGACGACAACGAAGCAGACAACGACGGAGAAAGACGACAACGACGGAGAAAGACGACAACGAAGCAGACAACGACAGAGAAAGACGACAACGACGTATAAAGACGACAACGAAGCAGACAACGACGGAGAAAGACGACAACGACGGAGAAATACGACAACGAAGCAGACAACGACGGAGAAAGACGACAACGACGGAGAGAGACGACAACGACGGAGAAAGATGACAACGAAGCAGACAACTACGGAAAAAGACGACAACGAACCAGACAACGATGTATAAAGACGACAACGACGGAGAAGGACGACAACGACGGAGAAAGATGACAACGACGGAAAAAGACGACACCGAAGCAGACAACGACGGAGAAATACGACAACGATGGAGAAAGACGACAACGACGGTGAAAGACGACAACGAAGCAGACAACGACGGAGAAAGACGACAACGAAGACAACGACGGACAAAGACGAAAACGAAGCAGACAACGACGGAGAAAGACGTCAACGATGCAGACAACGACGGAGAAAGACGACAACGACGGAGAAAGATGACAACGAAGCAAACAACGACGGAGAAAGACGACAACGACAGAGAAAAACTACAACAACGGAGAAAGACGACAACGAAGCAGACAACGACGGAGAAAGACGACAACGAAGACAACGACGGACAAAGACGAAAACGAAGCAGACAACGACGGAGAAAGACGTCAACGATGCAGACAACGACGGAGAAAGACGACAACGAAGCAGACAACGAAGGAGAAAGACGACAACGAAGGAGAAATACTACAACGAAGCAGACAACGACTGAGAAAGACGACAACGACGGAGAAAGATGACAACGAAGCACACAACGACGGAGAAAGACGACAACGACGGAGAAAGACGACAAGGAAGCAGACAACGACGGAGAAAGACGACAACGACGGAGAAAGACGACAACGACGGAGAAAGAAGACAACGAAGCAGACAACGACAGAGAAAGACGACAACGACGGAGAAAGATGACAACGAAGCAGACAACGACGGAGATATACGACAACGAAGCAGACAATGACGGAGAAAGACGACAACGTCGGAGAAAGACGACAACGAAGCAGACAACGACGGAGAAAGACGACAACGACGAAGAAAGACGACAACGAAGCAGACAACGACGGAGAAAGACGACAACGACGGAGAAAGACGACAACGAATCAGACAACGACGGAGAAAGACGACAACGACGGAGAAAGACAACAACGATCGAGAAAGACGACAACGAAGCAGACAACGACGGAGAAAGACGACAACGAAGCAGACAACGACGGAGAAAGACGACAACGACGGAGAAAGACGACAAGGAAGCAGACAACGACGGAGAAAGACGACAACGACGCAGACAACGACGGAGAAAGACGACAACGAAGCAGACAACGAGGGAGAAAGACGACAACGACGGAGAAAACGACAATGAGGCAGACAACGACGGAGAAAGACGACAACGAAGCAGACAACGACAGAGAAATACAACCACGACGGAGAAAGACGACAACGACAGAGAAAGACTACAACGACGGAGAAAGACGACAACGAAGCAGACAACAACGGAGAAAGACGTGAACGATGCAGACAACGACGGAGAAAGACGACAACGAAGCAGACAACGACGGAGAAAGACGACAACGACAGAAAAGACTACAACGAAGTAGACAACGACGGTGAAAGACGACAACGACGGAGAAAGACGACAACGACGGAGAAAGACGACAACGAAGCAGACAACGACGGAGAAAGACGACCACGAAGCAGACAACAACGGAGAAACACGACAACGACGGAGAAAGACGACCACGAAGCAGACAACGACGGAGAAAGATGACCACGAAGCAGACAACGACGGAGAAAGACGACAATGGAGCAGACAACGACGGAGAAAGACTAGAACGAAGCAGACAACGACGGAGAATGACGACAACGACGGAGAAAGACGACAACGAAGCAGACAACGACGGAGAAAGTTGACAACGACAGAGAAATACGACAACGACGGAGAAACACGACAACGAAGCAGACAATGACGGAGAAAGACCACAACGATGGAGAAAGACGACAACGACGGAGAAAGACGACAACGAAGCAGACAACGACTGAGAAAGACGACAACGAAGTAGAAAGACAACAACGACGGAGAAAGACGACAACGAAGCAGACAACGACAGAGATAGACGACAACGAAGCAGACAACGACGGAGAAAGATGACAACGACGGAGAAAGACGACAAGGAAGCAGAAAACTACGGAGAAAGACGACAACGACGGAGAAAGACAACAACGAAGCAGACAAAGACGGAGAAAGACGACCACGACGGAGAAAGACGTCAACGAAGCAGACAACGACGGAGAAAGACCACAACGACGGAGAAAGACGACAACGACGGTGAAAGACGACAACGAAGCAGACAACGATGGAGAAAGAAGACAACGAACCAGACAACGATGGATAAAGACAACAACGACGGAGAAAGACGACAACGACGGAGAAAGACGACAACGAAGCAGACAACGACGGAGAAACACGACAACAAAGCAGACAACGACGGAGAAAGTTGACAACGACAGAGAAATACGACAACGACGGAGAAACACGACAACGAAGCAGACAATGACGGAGAAAGACCACAACGATGGAGAAAGACGACAACGACGGAGAAAGACGACAACGAAGCAGACAACGACGGAGAAAGACGACAACGAAGTAGAAAGACAACAACGACGGAGAAAGAAGACAACGAAGCAGACAACGACAGAGATAGACGACAACGAAGCAGACAACGACGGAGAAAGACGACAACGACGGAGAAAGACGACAAGGAAGCAGAAAACGACGGAGAAAGACGACAACGACGGAGAAAGACAACAACGAAGCAGACAACGACGGAGAAAGACGACCATGACGGAGAAAGACGTCAACGAAGCAGACAACGACGGAGAAAGACCACAACGACGGAGAAAGACGACAACGACGGTGAAAGACGACAACGAAGCAGACAACGACGGAGAAAGACGACAACGAACCAGACAACGATGGATAAAGACAACAACGACGGAGAAAGACGACAACGACGGAGAAAGACGACAACGAAGCAGACAACGACGGAGAAACACGAAAACAAAGCAGACAACGACGGAGAAAGACGACAACGACGGAGAAAGACGACAACGACGGAGAAAGACGACAACGAAGCAGACAACAACGGAGAAAGACGACTACGACGGAGAAGGACAATAACAACAGAGAAAGACGACAACGACGGAGAAAGACAACGAAGCAGACAACGACGGAGAAAGACAACAACGACGGAGAAAGACGACAACGAATCAGACAACGTCGGAGAAAGAAGACAACGACGGAGAAATACGACAATGACGGAGAAATTCGATAACGACCGAGAAAGACGACAACGACGGAGAAAGACGACAACGAAGCAGACAACGACGGAGAAAGACGACAACGATGGAGAAAGACGACAACGAAGGAGAAAGACGACAACGAAGCAGACAACGACGGAGAAAGACGACAACGACGGAGAAATACGACAACGAAGCAGACAACGACAGAGAAAGACGACAACGACGGAGAAAGACGACAACGACGGAGAAAGATGACAACGAAGCAGACAACGACGGAGAAAGACGACAACGAACCAGACAACGAAGGATAAAGACGACAACGACGGAGAAAGAGAACAACGACGGACAAAGACGACAACGAAGCAGACAACAACGGAGAAAGATGACAACGACGGAAAAAGACGACACTGAAGCAGACAACGACGGAGAAATACGACAATGACGGAGAAAGACGACAACGACGGTGAAAGACGACAACGAAGCAGACAACGACGGAGAAAGACGACAACGACGGAGAAAGACGACAATTAAGCAGAAGACCGAGAAAGACGACAACGAAGCAGACAACTACGGAGAAATACGACAACGACGGAGAAAAACTACAACGACGGACAAAGACGACAACGAAGCAGACAACGACGGAGAAAGACGTCAACGATGCAGACAACGATGGAGAAAGACGACAACGAAGCAGACAACGACGGAGAAAGACGACAACGAAGCAGAAAACGACGGAGAAATACGACAACGACAGAGATAGACGACAACGACGGAGAAAGACGACAACGAAGGAGACAACGACGGAGAAAGACGACAACGACGGAGAAAGACGACAACGAAGCAGACAACGACAGAGAAATACGACAACGACGGATAAAGACGACAACGAAGCAGACAACGACGGAGAAAGACGACAACGACGGAGAAATACGACAACGAAGCAGACAACTAAGTAGAAAGACAACAACGACGGAGAAAGACGACAAAGACGGAGAAAGATGACAACGAAGCAGACAATGACGGAGAAAGACGACAACGACGGAGAAAGACGACAACGACGGAGAAAGACAACAACGAAGCAGACAACGACGGAGAAAGACGACAACGACTGAGAAAGACGACAACGAAGCAGACAACGACAGAGAAAGACGACAACGACGGATAAAAACGACAACGAAGCAGACAATGACGGAGAAAGACGACAACGACGGAGAAATACGACAATGAAGCAGACAAAGACGGAGAAATACGACAACGACGGAGAAAGACGACAACGACGGAGAAAGATGACAACGAAGCAGACAACAACGGAGAAAGACGACAACGAACCAGACAACGATATATAAAGACGACAACAACGGAGAAAGACGACAACGACGGAGAATGACGACAACGAAGCAGACAACGACGGAGAAAGATGACAACGACGGAAAAAGACGACACCGAAGCAGACAACGACGGAGAAATACGACAACGACGGAGAAAGACGACATCGACGGTGAAAGACGACAACGAAGCAGACAACGACGGAGAAAGACGACAACGACGGAGAAAGACGACAACTAAGCAGAAGACGGAGAAAGACGACAATGAAGCAGACAACTACGGAGAAAGACGACAACGACGGAGAAAGACGACAACGAAGCAAACAACTACGGATAAAGACGACAACGACAGAGAAAAACTACAACAACGGAGAAAGACGACAACGAAGCAGACAACGACAGAGAAAGACGACAACGAAGACAACGACGGACAAAGACGACAACGAAGCAGACAACGACGGAGAAAGACGTCAACGATGCAGACAACGACGGAGAAAGACCACAACGAAGCAGACAACGACGGAGAAAGACGACAACGACGGAGAAAGACGACAAGGAAGCAGACAACGTCGGAGAAAGACGACAACGAAGCAGACAACGACGGAGAAATACGACAAAGAAGCAGACAACGACGGAGAAAGACGACAACGACGGAGAAAGATGACAACGAAGCAGACAACGACGGAGAAAGACGACAACGACGGAGAAAGACGACAACGACGGAGAAAGACAACAACGAAGCAGACAACGACGGAGAAAGACGACAACGACGGAGAAATACGACAACGAAGCAGACAACGACGCAGAAAGACGACAACTACGGAGAAAGACGACAACGAACCAGACAACGACGGAGAAAGACGACGACGAAGCAGACAACGACGGAGAAAGACGACAACGACGGAGAAAGATGACAACGAAGCAGACAACGACGGAGAAAGACGACAACGACGGAGAGAGACGACAACGACGGAGAAAGATGACAACGAAGCAGACAACAACGGAGAAAGACGACAACGAACCAGAAAACGATGTATAAAGACGACAACGACGGAGAAAGACGACAACGACGGAGAAAGATGACAACGACGGAAAAAGACGACACCGAAGCAGACAACGACGGAGAAATACGACAACGAGGGAGAAAGACGACAACGACGGTGAAAGACGACAACGAAGCAGACAACGACGGAGAAAGACGACAACGAAGACAACGACGGACAAAGACGAAAACGAAGCAGACAACGACGGAGAAAGACGTCAACGATGCAGACAACGACGGAGAAAGACGACAACGACGGAGAAAGATGACAACGAAGCAAACAACGACGGAGAAAGACGACAACGACAGAGAAAAACTACAACAACGGAGAAAGACGACAACGACGGAGAAAGACGACAACGAATCAGACAACGACGGAGAAAGACGACAACGACGGAGAAAGACAACAACGATCGAGAAAGACGACAACGAAGCAGACAACGACGGAGAAAGATGACAACGAAGTAGAAATACAACAGTGACGGTGAAAGACAACAACGAAGCAGACAACGACGGAGAAAGACGACAACGACGGAGAAAGACGACAACGAAGCAGACAACGACGGAGAAAGACGACAACGACGGAGAAAGACGACAAGGAAGCAGACAACGACGGAGAAAGACGACAACGACGCAGACAACGACGGAGAAAGACGACAACGAAGCAGACAACGACGGAGAAAGACGACAACGACGGAGAAAACGACAATGAGGCAGACAACGACGGAGAAAGACGACAACGAAGCAGACAACGACAGAGAAATACAACCACGACGGAGAAAGACGACAACGACAGAGAAAGACTACAACGACGGAGAAAGACGACAACGAAGCAGACAACAAAGGAGAAAGACGTGAACGATGCAGACAACGACGGAGAATGACGACAACGACGGAGAAAGACGACAACGAAGCAGACAACGACGGAGAAAGTTGACAACGACAGAGAAATACGACAACGACGGAGAAACACGACAACGAAGCAGACAATGACGGAGAAAGACCACAACGATGGAGAAAGACGACAACGACGGAGAAAGACGACAACGAAGCAGACAACGACTGAGAAAGACGACAACGAAGTAGAAAGACAACAACGACGGAGAAAGACGACAACGAAGCAGACAACGACAGAGATAGACGACAACGAAGCAGACAACGACGGAGAAAGACGACAACGACGGAGAAAGACGACAAGGAAGCAGAAAACTACGGAGAAAGACGACAACGACGGAGAAAGACAACAACGAAGCAGACAAAGACGGAGAAAGACGACCACGACGGAGAAAGAGTCAACGAAGCAGACAACGACGGAGAAAGACCACAACGACGGAGAAAGACGACAACGACGGTGAAAGACGACAACGAAGCAGACAACGATGGAGAAAGAAGACAACGAACCAGACAACGATGGATAAAGACAACAACGACGGAGAAAGACGACAACGACGGAGAAAGACGACAACGAAGCAGACAACGACGGAGAAACACGACAACAAAGCAGACAACGACGGAGAAAGTTGACAACGACAGAGAAATACGACAACGACGGAGAAACACGACAACGAAGCAGACAATGACGGAGAAAGACCACAACGATGGAGAAAGACGACAACGACGGAGAAAGACGACAACGAAGCAGACAACGACGGAGAAAGACGACAACGAAGTAGAAAGACAACAACGACGGAGAATGACGACAACGAAGCAGACAACGACAGAGATAGACGACAACGAAGCAGACAACGACGGAGAAAGACGACAACGACGGAGAAAGACGACAAGGAAGCAGAAAACGACGGAGAAAGACGACAACGACGGAGAAAGACAACAACGAAGCAGACAAAGACGGAGAAAGACGACCACGACGGAGAAAGACGTCAACGAAGCAGACAACGACGGAGAAAGACCACAACGACGGAGAAAGACGACAACGACGGTGAAAGACGACAACGAAGCAGACAACGACGGAGAAAGACGACAACGAACCAGACAACGATGGATAAAGACAACAACGACGGAGAAAGACGACAACGACGGAGAAAGACGACAACGAAGCAGACAACGACGGAGAAACACGAAAACAAAGCAGACAACGACGGAGAAAGACGACAACGACGGAGAAAGACGACAACGACGGAGAAAGACGACAACGAAGCAGACAACAACGGAGAAAGACGACTACGACGGAGAAGGACAATAACAACAGAGAAAGACGACAACGACGGAGAAAGACGACAACGAAGCAGACAACGACCGAGAAAGACAACAACGACGGAGAAAGACGACAACGAATCAGACAACGTCGGAGAAAGAAGACAACGACGGAGAAAGACAACCACGAAGCAGACAACAACGGAGAAACACGACAACGACGGAGAAAGACGACCACGAAGCAGACAACGACGGAGAAAGATGACCACGAAGCAGACAACGACGGAGAAAGACGACAATGGAGCAGACAACGACGGAGAAAGACTAGAACGAAGCAGACAACGACGGAGAAAGATGACAACGACGGAGAAAGACGACAACGAAGCAGACAACGACGGAGAAAGTTGACAACGACAGAGAAATACGACAACGAAGAAGAAACACGACAACGAAGCAGACAATGACGGAGAAAGACCACAACGATGGAGAAAGACGACAACGACGGAGAAAGACGACAACGAAGCAGACAACGACGGAGAAAGACGACACTGAAGTAGAAAGACAACAACGACGGAGAAAGACGACAACGAAGCAGACAACGACAGAGATAGACGACAACGAAGCAGACAACGACAGAGAAAGACGACAACGACGGAGAAAGACGACAAGGAAGCAGAAAACTACGGAGAAAGACGACAACGACGGAGAAAGACAACAACGAAGCAGACAAAGACGGAGAAAGACGACCACGACGGAGAAAGACGTCAACGAAGCAGACAACGACGGAGAAAGACCACAACGACGGAGAAAGACGACAACGACGGTGAAAGACGACAACGAAGCAGACAACGATGGAGAAAGAAGACAACGAACCAGACAACGATGGATAAAGACAACAACGACGGAGAAAGACGACAACGACGGAGAAAGACGACAACGAAGCAGACAACGACGGAGAAACACGACAACAAAGCAGACAACGACGGAGAAAGTTGACAACGACAGAGAAATACGACAACGACGGAGAAACACGACAACGAAGCAGACAATGACGGAGAAAGACCACAACGATGGAGAAAGACGACAACGACGGAGAAAGACGACAACGAAGCAGACAACGACGGAGAAAGACGACAACGAAGTAGAAAGACAACAACGACGGAGAAAGAAGACAACGAAGCAGACAACGACAGAGATAGACGACAACGAAGCAGACAACGACGGAGAAAGACGACAACGACGGAGAAAGACGACAAGGAAGCAGAAAACGACGGAGAAAGACGACAACGACGGAGAAAGACAACAACGAAGCAGACAAAGACGGAGAAAGACGACCACGACGGAGAAAGACGTCAACGAAGCAGACAACGACGGAGAAAGACCACAACGACGGAGAAAGACGACAACGACGGTGAAAGACGACAACGAAGCAGACAACGACGGAGAAAGACGACAACGAACCAGACAACGATGGATAAAGACAACAACGACGGAGAAAGACGACAACGACGGAGAAAGACGACAACGAAGCAGACAACGACGGAGAAACACGAAAACAAAGCAGACAACGACGGAGAAAGACGACAACGACGGAGAAAGACGACAACGACGGAGAAAGACGACAACGAAGCAGACAACAACGGAGAAAGACGACTACGACGGAGAAGGACAATAACAACAGAGAAAGACGACAACGACGGAGAAAGACAACGAAGCAGACAACGACGGAGAAAGACAACAACGACGGAGAAAGACGACAACGAATCAGACAACGTCGGAGAAAGAAGACAACGACGGAGAAATACGACAATGACGGAGAAATTCGATAACGACCGAGAAAGACGACAACGACGGAGAAAGACGACAACGAAGCAGACAACGACGGAGAAAGACGACAACGATGGAGAAAGACGACAACGAAGGAGAAAGACGACAACGAAGCAGACAACGACGGAGAAAGACGACAACGACGGAGAAATACGACAACGAAGCAGACAACGACAGAGAAAGACGACAACGACGGAGAAAGACGACAACGACGGAGAAAGATGACAACGAAGCAGACAACGACGGAGAAAGACGACAACGAACCAGACAACGAAGGATAAAGACGACAACGACGGAGAAAGAGAACAACGACGGACAAAGACGACAACGAAGCAGACAACAACGGAGAAAGATGACAACGACGGAAAAAGACGACACTGAAGCAGACAACGACGGAGAAATACGACAATGACGGAGAAAGACGACAACGACGGTGAAAGACGACAACGAAGCAGACAACGACGGAGAAAGACGACAACGACGGAGAAAGACGACAATTAAGCAGAAGACCGAGAAAGACGACAACGAAGCAGACAACTACGGAGAAATACGACAACGACGGAGAAAAACTACAACGACGGACAAAGACGACAACGAAGCAGACAACGACGGAGAAAGACGTCAACGATGCAGACAACGATGGAGAAAGACGACAACGAAGCAGACAACGACGGAGAAAGACGACAACGAAGCAGAAAACGACGGAGAAATACGACAACGACAGAGAAAGACGACAACGACGGAGAAAGACGACAACGAAGGAGACAACGACGGAGAAAGACGACAACGACGGAGAAAGACGACAACGAAGCAGACAACGACAGAGAAAGACGACAACGACGGATAAAGACGACAACGAAGCAGACAACGACGGAGAAAGACGACAACGACGGAGAAATACGACAACGAAGCAGACAACTAAGTAGAAAGACAACAACGACGGAGAAAGACGACAAAGACGGAGAAAGATGACAACGAAGCAGACAATGACGGAGAAAGACGACAACGACGGAGAAAGACGACAACGACGGAGAAAGACAACAACGAAGCAGACAACGACGGAGAAAGACGACAACGACTGAGAAAGACGACAACGAAGCAGACAACGACAGAGAAAGACGACAACGACGGATAAAAACGACAACGAAGCAGACAATGACGGAGAAAGACGACAACGACGGAGAAATACGACAATGAAGCAGACAAAGACGGAGAAATACGACAACGACGGAGAAAGACGACAACGACGGAGAAAGATGACAACGAAGCAGACAACAACGGAGAAATACGACAACGAACCAGACAACGATGTATAAAGACGACAACAACGGAGAAAGACGACAACGACGGAGAATGACGACAACGAAGCAGACAACGACGGAGAAAGATGACAACGACGGAAAAAGACGACACCGAAGCAGACAACGACGGAGAAATACGACAACGACGGAGAAAGACGACAACTAAGCAGAAGACGGAGAAAGACGACAATGAAGCAGACAACTACGGAGAAAGACGACAACGACGGAGAAAGACGACAACTAAGCAGAAGACGGAGAAAGACGACAACGAAGCAGACAACGACGGAGAAAGACGACATCGACGGTGAAAGACGACAACGAAGCAGACAACGACGGAGAAAGACGACAACGACGGAGAAAGACGACAACTAAGCAGAAGACGGAGAAAGACGACAATGAAGCAGACAACTACGGAGAAAGACGACAACGACGGAGAAAGACGACAACGAAGCAAACAACTACGGATAAAGACGACAACGACAGAGAAAAACTACAACAACGGAGAAAGACGACAACGAAGCAGACAACGACAGAGAAAGACGACAACGAAGACAACGACGGACAAAGACGACAACGAAGCAGACAACGACGGAGAAAGACGTCAACGATGCAGACAACGACGGAGAAAGACCACAACGAAGCAGACAACGACGGAGAAAGACGACAACGACGGAGAAAGACGACAAGGAAGCAGACAACGTCGGAGAAAGACGACAACGAAGCAGACAACGACGGAGAAATACGACAAAGAAGCAGACAACGACGGAGAAAGACGACAACGACGGAGAAAGATGACAACGAAGCAGACAACGACGGAGAAAGACGACAACGACGGAGAAAGACGACAACGACGGAGAAAGACAACAACGAAGCAGACAACGACGGAGAAAGACGACAACGACGGAGAAATACGACAACGAAGCAGACAACGACGCAGAAAGACGACAACTACGGAGAAAGACGACAACGAACCAGACAACGACGGAGAAAGACGACGACGAAGCAGACAACGACGGAGAAAGACGACAACGACGGAGAAAGATGACAACGAAGCAGACAACGACGGAGAAAGACGACAACGACGGAGAGAGACGACAACGACGGAGAAAGATGACAACGAAGCAGACAACTACGGAGAAAGACGACAACGAACCAGACAACGATGTATAAAGACGACAACGACGGAGAAAGACGACAACGACGGAGAAAGATGACAACGACGGAAAAAGACGACACCGAAGCAGACAGCGACGGAGAAATACGACAACGAGGGAGAAAGACGACAACGACGGTGAAAGACGACAACGAAGCAGACAACGACGGAGAAAGACGACAACGAAGACAACGACGGACAAAGACGAAAACGAAGCAGACAACGACGGAGAAAGACGTCAACGATGCAGACAACGACGGAGAAAGACGACAACGACGGAGAAAGATGACAACGAAGCAAACAACGACGGAGAAAGACGACAACGACAGAGAAAAACTACAACAACGGAGAAAGACGACAACGAAGCAGACAACGACGGAGAAAGACGACAACGAAGACAACGACGGACAAAGACAAAAACGAAGCAGACAACGACGGAGAAAGACGTCAACGATGCAGACAACGACGGAGAAAGACGACAACGAAGCAGACAACGAAGGAGAAAGACGACAACGAAGGAGAAATACTACAACGAAGTAGACAACGACGGAGAAAGACGACAACGACCTAGAAAGACGACAACGAACCAGACAACGACGGAGAAAGACGACGACGAAGCAGACAACGACTGAGAAAGACGACAACGACGGAGAAAGATGACAACGAAGCACACAACGACGGAGAAAGACGACAACGACGGAGAAAGACGACAAGGAAGCAGACAACGACGGAGAAAGACGACAACGACGGAGAAAGACGACAACGACTGAGAAAGAAGACAACGAAGCAGACAACGACAGAGAAAGACGACAACGACGGAGAAAGATGACAACGAAGCAGACAACGACGGAGATATACGACAACGAAGCAGACAACGACGGAGAAAGACGACAACGTCGGAGAAAGACGACAACGAAGCAGACAACGACGGAGAAAGACGACAACGACGAAGAAAGACGACAACGAAGCAGACAACGACGGAGAAAGACGACAACGACGGAGAAAGACGACAACGAATCAGACAACGACGGAGAAAGACGACAACGACGGAGAAAGACAACAACGATCGAGAAAGACGACAACGAAGCAGACAACGACGGAGAAAGATGACAACGAAGTAGAAATACAACAGTGACGGTGAAAGACAACAACGAAGCAGACAACGACGGAGAAAGACGACAACGACGGAGAAAGACGACAACGAAGCAGACAACGACGGAGAAAGACGACAACGACGGAGAAAGACGACAAGGAAGCAGACAACGACGGAGAAAGACGACAACGACGCAGACAACGACGGAGAAAGACGACAACGAAGCAGACAACGACGGAGAAAGACGACAACGACGGAGAAAACGACAATGAGGCAGACAACGACGGAGAAAGACGACAACGAAGCAGACAACGACAGAGAAATACAACCACGACGGAGAAAGACGACAACGACAGAGAAAGACTACAACGACGGAGAAAGACGACAACGAAGCAGACAACAACGGAGAAAGACGACAACGAAGCAGACAACGAAGGAGAAAGACGACAACGAAGGAGAAATACTACAACGAAGTAGACAACGACGGAGAAAGACGACAACGACCTAGAAAGACGACAACGAACCAGACAACGACGGAGAAAGACGACGACGAAGCAGACAACGACTGAGAAAGACGACAACGACGGAGAAAGATGACAACGAAGCACACAACGACGGAGAAAGACGACAACGACGGAGAAAGACGACAAGGAAGCAGACAACGACGGAGAAAGACGACAACGACGGAGAAAGACGACAACGACGGAGAAAGAAGACAACGAAGCAGACAACGACAGAGAAAGACGACAACGACGGAGAAAGATGACAACGAAGCAGACAACGACGGAGATATACGACAACGAAGCAGACAACGACGGAGAAAGACGACAACGTCGGAGAAAGACGACAACGAAGCAGACAACGACGGAGAAAGACGACAACGACGAAGAAAGACGACAACGAAGCAGACAACGACGGAGAAAGACGACAACGACGGAGAAAGACGACAACGAATCAGACAACGACGGAGAAAGACGACAACGACGGAGAAAGACAACAACGATCGAGAAAGACGACAACGAAGCAGACAACGACGGAGAAAGATGACAACGAAGTAGAAATACAACAGTGACGGTGAAAGACAACAACGAAGCAGACAACGACGGAGAAAGACGACAACGACGGAGAAAGACGACAACGAAGCAGACAACGACGGAGAAAGACGACAACGACGGAGAAAGACGACAAGGAAGCAGACAACGACGGAGAAAGACGACAACGACGCAGACAACGACGGAGAAAGACGACAACGAAGCAGACAACGACGGAGAAAGACGACAACGACGGAGAAAACGACAATGAGGTAGACAACGACGGAGAAAGACGACAACGAAGCAGACAACGACAGAGAAATACAACCACGACGGAGAAAGACGACAACGACAGAGAAAGACTACAACGACGGAGAAAGACGACAACGAAGCAGACAACAACGGAGAAAGACGACAACGAAGCAGACAACGAAGGAGAAAGACGACAACGAAGGAGAAATACTACAACGAAGTAGACAACGACGGAGAAAGACGACAACGACCTAGAAAGACGACAACGAACCAGACAACGACGGAGAAAGACGACGACGAAGCAGACAACGACTGAGAAAGACGACAACGACGGAGAAAGATGACAACGAAGCACACAACGACGGAGAAAGACGACAACGACGGAGAAAGACGACAAGGAAGCAGACAACGACGGAGAAAGACGACAACGACGGAGAAAGACGACAACGACGGAGAAAGAAGACAACGAAGCAGACAAGGACAGAGAAAGACGACAACGACGTAGAAAGATGACAACGAAGCAGACAACGACGGAGATATACGACAAAGAAGCAGACAACGACGGAGAAAGACGACAACGTCGGAGAAAGACGACAACGAAGCAGACAACGACGGAGAAAGACGACAACGACGAAGAAAGACGACAACGAAGCAGACAACGACGGAGAAAGACGACAACGACGGAGAAAGACGACAACGAATCAGACAACGACGGAGAAAGACGACAACGACGGAGAAAGACAACAACGATCGAGAAAGACGACAACGAAGCAGACAACGACGGAGAAAAATGACAACGAAGTAGAAATACAACAGTGACGGTGAAAGACAACAACGAAGCAGACAACGACGGAGAAAGACGACAACGACGGAGAAAGACGACAACGAAGCAGACAACGACGGAGAAAGACGACAACGACGGAGAAAGACGACAAGGAAGCAGACAACGACGGAGAAAGACGACAACGACGCAGACAACGACGGAGAAAGACGACAACGAAGCAGACAACGACGGAGAAAGACGACAACGACGGAGAAAACGACAATGAGGCAGACAACGACGGAGAAAGACGACAACGAAGCAGACAACGACAGAGAAATACAACCACGACGGAGAAAGACGACAACGACAGAGAAAGACTACAACGACGGAGAAAGACGACAACGAAGCAGACAACAACGGAGAAAGACGTGAACGATGCAGACAACGACGGAGAAAGACGACAACGAAGCAGACAACGACGGAGAAAGACGACAACGACGGAAAAGACTACAACGAAGTAGACAACGACGGTGAAAGACGACAACGACGGAGAAAGACGACAACGACGGAGAAAGACGACAACGACGGAGAAAGACGACCACGAAGCAGACAACGACGGAGAAAGATGACCACCAAGCAGACAACGACGGAGAAAGACGACAATGGAGCAGACAACGACGGAGAAAGACTAGAACGAAGCAGACAACGACGGAGAATGACGACAACGACGGAGAAAGACGACAACGAAGCAGACAACGACGGAGAAAGTTGACAACGACAGAGAAATACGACAACGACGGAGAAACACGACAACGAAGCAGACAATGACGGAGAAAGACCACAACGATGGAGAAAGACGACAACGACGGAGAAAGACGACAACGAAGCAGACAACGACTGAGAAAGACGACAACGAAGTAGAAAGACAACAACGACGGAGAAAGACGACAACGAAGCAGACAACGACAGAGATAGACGACAACGAAGCAGACAACGACGGAGAAAGACGACAACGACGGAGAAAGACGACAAGGAAGCAGAAAACTACGGAGAAAGACGACAACGACGGAGAAAGACAACAACGAAGCAGACAAAGACGGAGAAAGACGACCACGACGGAGAAAGAGTCAACGAAGCAGACAACGACGGAGAAAGACCACAACGACGGAGAAAGACGACAACGACGGTGAAAGACGACAACGAAGCAGACAACGATGGAGAAAGAAGACAACGAACCAGACAACGATGGATAAAGACAACAACGACGGAGAAAGACGACAACGACGGAGAAAGACGACAACGAAGCAGACAACGACGGAGAAACACGACAACAAAGCAGACAACGACGGAGAAAGTTGACAACGACAGAGAAATACGACAACGACGGAGAAACACGACAACGAAGCAGACAATGACGGAGAAAGACCACAACGATGGAGAAAGACGACAACGACGGAGAAAGACGACAACGAAGCAGACAACGACGGAGAAAGACGACAACGAAGTAGAAAGACAACAACGACGGAGAATGACGACAACGAAGCAGACAACGACAGAGATAGACGACAACGAAGCAGACAACGACGGAGAAAGACGACAACGACGGAGAAAGACGACAAGGAAGCAGAAAACGACGGAGAAAGACGACAACGACGGAGAAAGACAACAACGAAGCAGACAAAGACGGAGAAAGACGACCACGACGGAGAAAGACGTCAACGAAGCAGACAACGACGGAGAAAGACCACAACGACGGAGAAAGACGACAACGACGGTGAAAGACGACAACGAAGCAGACAACGACGGAGAAAGACGACAACAAACCAGACAACGATGGATAAAGACAACAACGACGGAGAAAGACGACAACGACGGAGAAAGACGACAACGAAGCAGACAACGACGGAGAAACACGAAAACAAAGCAGACAACGACGGAGAAAGACGACAACGACGGAGAAAGACGACAACGACGGAGAAAGACGACAACGAAGCAGACAACAACGGAGAAAGACGACTACGACGGAGAAGGACAATAACAACAGAGAAAGACGACAACGACGGAGAAAGACGACAACGAAGCAGACAACGACCGAGAAAGACAATAACGACGGAGAAAGACGACAACGAATCAGACAACGTCGGAGAAAGAAGACAACGACGGAGAAAGACAACCACGAAGCAGACAACAACGGAGAAACACGACAACGACGGAGAAAGACGACCACGAAGCAGACAACGACGGAGAAAGATGACCACGAAGCAGACAACGACGGAGAAAGACGACAATGGAGCAGACAACGACGGAGAAAGACTAGAACGAAGCAGACAACGACGGAGAAAGATGACAACGACGGAGAAAGACGACAACGAAGCAGACAACGACGGAGAAAGTTGACAACGACAGAGAAATACGACAACGACGAAGAAACACGACAACGAAGCAGACAATGACGGAGAAAGACCACAACGATGGAGAAAGACGACAACGACGGAGAAAGACGACAACGAAGCAGACAACGACGGAGAAAGACGACACTGAAGTAGAAAGACAACAACGACGGAGAAAGACGACAACGAAGCAGACAACGACAGAGATAGACGACAACGAAGCAGACAACGACGGAGAAAGACGACAACGACGGAGAAAGACGACAAGGAAGCAGAAAACTACGGAGAAAGACGACAACGACGGAGAAAGACAACAACGAAGCAGACAAAGACGGAGAAAGACGACCACGACGGAGAAAGACGTCAACGAAGCAGACAACGACGGAGAAAGACCACAACGACGGAGAAAGACGACAACGACGGTGAAAGACGACAACGAAGCAGACAACGATGGAGAAAGAAGACAACGAACCAGACAACGATGGATAAAGACAACAACGACGGAGAAAGACGACAACGACGGAGAAAGACGACAACGAAGCAGACAACGACGGAGAAACACGACAACAAAGCAGACAACGACGGAGAAAGTTGACAACGACAGAGAAATACGACAACGACGGAGAAACACGACAACGAAGCAGACAATGACGGAGAAAGACCACAACGATGGAGAAAGACGACAACGACGGAGAAAGACGACAACGAAGCAGACAACGACGGAGAAAGACGACAACGAAGTAGAAAGACAACAACGACGGAGAAAGAAGACAACGAAGCAGACAACGACAGAGATAGACGACAACGAAGCAGACAATGACGGAGAAAGACGACAACGACGGAGAAAGACGACAAGGAAGCAGAAAACGACGGAGAAAGACGACAACGACGGAGAAAGACAACAACGAAGCAGACAACGACGGAGAAAGACGACCACGACGGAGAAAGACGTCAACGAAGCAGACAACGACGGAGAAAGACCACAACGACGGAGAAAGACGACAACGACGGTGAAAGACGACAACGAAGCAGACAACGACGGAGAAAGACGACAACGAACCAGACAACGATGGATAAAGACAACAACGACGGAGAAAGACGACAACGACGGAGAAAGACGACAACGAAGCAGACAACGACGGAGAAACACGAAAACAAAGCAGACAACGACGGAGAAAGACGACAACGACGGAGAAAGACGACAACGACGGAGAAAGACGACAACGAAGCAGACAACAACGGAGAAAGACGACTACGACGGAGAAGGACAATAACAACAGAGGAAGACGACAACGACGGAGAAAGACAACGAAGCAGACAACGACGGAGAAAGACAACAACGACGGAGAAAGACGACAACGAATCAGACAACGTCGGAGAAAGAAGACAACGACGGAGAAATACGACAATGACGGAGAAA
Organism: Gallinula chloropus; assembly: GCF_964237585.1. Lineage (NCBI taxonomy): Eukaryota > Metazoa > Chordata > Aves > Gruiformes > Rallidae > Gallinula > Gallinula chloropus. The sequence continues at coordinate 1,163,718 of NW_028168691.1, forward strand.
TTCGATAACGACCGAGAAAGACGACAACGACGGAGAAAGACGACAACGAAGCAGACAACGACGGAGAAAGACGACAACGATGGAGAAAGACGACAACGAAGGAGAAAGACGACAACGAAGCAGACAACGACGGAGAAAGACGACAACGACGGAGAAATACGACAACGAAGCAGACAACGACAGAGAAAGACGACAACGACGGAGAAAGACGACAACGACGGAGAAAGATGACAACGAAGCAGACAACGACGGAGAAAGACGACAACGAACCAGACAACGAAGGATAAAGACGACAACGACGGAGAAAGAGAACAACGACGGACAAAGACGACAACGAAGCAGACAACAACGGAGAAAGATGACAACGACGGAAAAAGACGACACTGAAGCAGACAACGACGGAGAAATACGACAATGACGGAGAAAGACGACAACGACGGTGAAAGACGACAACGAAGCAGACAACGACGGAGAAAGACGACAACGACGGAGAAAGACGACAATTAAGCAGAAGACCGAGAAAGACGACAACGAAGCAGACAACTACGGAGAAATACGACAACGACGGAGAAAAACTACAACGACGGACAAAGACGACAACGAAGCAGACAACGACGGAGAAAGACGTCAACGATGCAGACAACGATGGAGAAAGACGACAACGAAGCAGACAACGACGGAGAAAGACGACAACGAAGCAGAAAACGACGGAGAAATACGACAACGACAGAGAAAGACGACAACGACGGAGAAAGACGACAACGAAGGAGACAACGACGGAGAAAGACGACAACGACGGAGAAAGACGACAACGAAGCAGACAACGACAGAGAAAGACGACAACGACGGATAAAGACGACAACGAAGCGGACAACGACGGAGAAAGACGACAACGACGGAGAAATACGACAACGAAGCAGACAACTAAGTAGAAAGACAACAACGACGGAGAAAGACGACAAAGACGGAGAAAGATGACAACGAAGCAGACAATGACGGAGAAAGACGACAACGACGGAGAAAGACGACAACGACGGAGAAAGACAACAACGAAGCAGACAACGACGGAGAAAGACGACAACGACTGAGAAAGACGACAACGAAGCAGACAACGACAGAGAAAGACGACAACGACGGATAAAAACGACAACGAAGCAGACAATGACGGAGAAAGACGACAACGACGGAGAAATACGACAATGAAGCAGACAAAGACGGAGAAATACGACAACGACGGAGAAAGACGACAACGACGGAGAAAGATGACAACGAAGCAGACAACAACGGAGAAAGACGACAACGAACCAGACAACGATGTATAAAGACGACAACAACGGAGAAAGACGACAACGACGGAGAATGACGACAACGAAGCAGACAACGACGGAGAAAGATGACAACGACGGAAAAAGACGACACCGAAGCAGACAACGACGGAGAAATACGACAACGACGGAGAAAGACGACATCGACGGTGAAAGACGACAACGAAGCAGACAACGACGGAGAAAGACGACAACGACGGAGAAAGACGACAACGAAGACAACGACGGAGAAAGACGACAACGAAGCAGACAACGACGGAGAAAGACGTCAACGATGCAGACAACGATGGAGAAAGACGACAACGAAGCAGACAACGACGGAGAAAGACGACAACGAAGCAGAAAACGACGGAGAAATACGACAACGACAGAGAAAGACGACAACGACGGAGAAAGACGACAACGAAGGAGACAACGACGGAGAAAGACGACAACGACGGAGAAAGACGACAACGAAGCAGACAACGACAGAGAAAGACGACAACGACGGAGAAAGACGACAACGAAGCAGACAACGACAGAGAAAGACGACAACGACGGATAAAGACGACAACGAAGCAGACAACGACGGAGAAAGACGACAACGACGGAGAAATACGACAACGAAGCAGACAACTAAGTAGAAAGACAACAACGACGGAGAAAGACGACAAAGACGGAGAAAGATGACAACGAAGCAGACAATGACGGAGAAAGACGACAACGACGGAGAAAGACGACAACGACGGAGAAAGACAACAACGAAGCAGACAACGACGGAGAAAGACGACAACGACTGAGAAAGACGACAACGAAGCAGACAACGACAGAGAAAGACGACAACGACGGATAAAAACGACAACGAAGCAGACAATGACGGAGAAAGACGACAACGACGGAGAAATACGACAATGAAGCAGACAAAGACGGAGAAATACGACAACGACGGAGAAAGACGACAACGACGGAGAAAGATGACAACGAAGCAGACAACAACGGAGAAAGACGACAACGAACCAGACAACGATGTATAAAGACGACAACAACGGAGAAAGACGACAACGACGGAGAATGACGACAACGAAGCAGACAACGACGGAGAAAGATGACAACGACGGAAAAAGACGACACCGAAGCAGACAACGACGGAGAAATACGACAACGACGGAGAAAGACGACATCGACGGTGAAAGACGACAACGAAGCAGACAACGACGGAGAAAGACGACAATGACGGAGAAAGACGACAACTAAGCAGAAGACGGAGAAAGACGACAATGAAGCAGACAACTACGGAGAAAGACGACAACGACGGAGAAAGACGACAACGAAGCAAACATCTACGGATAAAGACGACAACGACAGAGAAAAACTACAACAACGGAGAAAGACGACAACGAAGCAGACAACGACAGAGAAAGACGACAACGAAGACAACGACGGACAAAGACGACAACGAAGCAGACAACGACGGAGAAAGACGTCAACGATGCAGACAACGACGGAGAAAGACCACAACGAAGCAGACAACGACGGAGAAAGACCACAACGACGGAGAAAGACGACAAGGAAGCAGACAACGTCGGAGAAAGACGACAACGAAGCAGACAACGACGGAGAAATACGACAAAGAAGCAGACAACGACGGAGAAAGACGACAACGACGGAGAAAGATGACAACGAAGCAGACAACGACGGAGAAAGACGACAACGACGGAGAAAGACGACAACGACGGAGAAAGACAACAACGAAGCAGACAACGACGGAGAAAGACGACAACGACGGAGAAATACGACAACGAAGCAGACAACGACGCAGAAAGACGACAACTACGGAGAAAGACGACAACGAACCAGACAACGACGGAGAAAGACGACTACGAAGCAGACAACGACGGAGAAAGACGACAACGACGGAGAAAGATGACAACGAAGCAGACAACGACGGAGAAAGACGACAACGACGGAGAAAGACGACAAGGAAGCAGACAACGACGGAGAAAGACGACAACGACGGAGAAAGACGACAACTAAGCAGAAGACGGAGAAAGACGACAACGAAGCAGACAACTACGGAGAAAGACGACAACGACGGAGAAAGACGACAACGAAGCAAACAACGACGGAGAAAGACGACAACGACAGAGAAAAACTACAACGACGGAGAAAGACGACAACGAAGACAACGACGGACAAAGACGACAACGAAGCAGACAACGACGGAGAAAGACGTCAACGATGCAGACAACGACGGAGAAAGACGACAAAGAAGCAGACAACGACGGAGAAAGACGACAACGACGGAGAAAGACGACAACGACGGAGAAAGACAACAACGAAGCAGACAACGACGGAGAAAGACGACAACGACGGAGAAATACGACAACGAAGCAGACAACGACGGAGAAAGACGACAACGACAGAGAAAGACGACAACGAACCATACAACGACGGAGAAAGACGACGACGAAGCAGACAACGACGGAGAAAGACGACAACGACGGAGAAAGATGACATCGAAGCAGACAACGACGGAGAAAGACGACAACGACGGAGAAAGACGACAAGGAAGCAGACAACGACGGAGAAAAACGACAACGACGGAGAAAGACGACAACGACGGAGAAAGAAGACAACGAAGCAGACAACGACAAGGAAAGACGACAAAGACGGAGAAAGATGACAACGAAGCAGACAACGACGGAGATAGACGACAACGAAGCAGACAACGACGGAGAAAGACGACAACGTCGGAGAAAGACGACAACGAAGCAGACAACGACGGAGAAAGACGACAACGACGCAGAAAGACGACAACGAAGCAGACAACGACGGAGAAAGACGACAACGACGGAGAAAGACGACAACGAATCAGACAACGACGGAGAAAGACGACAACGACGGAGAAAGAAAACAACGATGGAGAAAGACGACAACGAAGCAGACAACGACGGAGAAAGAAGACAACGACGGAGAAAGACGACAAGGAAGCAGACAACGACGGAGAAAGACGACAACGACGTAGACAACGACGGAGAAAGACGACAACGAAGCAGACAACGACGGAGAAAGACGACAACGAAGCAGACAACGACGGAGAAAGACGACAACGACGGAGAAAACGACAAGGAGGCAGACAACGACGGAGAAAGACGACAACGAAGCAGACAACGACAGAGAAATACAACAACGACGGAGAAAGACGACAACGAAGCAGACAACGACGGAGAAAGACGACAACGACAGAGAAAGACTACAATGACGGAGAAAGACGACAACGAAGCAGACAACGACGGAGAAAGACGTGAACGATGCAGACAACGACGGAGAAAGACGACAACGAAGCAGACAACGACGGAGAAAGACGACAACGACGGAGAGAGACGACAACGAAGCAGACAACGACGGAGAAAGACGACAACGAAGCAGAAAACGACGAAGAAATACGACAAAGAAGCAGACAACGACGGAGAAAGACGACAACGACGGAGAAATATGACAACGAAGCAGACAACGACGGAGAAAGACGACAAAGACGGAGAAAGAGGACAACGACGGAGAAAGACAACAACGAAGCAGACAACGACGGAGAAAGACGACAACGACGGAGAAATACGACAACGAAGCAGACAACGACGGAGAAAGACGCCAACGACGGAGAAAGACGACAAGGAAGCAGAAAACGACGGAGAAAGACGACAACGACGCAGACAACGACGGAGAAAGACGACAACGAAGCAGACAACGACGGAGAAAGATGACAACGACGCAGACAACGACGGAGAAAGACGACAACGAAGCAGACAACGACGGAGAAAGACGACAACGACGGTGAAAACGACAAGGAGGCAGACAACGACGGAGAAAGACGACAACGAAGCAGACAACGACGGAGAAAGACGACAACGACGGAGAAAGACGACACCGAAGCAGACCACGACGGAGAAATACGACAACGACGGAGAAAGACGACAACTAAGCAGACAACGACGGAGAAAGACGACAACGACGGAGAAACACGACAACGAAGCAGACAACGACGGAGAAAGACGACAACGACGGAGAGAGACGACAACGACGGAGAAAGATGACAACGAAGCAGACAACGACGGAGAAAGACGACAACGAACCAGACAACGATGGATAAAGACGACAACGACGGAGAAAGACGAAAACGACGGAGAAAGATGACAACGACGGAAAAAGACGACACCGAATCAGACAACGACGGAGAAATACGACAACGACGGAGAAAGACGACAACGACGGTGATAGACGACAACGAAGCAGACAACGACGGAGAAAGACGACAACGACGGAGAAAGACGACAACTAAGCAGAAGACGGAGAAAGACGACAACGAAGCAGACAACTACGGAGAAAGACGACAACGACGGAGAAAGACGACAACGAAGCAAACAACGACGGACAAAGACGACAACGAAGCAGACAACGACGGAGAAAGACGTCAACGATGCAGACAACGACGGAGAAAGACGACAACGAAGCAGACAACGAAGGAGAAAGAAGACAACGACGGAGAAAGACGACAAGGAAGCAGACAACGACGGAGAAAGACGACAACGAAGCAGACAACGACGGAGAAATACGACAAAGAAGCAGACAACGACGGAGAAAGACGACAACGACGGAGAAAGACGACAACGACGGAGAAAGACAACAACGAAGCAGACAACGACGGAGAAAGACGACAACGACGGAGAAATACGACAACGAAGCAGACAACGACGGAGAAAGACGACAACGACGGAGAAAGACGACAACGAACCAGACAACGACGGAGAAAGACGACGAAGAAGCAGACAACGACGGAGAAAGACGACAATGACGGAGAAAGATGACAACGAAGCAGACAACGACGGAGAAAGACGACAACGACGGAGAAAGACGACAAGGAAGCAGACAACGACGGAGAAAGACGACAACGACGGAGAAAGACGACAACTAAGCAGAAGACGGAGAAAGACGACAACGAAGCAGACAACTACGCAGAAAGACGACAACGACGGAGAAAGACGACAACGAAGCAAACAACGACGGAGAAAGACGACAACGACAGAGAAAAACTACAACGACGGAGAAAGACGACAACGAAGCAGACAACGACGGAGAAAGACGACAACGAAGACAACGACGGACAAAGACGACAACGAAGCAGACAACGACGGAGAAAGACGTCAACGATGCAGACAACGACGGAGAAAGACGACAACGAAGCAGACAACGAAGGAGAAAGAAGACAACGACGGAGAAAGACGACAAGGAAGCAGACAACGACGGAGAAAGACGACAACGAAGCAGACAACGACGGAGAAATACGACAAAGAAGCAGACAACGACGGAGAAAGACGACAACGACGGAGAAATACGACAACGAAGCAGACAACGACGGAGAAAGACGACAACGACGGAGAAAGACGACAACGAACCAGACAACGACGGAGAAAGACGACGAAGAAGCAGACAACGACGGAGAAAGACGACAATGACGGAGAAAGATGACAACGAAGCAGACAACGACGGAGAAAGACGACAACGACGGAGAAAGACGACAAGGAAGCAGACAACGACGGAGAAAGACGACAACGACGGAGAAAGACGACAACTAAGCAGAAGACGGAGAAAGACGACAACGAAGCAGACAACTACGCAGAAAGACGACAACGACGGAGAAAGACGACAACGAAGCAAACAACGACGGAGAAAGACGACAACGACAGAGAAAAACTACAACGACGGAGAAAGACGACAACGAAGCAGACAACGACGGAGAAAGACGACAACGAAGACAACGACGGACAAAGACGACAACGAAGCAGACAACGACGGAGAAAGACGTCAACGATGCAGACAACGACGGAGAAAGACGACAACGAAGCAGACAACGAAGGAGAAAGACGACAACGACGGAGAAAGACGACAAGGAAGCAGACAACGACGGAGAAAGACGACAACGAAGCAGACAACGACGGAGAAATACGACAAAGAAGCAGACAACGACGGAGAAAGACGACAACGACGGAGAAAGACGACAACGACGGAGAAAGACAACAACGAAGCAGACAACGACGGAGAAAGACGACAACGACGGAGAAATACGACAACGAAGCAGACAACGACGGAGAAAGACGACAACGACGGAGAAAGACGACAACGAACCATACAACGACGGATAAAGACGACGACGAAGCAGACAACGACGGAGAAAGACGACAACGACGGAGAAAGATGACAACGAAGCAGACAACGACGGAGAAAGACGACAACGACGGAGAAAGACGACAAGGAAGCAGACAACGACGGAGAAAGACGACAACGACGGAGAAAGACGACAACGACGGAGAAAGAAGACAACGAAGCAGACAACGACAAGGAAAGACGACAAAGACGGAGAAAGATGACAACGAAGCAGACAACGACGGAGATAGACGACAACGAAGCAGACAACGACGGAGAAAGGCGACAACGTCGGAGAAAGACAACAAAGAAGCAGACAACGACGGAGAAAGACGACAACGACGAAGAAAGACGACAACGAAGCAGACAACGACGGAGAAAGACGACAACGACGGAGAAAGACGACAACGAATCAGACAACGACGGAGAAAGACGACAACGACGGAGAAAGAAAACAACGATGGAGAAAGACGACAACGAAGCAGACAACGACGGAGAAAGACGACAACGACGGAGAAAGAAGACAAGGAAGCAGACAACGACGGAGAAAGACGACAACGACGTAGACAACGACGGAGAAAGACGACAACGAAGCAGACAACGACGGAGAAAGACGACAACGACGCAGACAACAACGGAGAAAGACGACAACGAAGCAGACAACGACGGAGAAAGACGACAACGACGGAGAAAACGACAAGGAGGCAGACAACGACGGAGAAAGACGACAACGAAGCAGACAACGACAGAGAAATACAACAACGACGGAGAAAGACGACAACGAAGCAGACAACGACGGAGAAAGACGACAACGACAGAGAAAGACTACAACGACGGAGAAAGACGACAACGAAGCAGACAACGACGGAGAAAGACGTGAACGATGCAGACAACGACGGAGAAAGACGACAACGAAGCAGACAACGAAGGAGAAAGACGACAACGACGGAGAAAGACGACAAGGAAGCAGACAACGACGGAGAAAGACGACAACGAAGCAGAAAACGACGGAGAAATACGACAAAGAAGCAGACAACGACGGAGAAAGACGACAACGACGGAGAAATATGACAACGAAGCAGACAACGATGGAGAAAGACGACAAAGACGGAGAAAGACGACAACGACGGAGAAAGACAACAACGAAGCAGACAACGACGGAGAAAGACGACAACGACGGAGAAATACGACAACGAAGCAGACAACGACGGAGAAAGACGACAACGACGGAGAAAGACGACAACGAACCAGACAACGACGGAGAAAGACGACGACGAAGCAGACAACGACGGAGAAAGACGACAACGACGGAGAAAGATGACAACGAAGCAGAGAACTTCGGAGAATGACGACAACGACGGAGAAAGACGACAAGGAAGCAGACAACGACGGAGAAAGACGACAACGACGGAGAAAGACGACAACTAAGCAGAAGACGGAGAAAGACGACAACGAAGCAGACAACGAAGGAGAAAGACGACAACGACGGAGAAAGACGACAAGGAAGCAGACAACGACGGAGAAAGACGACAACGAAGCAGACAACGACGGAGAAATACGACAAAGAAGCAGACAACGACGGAGAAAGACGACAACGACGGAGAAAGATGACAACGAAGCAGACAACGACGGAGAAAGACGACAACGACGGAGAAAGACGACAACGACGGAGAAAGACAACAACGAAGCAGACAACGACGGAGAAAGACGACAACGACGGAGAAATACGACAACGAAGCAGACAACGACGGAGAAAGACGTCAACGACGGAGAAAGACGACAACGAACCAGACAACGACGGAGAAAGACGACGACGAAGCAGACAACGACGGAGAAAGACGACAACGACGGAGAAAGATGACAACGAAGCAGACAACGACGGAGAAAGACGTCAACGACGGAGAAAGACGACATGGAAGCAGAAAACGACGGAGAAAGACGACAACGACGGAGAAAGACGACAACGACGGAGAAAGAAGACAACGAAGCAGACAACGACAGAGAAAGACGACAACGACGGAGAAAGATGACAACGAAGCAGACAACGACGGAGATAGACGACAACGAAGCAGACAACGACGGAGAAAGACGACAACGTCGGAGAAAGACGACAACGAAGCAGACAACGACGGAGAAAGACGACAACGACGAAGAAAGACGACAACGAAGCAGACAACGACGGAGAAAGACGACAACGACGGAGAAAGACGACAACGAATCAGACAACGACGGAGAAAGACGACAACGACGGAGAAAGAAAACAACGATGGAGAAAGACGACAACGAAGCAGACAACGACGGAGAAAGATGACAACGAAGTAGAAATACAACAGTGACGGTGAAAGACGACAACGAAGCAGACAACGACGGAGAAAGACGACAACGACGGAGAAAGACGACAACGACGGAGAAAGACGACAACGACGGAGAAAGACGACAACGACGCAGACAACGACGGAGAAAGACGACAACGACGCAGACAACGACGGAGAAAGACGACAACGAAGCAGACAACGACGGAGAAAACGACAAGGAGGCAGACAACGACGGAGAAAGACGACAACGAAGCAGACAACGACAGAAAAATACAACAACGACGGAGAAAGACGTGAACGATGCAGACAACGACGGAGAAAGACGACAACGAAGCAGACAACGACGGAGAAAGACGACAACGACGGAAAAGACGACAACGAAGCAGACAATGACGGTGAAAGACGACAACGACGGAGAAAGACGACAACGACGGAGAAAGACGACAACGAAGCAGACAACGACGGAGAAAGACGACCACGAAGCAGACAACAACGGAGAAACACGACAACGACGGAGAAAGACGACCACGAAGCAGACAACGACGGAGAAAGACGACCACGAAGCAGACAACGACGGAGAAAGACGACAACGACGGAGAAATACGACAACGAAGCAGACAACGACGGAGAAAGACGACAACGACGGAGAAAGACGACAACGAACCAGACAACGACGGAGAAAGACGACGACGAAGCAGACAACGACGGAGAAAGACGACAACGACGGAGAAAGATGACAACGAAGCAGACAACGACGGAGAAAGACGACAACGACGGAGAAAGACGACAAGGAAGCAGACAACGACGGAGAAAGACGACAACGACGGAGAAAGACGACAACTAAGCAGAAGACGGAGAAAGACGACAACGAAGCAGACAACTACGGAGAAAGACGACAACGACGGAGAAAGACGACAACGAAGCAAACAACGACGGAGAAAGACGACAACGACAGAGAAAAACTACAACGACGGAGAAAGACGACAACGAAGCAGACAACGACGGAGAAAGACGACAACGAAGACAACGACGGACAAAGACGAGAACGAAGCAGACAACGACGGAGAAAGACGTCAACGATGCAGACAACGACGGAGAAAGACGACAACGAAGCAGACAACGAAGGAGAAAGACGACAACGACGGAGAAAGACGACAAGGAAGCAGACAACGACGGAGAAAGACGACAACGAAGCAGACAACGACGGAGAAATACGACAAAGAAGCAGACAACGACGGAGAAAGACGACAACGACGGACAAAGATGACAACGAAGCAGACAACGACGGAGAAAGACAACAACGACGGAGAAAGACGACAACGACGGAGAAAGAAAACAACGAAGCAGACAACGACGGAGAAAGACTACAACGACGGAGAAATACGACTACGAAGCAGACAACGACGGAGAAAGACGACAACGACGGAGAAAGACGACAACGAACCAGACAACGACGGAGAAAGACGACGACGAAGCAGACAACGACGGAGAAAGACGACAACGACGGAGAAAGATGACAACAAAGCAGACAACGACGGAGAAAGACGACAACGACGGAGAAAGACGACAAGGAAGCAGACAACGACGGAGAAAGACGACAAAGACGGAGAAAGACGACAACGACGGAGAAAGAAGACAACGAAGCAGACAACGACAGAGAAAGACGACAACGACGGAGAAAGATGACAACGAAGCAGACAACGACGGAGATAGACGACAAAGAAGCAGACAACGACGGAGAAAGACGACAACGTCGGAGAAAGACGACAACGAAGCAGACAACGACGGAGAAAGACGACAACGACGGAGAAAGACGACAACGAATCAGACAACGACGGAGAAAGACGACAACAACGGAGAAAGAAAACAACGATGGAGAAAGACGACAACGAAGCAGACAACGACGGATAAAGATGACAACGAAGTAGAAATACAACAGTGACTGTGAAAGACAACAACGAAGCAGACAACGACGGAGAAAGACGACAACGACGGAGAAAGACGACAACGAAGCAGACAACGACGGAGAAAGACGACAACGACGGAGAAAGACGACAAGGAAGCAGACAACGACGGAGAAAGATGACAACGACGTAGACAACGACGGAGAAAGACGACAACGAAGCAGACAACGACGGAGAAAGACGACAACGACGGAGAAAGACGACAACGAAGCAGACAACGTCGGAGAAAGAAGACAACGACGGAGAAAGACAACAATGACGGAGAAATTCGATAACGACCGAGAAAGACGACAACGACGGAGAAAGACGACAACGAAGCAGACAACGACGGAGAAAGACGACAATGATGGAGAAAGACAAAAATGAAGCAGACAACGACAGAGAAAGACGACAACGACGGAGAAAGACGACAACGAAGGAGAAAGACGACAACGAAGCAGACAAAGACAGAGAAAGACTACAACGACGGATAAAGACGACAACGAAGCAGACAACGACGGAGAAAGACGACAACGACGGAGAAATACGACACCGAAGCAGACAACGACGGAGAAATACGACAACGACGGAGAAAGACGACAACGACGGAGAAAGACGACAACGAAGCAGACAACGACGGAGAAAGACGACAACGACGGAGAAAGACGAAGACTAAGCAGAAGACGGAGAAAGACGACAACGAAGCAGACAACTACGGAGAAAGACGACAACGACAGAGAAAAACTACAACGACGGAGAAAGACGACAACGAAGCAGACAACGACGGAGAAAGACGACAACGAAGACAACGACGGACAAAGATGACAACGAAGCAGACAACGACGGAGAAAGACGTCAATGATGCAGACAACGACGGAGAAAGACGACAACGAAGCAGACAACTACGGAGAAAGACGACAACGAAGCAGACAACGACGGAGAAATACGACAACGACGGAGAAAGACGACAACGACGGAGAAAGACGACAACGAAGCAGACAACGACGGAGAAAGACGACAACGACGGAGAAAGACGACAACGAAGCAGACAACGACAGAGAAAGACGACAACGACGGATAAAGACGACAACGAAGCAGACAACGACGGAGAAAGACGACAACGACGGAGAAATACGACAACGAAGCAGACAACGACGGAGAAAGACTACAACGACGGAGAAAGACGACAACGACGGAGAAATATGACAACGAAGCAGACAATGACGGAGAAAGACGACAACGACGGAGAAAGACGACAACGACGGAGAAAGACAACAACGAAGCAGACAACGACAGAGAAAGACGACAACGACGGAGAAAGACGACAACGAAGCAGACAACGACAGAGAAAGACGACAACGACGGAGAAAGACGACAACGAAGCAGACAATGACGGAGAAAGACGACAACGACGGAGAAATACGACAATGAAGCAGACAACGACGGAGAAATACGACAACGACGGAGAAAGACGACAACGACGGAGAAAGATGACAACGAAGCAGACAACAACGGAGAAAGACGACAACGAACCAGACAACGATGGATAAAGACGACAACAACGGAGAAAGACGACAACGACGGAGAATGACGACAACGAAGCAGACAACGACGGAGAAAGATGACAACGACTGAAAAAGACGACACCGAAGCAGACAACGACGGAGAAATACGACAACGACGGAGAAAGACGACGACGGTGAAAGACGACAACGAAGCAGACAACGACGGAGAAAGACGACAACGACGGAGAAAGACGACAACGAAGCAAACAACGACGGAGAAAGACGACAACGACAGAGAAAAACTACAACGACGGAGAAAGACGACAACGAAGCAGACAACGACGGAGAATGACGACAACGAAGACAACGACGGACAAAGACGACAACGAAGCAGACAACGACGGAGAAAGACGTCAACGATGCAGACAACGACGGAGAAAGACGACAACGAAACAGACAACGACGGAGAAAGAAGACAACGACGGAGAAAGACGTCAAGGAAGCAGACAACGACGGAGAAAGACGACAACGAAGCAGACAACGACGGAGAAATACGACAACGATGGAGAAAGACGACAACGACGGAGAAAGACGACAAGGAAGCAGACAACGACGGAGAAAGACGACAACGACGGAGAAAGAGAACAACGACGGAGAAAGAAGACAACGAAGCAGACAACGACAGAGAAAGACGACAACGACGGAGAAAGATGACAACGAAGCAGACAACGACGGAGATAGACGACACCGAAGCAGACAACGACGGAGAAAGACGACAACGTCGGAGAAAGACGACAACGACGGTGAAAGACGACAACGAAGCAGACAACGACGGAGAAAGACGACAACGACGGAGAAAGACGACAACTAAGCAGAAGACGGAGAAAGACGACAACGAAGCAGACAACTACGGAGAAAGACGACAACGACGGAGAAAGACGACAACGAAGCAAACAACGACGGAGAAAGACGACAACGACAGAGAAAAACTACAAGAACGGAGAAAGACGACAACGAAGCAGACAACGACGGAGAAAGACGACAACGAAGACAACGACGGAGAAAGATGACAACGAAGCAGACAACGACGGAGAAAGACGTCAACGATGCAGACAACGACGGAGAAAGACGACAACGAAGCAGACAACGACGGAGAAATACGACAACGACGGAGAAAGACGACAACGACGGAGAAAGACGACAACGAAGCAGACAACGACGGAGAAAGACGACAATGACGGAGAAAGACGACAACGAAGCAGACAACGACAGAGAAAGACGACAACGACGGATAAAGACGACAACGAAGCAGACAACGACGGAGAAAGACGACAACGACGGAGAAATATGACAACGAAGCAGACAACGAAGGAGAAAGACGACAACGACGGAGAAAGACGACAACGACGGAGAAAGATGACAACGAAGCAGACAACGACGGAGAAAGACGACAACGACGGAGAAAGACGACATCGACGGAGAAAGACGACAACGAAGCAGACAACGACGGAGAAAGACGACAACGACGGAGAAAGACGACAACGAAGCAGACAACGTAGGAGAAAGACGACAACGACGAAGAAAGACGACAACGAAGCAGACAACGACGGAGAAAGACGACAACGACGGAGAAAGACTACAACGAAGCAAACAACGACGGAGAAAGACGACAACGACAGAGAAAAACTACAACGACGGAGAAAGACGACAACGAAGCAGACAACGACGGAGAAAGACGACAACGAAGACAACGACGGACAAAGACGACAACGAAGCAGACAACGACGGAGAAAGACGTCAACGATGCAGACAACGACGGAGAAATACGACAACGAAGCAGACAACGACGGAGAAAGAAGACAACGACGGAGAAAGACGACAAGGAAGCAGACAACGACGGAGAAAGACGATAACAACGGAGAAAGACGACAACGACGGAGAAAGAAGACAACGAAGCAGACAACGACAGAGAAAGACGACAACGACGGAGAAAGATGACAAGGAAGCAGACAACGACGGAGATAGACGACACCGAAGCAGACAACGACGGAGAAAGACGACAACGTCGGAGAAAGACGACAACGACGGTGAAAGACGACAAAGAAGCAGACAACGACAGAGAAAAACTACAACGACGGAGAAAGACGACAACGAAGCAGAAGACGGAGAAAGACGACAACGAAGCAGACAACTACGGAGAAAGACGACAACGACGGAGAAAGAAGACAACGAAGCAAACAACGACGGAGAAAGACGACAACGACAGAGAAAAACTACAACGACGGAGAAAGACGACAACGAAGCAGACAACAACGGAGAAAGACGACAACGAAGACAACGACGGAAAAGACGACAACGAAGCAGACAACGACGGAGAAAGACGTCAACGATGCAGACAACAACGGAGAAAGACGACAACGAAGCAGACAACGACGGAGAAATAAGACAACGACGGAGAAAGACGACAACGACGGAGAAAGACGACAACGAAGCAGACAACGACGGAGAAAGACGACAACGACGGAGAAAGAAGACAACGAATCAGACAACGACGGTGAAAGACGTGAACGATGCAGACAACGACGGAGAAAGACGACAACGAAGCAGACAACGACGGAGAAAGACGACATCGACGGAAAAGACGACAACGAAGCAGACAACGACGGTGAAAGACGACAACGACGGAGAAAGACGACAACGACGGAGAAAGACGACAACGAAGCAGACAACGACGGAGAAAGACGACCACGAAGCAGACAACGACGGAGAAAGACGACAATGGAGCAGACAACGACGGAGAAAGTCTAGAACGAAGCAGACAACGACGGAGAATGACGACAACGAAGGAGAAAGACGACAACGAAGCAGACAACGATGGAGAAAGTTGACAACGACAGAGAAATACGACAACGACGGAGAAACACGACAACGAAGCAGACAATGACGGAGAAAGACCACAACGATGGAGAAAGACGACAACGACGGAGAAAGACGACAACGAAGCAGACAACGACGGAGAAAGACGACAACGAAGTAGAAAGACAACAACGACGGAGAAAGACGACAACGAAGCAGACAACGACAGAGATAGACGACAACGAAGCAGACAACGACGGAGAAAGACGACAATGACGGAGAAAGACGACAAGGAAGCAGAAAACGACGGAGAAAGACGACAACGACGGAGAAAGACAACAACGAAGCAGACAACGACGGAGAAAGACGACCACGACGGAGAAAGACGTCAACGAAGCAGACAACGACGGAGAAAGACCACAACGACGGAGAAAGACGACAACGACGGTGAAAGACGACAACGAAGCAGACAACGACGGAGAAAGACGACAACGAACCAGACAACGATTGATAAAGACAACAACGACGGAGAAAGACGAAAACGACGGAGAAAGACGACAACGAAGCAGACAACGACGGAGAAACACGACAACAAAGCAGACAACGACGGAGAATGACGACAACGACGGAGAAAGACGACAACGACGGAGAAAGACGACAATGAAGCAGACAACAAAGGAGAAAGACGACAACGACGGAGAAGGACGATAACAACAGAGAAAGACGACAACGACGGAGAAAGACGACAACGAAGCAGACAACGACGGATAAAGACGACAACGACGGAGAAAGACGACAACGAAGCAGACAACGTCGGAGAAAGAAGACAACGACGGAGAAAGACAACAATGATGGAGAAATTCGATAACGACCGAGAAAGACGACAACGACGGAGAAAGACGACAACGAAGCAGACAACGACGGAGAAAGACGACAACGATGGAGAAAGACAAAAACGAAGCAGACAACGACAGAGAAAGACGACAACGACGGAGAAAGACGACAACGAAGGAGAAAGACGACAACGAAGCAGACAAAGACAGAGAAAGTCGACAACGACGGATAAAGACGACAACGAAGCAGACAACGACGGAGAAAGACGACAACGACGGAGAAATACGACACCGAAGCAGACAATGACGGAGAAATACGACAACGACGGAGAAAGACGACAACGACGGTGAAAGACGACAACGAAGCAGACAACGACGGAGAAAGACGACAACGACGGAGAAAGACGACAACTAAGCAGAAGACGGAGAAAGACGACAACGAAGCAGACAACTACGGAGAAAGACGACAACGACGGAGAAAGACGACAACGAAGCAGACAACGACGGAGAAAGACGACAACGACAGAGAAAAACTACAACGACGGAGAAAGACGACAACGAAGCAGACAACGACGGAGAAAGACGACAACGAAGACAACGACGGACAAAGACGACAACGAAGCAGACAACGACGGAGAAAGACGTCAATGATGCAGACAACGACGGAGAAAGACGACAACGAAGCAGACAACGACGGAGAAAGACGACAACGAAGCAGACAACGACGGAGAAATACGACAACGACGGAGAAAGACGACAACGACGGAGAAAGACGACAACGAAGCAGACAACGACGGAGAAAGACGACAACGACGGAGAAAGACGACAACGAAGCAGACAACGACAGAGAAAGACGACAACGACGGATAAAGACGACAACGAAGCAGACAACGACGGAGAAAGACGACAACGACGGAGAAATACGACAACGAAGCAGACAACGACGGAGAAAGACGACAACGACGGAGAAAGACGACAACGACGGAGAAAGATGACAACGAAGCAGACAATGACGGAGAAAGACGACAACGACGGAGAAAGACGACAACGACGGAGAAAGACAACAACGAAGCAGACAACGACAGAGAAAGACGACAACGACGGAGAAAGACGACAACGAAGCAGACAACGACAGAGAAAGACGACAACGACGGAGAAAGACGACAACGAAGCAGACAATGACGGAGAAAGACGACAACGACGGAGAAATACGACAATGAAGCAGACAACGACGGAGAAATACGACAACGACGGAGAAAGACGACAACGACGGAGAAAGATGACAACGAAGCAGACAACAACGGAGAAAGACGACAACGAACCAGACAACGATGGATAAAGACGACAACAACGGAGAAAGACGACAACGACGGAGAATGACGACAACGAAGCAGACAACGACGGAGAAAGATGACAACGACGGAAAAAGACGACACCGAAGCAGACAACGACGGAGAAATACGACAACGACGGAGAAAGACGACAACGACTGTGAAAGACGACAACGAAGCAGACAACGACGGAGAAAGACGACAACGACGGAAAAGACGACAACGAAGCAAACAACGACGGAGAAAGACGACAACGACAGAGAAAAGCTACAACGACGGAGAAAGACGACAACGAAGCAGACAACGACGGAGAAAGACGACAACGAAGACAACGACGGACAAAGACGACAACGAAGCAGACAACGACGGAGAAAGACGTCAACGATGCAGACAACGACGGAGAAAGACGACAACGAAACAGACAACGACGGAGAAAGAAGACAACGACGGAGAAAGACGTCAAGGAAGCAGACAACGACGAAGAAAGACGACAACGATGGAGAAAGACGACAACGACGGAGAAAGACGACAACGAAGCAGACAACGACGGAGAAAGACGACAACGACGGAGAAAGACGACAACGACGGAGAAAGAAGACAACGAAGCAGACAACGACAGAGAAAGACGACGACGGAGAAAGATGACAACGAAGCAGACAACAACGGAGATAGACGACACCGAAGCAGACAACGACGGAGAAAGACGACAACGTCGGAGAAAGACGACAACGACGGTGAAAGACGACAACGAAGCAGACAACGACGGAGAAAGACGACAACGACGGAGAAAGACGACAACTAAGCAGAAGACGGAGAAAGACGACAACGAAGCAGACAACTACGGAGAAAGACGACAACGACGGAGAAAGACGACAACGAAGCAAACAACAACGGAGAAAGACGACAACGACAGAGAAAAACTACAACAACGGAGAAAGACGACAACGAAGACAACGACGGAAAAGACGACAACGAAGCAGACAACGACGGAGAAAGACGTCAACGATGCAGACAACGACGGAGAAAGACGACAACGAAGCAGACAACGACGGAGAAATACGACAACGACGGAGAAAGACGACAACGACGGAGAAAGACGACAACGAAGCAGACAACGACGGAGAAAGACGACAACGACGGAGAAAGACGACAACGAAGCAGACAACGACAGAGAAAGACGACAACGACGGATAAAGACGACAACGAAGCAGACAACGACGGAGAAAGACGACAACGACGGAGAAATATGACAACGAAGCAGACAACGAAGGAGAAAGACGACAACGACGGAGAAAGACGACAACGACGGAGAAAGATGACAACGAAGCAGACAACGACGGAGAAAGACGACAACGACGGAGAAAGACGACAACGACGGAGAAAGACGACAACGAAGCAGACAACGACGGAGAAAGACGACAACGACGGAGAAAGACGACAACGAAGCAGACAACGACGGAGAAAGACGACAACGACGAAGAAAGACGACAACGAAGCAGACAACGACGGAGAAAGACGACAACGACGGAGAAAGACGACAATGACGGATAAAGACGACAACTATGCAGAGACGGAGAAAGACGACAACGAAGCAAACAACGACGGAGAAAGACGACAACGACAGAGAAAAACTACAACGACGGAGAAAGACGACAACGAAGCAGACAACGACGGAGAAAGACGACAACGAAGACAACGACGGACAAAGACGACAACGAAGCAGACAACGACGGAGAAAGACGTCAACGATGCAGACAACGACGGAGAAAGACGACAACGAAACAGACAACGACGGAGAAAGAAGACAACGACGGAGAAAGACGACAAGGAAGCAGACAACGACGGAGAAAGACGACAACAACGGAGAAAGACGACAACGACGGAGAAAGAAGACAACGAATCAGACAACGACAGAGAAAGACGACAACGACGGAGAAAGATGACAAGGAAGCAGACAACGACGGAGATAGACGACACCGAAGCAGACAACGACGGAGAAAGACGACAACGTCGGAGAAAGACGACAACGACGGTGAAAGACGACAAAGAAGCAGACAACGACGGAGAAAGACGACAACGACGGAGAAAGACGACAACTAAGCAGAAGACGGAGAAAGACGACAACGAAGCAGACAACTACGGAAAAAGACGACAACGACGGAGAAAGAAGACAACGAAGCAAACAACGACGGAGAAAGACGACAACGACAGAGAAAAACTACAACGACGGAGAAAGACGACAACGAAGCAGACAACGACGGAGAAAGACGTCAACGATGCAGACAACAACGGAGAAAGACGACAACGAAGCAGACAACGACGGAGAAATACGACAACGACGGAGAAAGACGACAACGACGGAGAAAGACGACAACGAAGCAGACAACGACGGAGAAAGATGACAACGACGGAGAAAGACGACAACGAAGCAGACAACGACAGAGAAAGACGACAACGACGGATAAAGACGACAACGAAGCAGACAACGACGGAGAAAGACGACAACGACGGAGAAATATGACAACGAAGCAGACAACGACGGAGAAAGACGACAACGTCGGAGAAAGACGCCAACGACGGAGAAAGATGACAACGAAGCAGACAACGACGGAGAAAGACGACAACAACGGAGAAAGACGACAACGACGGAGAAAGACGACAACGAAGCAGACAACGACGGAGAAAGACGACAACGACGGAGAAAGACGACAACGAAGCAGACAACGACGGAGAAAGACGACAACGACGAAGAAAGACGACAACGAAGCAGACAACGACGGAGAAAGACGACAACGACGGAGAAAGACGACAACGACGGATAAAGACGACAACTAAGCAGAAGACGGAGAAAGACGACAACGAATCAGACAACTACGGAGAAAGACGACAAGGACGGAGAAAGACGACAACGAAGCAAACAACGACGGAGAAAGACGACAACGACAGAGAAAAACTACAACGACGGAGAAAGACGACAACGAAGCAGACAACGACGGAGAAAGACGACAACGATGCAGACAACGACGGAGAAATACGACAACGAAGCAGACAACGACGGAGAAATACGACAACGACGGAGAAAGACGACAACGACGGAGAAAGACGACAACGAAGCAGACAACGACGGAGAAAGACGACAACGACGGAGAAAGACGACAACGAAGCAGACAACGACAGAGAAAGACGACAACGAAGCAGACAACGACGGAGAAATACGACAACGACGGAGAAAGACGACAACGACGGAGAAATATGACAACGAAGCAGACAACGACGGAGAAAGACGACAACGACGGAGAAAGACGACAAAGACGGAGAAAGATTACAACGAAGCAGACAACGACGGAGAAAGACGACAACGACGGAGAAATACGACAACGACGGAGAAAGACGACAACGAAGCAGACAACGACGGAGAAAGACGACAACGACGGAGAAAGACGACAACGAAGCAGACAACGACAGAGAAAGACGACAACGACGGAGAAATACGACAACGAAGCAGACAACGACGGAGAAAGACGACAACGACGGAGAAATACGACAACGAAGCAGAAAGACGACAACGACGGTGAAAGACGACAACGAAGCAGACAACGACGGAGAAAGACGACAACGACGGAGAAAGATGACAACTAAGCAGAAGACGGAGAAAGACGACAACGAAGCAGACAACAACGGAGAAAGACGACAACGACGGAGAAAGACGACAACGAAGCAAACAACGACGGAGAAATACGACAACGACAGAGAAAAACTACAACGACAGAGAAAGACGACAACGAAGCAGACAACGACGGAGAAAGACGACAACGACGGAGAAAGACGACAAGGAAGCAGACAACGACGGAGAAAGACGACAACGACGGAGAAAGACGACAACGACGGAGAAAGAAGACAACGAAGCAGACAACAACAGAGAAAGACGACAACGACGGAGAAAGATGACAACGAAGCAGACAACGACGGAGATAGACGACAACGAAGCAGACAACGATGGAGAAAGACGACAACGTCGGAGAAAGACGACAACGAAGCAGACAACGACGGAGAAATACGACAACGACGAAGAAAGACGACAAGGAAGCAGACAACGACGGAGAAAGACGACAACGACGGAGAAAGACGACAACGACGGATAAAGAACACAACGAAGCAGACAACGACGGAGAAAGACGACAACGAAGTAGAAATACAACAGTGACGGTGAAAGAAAAAAACGAAGCAGACAACGACGGAGAAAGACGACAACGACGGAGAAAGTCGACAACGAAGCAGACAACGACAGAGAAAGACGACAACGACGGAGAAAGACGACAACGAAGCAGACAACGACGGAGAAATACGACAACGACGAAGAAAGACGACAAGGAAGCAGACAACGACGGAGAAAGACGACAACGACGGAGAAAGACGACAACGACGGATAAAGAAGACAACGAAGCAGACAACGACAGAGAAAGACGACAACGAAGTAGAAATACAACAGTGACGGTGAAAGAAAAAAACGAAGCAGACAACGACGGAGAAAGACGACAACGACGGAGAAAGACGACAACGACGCAGACAACGACGGAGAAAGACGACAAGGAAGCAGACAACGACGGAGAAAGATGACAATGACGCAGACAACGACGGAGAAATACAACAACGACGGAGAAAGACGACAACGAAGCAGACAACGACGGAGAAAGACGACAACGAAGCAGACAACGACGGAGAAAGACGACAACGACGGAAAAGACGACAACGAAGCAGACAACGAAGGTGAAAGACGACAACGACGGAGAAAGACGACAACGACGGAGAAAGACGAAAACGAAGCAGACAACGACGGAGAAAGACGACAACGAAGCAGACAACAACGGAGAAACACGACAACGACGGAGAAAGACGACCACGAAGCAGACAACGACGGAGAAAGACGACCACGAAGCAGACAACGACGGAGAAAGACGACAATGGAGAAGACAACGACGGAGAATGACGACAACGACGGAGAAAGACGACGGAGAATGACGACAACGACGGAGAAAGACGACAACGAAGCAGACAACGACGGAGAAAGTTGACAACGACGGAGAAATACGACAACGACGGAGAAACAAGACAACGAAGCAGACAATGACGGAGAAAGACCACAACGACGGAGAAAGACGACAACGACGGAGAAAGACGACAACGAAGCAGACAACGACGGAGAAAGACGACAACGAAGTAGAAAGACAACAACGACGGACAAAGACGACAACGAAGCAGACAACGTTAGATATAGACGACAACGAAGCAGACAACGACGGAGAAAGACGACAACGACGGAGAAAGACGACAAGGAAGCAGAAAATGACGGAGAATGACGACAACGACGGAGAAAGACGACAACGAAGCAGACAACGACGGAGAAAGACGACCACGACGGAGAAAGACGTCAACGAAGCAGACAACGACGGAGAAAGACCACAACGACGGAGAAAGACGACAACGACGGTGAAAGACGACAACGAAGCAGACAACGAAGGAGAAAGACGACAACGAACCAGACAACGATGGATAAAGACAACAACGACGGAGAAAGACGACAACGACGGAGAAAGACGACAACGAAGCAGACAACGACGGAGAAACACGACAACAAAGCAGACAACGACGGAGAAAGACGACAACGACGGAGAAAGACGACAACGACGGAGAAAGACGACAACGAAGCAGACAACAACGGAGAAAGACGACAACGACGGAGAAAGACGATAACAACAGAGAAAGACGACAACGACGGAGAAAGAGGACAACGAATCAGACAACGACGGAGAAAGACGACAACGACGGAGAAAGACGACAACGAAGCAGACAACGTCGGAGAAAGAAGACAACGACGGAGAAAGACGACAAAGACGGAGAAATTCGATAACGACCGAGAAAGACGACAACGATGGAGAAAGACGACCACGAAGCAGACAACGACGGTTAAAGACGACAACGATGGAGAAAGACGAAAACGAAGCAGACAACGACGGAGAAAGACGACAACGACGGAGAAAGACGACAACGAAGGAGAAACACGACAACGAAGCAGACAAAGGCAGAGAAAGACGACAACGACGGATAAAGACGACAACGAACCAGACAACGACGGAGAAAGACGACAACGACGGAGAAATACGACAACGATGCAGACAACGACAGAGAAAGACGACAACGACGGAGAAAGAAGACAACGACGGAGAAAGATGACAACGAAGCAGACAACGACGGAGAAAGACGACAACGAACCAGACAACGATGGATAAAGACGACAACGACGGAGAAAGACGAAAACGACGGAGAAAGACGACAACGAAGCAGACAACGACGGAGAAAGATGACAACGACGGAAAAAGACGACACCGAAGCAGACAACGACGGAGAAATACGACAACGACGGAGAAAGACGACAACGACGGAGAAAGACGACAACGAAGCAGACAACGACGGAGAAAGACGACAACGACGGAGAAAGATGACAACGAAGCAGACAACGACGGAGAAAGACGACAACGACGGAGAAAGACGACAACGAAGCAGACAACGACGGAGAAAGACGACAACGACGGAGAAAGACGACAACGACGGAGAAAGAAGACAACGAAGCAGACAACGACAGAGAAAGACGACAACGACGGAGAAAGATGACAACGAAGCAGACAACGACGGAGAAAGACGACAACGACGGAGAAAGACGACAATGGAGCAGACAACGACGGAGAAAGACTAGAACGAAGCAGACAACGACGGAGAATGACGACAACGACGGAGAAAGACGACAACGAAGCAGACAACTACGGAGAAAGACGACAACGACGGAGAAATACGACAACGACGGAGAAACACGACAACGAAGCAGACAATGACGGAGAAAGACCACAACGACGGAGAAAGACGACAACGACGGAGAAAGACGACAACGAAGCAGACAACGACGGAGAAAGACGACAACGAAGTAGAAAGACAACAACGACGGAGAAAGACGACAACGAAGCAGACAACGACGGAGAAAGACGACAACGAAGCAGACAACGACGGAGAAAGTCGACCACGACGGAGAAAGACGACAACGAAGCAGACAACGACGGAGAAAGACCACAACGACGGAGAAAGACGACAACGATGGTGAAAGACGACAACGAAGCAGACAACGACGGAGAAAGACGACAACGAACCAGACAACAATGGATAAAGACAACAACTACGGAGAAAGACGACAACGACGGAGAAAGACGACAACGAAGCAGACAACGACGGAGAAAGACGACAACTAAGCAGACAACGACGGAGAAAGACGACAACGACGGAGAAAGACGACAACGAAGCAGACAACGACGGAGAAAGACGACAACGACGGAGAAAGACGACAACGAAGCAGACAACGACGGAGAAAGACGACAACGACGGAGAAAGACGACAACGACGGAGAAAGACGACAACTATGCAGAGACGGAGAAAGACGACAACGAAGCAGACAACTACGGAGAAAGACGACAACGACGGAGAAAGACGACAACGAAGCAAACAACGACGGAGAAAGACGACAACGACAGAGAAAAACTACAACGACGGAGAAAGACGACAACGAAGCAGACAACGACGGAGAAAGACGACAACGAAGACAACGACGGACAAAGACGACAACGAAGCAGACAACGACGGAGAAAGAAGACAACGACGGAGAAAGACGACAAGGAAGCAGACAACGACGGAGAAAGACGACAACAACGGAGAAAGACGACAACGACGGAGAAAGAAGACAACGAAGCAGACAACGACAGAGAAAGACGACAACGACGGAGAAAGATGACAAGGAAGCAGACAACGACGGAGATAGACGACACCGAAGCAGACAACGACGGAGAAAGACGACAACGTCGGAGAAAGACGACAACGACGGTGAAAGACGACAAAGAAGCAGACAACGACGGAGAAAGACGACAACGACGGAGAAAGACGACAACTAAGCAGAAGACGGAGAAAGACGACAACGAAGCAGACAACTACGGAAAAAGACGACAACGACGGAGAAAGAAGACAACGAAGCAAACAACGACGGAGAAAGACGACAACGACAGAGAAAAACTACAACGACGGAGAAAGACGACAACGAAGCAGACAACGACGGAGAAAGACGACAACGAAGACAACGACGGAAAAGACGACAACGAAGCAGACAACGACGGAGAAAGACGTCAACGATGCAGACAACAACGGAGAAAGACGACAACGAAGCAGACAACGACGGAGAAAGACGACAACGACGGAGAAAGACGACAACGAAGCAGACAACGACAGAGAAAGACGACAACGACGGAGAAATACGACAATGAAGCATACAACGACTGAGAAATACGACAACGACGGAGAAAGACGACAACGACGGAGAAAGATGACAACGAAGCAGACAACAACGGAGAAAGACGACAACGTACCAGACAACGATGGATAAAGACGACAACAACGGAGAAAGACGACAACGACGGAGAAGGACGACAACGAAGCAGACAACGACGGAGAAAGATGAAAACGACGGAAAAAGACGACACCGAAGCAGACAACGACGGAGAAATACGACAACGACGGAGAAAGACGACAACGACGGTGAAAGACGACAACGAAGCAGACAACGATGGAGAAAGACGACAACGACGGAGAAAGACGACAACGAAGCAAACAACGACGGAGAAAGACGACAACGACAGAGAAAAACTACAACGACGGAGAAAGACGACAACGAAGCAGACAACGACGGAGAAAGATGACAACGAAGACAACGAAGGACAAAGACGACAACGAAGCAGACAACGACGGAGAAAGACGTCAACGATGCAGACAACGACGGAGAAAGACGACAACGATACAGACAACGACGGAGAAAGAAGACAACGACGGAGAAAGACGTCAAGGAAGCAGACAACGACGGAGAAAGACGACAACGAAGCAGACAACGACGGAGAAAGACGACAACGACTGAAAAAGAAGACAACGAAGCAGACAACTACAGAGAAAGACGACAACGACGGAGAAAGATGACAACGAAGCAGACAACGACGGAGATAGACGACACCGAAGCAGACAACGACGGAGAAAGACGACAACGTCGGAGAAAGACGACAACGACGGTGAAAGACGACAACGAAGCAGACAACGACGGAGAAAGACGACAACGACGGAGAAAGACGACAACTAAGCAGAAGACGGAGAAGACGACAACGAAGCAGACAACTACGGAGAAAGACGACAACGACGGAGAAAGACGACAACGAAGCAAACAACGACGGAGAAAGACGACAACGACAGAGAAAAACTACAACGACGGAGAAAGACGACAACGAAGCAGACAACGACGGAGAAAGACGACAACGAAGACAACGACGGACAAAGACGACAACGAAGCAGACAACGACGGAGAAAGAAGACAACGACGGAGAAAGACGACAAGGAAGCAGACAACGACGGAGAAAGACGACAACAACGGAGAAAGACGACAACGACGGAGAAAGAAGACAACGAAGCAGACAACGACAGAGAAAGACGACAACGACGGAGAAAGATGACAAGGAAGCAGACAACGACGGAGATAGACGACACCGAAGCAGACAACGACGGAGAAAGACGACAACGTCGGAGAAAGACGACAACGACGGTGAAAGACGACAAAGAAGCAGACAACGACGGAGAAAGACGACAACGACGGAGAAAGACGACAACTAAGCAGAAGACGGAGAAAGACGACAACGAAGCAGACAACTACGGAAAAAGACGACAACGACGGAGAAAGAAGACAACGAAGCAAACAACGACGGAGAAAGACGACAACGACAGAGAAAAACTACAACGACGGAGAAAGACGACAACGAAGCAGACAACGACGGAGAAAGACGACAACGAAGACAACGACGGAAAAGACGACAACGAAGCAGACAACGACGGAGAAAGACGTCAACGATGCAGACAACAACGGAGAAAGACGACAACGAAGCAGACAACGACGGAGAAAGACGACAACGACGGAGAAAGACGACAACGAAGCAGACAACGACAGAGAAAGACGACAACGACGGAGAAATACGACAATGAAGCATACAACGACTGAGAAATACGACAACGACGGAGAAAGACGACAACGACGGAGAAAGATGACAACGAAGCAGACAACAACGGAGAAAGACGACAACGTACCAGACAACGATGGATAAAGACGACAACAACGGAGAAAGACGACAACGACGGAGAAGGACGACAACGAAGCAGACAACGACGGAGAAAGATGAAAACGACGGAAAAAGACGACACCGAAGCAGACAACGACGGAGAAATACGACAACGACGGAGAAAGACGACAACGACGGTGAAAGACGACAACGAAGCAGACAACGATGGAGAAAGACGACAACGACGGAGAAAGACGACAACGAAGCAAACAACGACGGAGAAAGACGACAACGACAGAGAAAAACTACAACGACGGAGAAAGACGACAACGAAGCAGACAACGACGGAGAAAGATGACAACGAAGACAACGAAGGACAAAGACGACAACGAAGCAGACAATGACGGAGAAAGACGTCAACGATGCAGACAACGACGGAGAAAGACGACAACGATACAGACAACGACGGAGAAAGAAGACAACGACGGAGAAAGACGTCAAGGAAGCAGACAACGACGGAGAAAGACGACAACGAAGCAGACAACGACGGAGAAAGACGACAACGACTGAAAAAGAAGACAACGAAGCAGACAACTACAGAGAAAGACGACAACGACGGAGAAAGATGACAACGAAGCAGACAACGACGGAGATAGACGACACCGAAGCAGACAACGACGGAGAAAGACGACAACGTCGGAGAAAGACGACAACGACGGTGAAAGACGACAACGAAGCAGACAACGACGGAGAAAGACGACAACGACGGAGAAAGACGACAACTAAGCAGAAGACGGAGAAGACGACAACGAAGCAGACAACTACGGAGAAAGACGACAACGACGGAGAAAGACGACAACGAAGCAAACAACGACGGAGAAAGACGACAACGACAGAGAAAAACTACAACGACGGAGAAAGACGACAACGAAGCAGACAACGACGGAGAAAGACGACAACGAAGACAACGACGGACAAAGACGACAACGAAGCAGACAACGACGGAGAAAGAAGACAACGACGGAGAAAGACGACAACAACGGAGAAAGACGACAACGACGGAGAAAGAAGACAACGAAGCAGACAACGACAGAGAAAGACGACAACGACGGAGAAAGATGACAAGGAAGCAGACAACGACGGAGATAGACGACACCGAAGCAGACAACGACGGAGAAAGACGACAACGTCGGAGAAAGACGACAACGACGGTGAAAGACGACAAAGAAGCAGACAACGACGGAGAAAGACGACAACGACGGAGAAAGACGACAACTAAGCAGAAGACGGAGAAAGACGACAACGAAGCAGACAACTACGGAAAAAGACGACAACGACGGAGAAAGAAGACAACGAAGCAAACAACGACGGAGAAAGACGACAACGACAGAGAAAAACTACAACGACGGAGAAAGACGACAACGAAGCAGACAACGACGGAGAAAGACGACAACGAAGACAACGACGGAAAAGACGACAACGAAGCAGACAACGACGGAGAAAGACGTCAACGATGCAGACAACAACGGAGAAAGACGACAACGAAGCAGACAACGACGGAGAAAGACGACTACGACGGAGAAAGACGACAACGAAGCAGACAACGACAGAGAAAGACGACAACGACGGAGAAATACGACAATGAAGCATACAACGACTGAGAAATACGACAACGACGGAGAAAGACGAGAACGACGGAGAAAGATGACAACGAAGCAGACAACAACGGAGAAAGACGACAACGTACCAGACAACGATGGATAAAGACGACAACAACGGAGAAAGACGACAACGACGGAGAAGGACGACAACGAAGCAGACAACGACGGAGAAAGATGAAAACGACGGAAAAAGACGACACCGAAGCAGACAACGACGGAGAAATACGACAACGACGGAGAAAGACGACAACGACGGTGAAAGACGACAACGAAGCAGACAACGATGGAGAAAGACGACAACGACGGAGAAAGACGACAACGAAGCAAACAACGACGGAGAAAGACGACAACGACAGAGAAAAACTACAACGACGGAGAAAGACGACAACGAAGCAGACAACGACGGAGAAAGATGACAACGAAGACAACGAAGGACAAAGACGACAACGAAGCAGACAACGACGGAGAAAGACGTCAACGATGCAGACAACGACGGAGAAAGACGACAACGATACAGACAACGACGGAGAAAGAAGACAACGACGGAGAAAGACGTCAAGGAAGCAGACAACGACGGAGAAAGACGACAACGAAGCAGACAACGACGGAGAAAGACGACAACGACTGAAAAAGAAGACAACGAAGCAGACAACTACAGAGAAAGACGACAACGACGGAGAAAGATGACAACGAAGCAGACAACGACGGAGATAGACGACACCGAAGCAGACAACGACGGAGAAAGACGACAACGTCGGAGAAAGACGACAACGACGGTGAAAGACGACAACGAAGCAGACAACGACGGAGAAAGACGACAACGACGGAGAAAGACGACAACTAAGCAGAAGACGGAGAAGACGACAACGAAGCAGACAACTACGGAGAAAGACGACAACGACGGAGAAAGACGACAACGAAGCAAACAACGACGGAGAAAGACGACAACGACAGAGAAAAACTACAACGACGGAGAAAGACGACAACGAAGCAGACAACGACGGAGAAAGACGACAACGAAGACAACGACGGACAAAGACGACAACGAAGCAGACAACGACGGAGAAAGAAGACAACGACGGAGAAAGACGACAAGGAAGCAGACAACGACGGAGAAAGACGACAACAACGGAGAAAGACGACAACGACGGAGAAAGAAGACAACGAAGCAGACAACGACAGAGAAAGACGACAACGACGGAGAAAGATGACAAGGAAGCAGACAACGACGGAGATAGACGACACCGAAGCAGACAACGACGGAGAAAGACGACAACGTCGGAGAAAGACGACAACGACGGTGAAAGACGACAAAGAAGCAGACAACGACGGAGAAAGACGACAACGACGGAGAAAGACGACAACTAAGCAGAAGACGGAGAAAGACGACAACGAAGCAGACAACTACGGAAAAAGACGACAACGACGGAGAAAGAAGACAACGAAGCAAACAACGACGGAGAAAGACGACAACGACAGAGAAAAACTACAACGACGGAGAAAGACGACAACGAAGCAGACAACGACGGAGAAAGACGACAACGAAGACAACGACGGAAAAGACGACAACGAAGCAGACAACGACGGAGAAAGACGTCAACGATGCAGACAACAACGGAGAAAGACGACAACGAAGCAGACAACGACCGAGAAAGACGACAACGACGGAGAAAGACGACAACGAAGCAGACAACGACAGAGAAAGACGACAACGACGGAGAAATACGACAATGAAGCATACAACGACTGAGAAATACGACAACGACGGAGAAAGACGACAACGACGGAGAAAGATGACAACGAAGCAGACAACAACGGAGAAAGACGACAACGTACCAGACAACGATGGATAAAGACGACAACAACGGAGAAAGACGACAACGACGGAGAAGGACGACAACGAAGCAGACAACGACGGAGAAAGATGAAAACGACGGAAAAAGACGACACCGAAGCAGACAACGACGGAGAAATACGACAACGACGGAGAAAGACGACAACGACGGTGAAAGACGACAACGAAGCAGACAACGATGGAGAAAGACGACAACGACGGAGAAAGACGACAACGAAGCAAACAACGACGGAGAAAGACGACAACGACAGAGAAAAACTACAACGACGGAGAAAGACGACAACGAAGCAGACAACGACGGAGAAAGATGACAACGAAGACAACGAAGGACAAAGACGACAACGAAGCAGACAACGACGGAGAAAGACGTCAACGATGCAGACAACGACGGAGAAAGACGACAACGATACAGACAACGACGGAGAAAGAAGACAACGACGGAGAAAGACGTCAAGGAAGCAGACAACGACGGAGAAAGACGACAACGAAGCAGACAACGACGGAGAAAGACGACAACGACTGAAAAAGAAGACAACGAAGCAGACAACTACAGAGAAAGACGACAACGACGGAGAAAGATGACAACGAAGCAGACAACGACGGAGATAGACGACACCGAAGCAGACAACGACGGAGAAAGACGACAACGTCGGAGAAAGACGACAACGACGGTGAAAGACGACAACGAAGCAGACAACGACGGAGAAAGACGACAACGACGGAGAAAGACGACAACTAAGCAGAAGACGGAGAAGACGACAACGAAGCAGACAACTACGGAGAAAGACGACAACGACGGAGAAAGACGACAACGAAGCAAACAACGACGGAGAAAGACGACAACGACAGAGAAAAACTACAACGACGGAGAAAGACGACAACGAAGCAGACAACGACGGAGAAAGACGACAACGAAGACAACGACGGAAAAGACGACAACGAAGCAGACAACGACGGAGAAAGACGTCAACGATGCAGACAACGACGGAGAAAGACGACAACGAAGCAGACAACGACGGAGAAATACGACAACGACGGAGAAAGACGACAACGACGGAGAAAGACGACAACGAAGCAGACAACGACGGAGAAAGACGACAACGACGGAGAAAGACGACAACGAAGCAGACAACGACAGAGAAAGACGACAACGACGGATAAAGACGACAACGAAGCAGACAACGATGGAGAAAGACGACAACGACGGAGAAATATGACAACGAAGCAGACAACGAAGGAGAAAGACGACAACGACGGAGAAAGACGACAACGACGGAGAAAGATGACAACGAAGCAGACAACGACGGAGAAAGACGACAACGACGGAGAAAGACGACAACGACGGAGAAAGAAGACAACGAAGCAGACAACGACGGAGAAAGACGACAACGACGGAGAAAGACGACAACGAAGCAGACAACGACGGAGAAAGACGACAACGACGAAGAAAGACGACAACGAAGCAGACAACGACGGAGAAAGACGACAACGACGGAGAAAGACGACAACGACGGATAAAGACGACAACTATGCAGAGACGGAGAAAGACGACAACGAAGCAAACAACGACGGAGAAAGACGACAACGACAGAGAAAAACTACAACGACGGAGAAAGACGACAACGAAGCAGACAACGACGGAGAAAGACGACAACGAAACAGACAACGACGGAGAAAGAAGACAACGACGGAGAAAGACGACAAGGAAGCAGACAACGACGGAGAAAGACGACAACAACGGAGAAAGACGACAACGACGGAGAAAGAAGACAACGAAGCAGACAACGACAGAGAAAGTCGACAACGACGGAGAAAGATGACAAGGAAGCAGACAACGACGGAGATAGACGACACCGAAGCAGACAACGACGGAGAAAGACGACAACGTCGGAGAAAGACGACAACGACGGTGAAAGACGACAAAGAAGCAGACAACGACGGAGAAAGACGACAACGACGGAGAAAGACGACAACTAAGCAGAAGACGGAGAAAGACGACAACGAAGCAGACAACTACGGAAAAAGACGACAACGACGGAGAAAGAAGACAACGAAGCAAACAACGACGGAGAAAGACGACAACGACAGAGAAAAACTACAACGACGGAGAAAGACGACAACGAAGCAGACAACGACGGAGAAAGACGTCAACGATGCAGACAACAACGGAGAAAGACGACAACGAAGCAGACAACGACGGAGAAATACGACAACGACGGAGAAAGACGACAACGACGGAGAAAGACGACAACGAAGCAGACAACGACGGAGAAAGACGACAACGACGGAGAAAGACGACAACGACGGAGAAAGACGACAACGAAGCAGACAACGACGGAGAAAGATGACAACGACGGAGAAAGACGACAACGAAGCAGACAACGACAGAGAAAGACGACAACGACGGATAAAGACGACAACGAAGCAGACAACGATGGAGAAAGACGACAACGACGGAGAAATATGACAACGAAGCAGACAACGAAGGAGAAAGACGACAACGACGGAGAAAGACGACAACGACGGAGAAAGATGACAACGAAGCAGACAACGACGGAGAAAGACGACAACGACGGAGAAAGACGACAACGACGGAGAAAGAAGACAACGAAGCAGACAACGACGGAGAAAGACGACAACGACGGAGAAAGACGACAACGAAGCAGACAACGACGGAGAAAGACGACAACGACGAAGAAAGACGACAACGAAGCAGACAACGACGGAGAAAGACGACAACGACGGAGAAAGACGACAACGACGGATAAAGACGACAACTATGCAGAGACGGAGAAAGACGACAACGAAGCAAACAACGACGGAGAAAGACGACAACGACAGAGAAAAACTACAACGACGGAGAAAGACGACAACGAAGCAGACAACGACGGAGAAAGACGACAACGAAACAGACAACGACGGAGAAAGAAGACAACGACGGAGAAAGACGACAAGGAAGCAGACAACGACGGAGAAAGACGACAACAACGGAGAAAGACGACAACGACGGAGAAAGAAGACAACGAAGCAGACAACGACAGAGAAAGTCGACAACGACGGAGAAAGATGACAAGGAAGCAGACAACGACGGAGATAGACGACACCGAAGCAGACAACGACGGAGAAAGACGACAACGTCGGAGAAAGACGACAACGACGGTGAAAGACGACAAAGAAGCAGACAACGACGGAGAAAGACGACAACGACGGAGAAAGACGACAACTAAGCAGAAGACGGAGAAAGACGACAACGAAGCAGACAACTACGGAAAAAGACGACAACGACGGAGAAAGAAGACAACGAAGCAAACAACGACGGAGAAAGACGACAACGACAGAGAAAAACTACAACGACGGAGAAAGACGACAACGAAGCAGACAACGACGGAGAAAGACGTCAACGATGCAGACAACAACGGAGAAAGACGACAACGAAGCAGACAACGACGGAGAAATACGACAACGACGGAGAAAGACGACAACGACGGAGAAAGACGACAACGAAGCAGACAACGACGGAGAAAGATGACAACGACGGAGAAAGACGACAACGAAGCAGACAACGACAGAGAAAGACGACAACGACGGATAAAGACGACAACGAAGCAGACAACGATGGAGAAAGACGACAACGACGGAGAAATATGACAACGAAGCAGACAACGACGGAGAAAGACGACAACGACGGAGAAAGACGCCAACGACGGAGAAAGATGACAACGAAGCAGACAACGACGTAGAAAGACGACAACGACGGAGAAAGACGACAACGACGGAGAAAGACGACAACGAAGCAGACAACGACGGAGAAAGACGACAACGACGGAGAAAGACGACAACGAAGCAGACAACGACGGAGAAAGACGACAACGACGAAGAAAGACGACAACGAAGCAGACAACGACGGAGAAAGACGACAACGACGGAGAAAGACGACAACGACGGATAAAGACGACAACTAAGCAGAAGACGGAGAAAGACGACAACGAATCAGACAACTACGGAGAAAGACGACAAGGACGGAGAAAGACGACAACGAAGCAAACAACGACGGAGAAAGACGACAACGACAGAGAAAAACTACAACGACGGAGAAAGACGACAACGAAGCAGACAACGACGGAGAAAGACGACAACGAAGACAAAGACGGACAAAGACGACAACGAAGCAGACAACGACGGAGAAAGACGTCAACGATGCAGACAACGACGGAGAAATACGACAACGAAGCAGACAACGACGGAGAAATACGACAACGACGGAGAAAGACGACAACGACGGAGAAAGACGACAACGAAGCAGACAACGACGGAGAAAGACGACAACGACGGAGAAAGACGACAACGAAGCAGACAACGACAGAGAAAAACGACAACGAAGCAGACAACGACGGAGAAATACGACAACGACGGAGAAAGACGACAACGACGGAGAAATATGACAACGAAGCAGACAACGACGGAGAAAGACGACAACGACGGAGAAAGACGACAACGACGGAGAAAGACGACAACGACGGATAAAGACGACAACTAAGCAGAAGACGGAGAAAGACGACAACGAATCAGACAACTACGGAGAAAGACGACAAGGACGGAGAAAGACGACAACGAAGCAAACAACGACGGAGAAAGACGACAACGACAGAGAAAAACTACAACGACGGAGAAAGACGACAACGAAGCAGACAACGACGGAGAAAGACGACAACGAAGACAACGACGGACAA
Source organism: Gallinula chloropus (assembly GCF_964237585.1). Taxonomy (NCBI): domain Eukaryota; kingdom Metazoa; phylum Chordata; class Aves; order Gruiformes; family Rallidae; genus Gallinula; species Gallinula chloropus. The sequence goes on from NW_028168691.1 coordinate 1,200,427, forward strand.
AGACGACAACGAAGCAGACAACGACGGAGAAAGACGTCAACGATGCAGACAACGACGGAGAAATACGACAACGAAGCAGACAACGACGGAGAAATACGACAACGACGGAGAAAGACGACAACGACGGAGAAAGACGACAACGAAGCAGACAACGACGGAGAAAGACGACAACGACGGAGAAAGACGACAACGAAGCAGACAACGACAGAGAAAAACGACAACGAAGCAGACAACGACGGAGAAATACGACAACGACGGAGAAAGACGACAACGACGGAGAAATATGACAACGAAGCAGACAACGACGGAGAAAGACGACAATGACGGAGAAAGACGACAAAGACGGAGAAAGATTACAACGAAGCAGACAACGACGGAGAAAGACGACAACGACGGAGAAAGACGACAACGACGGAGAAAGACGACAACGAAGCAGACAACGACGGAGAAAGACGACAACGACGGAGAAAGACGACAACGAAGCAGACAACGACAGAGAAAGACGACAACGACGGAGAAATACAACAACGAAGCAGACAACGACGGAGAAAGACGACAACGACGGAGAAATACGACAACGACGGAGAAAGACGACAACGACGGTGAAAGACGACAACGAAGCAGACAACGACGGAGAAAGACGACAACGACGGAGAAAGATGACAACTTAGCAGAAGACGGAGAAAGACGACAACGAAGCAGACAACAACGGAGAAAGACGACAACGACGGAGAAAGACGACAACGAAGCAAACAACGACGGAGAAATACGACAACGACAGAGAAAAACTACAACGACAGAGAAAGACGACAACGAAGCAGACAACGACGGAGAAAGACGACAACGACGGAGAAAGACGACAAGGAAGCAGACAACGACGGAGAAAGACGACAACGACGGAGAAAGACGACAACGACGGAGAAAGAAGACAACGAAGCAGACAACAACAGAGAAAGACGACAACGACGGAGAAAGATGACAACGAAGCAGACAACGACGGAGATAGACGACAACGAAGCAGACAACGATGGAGAAAGACGACAACGTCGGAGAAAGACGACAACGAAGCAGACAACGACGGAGAAATACGACAACGACGAAGAAAGACGACAAGGAAGCAGACAACGATGGAGAAAGACGACAACGACGGAGAAAGACGACAACGACGGATAAAGAACACAACGAAGCAGACAACGACGGAGAAAGACGACAACGAAGTAGAAATACAACAGTGACGGTGAAAGAAAAAAACGAAGCAGACAACGACGGAGAAAGACGACAACGACGGAGAAAGTCGACAACGAAGCAGACAACGACAGAGAAAGACGACAACGACGGAGAAAGACGACAACGAAGCAGACAACGACGGAGAAATACGACAACGACGAAGAAAGACGACAAGGAAGCAGACAACGACGGAGAAAGACGACAACGACGGAGAAAGACGACAACGACGGATAAAGAAGACAACGAAGCAGACAACGACAGAGAAAGACGACAACGAAGTAGAAATACAACAGTGACGGTGAAAGAAAAAAACGAAGCAGACAACGACGGAGAAAGACGACAACGACGGAGAAAGACGACAAGGAAGCAGACAACGACGGAGAAAGACGACAACGACGCAGACAACGACGGAGAAAGACGACAACGAAGCAGACAACGACGGAGAAAGATGACAATGACGCAGACAACGACGGAGAAAGACGACAACGAAGCAGACAACGACGGAGAAAGACGACAACGACGGAGAAAACGACAAGGAGGCAGACAACGACGGAGAAAGACGACAACGAAGCAGACAACGACAGAGAAATACAACAACGACGGAGAAAGACGACAACGAAGCAGACAACGACGGAGAAAGACGACAAGGACAGAGAAAGACTACAACGACGGAGAAAGACGACAACGACGCAGACAACGACGGAGAAAGACGACAACGACGGAGAAAGATGTCAACGAAGCAGACAACGACGGAGAAAGACGACAACGACGGAGAAAGATGACAACGAAGCAGACAACGACGGAGAAAGACGACAACGACGGAGAAAGAGGACAACGAAGCAGACAACGACGGAGAAAGACGACAATGAAGCAGACAACGACGGAGAAAGACGACAACGAAATAGACAACGACGGAGAAAGACGACAACGACGGAGAAAGATGACAACGAAGCAGACAACGACGGAGAAAGACGACAATGAAGCAGACAACGACAGAGAAAGACGACAAGAACGGAGAAAGACGACAACGAAGCAGACAACGACGGAGAAAGACGACAACGAAGGAGAAAGACGACAACGAAGCAGACAACGACGGAGAAAGACGACAACAACGGAGAAAAACGACAACGACGGAGTAAGACGACAACGAAGCAGACAACGAAGGAGAAAGACGGAAACGACGGAGAAAGACGACAACGAAGCAGACAACGACGGAGAAAGTTGACAACGACGGAAAAGACGACAACGAAGCAGACAACGAAGGTGAAAGACGACAACGACGGAGAAAGACGACAACGACGGAGAAAGACGAAAACGAAGCAGACAACGACGGAGAAAGACGACAACGAAGCAGACAACAACGGAGAAACACGACAACGACGGAGAAAGACGACCACGAAGCAGACAACGACGGAGAAAGACGACCACGAAGCAGACAACGACGGAGAAAGACGACAATGGAGAAGACAACGACGGAGAATGAAGACAACGACGGAGAAAGACGACGGAGAATGACGACAACGACGGAGAAAGACGACAACGAAGCAGACAACGACGGAGAAAGTTGACAACGACGGAGAAATACGACAACGACGGAGAAACACGACAACGAAGCAGACAATGACGGAGAAAGACCACAACGACGGAGAAAGACGACAACGACGGAGAAAGACGACAACGAAGCAGACAACGACGGAGAAAGACGACAACGAAGTAGAAAGACAACAACGAAGCAGACAAAGACAGAGAAAGACGACAACGACGGATAAAGACGACAACGAACCAGACAACGACGGAGAAAGACGACAACGACGGAGAAATACGACAACGATGCAGACAACGACAGAGAAAGACGACAACGACGGAGAAAGAAGACAACGACGGAGAAAGATGACAACGAAGCAGACAACGACGGAGAAAGACGACAACGAACCAGACCACGATGGATAAAGACGACAACGACGGAGAAAGACGAAAACGACGGAGAAAGACGACAACGAAGCAGACAACGACGGAGAAAGATGACAACGACGGAAAAAGACGACACCGAAGCAGACAACGACGGAGAAATACGACAACGACGGAGAAAGACGACAACGACGGAGAAAGACGACAACGAAGCAGACAACGACGGAGAAAGACGACAACGACGGAGAAAGATGACAACGAAGCAGACAACGACGGAGAAAGACGACAACGACGGAGAAAGACGACAACGAAGCAGACAACGACGGAGAAAGACGACAACGACGGAGAAAGACGACAACGACGGAGAAAGAAGACAACGAAGCAGACAACGACAGAGAAAGACGACAACGACGGAGAAAGATGACAACGAAGCAGACAACGACGGAGAAAGACGACAACGACGGAGAAAGACGACAATGGAGCAGACAACGACGGAGAAAGACTAGAACGAAGCAGACAACGACGGAGAATGACGACAACGACGGAGAAAGACGACAACGAAGCAGACAACTACGGAGAAAGACGACAACGACGGAGAAATACGACAACGACGGAGAAACACGACAACGAAGCAGACAATGACGGAGAAAGACCACAACGACGGAGAAAGACGACAACGACGGAGAAAGACGACAACGAAGCAGACAACGACGGAGAAAGACGACAACGAAGTAGAAAGACAACAACGACGGAGAAAGACGACAACGAAGCAGACAACGACGGAGAAAGACGACAACGAAGCAGACAACGACGGAGAAAGACGACCACGACGGAGAAAGACGACAACGAAGCAGACAACGACGGAGAAAGACCACAACGACGGAGAAAGACGACAACGATGGTGAAAGACGACAACGAAGCAGACAACGACGGAGAAAGACGACAACGAACCAGACAACAATGGATAAAGACAACAACTACGGAGAAAGACGACAACGACGGAGAAAGACGACAACGAAGCAGACAACGACGGAGAAAGACGACAACTAAGCAGACAACGACGGAGAAAGACGACAACGACGGAGAAAGACGACAACGAAGCAGACAACGACGGAGAAAGACGACAACGACGGAGAAAGACGACAACGAAGCAGACAACGACGGAGAAAGACGACAACGACGGAGAAAGACGACAACGACGGAGAAAGACGACAACTATGCAGAGACGGAGAAAGACGACAACGAAGCAGACAACTACGGAGAAAGACGACAACGACGGAGAAAGACGACAACGAAGCAAACAACGACGGAGAAAGACGACAACGACAGAGAAAAACTACAACGACGGAGAAAGACGACAACGAAGCAGACAACGACGGAGAAAGACGACAACGAAGACAACGACGGACAAAGACGACAACGAAGCAGACAACGACGGAGAAAGAAGACAACGACGGAGAAAGACGACAAGGAAGCAGACAACGACGGAGAAAGACGACAACAACGGAGAAAGACGACAACGACGGAGAAAGAAGACAACGAAGCAGACAACGACAGAGAAAGACGACAACGACGGAGAAAGATGACAAGGAAGCAGACAACGACGGAGATAGACGACACCGAAGCAGACAACGACGGAGAAAGACGACAACGTCGGAGAAAGACGACAACGACGGTGAAAGACGACAAAGAAGCAGACAACGACGGAGAAAGACGACAACGACGGAGAAAGACGACAACTAAGCAGAAGACGGAGAAAGACGACAACGAAGCAGACAACTACGGAAAAAGACGACAACGACGGAGAAAGAAGACAACGAAGCAAACAACGACGGAGAAAGACGACAACGACAGAGAAAAACTACAACGACGGAGAAAGACGACAACGAAGCAGACAACGACGGAGAAAGACGACAACGAAGACAACGACGGAAAAGACGACAACGAAGCAGACAACGACGGAGAAAGACGTCAACGATGCAGACAACAACGGAGAAAGACGACAACGAAGCAGACAACGACGGAGAAAGACGACAACGACGGAGAAAGACGATAACGACGGAGAAAGACGACAACGATCATACAACGACGGAGAAAGACGACAACGACGGAGAAAGACGACAACGAAGCAGACAACGACAGAGAAAGACGACAACGACGGATAAAGACGACAACGAAGCAGACAACGACGGAGAAAGACGACAACGACGGAGAAATATGACAACGAAGCAGACAACGACGGAGAAAGACGACAACGACGGAGAAAGACGCCAACGACGGAGAAAGATGACAACGAAGCAGACAACGACGGAGAAAGACGACAACGACGGAGAAAGACGACAACGACGGAGAAAGACGACAACGAAGCAGACAACGACGGAGAAAGACGACAACGACGGAGAAAGACGACAACGAAGCAGACAACGACGGAGAAAGACGACAACGACGGAGAAAGACGACAACGACGGATAAAGACGACAACTAAGCAGAAGACGGAGAAAGACGACAACGAAGCAGACAACTACGGAGAAAGACGACAACGACGGAGAAAGACGACAACGAAGCAAACAACGACGGAGAAAGACGACAACGACAGAGAAAAACTTCAACGACGGAGAAAGACGACAACGAAGCAGACAACGACGGAGAAAGACGTCAACGAAGACAACGACGGACAAAGACGACAACGAAGCAGACAACGACGGACAAAGACGTCAACGATGCAGACAACGACGGAGAAATACGACAACGAAGCAGACAACGACGGAGAAATACGACAACGACGGAGAAAGACGACAACGACGGAGAAAGACGACAACGAAGCAGACAACGACGGAGAAAGACGACAACGACGGAGAAAGACGACAACGAAGCAGACAACGACAGAGAAAAACGACAACGACGGAGAAATATGACAACGAAGCAGACAACGACGGAGAAAGACGACAACGACGGAGAAAGACGACAAAGACGGAGAAAGATGACAACGAAGCAGACAACGACGGAGAAAGACGACAACGACGGAGAAAGACGACAACGACGGAGAAAGACGACAACGAAGCAGACAACGACGGAGAAAGACGACAACGACGGAGAAAGACGACAACGAAGCAGACAACGACAGAGAAAGACGACAACGACGGATAAAGACGACAACGAAGCAGACAACGACGGAGAAAGACGACAACGACGGAGAAATACGACAACGAAGCAGACAACGACGGAGAAAGACGACAACGACGGAGAAAGACGAAAACGACGGAGAAAGATGACAACGAAGCAGACAACGACGGAGAAAGACGACAACGAACCAGACAACGATGGATAAAGACGACAACGACGGAGAAAGACGACAACGACGGAGAAAGACGACAACGAAGCAGACAACAACGGAGAAAGATGACAACGACGGAAAAAGACGACACCGAAGCAGACAACGACGGAGAAATACGACAACGACGGAGAAAGACGACAACGACGGTGAAAGACGACAACGAAGCAGACAACGACGGAGAAAGACGACAACAACGGAGAAAGATGACAACTAAGCAGAAGACGGAGAAAGACGACAACGAAGCAGACAACAACGGAGAAAGACGACAACGACGGAGAAAGACGACAACGAAGCAAACAACGACGGAGAAATACGACAACGACAGAGAAAAACTACAACGACAGAGAAAGACGAGAACGAAGCAGACAACGACGGAGAAAGACGACAACGACGGAGAAAGACGACAAGGAAGCAGACAACGACGGAGAAAGACGACAACGACGGAGAAAGACGACAACGACGGAGAAAGAAGACAACGAAGCAGACAACGACAGAGAAAGACGACAACGACGGAGAAAGATGACAACGAAGCAGACAACGACGGAGATAGACGATAACGAAGCAGACAACGATGGAGAAAGACGACAACGTCGGAGAAAGACGACAACGAAGCAGACAACGACGGAGAAATACGACAACGACGAAGAAAGACGACAAGGAAGCAGACAACGACGGAGAAAGACGACAACGACGGAGAAAGACGACAACGACGGATAAAGAAGACAACGAAGCAGACAACGACGGAGAAAGACGACAACGAAGTAGAAATACAACAGTGACGGTGAAAGAAAAAAACGAAGCAGACAACGACGGAGAAAGACGACAACGACGGAGAAAGTCGACAACGAAGCAGACAACGACGGAGAAAGACGACAACGACGGAGAAAGACGACAACGAAGCAGACAACGACGGAGAAATACGACAACGACGAAGAAAGACGACAAGGAAGCAGACAACGACGGAGAAAGACGACAACGACGGAGAAAGACGACAACGACGGATAAAGAAGACAACGAAGCAGACAACGACGGAGAAAGACGACAACGAAGTAGAAATACAACAGTGACGGTGAAAGAAAAAAACGAAGCAGACAACGACGGAGAAAGACGACAACGACGGAGAAAGACGACAAGGAAGCAGACAACGACGGAGAAAGACGACAACGACGCAGACAACGACGGAGAAAGACGACAACGAAGCAGACAACGACGGAGAAAGATGACAATGACGCAGACAACGACGGAGAAAGACGACAACGAAGCAGACAACGACGGAGAAAGACGACAACGACTGAGAAAACGACAAGGAGGCAGACAACGACGGAGAAAGACGACAACGAAGCAGACAACGACAGAGAAATACAACAACGACGGAGAAAGACGACAACGAAGCAGACAACGACGGAGAAAGACGACAAGGACAGAGAAAGACTACAACGACGGAGAAAGACGACAACGAAGCAGACAACGACGGAGAAAGACGTGAACGATGCAGATAACGACGGAGAAAGACGACAACGAAGCAGACAACGACGGAGAAAGACGACAACGACGGAAAAGACGACAACGAAGCAGACAACGAAGGTGAAAGACGACAACGACGGAGAAAGACGACAACGACGGAGAAAGACGAAAACGAAGCAGACAACGACGGAGAAAGACGACAACGAAGCAGACAACAACGGAGAAACACGACAACGACGGAGAAAGACGACCACGAAGCAGACAACGACGGAGAAAGACGACCACGAAGCAGACAACGACGGAGAAAGACGACAATGGAGAAGACAACGACGGAGAATAACGACAACGACGGAGAAAGACGACGGAGAATGACGACAACGACGGAGAAAGACGACAACGAAGCAGACAACGACGGAGAAAGTTGACAACGACGGAGAAATACGACAACGACGGAGAAACACGACAACGAAGCAGACAATGACGGAGAAAGACCACAACGACGGAGAAAGACGACAACGACGGAGAAAGACGACAACGAAGCAGACAACGACGGAGAAAGACGACAACGAAGTAGAAAGACAACAACGACGGACAAAGACGACAACGAAGCAGACAACGACAGAGATAGACGACAACGAAGCAGAAAACGACGGAGAAAGACGACAACGACGGAGAAAGACGACAAGGAAGCAGAAAATGACGGAGAATGACGACAACGACGGAGAAAGATGACAACGAAGCAGACAACGACGGAGAAAGACGACCACGACGGAGAAAGACGTCAACGAAGCAGACAACGACGGAGAAAGACCACAACGACGGAGAAAGACGACAACGACGGTGAAAGACGACAACGAAGCAGACAACGATGTATAAAGACAACAACGACAGAGAAAGACGACAACGACGGAGAAAGACGACAACGAAGCAGACAACGACGGAGAAACACGACAACAAAGCAGACAACGACGGAGAAAGACGACAACGACGGAGAAAGACGACAACGACGGAGAAAGACGACAACGAAGCAGACAACAACGGAGAAAGACGACAACGACGGAGAAAGACGACAATGACGGAGAAATTCGATAACGACCGAGAAAGACGACAACGACGGAGAAAGACGACCACGAAGCAGACAACGACGGTTAAAGACGACAACGATGGAGAAAGACGAAAACGAAGCAGACAACGACGGAGAAAGACGACAACGACGGAGAAAGACGACAACGAAGGAGAAACACGACAACGAAGCAGACAAAGACAGAGAAAGACGACAACGACGGATAAAGACGACAACGAAGCAGACAACGACGGAGAAAGACGACAACGACGGAGAAATACGACAACGATGCAGACAACAACAGAGAAAGACGACAACGACGGAGAAAGACGACAACGACGGAGAAAGATGACAACGAAGCAGACAACGACGGAGAAAGACGACAACGAACCAGACAACGATGGATAAAGACGACAACGACGGAGAAAGACGAAAACGACGGAGAAAGACGACAACGAAGCAGACAACGACGGAGAAAGATGACAACGACGGAAAAAGACGACACCGAAGCAGACAACGACGGAGAAATACGACAACGACGGAGAAAGACGACAACGACGGAGAAAGACGACAACGAAGCAGACAACGACGGAGAAAGACGACAACGACGGAGAAAGATGACAACGAAGCAGACAACGACGGAGAAAGACGACAACGACGGAGAAAGACGACAACGAAGCAGACAACGACGGAGAAAGACGACAACGACGGAGAAAGACGACAACGACGGAGAAAGAAGACAACGAAGCAGACAACGACAGAGAAAGACGACAACGACGGAGAAAGATGACAACGAAGCAGACAACGACGGAGAAAGACGACAACGACGGAGAAAGACGACAATGGAGCAGACAACGACGGAGAAAGACTAGAACGAAGCAGACAACGACGGAGAATGACGACAACGACGGAGAAAGACGACAAAGAAGCAGACAACTACGGAGAAAGACGACAACGACGGAGAAATACGACAACGACGGAGAAACACGACACGAAGCAGACAATGACGGAGAAAGACCACAACGACGGAGAAAGACGACAACGATGGTGAAAGACGACAACGAAGCAGACAACGACGGAGAAAGACGACAACGAACCAGACAACAATGGATAAAGACAACAACTACGGAGAAAGACGACAACGACGGAGAAAGACGACAACGAAGCAGACAACGACGGAGAAAGACGACAACTAAGCAGACAACGACGGAGAAAGACGACAACGACGGAGAAAGACGACAAAGACGGAGAAAGACGACAACGAAGCAGACAACAACGGAGAAAGACGACAACGACGGGGAAGGACGATAACGACAGAGAAAAACGACAACGACGGAGAAAGACGACAACGAAGCAGACAAAGACGGAGAAAGAGGACAACGACGGAGAAAGACGACAATGACGGAGAAATTCGATAACGACCGAGAAAGACGACAACGACGGAGAAATACGACAATGACGGAGCAATTCGATAACGACCGAGAAAGACGACAACGACGGAGAAAGACGACAACGAAGCAGACAACGACGGAGAAAGACGACAACGACGGAGAAAGACGACAACGACGGAGAAAGACGACAACGAAACAGACAACGACGGAGAAAGATGACAACGACGGAAAAAGACGACACCGAAGCAGACAACGACGGAGAAATACGACAACGAAGGAGAAAGACGACAACGACGGTGAAAGACGACAACGAAGCAGACAACGACGGAGAAAGACGACAACGACGGAGAAAGACGACAACTAAGCAGAAGACGGAGAAAGACGACAACGAAGCAGACAACTACGGAGAAAGACGACAACGACGGAGAAAGAGGACAACGAAGCAAACAACGACGGAGAAAGACGACAACGACAGAGAAAAACTACAACGACGGAGAAAGACGACAACGAAGCAGACAACGACGGAGAAAGACGACAACGAAGACAACGACGGACAAAGACGACAACGAAGCAGACAACTACGGAGAAAGACGACAACGACGGAGAAAGACGACAACGAAGCAAAAAACGACGGAGAAAGACGACAACGACAGAGAAAAACTACAACGACGGAGAAAGACGACAACGAAGCAGACAACGACGGAGAAAGACGTCAACGATGCAGACAACGACGGAGAAAGACGACAACGACGGAGAAAGACGACAACGAAGCAGACAACGACGGAGAAAGACGACAACGAAGCAGACAACGACGGAGAAAGACGACAACGACGGAGAAAGACGACAAGGAAGCAGACAACGACGGAGAAAGACGACAACGACGGAGAAAGACGACAACGACGGAGAAAGAAGACAACGAAGCAGACAACGACAGAGAAAGACGACAAAGACGGAGAAAGATGACAACGAAGCAGACAATGACGGAGATAGACGACACCGAAGCAGAAAACGACGGAGAAAGACGACAACGTCGGAGAAAGACGACAACGACGGTGAAAGACGACAACGAAGCAGACAACGACGGAGAAAGACGAATACGACGGAGAAAGACGACAACTAAGCAGAAGACGGAGAAAGACGACAACGAAGCAGACAACTATGGAGAAAGACGACAACGACGGAGAAAGACGACAACGAAGCAAACAACGACGGAGAAAGACGACAACGACAGAGAAAAAGTACAACGACGGAGAAAGACGACAACGAAGCAGACAACGACGGAGAAATATGACAACGAAGACAACGACGGACAAAGACGACAACGAAGCAGACAACGACGGAGAAAGACGTCAACGATGCAGACAACGACGGAGAAAGACGACAACGAAGCAGACAACGACGGAGAAAGACGACAACAAAGCAGACAACGACGGAGAAATACGACAACGACGGAGAAAGACGACAACGACGGAGAAAGACGACAACGAAGCAGACAACGACAGAGAAAGACGACAACGACGGAGAAAGACGACAACGACGGATAAAGACGACAACGAAGCAGACATCGACGGAGAAAGACGACAACGAAGGAGAAATATGACAAAGAAGCAGACAACGACGGAGAAAGACGACAACGACGGAGAAAGACGACAACGACGGAGAAAGATGACAACGAAGCAGACAACGACGGAGAAAGACGACAACGACGGAGAAAGACGACAACGACGGAGAAAGACGACAACGAAGCAGACAACGTCGGAGAAAGACGACAACGACGGAGAAAGACGACAACGAAGCAGACAACGACAGAGAATGACGACAACGACGGATAAAGATGACAACGAAACAGAAAACGACGGAGAAAGACGACAACGACGGATAAAGACGACAACGAAGCAGACAACGACGGAGAAAGACGACAACGACGGAGAAAGACGACAACGACGGAGAAAGATGACAACGAAGCAGACAACGACGGAGAAAGATGACAAGGAACCAGACAACGATGGATAAAGACGACAACGACGGAGAAAGACGACAACGACGGAGAAAGACGACAACGAAGCAGACAACGACGGAGAAAGACGACAACGACGGAGAAAGACGACAACGACGGAGAAAGAAGACAACGAAGCAGACAACGACAGAGAAAGACGACAACGACGGAGAAAGATGACAACGAAGCAGACAACGACGGAGAAAGACGACAACGACGGAGAAAGACGACAATGGAGCAGACAACGACGGAGAAAGACTAGAACGAAGCAGACAACGACGGAGAATGACGACAACGACGGAGAAAGACGACAAAGAAGCAGACAACTACGGAGAAAGACGACAACGACGGAGAAATACGACAACGACGGAGAAACACGACACGAAGCAGACAATGACGGAGAAAGACCACAACGACGGAGAAAGACGACAACGATGGTGAAAGACGACAACGAAGCAGACAACGACGGAGAAAGACGACAACGAACCAGACAACAATGGATAAAGACAACAACTACGGAGAAAGACGACAACGACGGAGAAAGACGACAACGAAGCAGACAACGACGGAGAAAGACGACAACTAAGCAGACAACGACGGAGAAAGACGACAACGACGGAGAAAGACGACAAAGACGGAGAAAGACGACAACGAAGCAGACAACAACGGAGAAAGACGACAACGACGGGGAAGGACGATAACGACAGAGAAAAACGACAACGACGGAGAAAGACGACAACGAAGCAGACAAAGACGGAGAAAGAGGACAACGACGGAGAAAGACGACAATGACGGAGAAATTCGATAACGACCGAGAAAGACGACAACGACGGAGAAATACGACAATGACGGAGCAATTCGATAACGACCGAGAAAGACGACAACGACGGAGAAAGACGACAACGAAGCAGACAACGACGGAGAAAGACGACAACGACGGAGAAAGACGACAACGACGGAGAAAGACGACAACGAAACAGACAACGACGGAGAAAGATGACAACGACGGAAAAAGACGACACCGAAGCAGACAACGACGGAGAAATACGACAACGAAGGAGAAAGACGACAACGACGGTGAAAGACGACAACGAAGCAGACAACGACGGAGAAAGACGACAACGACGGAGAAAGACGACAACTAAGCAGAAGACGGAGAAAGACGACAACGAAGCAGACAACTACGGAGAAAGACGACAACGACGGAGAAAGAGGACAACGAAGCAAACAACGACGGAGAAAGACGACAACGACAGAGAAAAACTACAACGACGGAGAAAGACGACAACGAAGCAGACAACGACGGAGAAAGACGACAACGAAGACAACGACGGACAAAGACGACAACGAAGCAGACAACTACGGAGAAAGACGACAACGACGGAGAAAGACGACAACGAAGCAAAAAACGACGGAGAAAGACGACAACGACAGAGAAAAACTACAACGACGGAGAAAGACGACAACGAAGCAGACAACGACGGAGAAAGACGTCAACGATGCAGACAACGACGGAGAAAGACGACAACGACGGAGAAAGACGACAACGAAGCAGACAACGACGGAGAAAGACGACAACGACGGAGAAAGACGACAAGGAAGCAGACAACGACGGAGAAAGACGACAACGACGGAGAAAGACGACAACGACGGAGAAAGAAGACAACGAAGCAGACAACGACAGAGAAAGACGACAAAGACGGAGAAAGATGACAACGAAGCAGACAATGACGGAGATAGACGACACCGAAGCAGAAAACGACGGAGAAAGACGACAACGTCGGAGAAAGACGACAACGACGGTGAAAGACGACAACGAAGCAGACAACGACGGAGAAAGACGAATACGAAGGAGAAAGACGACAACTAAGCAGAAGACGGAGAAAGACGACAACGAAGCAGACAACTATGGAGAAAGACGACAACGACGGAGAAAGACGACAACGAAGCAAACAACGACGGAGAAAGACGACAACGACAGAGAAAAAGTACAACGACGGAGAAAGACGACAACGAAGCAGACAACGACGGAGAAATATGACAACGAAGACAACGACGGACAAAGACGACAACGAAGCAGACAACGACGGAGAAAGACGTCAACGATGCAGACAACGACGGAGAAAGACGACAACGAAGCAGACAACGACGGAGAAAGACGACAACAAAGCAGACAACGACGGAGAAATACGACAACGACGGAGAAAGACGACAACGACGGAGAAAGACGACAACGAAGCAGACAACGACAGAGAAAGACGACAACGACGGAGAAAGACGACAACGACGGATAAAGACGACAACGAAGCAGACATCGACGGAGAAAGACGACAACGAAGGAGAAATATGACAAAGAAGCAGACAACGACGGAGAAAGACGACAACGACGGAGAAAGACGACAACGACGGAGAAAGATGACAACGAAGCAGACAACGACGGAGAAAGACGACAACGACGGAGAAAGACGACAACGACGGAGAAAGACGACAACGAAGCAGACAACGTCGGAGAAAGACGACAACGACGGAGAAAGACGACAACGAAGCAGACAACGACAGAGAATGACGACAACGACGGATAAAGATGACAACGAAACAGAAAACGACGGAGAAAGACGACAACGACGGATAAAGACGACAACGAAGCAGACAACGACGGAGAAAGACGACAACGACGGAGAAAGACGACAACGACGGAGAAAGATGACAACGAAGCAGACAACGACGGAGAAAGATGACAAGGAACCAGACAACGATGGATAAAGACGACAACGACGGAGAAAGACGACAACGACGGAGAAAGACGACAACGAAGCAGACAACGACGGAGAAAGACGACAACGAAGCAGACAATGACGGAGAAAGACGACAACGAAGCAGACAACGACGGAGAAATACGACAACGACGGAGAAAGACGACAACGACGGAGAAAGACGACAACGAAGCAGACAACGACAGAGAAAGACGACAACGACGGAGAAAGACGACAACGACGGAGAAAGACGACAACGAAGGAGAAATATGACAAAGAAGCAGACAACGACGGAGAAAGACGACAACGACGGAGAAAGACGACAATGACGGAGAAAGATGACAACGAAGCAGACAAAGACGGAGAAAGACGACAACGACGGAGAAAGACGACAACGACGGAGAAAGACGACAACGAAGCAGACAACGACGGAGAAAGACGACAACGACGGAGAAAGACGACAACGAAGCAGACAACGACAGAGAATGACGACAACGACGGATAAAGACGAAAACGAAACAGAAAACGACGGAGAAAGACGACAACGACGGATAAAGACGACAACGAAGCAGACAACGACGGAGAAAGACGACAACGACGGAGAAAGACGACAACGACGGATAAAGATGACAACGAACCAGACAACGATGGATAAAGACGACAACGACGGAGAAAGACGACAACGACGGAGAAAGACGACAACGAAGCAGACAACGACGGAGAAAGATGACAACGACAGAAAAAGACGACACCGAAGCAAACAACGACGGAGAAACACGACAACGACGGAGAAAGACGACAACGACGGTGAAAGACGACAACGAAGCAGACAACGACGGAGAAAGACGACAACGACGGAGAAAGACGACAACTAAGCAGAAGACGGAGAAGACGACAACGAAGCAGACAACTACGGAGAAAGACGACAACGACGGAGAAAGACGACAACGAAGCAAACAACGACGGAGAAAGACGACAACGACAGAGAAAAACTACAACGACGGAGAAAGACGACAACGAAGCAGACAACGACGGAGAAAGACGACAACGAAGACAACGACGGAAAAGACGACAACGAAGCAGACAACGACGGAGAAAGACGTCAACGATGCAGACAACGACGGAGAAAGACGACAACGAAGCAGACAACGACGGAGAAATACGACAACGACGGAGAAAGACGACAACGACGGAGAAAGACGACAACGAAGCAGACAACGACGGAGAAAGACGACAACGACGGAGAAAGACGACAACGAAGCAGACAACGACAGAGAAAGACGACAACGACGGATAAAGACGACAACGAAGCAGACAACGATGGAGAAAGACGACAACGACGGAGAAATATGACAACGAAGCAGACAACGAAGGAGAAAGACGACAACGACGGAGAAAGACGACAACGACGGAGAAAGACGACAACGAAGCAGACAACGACGGAGAAAGACGACAACGACGGAGAAAGACGACAACGACGGAGAAAGACGACAACGAAGCAGACAACGACGGAGAAAGACGAAAACGACGGAGAAAGACGACAACGAAGCAGACAACGACGGAGAAAGACGACAACGACGAAGAAAGACGACATCGAAGCAGACAACGACGGAGAAAGACGACAACGACGGAGAAAGACGACAACGACGGATAAAGACGACAACTATGCAGAGACGGAGAAAGACGACAACGAAGCAGACAACTACGGAGAAAGTCGACAACGACGGAGAAAGACGACAACGAAGCAAACAACGACGGAGAAAGACGACAACGACAGAGAAAAACTACAACGACGGAGAAAGACGACAACGAAGCAGACAACGACGGAGAAAGACGACAACGAAGACAACGACGGACAAAGACGACAACGAAGCAGACAACGACGGAGAAAGACGTCAACAATGCAGACAACGACGGAGAAAGACGACAACGAAACAGACAACGACGGAGAAAGAAGACAACGACGGAGAAAGACGACAAGGAAGCAGACAACGACGGAGAAAGACGACAACAACGGAGAAAGACGACAACGACGGAGAAAGAAGACAACGAAGCAGACAACGACAGAGAAAGACGACAACGACGGAGAAAGATGACAAGGAAGCAGACAACGACGGAGATGGACGACACAGAAGCAGACAACGACGGAGAAAGACGACAACGTCGGAGAAAGACGACAACGACGGTGAAAGACGACAAAGAAGCAGACAACGACGGAGAAAGACGACAACGACGGAGAAAGACGACAACTAAGCAGAAGACGGAGAAAGACGACAACGAAGCAGACAACTACGGAGAAAGACGACAACGACGGAGAAAGAAGACAACGAAGCAAACAACGACGGAGAAAGACGACAACGACAGAGAAAAACTACAACGACGGAGAAAGACGACAACGAAGCAGACAACGACGGAGAAAGACGACAACGAAGACAACGACGGAAAAGACGACAACGAAGCAGACAACGACGGAGAAAGACGTCAACGATGCAGACAACAACGGAGAAAGACGACAACGAAGCAGACAACGACGGAGAAATACGACAACGACGGAGAAAGACGACAACGACGGAGAAAGACGACAACGAAGCAGACAACGATGGAGAAAGACGACAACGACGGAGAAAGACGACAACGAAGCAGACAACGACAGAGAAAGACGACAACGACGGATAAAGACGACAACGAAGCAGACAACGACGGAGAAAGACGACAACGACGGAGAAATATGACAACGAAGCAGACAACGACGGAGAAAGACGACAATGACGGAGAAAGACGCCAACGACGGAGAAAGATGACAACGAAGCAGACAACGACGGAGAAAGACGACAACGACGGAGAAAGACGACAACGACGGAGAAAGACGACAACGAAGCAGACAACGACGGAGAAAGACGACAACGACGGAGAAAGACGACAACGAAGCAGACAACGACGGAGAAAGACGACAACGACGAAGAAAGACGACAACGACGGATAAAGACGACAACTAAGCAGAAGACGGAGAAAGACGACAACGAAGCAGACAACTACGGAGAAAGACGACAACGACGGAGAAAGACGACAACGAAGCAAACAACGACGGAGAAAGAAGACAACGACAGAGAAAAACTGCAACGACGGAGAAAGACGACAACGAAGCAGACAACGACGGACAAAGACGACAACGAAGACAACGACGGACAAAGACGACAACGAAGCAGACAACGACGGAGAAAGACGTCAACGATGCAGACAACGACGGAGAAAGACGACAACGAAGCAGACAACGACGGAGAAAGACGACAACGATGGAGAAAGACGACAAGGAAGCAGACAACGACGGAGAAAGACGACAACGACGGAGAAAGACGACAACGACGGAGAAAGAAGACAACGAAGCAGACAATGACAGAGAAAGACGACAAAGACGGAGAAAGATGACAACGAAGCAGACAATGACGGAGATAGACGACACCGAAGCAGAAAACGACGGAGAAAGACGACAACGTCGGAGAAAGACGACAACGACGGTGAAAGACGACAACGAAGCAGACAACGACGGAGAAAGACGAATACGACGGAGAAAGACGACAACTAAGCAGAAGACGGAGAAAGACGACAACGAAGCAGACAACTATGGAGAAAGACGACAACGACGGAGAAAGACGACAACGAAGCAAACAACGACGGAGAAAGACGACAACGACAGAGAAAAAGTACAACGACGGAGAAAGACGACAACGAAGCAGACAACGACGGAGAAATATGACAACGAAGACAACGACGGACAAAGACGACAACGAAGCAGACAACGACGGAGAAAGACGTCAACGATGCAGACAACGACGGAGAAAGACGACAACGAAGCAGACAACGACGGAGAAAGACGACAACAAAGGAGACAACGACGGAGAAATACGACAACGACGGAGAAAGACGACAACGACGGAGAAAGACGACAACGAAGCAGACAACGACAGAGAATGACGACAACGACGGATAAAGACGACAACGAAACAGAAAACGACGGAGAAAGACGACAACGACGGATAAAGACGACAACGAAGCAGACAACGACGGAGAAAGACGACAACGACGGAGAAAGACGACAACGACGGAGAAAGATGACAACGAAGCAGACAACGACGGAGAAAGATGACAAGGAACCAGACAACGATGGATAAAGACGACAACGACGGAGAAAGACGACAACGACGGAGAAAGACGACAACGAAGCAGACAACGACGGAGAAAGACGACAACGAAGCAGACAATGACGGAGAAAGACGACAACGAAGCAGACAACGACGGAGAAATACGACAACGACGGAGAAAGACGACAACGACGGAGAAAGACGACAACGAAGCAGACAACGACAGAGAAAGACGACAACGACGGAGAAAGACGACAACGACGGAGAAAGACGACAACGAAGGAGAAATATGACAAAGAAGCAGACAACGACGGAGAAAGACGACAACGACGGAGAAAGACGACAATGACGGAGAAAGATGACAACGAAGCAGACAAAGACGGAGAAAGACGACAACGACGGAGAAAGACGACAACGACGGAGAAAGACGACAACGAAGCAGACAACGACGGAGAAAGACGACAACGACGGAGAAAGACGACAACGAAGCAGACAACGACAGAGAATGACGACAACGACGGATAAAGACGAAAACGAAACAGAAAACGACGGAGAAAGACGACAACGACGGATAAAGACGACAACGAAGCAGACAACGACGGAGAAAGACGACAACGACGGAGAAAGACGACAACGACGGATAAAGATGACAACGAACCAGACAACGATGGATAAAGACGACAACGACGGAGAAAGACGACAACGACGGAGAAAGACGACAACGTAGCAGACAACGACGGAGAAAGATGACAACGACAGAAAAAGACGACACCGAAGCAAACAACGACGGAGAAACACGACAACGACGGAGAAAGACGACAACGACGGTGAAAGACGACAACGAAGCAGACAACGACGGAGAAAGAAGACAACGACGGAGAAAGACGACAACTAAGCAGAAGACGGAGAAGACGACAACGAAGCAGACAACTACGGAGAAAGACGACAACGACGGAGAAAGACGACAACGAAGCAAACAACGACGGAGAAAGACGACAACGACAGAGAAAAACTACAACGACGGAGAAAGACGACAACGAAGCAGACAACGACGGAGAAAGACGACAACGAAGACAACGACGGAAAAGACGACAACGAAGCAGACAACGACGGAGAAAGACGTCAACGATGCAGACAACGACGGAGAAAGACGACAACGAAGCAGACAACGACGGAGAAAGACGACAACGAAGACAACGACGGAAAAGACGACAACGAAGCAGACAACGACGGAGAAAGACGTCAACGATGCAGACAACAACGGAGAAAGACGACAACGAAGCAGACAACGACGGAGAAATACGACAACGACGGAGAAAGACGACAACGACGGAGAAAGACGACAACGAAGCAGACAACGATGGAGAAAGACGACAACGACGGAGAAAGACGACAACGAAGCAGACAACGACAGAGAAAGACGACAACGACGGATAAAGACGACAACGAAGCAGACAACGACGGAGAAAGACGACAACGACGGAGAAATATGACAACGAAGCAGACAACGACGGAGAAAGACGACAATGACGGAGAAAGACGCCAACGACGGAGAAAGATGACAACGAAGCAGACAACGACGGAGAAAGACGACAACGACGGAGAAAGACGACAACGACGGAGAAAGACGACAACGAAGCAGACAACGACGGAGAAAGACGACAACGACGGAGAAAGACGACAACGAAGCAGACAACGACGGAGAAAGACGACAACGACGAAGAAAGACGACAACGACGGATAAAGACGACAACTAAGCAGAAGACGGAGAAAGACGACAACGAAGCAGACAACTACGGAGAAAGACGACAACGACGGAGAAAGACGACAACGAAGCAAACAACGACGGAGAAAGAAGACAACGACAGAGAAAAACTGCAACGACGGAGAAAGACGACAACGAAGCAGACAACGACGGACAAAGACGACAACGAAGACAACGACGGACAAAGACGACAACGAAGCAGACAACGACGGAGAAAGACGTCAACGATGCAGACAACGACGGAGAAAGACGACAACGAAGCAGACAACGACGGAGAAAGACGACAACGATGGAGAAAGACGACAAGGAAGCAGACAACGACGGAGAAAGACGACAACGACGGAGAAAGACGACAACGACGGAGAAAGAAGACAACGAAGCAGACAACGACAGAGAAAGACGACAAAGACGGAGAAAGATGACAACGAAGCAGACAATGACGGAGATTGACGACACCGAAGCAGAAAACGACGGAGAAAGACGACAACGTCGGAGAAAGACGACAACGACGGTGAAAGACGACAACGAAGCAGACAACGACGGAGAAAGACGAATACGACGGAGAAAGACGACAACTAAGCAGAAGACGGAGAAAGACGACAACGAAGCAGACAACTATGGAGAAAGACGACAACGACGGAGAAAGACGACAACGAAGCAAACAACGACGGAGAAAGACGACAACGACAGAGAAAAAGTACAACGACGGAGAAAGACGACAACGAAGCAGACAACGACGGAGAAATATGACAACGAAGACAACGACGGACAAAGACGACAACGAAGCAGACAACGACGGAGAAAGACGTCAACGATGCAGACAACGACGGAGAAAGACGACAACGAAGCAGACAACGACGGAGAAAGACGACAACAAAGGAGACAACGACGGAGAAATACGACAACGACGGAGAAAGACGACAACGACGGAGAAAGACGACAACGAAGCAGACAACGACAGAGAAAGACGACAACGACGGAGAAAGACGACAACGACGGATAAAGACGACAACGAAGCAGACATCGACGGAGAAAGACGACAACGAAGGAGAAATATGACAAAGAAGCAGACAACGACGGAGAAAGACGACAACGACGGAGAAAGACGACAACGACGGAGAAAGATGACAACGAAGCAGACAACGACGGAGAAAGACGACAACGACGGAGAAAGACGACAACGACGGAGAAAGACGACAACGAAGCAGACAACGTCGGAGAAAGACGACAACGACGGAGAAAGACGACAACGAAGCAGACAACGACAGAGAATGACGACAACGACGGATAAAGACGACAACGAAACAGAAAACGACGGAGAAAGACGACAACGACGGATAAAGACGACAACGAAGCAGACAACGACGGAGAAAGACGACAACGACGGAGAAAGACGACAACGACGGAGAAAGATGACAACGAAGCAGACAACGACGGAGAAAGATGACAAGGAACCAGACAACGATGGATAAAGACGACAACGACGGAGAAAGACGACAACGACGGAGAAAGACGACAACGAAGCAGACAACGACGGAGAAAGACGACAACGAAGCAGACAATGACGGAGAAAGACGACAACGAAGCAGACAACGACGGAGAAATACGACAACGACGGAGAAAGACGACAACGACGGAGAAAGACGACAACGAAGCAGACAACGACAGAGAAAGACGACAACGACGGAGAAAGACGACAACGACGGAGAAAGACGACAACGAAGGAGAAATATGACAAAGAAGCAGACAACGACGGAGAAAGACGACAACGACGGAGAAAGACGACAATGACGGAGAAAGATGACAACGAAGCAGACAAAGACGGAGAAAGACGACAACGACGGAGAAAGACGACAACGACGGAGAAAGACGACAACGAAGCAGACAACGACGGAGAAAGACGACAACGACGGAGAAAGACGACAACGAAGCAGACAACGACAGAGAATGACGACAACGACGGATAAAGACGAAAACGAAACAGAAAACGACGGAGAAAGACGACAACGACGGATAAAGACGACAACGAAGCAGACAACGACGGAGAAAGACGACAACGACGGAGAAAGACGACAACGACGGATAAAGATGACAACGAACCAGACAACGATGGATAAAGACGACAACGACGGAGAAAGACGACAACGACGGAGAAAGACGACAACGAAGCAGACAACGACGGAGAAAGATGACAACGACAGAAAAAGACGACACCGAAGCAAACAACGACGGAGAAACACGACAACGACGGAGAAAGACGACAACGACGGTGAAAGACGACAACGAAGCAGACAACGACGGAGAAAGACGACAACGACGGAGAAAGACGACAACTAAGCAGAAGACGGAGAAGACGACAACGAAGCAGACAACTACGGAGAAAGACGACAACGACGGAGAAAGACGACAACGAAGCAAACAACGACGGAGAAAGACGACAACGACAGAGAAAAACTACAACGACGGAGAAAGACGACAACGAAGCAGACAACGACGGAGAAAGACGACAACGAAGACAACGACGGAAAAGACGACAACGAAGCAGACAACGACGGAGAAAGACGTCAACGATGCAGACAACGACGGAGAAAGACGACAACGAAGCAGACAACGACGGAGAAATACGACAACGACGGAGAAAGACGACAACGACGGAGAAAGACGACAACGAAGCAGACAACGACGGAGAAAGACGACAACGACGGAGAAAGACGACAACGAAGCAGACAACGACAGAGAAAGACGACAACGACGGATAAAGACGACAACGAAGCAGACAACGATGGAGAAAGACGACAACGACGGAGAAATATGACAACGAAGCAGACAACGAAGGAGAAAGACGACAACGACGGAGAAAGACGACAACGACGGAGAAAGACGACAACGAAGCAGACAACGACGGAGAAAGACGACAACGACGGAGAAAGACGACAACGACGGAGAAAGACGACAACGAAGCAGACAACGACGGAGAAAGACGACAACGACGGAGAAAGACGACAACGAAGCAGACAACGACGGAGAAAGACGACAACGACGAAGAAAGACGACATCGAAGCAGACAACGACGGAGAAAGACGACAACGACGGAGAAAGACGACAACGACGGATAAAGACGACAACTATGCAGAGACGGAGAAAGACGACAACGAAGCAGACAACTACGGAGAAAGTCGACAACGACGGAGAAAGACGACAACGAAGCAAACAACGACGGAGAAAGACGACAACGACAGAGAAAAACTACAACGACGGAGAAAGACGACAACGAAGCAGACAACGACGGAGAAAGACGACAACGAAGACAACGACGGACAAAGACGACAACGAAGCAGACAACGACGGAGAAAGACGTCAACAATGCAGACAACGACGGAGAAAGACGACAACGAAACAGACAACGACGGAGAAAGAAGACAACGACGGAGAAAGACGACAAGGAAGCAGACAACGACGGAGAAAGACGACAACAACGGAGAAAGACGACAACGACGGAGAAAGAAGACAACGAAGCAGACAACGACAGAGAAAGACGACAACGACGGAGAAAGATGACAAGGAAGCAGACAACGACGGAGATGGACGACACAGAAGCAGACAACGACGGAGAAAGACGACAACGTCGGAGAAAGACGACAACGACGGTGAAAGACGACAAAGAAGCAGACAACGACGGAGAAAGACGACAACGACGGAGAAAGACGACAACTAAGCAGAAGACGGAGAAAGACGACAACGAAGCAGACAACTACGGAGAAAGACGACAACGACGGAGAAAGAAGACAACGAAGCAAACAACGACGGAGAAAGACGACAACGACAGAGAAAAACTACAACGACGGAGAAAGACGACAACGAAGCAGACAACGACGGAGAAAGACGACAACGAAGACAACGACGGAAAAGACGACAACGAAGCAGACAACGACGGAGAAAGACGTCAACGATGCAGACAACAACGGAGAAAGACGACAACGACGGAGAAATATGACAACGAAGCAGACAACGACGGAGAAAGACGACAATGACGGAGAAAGACGCCAACGACGGAGAAAGATGACAACGAAGCAGACAACGACGGAGAAAGACGACAACGACGGAGAAAGACGACAACGACGGAGAAAGACGACAACGAAGCAGACAACGACGGAGAAAGACGACAACGACGGAGAAAGACGACAACGAAGCAGACAACGACGGAGAAAGACGACAACGACGAAGAAAGACGACAACGAAGCAGACAACGACGGAGAAAGACGACAACGACGGAGAAAGACGACAACGACGGATAAAGACGACAACTAAGCAGAAGACGGAGAAAGACGACAACGAAGCAGACAACTACGGAGAAAGACGACAACGACGGAGAAAGACGACAACGAAGCAAACAACGACGGAGAAAGAAGACAACGACAGAGAAAAACTACAACGACGGAGAAAGACGACAACGAAGCAGACAACGACGGACAAAGACGACAACGAAGCAGACAACGACGGAGAAAGACGTCAACGATGCAGACAACGACGGAGAAATACGACAACGAAGCAGACAACGACGGAGAAATACGACAACGACGGAGAAAGACGACAACGACGGAGAAAGACGACAACGAAGCAGACAACGACGGAGAAAGACGACAACGACGGAGAAAGACGACAACGAAGCAGACAACGACAGAGAAAAACGACAACGACGGAGAAATATGACAACGAAGCAGACAACGACGGAGAAAGACGACAACGACGGAGTAAGACGACAAAGACGGAGAAAGATGACAACGAAGCAGACAACGACGGAGAAAGACGACAACGACGGAGAAAGACGACAACGACGGAGAAAGACGACAACGAAGCAGACAACGACGGAGAAAGACGACAACGACGGAGAAAGACGACAACGAAGCAGACAACGACGGAGAAAGACGACAACGACGGATAAAGACGACAACGAAGCAGACAACGACGGAGAAAGACGACAACGACGGAGAAATACGACAACGAAGCAGACAACGACGGAGAAAGACGACAACGACGGAGAAAGACGACAACGACGGAGAAAGACGACAACGAAGCAGACAACGACGGAGAAAGACGACAACGATCCAGACAACGATGGATAAAGACGACAACGACGGAGAAAGACGACAACGACGGAGAAAGACGACAACGAAGCAGACAACGACGGAGAAATACGACAACGACGAAGAAAGACGACAAGGAAGCAGACAACGACGGAGAAATACGACAACGACGGAGAAAGACGACAACGACGGATAAAGAAGACAACGAAGCAGACAACGACGGAGAAAGACGACAACGACGGAGAAAGACGACAACGACGGATAAAGATGACAACGAACCAGACAACGATGGATAAAGACGACAACGACGGAGAAAGACGACAACGACGGAGAAAGACGACAACGAAGCAGACAACGACGGAGAAAGATGACAACGACAGAAAAAGACGACACCGAAGCAAACAACGACGGAGAAACACGACAACGACGGAGAAAGACGACAACGACGGTGAAAGACGACAACGAAGCAGACAACGACAGAGAAAGACGACAACGACGGAGAAAGACGACAACTAAGCAGAAGACGGAGAAGACGACAACGAAGCAGACAACTACGGAGAAAGACGACAACGACGGAGAAAGACGACAACGAAGCAAACAACGACGGAGAAAGACGACAACGACAGAGAAAAACTACAACGACGGAGAAAGACGACAAAGAAGCAGACAACGACGGAGAAAGACGACAACGAAGACAACGACGGAAAAGACGACAACGAAGCAGACAACGACGGAGAAAGACGTCAACGATGCAGACAACGACGGAGAAATACGACAACGACGGAGAAAGACGACAACGATGGAGAAAGACGACAACGAAGCAGACAACGACGGAGAAAGACGACAACGACGGAGAAAGACGACAACGACGGAGAAAGACGACAACGAAGCAGACAACGACGGAGAAAGACGACAACGACGGAGAAAGACGACAACGAAGCACACAACGACGGAGAAAGACGACAACGACGAAGAAAGACGACATCGAAGCAGACAACGACGGAGAAAGACGACAACGACGGAGAAAGACGACAACGACGGATAAAGACGACAACTATGCAGAGACGGAGAAAGACGACAACGAAGCAGACAACTACGGAGAAAGTCGACAACGACGGAGAAAGACGACAACGAAGCAAACAACGACGGAGAAAGACGACAACGACAGAGAAAAACTACAACGACGGAGAAAGACGACAACGAAGCAGACAACGACGGAGAAAGACGACAACGAAGACAACGACGGACAAAGACGACAACGAAGCAGACAACGACGGAGAAAGACGTCAACAATGCAGACAACGACGGAGAAAGACGACAACGAAACAGACAACGACGGAGAAAGAAGACAACGACGGAGAAAGACGACAAGGAAGCAGACAACGACGGAGAAAGACGACAACAACGGAGAAAGACGACAACGACGGAGAAAGAAGACAACGAAGCAGACAACGACAGAGAAAGACGACAACGACGGAGAAAGATGACAAGGAAGCAGACAACGACGGAGATGGACGACACAGAAGCAGACAACGACGGAGAAAGACGACAACGTCGGAGAAAGACGACAACGACGGTGAAAGACGACAAAGAAGCAGACAACGACGGAGAAAGACGACAACGACGGAGAAAGACGACAACTAAGCAGAAGACGGAGAAAGACGACAACGAAGCAGACAACTACGGAGAAAGACGACAACGACGGAGAAAGAAGACAACGAAGCAAACAACGACGGAGAAAGACGACAACGACAGAGAAAAACTACAACGACGGAGAAAGACGACAACGAAGCAGACAACGACGGAGAAAGACGACAACGAAGACAACGACGGAAAAGACGACAACGAAGCAGACAACGACGGAGAAAGACGTCAACGATGCAGACAACAACGGAGAAAGACGACAACGAAGCAGACAACGACGGAGAAATACGACAACGACGGAGAAAGACGACAACGACGGAGAAAGACGACAACGAAGCAGACAACGATGGAGAAAGACGACAACGACGGAGAAAGACGACAACGAAGCAGACAACGACAGAGAAAGACGACAACGACGGATAAAGACGACAACGAAGCAGACAACGACGGAGAAAGACGACAACGACGGAGAAATATGACAACGAAGCAGACAACGACGGAGAAAGACGACAATGACGGAGAAAGACGCCAACGACGGAGAAAGATGACAACGAAGCAGACAACGACGGAGAAAGACGACAACGACGGAGAAAGACGACAACGACGGAGAAAGACGACAACGAAGCAGACAACGACGGAGAAAGACGACAACGACGGAGAAAGACGACAACGAAGCAGACAACGACGGAGAAAGACGACAACGACGAAGAAAGACGACAACGAAGCAGACAACGACGGAGAAAGACGACAACGACGGAGAAAGACGACAACGACGGATAAAGACGACAACTAAGCAGAAGACGGAGAAAGACGACAACGAAGCAGACAACTACGGAGAAAGACGACAACGACGGAGAAAGACGACAACGAAGCAAACAACGACGGAGAAAGAAGACAACGACAGAGAAAAACTACAACGACGGAGAAAGACGACAACGAAGCAGACAACGACGGACAAAGACGACAACGAAGACAACGACGGACAAAGACGACAACGAAGCAGACAACGACGGAGAAAGACGTCAACGATGCAGACAACGACGGAGAAATACGACAACGAAGCAGACAACGACGGAGAAATACGACAACGACGGAGAAAGACGACAACGACGGAGAAAGACGACAACGAAGCAGACAACGACGGAGAAAGACGACAACGACGGAGAAAGACGACAACGAAGCAGACAACGACAGAGAAAAACGACAACGACGGAGAAATATGACAACGAAGCAGACAACGACGGAGAAAGACGACAACGACGGAGTAAGACGACAAAGACGGAGAAAGATGACAACGAAGCAGACAACGACGGAGAAAGACGACAACGACGGAGAAAGACGACAACGACGGAGAAAGACGACAACGAAGCAGACAACGACGGAGAAAGACGACAACGACGGAGAAAGACGACAACGAAGCAGACAACGACGGAGAAAGACGACAACGACGGATAAAGACGACAACGAAGCAGACAACGACGGAGAAAGACGACAACGACGGAGAAATACGACAACGAAGCAGACAACGACGGAGAAAGACGACAACGACGGAGAAAGACGACAACGACGGAGAAAGACGACAACGAAGCAGACAACGACGGAGAAAGACGACAACGAACCAGACAACGATGGATAAAGACGACAACGACGGAGAAAGACGACAACGACGGAGAAAGACGACAACGAAGCAGACAACGACGGAGAAATACGACAACGACGAAGAAAGACGACAAGGAAGCAGACAACGACGGAGAAATACGACAACGACGGAGAAAGACGACAACGACGGATAAAGAAGACAACGAAGCAGACAACGACGGAGAAAGACGACAACGACGGAGAAAGACGACAACGACGGATAAAGATGACAACGAACCAGACAACGATGGATAAAGACGACAACGACGGAGAAAGACGACAACGACGGAGAAAGACGACAACGAAGCAGACAACGACGGAGAAAGATGACAACGACAGAAAAAGACGACACCGAAGCAAACAACGACGGAGAAACACGACAACGACGGAGAAAGACGACAACGACGGTGAAAGACGACAACGAAGCAGACAACGACAGAGAAAGACGACAACGACGGAGAAAGACGACAACTAAGCAGAAGACGGAGAAGACGACAACGAAGCAGACAACTACGGAGAAAGACGACAACGACGGAGAAAGACGACAACGAAGCAAACAACGACGGAGAAAGACGACAACGACAGAGAAAAACTACAACGACGGAGAAAGACGACAACGAAGCAGACAACGACGGAGAAAGACGACAACGAAGACAACGACGGAAAAGACGACAACGAAGCAGACAACGACGGAGAAAGACGTCAACGATGCAGACAACGACGGAGAAATACGACAACGACGGAGAAAGACGACAACGACGGAGAAAGACGACAACGAAGCAGACAACGACGGAGAAAGACGACAACGACGGAGAAAGACGACAACGACGGAGAAAGACGACAACGAAGCAGACAACGACGGAGAAAGACGACAACGACGGAGAAAGACGACAACGAAGCACACAACGACGGAGAAAGACGACAACGACGAAGAAAGACGACATCGAAGCAGACAACGACGGAGAAAGACGACAACGACGGAGAAAGACGACAACGACGGATAAAGACGACAACTATGCAGAGACGGAGAAAGACGACAACGAAGCAGACAACTACGGAGAAAGTCGACAACGACGGAGAAAGACGACAACGAAGCAAACAACGACGGAGAAAGACGACAACGACAGAGAAAAACTACAACGACGGAGAAAGACGACAACGAAGCAGACAACGACGGAGAAAGACTACAACGAAGACAACGACGGACAAAGACGACAACGAAGCAGACAACGACGGAGAAAGACGTCAACAATGCAGACAACGACGGAGAAAGACGACAACGAAACAGACAACGACGGAGAAAGAAGACAACGACGGAGAAAGACGACAAGGAAGCAGACAACGACGGAGAAAGACGACAACAACGGAGAAAGACGACAACAACGGAGAAAGAAGACAACGAAGCAGACAACGACAGAGAAAGACGACAACGACGGAGAAAGATGACAAGGAAGCAGACAACGACGGAGATGGACGACACAGAAGCAGACAACGACGGAGAAAGACGACAACGTCGGAGAAAGACGACAACGACGGTGAAAGACGACAAAGAAGCAGACAACGACGGAGAAAGACGACAACGACGGAGAAAGACGACAACTAAGCAGAAGACGGAGAAAGACGACAACGAAGCAGACAACTACGGAGAAAGACGACAACGACGGAGAAAGACGACAACGAAGCAAACAACGACGGAGAAAGACGACAACGACAGAGAAAAACTACAACGACGGAGAAAGACGACAACGAAGCAGACAACGACGGAGAAAGACGACAACGAAGACAACGACGGAAAAGACGACAACGAAGCAGACAACGACGGAGAAAGACGTCAACGATGCAGACAACAACGGAGAAAGACGACAACGAAGCAGACAACGACGGAGAAATACGACAACGACGGAGAAAGACGACAACGACGGAGAAAGACGACAACGAAGCAGACAACGACGGAGAAAGACGACAACGACGGAGAAAGACGACAACGAAGCAGACAACTACAGAGAAAGACGACAACGACGGATAAAGACGACAACGAAGCAGACAACGACGGAGAAAGACGACAACGACGGAGAAATATGACAACGAAGCAGACAACGACGGAGAAAGACGACAATGACGGAGAAAGACGCCAACGACGGAGAAAGATGACAACGAAGCAGACAACGACGGAGATAGACGACAACGACGGAGAAAAACGACAACGACGGAGAAAGACGACAACGAAGCAGACAACGACGGACAAAGACGACAACGAAGACAACGACGGACAAAGACGACAACGAAGCAGACAACGACGGAGAAAGACGTCAACGATGCAGACAACGACGGAGAAATACGACAACGAAGCAGACAACGACGGAGAAATACGACAACGACGGAGAAAGACGACAACGACGGAGAAAGACGACAACGAACCAGACAACGACGGAGAAAGACGACAACGACGGAGAAAGACGACAACGAAGCAGACAACGACAGAGAAAAACGACAACGACGGAGAAATATGACAACGAAGCAGACAACGACGGAGAAAGACGACAACGACGGAGTAAGACGACAAAGACGGAGAAAGATGACAACGAAGCAGACAACGACGGAGAAAGACGACAACGACGGAGAAAGACGACAACGACGGAGAAAGACGACAACGAAGCAGACAACGACGGAGAAAGACGACAACGACGGAGAAAGACGACAACGAAGCAGACAACGACGGAGAAAGACGACAACGACGGATAAAGACGACAACGAAGCAGACAACGACGGAGAAAGACGACAACGACGGAGAAATACGACAACGAAGCAGACAACGACGGAGAAAGACGACAACGACGGAGAAAGACGACAACGACGGAGAAAGATGACAACGAAGCAGACAACGACGGAGAAAGACGACAACGAACCAGACAACGATGGATAAAGACGACAACGACGGAGAAAGACGACAACGACGGAGAAAGACGACAACGAAGCAGACAACGACGGAGAAATACGACAACGACGAAGAAAGACGACAAGGAAGCAGACAACGACGGAGAAAGACGACAACGACGGAGAAAGACGACAACGACGGATAAAGAAGACAACGAAGCAGACAACGACGGAGAAAGACGACAACGAAGTAGAAATACAACAGTGACGGTGAAAGAAAAAAACGAAGCAGACAACGACGGAGAAAGAAGACAACGACGGAGAAAGACGACAAGGAAGCAGACAACGACGGAGAAAGACGACAACGACGCAGACAACGACGGAGAAAGACGACAACGAAGCAGACAACGACGGAGAAAGATTACAATGACGCAGACAACGACGGAGAAAGACGACAACGAAGCAGACAACGACGGAGAAAGACGACAACGACGGAGAAAACGACAAGGAGGCAGACAACGACGGAGAAAAACGACAACGAAGCAGACAACGACAGAGAAATACAACAACGACGGAGAAAGACGACAACGAAGCAGACAACGACGGAGAAAGACGACAAGGACAGAGAAAGACTACAACGACGGAGAAAGACGACAACGAAGCAGACAACGACGGAGAAAGACGTGAACGATGCAGACAACGACGGAGAAAGACGACAACGAAGCAGACAACGACGGAGAAAGACGACAACGACGGAAAAGACGACAACGAAGCAGACAACGAAGGTGAAAGACGACAACGACGGAGAAAGACGACAACGACGGAGAAAGACGAAAACGAAGCAGACAACGACGGAGAAAGACGACAACGAAGCAGACAACAACGGAGAAACACGACAACGACGGAGAAAGACGACCACGAAGCAGACAACGACGGAGAAAGACGACAACGACGGAGAAAGACGACGGAGAATGACGACAACGACGGAGAAAGACGACAACGAAGCAGACAACGACGGAGAAAGTTGACAACGACGGAGAAATACGACAACGACGGAGAAACACGACAACGAAGCAGACAATGACGGAGAAAGACCACAACGACGGAGAAAGACGACAACGACGGAGAAAGACGACAACGAAGCAGACAACGACGGAGAAAGACGACAACGAAGTAGAAAGACAACAACGACGGACAAAGACGACAACGAAGCAGACAACGACAGAGATAGACGACAACGAAGCAGACAACGACGGAGAAAGACGACCACGACGGAGAAAGACGTCAACGAAGCAGACAACGACGGAGAAAGACCACAACGACGGAGAAAGACGACAACGAAGCAGACAACGACGGAGAAAGACGACAACGACGAAGAAAGACGACAACGAAGCAGACAACGACGGAGAAAGACGACAACGACGGAGAAAGACGACAACGACGGATAAAGACGACAACTAAGCAGAAGACGGAGAAAGACGACAACGACGGAGAAAGACGACAACGACGGATAAAGACGACAACTAAGCAGAAGACGGAGAAAGACGACAACGAAGCAGACAACTACGGAGAAAGACGACAACGACGGAGAAAGACGACAACGAAGCAAACAACGACGGAGAAAGAAGACAACGACAGAGAAAAACTACAACAACGGAGAAAGACGACAACGAAGCAGACAACGACGGACAAAGACGACAACGAAAACAACGACGGACAAAGACGACAACGAAGCAGACAACGACGGAGAAAGACGTCAACGATGCAGACAACGACGGAGAAATACCACAACGAAGCAGACAACGACGGAGAAATACGACAACGACGGAGAAAGACGACAACGACGGAGAAAGACGACAACGAAGCAGACAACGACGGAGAAAGACGACAACGACGGAGAAAGACGACAACGAAGCAGACAACGACAGAGAAAAACGACAACGACGGAGAAATATGACAACGAAGCAGACAACGACGGAGAAAGACGACAACGACGGAGTAAGACGACAAAGACGGAGAAAGATGACAACGAAGCAGACAACGACGGAGAAAGACGACAACGACGGAGAAAGACGACAACGAAGCAGACAACGACGGAGAAAGACGACAACGACGGAGAAAGACGACAACGAAGCAGACAACGACAGAGAAAGACGACAACGACGGATAAAGACGACAACGAAGCAGACAACGATGGAGAAAGACGACAACGACGGAGAAATATGACAACGAAGCAGACAACGAAGGAGAAAGACGACAACGACGGAGAAAGACGACAACGACGGAGAAAGACGACAACGAAGCAGACAACGACGGAGAAAGACGACAACGACGGAGAAAGACGACAACGACGGAGAAAGACGACAACGAAGCAGACAACGACGGAGAAAGACGAAAACGACGGAGAAAGACGACAACGAAGCAGACAACGACGGAGAAAGACGACAACGACGAAGAAAGACGACATCGAAGCAGACAACGACGGAGAAAGACGACAACGACGGAGAAAGACGACAACGACGGATAAAGACGACAACTATGCAGAGACGGAGAAAGACGACAACGAAGCAGACAACTACGGAGAAAGTCGACAACGACGGAGAAAGACGACAACGAAGCAAACAACGACGGAGAAAGACGACAACGACAGAGAAAAACTACAACGACGGAGAAAGACGACAACGAAGCAGACAACGACGGAGAAAGACGACAACGAAGACAACGACGGACAAAGACGACAACGAAGCAGACAACGACGGAGAAAGACGTCAACAATGCAGACAACGACGGAGAAAGACGACAACGAAACAGACAACGACGGAGAAAGAAGACAACGACGGAGAAAGACGACAAGGAAGCAGACAACGACGGAGAAAGACGACAACAACGGAGAAAGACGACAACGACGGAGAAAGAAGACAACGAAGCAGACAACGACAGAGAAAGACGACAACGACGGAGAAAGATGACAAGGAAGCAGACAACGACGGAGATGGACGACACAGAAGCAGACAACGACGGAGAAAGACGACAACGTCGGAGAAAGACGACAACGACGGTGAAAGACGACAAAGAAGCAGACAACGACGGAGAAAGACGACAACGACGGAGAAAGACGACAACTAAGCAGAAGACGGAGAAAGACGACAACGAAGCAGACAACTACGGAGAAAGACGACAACGACGGAGAAAGAAGACAACGAAGCAAACAACGACGGAGAAAGACGACAACGACAGAGAAAAACTACAACGACGGAGAAAGACGACAACGAAGCAGACAACGACGGAGAAAGACGACAACGAAGACAACGACGGAAAAGACGACAACGAAGCAGACAACGACGGAGAAAGACGTCAACGATGCAGACAACAACGGAGAAAGACGACAACGAAGCAGACAACGACGGAGAAATACGACAACGACGGAGAAAGACGACAACGACGGAGAAAGACGACAACGAAGCAGACAACGATGGAGAAAGACGACAACGACGGAGAAAGACGACAACGAAGCAGACAACGACAGAGAAAGACGACAACGACGGATAAAGACGACAACGAAGCAGACAACGACGGAGAAAGACGACAACGAAGCAGACAACAACGGAGAAACACGACAACGACGGAGAAAGACGACCACGAAGCAGACAACGACGGAGAAAGACGACAATGGAGCAGACAACGACGGAGAATGACGACAACGACGGAGAAAGACGACGGAGAATGACGACAACGACGGAGAAAGACGACAACGAAGCAGACAACGACGGAGAAAGTTGACAACGACGGAGAAATACGACAACGACGGAGAAACACGACAACGAAGCAGACAATGACGGAGAAAGACCACAACGACGGAGAAAGACGACAAAGACGGAGAAAGACGACAACGAAGCAGACAACGACGGAGAAAGACGACAACGAAGTAGAAAGACAACAACGACGGACAAAGACGACAACGAAGCAGACAACGACAGAGATAGACGACAACGAAGCAGACAACGACGGAGAAAGACGACAACGACGGAGAAAGACGACAAGGAAGCAGAAAATGACGGAGAATGACGACAACGACGGAGAAAGACGACAACGAAGCAGACAACGACGGAGAAAGACGACCACGACGGAGAAAGACGTCAACGAAGCAGACAACGACGGAGAAAGACCACAACGACGGAGAAAGACGACAACGAAGCAGACAACGACGGAGAAAGACGACAACGACGAAGAAAGACGACAACGAAGCAGACAACGACGGAGAAAGACGACAACGACGGAGAAAGACGACAACGACGGATAAAGACGACAACTAAGCAGAAGACGGAGAAAGACGACAACGACGGAGAAAGACGACAACGACGGATAAAGACGACAACTAAGCAGAAGACGGAGAAAGACGACAACGAAGCAGACAACTACGGAGAAAGACGACAACGACGGAGAAAGACGACAACGAAGCAAACAACGACGGAGAAAGAAGACCACGACAGAGAAAAACTACAACAACGGAGAAAGACGACAACGAAGCAGACAACGACGGACAAAGACGACAACGAAGACAACGACGGACAAAGACGACAACGAAGCAGACAACGACGGAGAAAGACGTCAACGATGCAGACAACGACGGAGAAATACCACAACGAAGCAGACAACGACGGAGAAATACGACAACGACGGAGAAAGACGACAACGACGGAGAAAGACGACAACGAAGCAGACAACGACGGAGAAAGACGACAACGACGGAGAAAGACGACAACGAAGCAGACAACGACAGAGAAAAACGACAACGACGGAGAAATATGACAACGAAGCAGACAACGACGGAGAAAGACGACAACGACGGAGTAAGACGACAAAGACGGAGAAAGATGACAACGAAGCAGACAACGACGGAGAAAGACGACAACGACGGAGAAAGACGACAACGACGGAGAAAGACGACAACGACGGAGAAAGACGACAACGAAGCAGACAACGACGGAGAAAGACGACAACGACGGAGAAAGACGACAACGAAGCAGACAACGACAGAGAAAGACGACAACGACGGATAAAGACGACAACGAAGCAGACAACGATGGAGAAA